>NC_139901.1:29567208-30767208 GCF_905171665.1 Trachurus trachurus | reverse complement strand
GTGTCTGGCAGGTAAATTTAAAGCAGAAGTAAGCAGAATTTTTGTGTTAATATAAGTCTTAAATAGTTATATCTTCCGACAGCAATCACTTCTATAGAGTGTTTGGTCTGAAACACGGGTCTGTCAGTCACTCTGCTCTGCTCTGAGCCGAGGAGAAAACTTTCCTTGTATCCTACAACCTTTATCCAATGAGGAGAGAGAACGGCATAAAGGGGCGGTCCTCTCTGTGTGTGCAGCCAAGGGATGCGCGAGAATGTGGTGACGTAGGGACGAGGACCAATAGATCCATGACGAGGGCGGGGGCTGCTAACTCCATCTGCTGACAAGAAGTTATGGTGCGTTCAGGGCAGCCCGTAACTCGTGTTTTTCCGACCTGTGAAGTGGTACCAGTTCAATCTGGTACGAGTTCACGGGTCAGAAGTTACGAGTGGCCGTTATAGTGACTTTCACAGGTAAAACAGGTCGGAGAAACGCGAGTTGCCGGTTGCCTGGAACGCTACAAAATCGTAAGTTGTGACGTGAAGCTGTAACTTACGGTTTCAAAAGCCTGCCTGGAACGCAGCATTAGCCAAAACGACCGGATCGCTTACTTCTTCTTTAATAATACTTTTGAGTAAATTTCAGAGCCTGTACTTTTTACTTCTACTGTACTTGAGTAGATAATTGGATCAGTACTTTCACTTTCACCAAAGTATTTTTTTACACAGGTACTTTTACTTCTACTCAAGTAAAGAATCTGGGTACTTTTGCCATCTCTGCTCTTATTAACTATCATTATCACATCCTCTTGATGTATAAAGCGTTACGTCGTGTACCCATTGTAAAATTTCATATCTTCACACATAAAATATCAAAATAATAAACTCATATATGGTATTACTGTACACGCTGCAACAAGGAAGTTATGATGTATCATTTGCACTGTATATAAATTGTGGGTGTTTGTATGTTTTCCTTATTAATCTCTATCTTCACAGTTCACATACTGGGAACTTTTGGAGCTCACTGTTTATAATATCAACATGTAATGATGAGCATGAATGTATACTATATTTGTACAGGCTAGATAGAAATGTCAGTACAAGAAACCAAATAGATTTCATATATAACATTTTACTTTTTTTATTTTATTTTATATGCACATATATGTCAAATAGAAGTAGTGAGTGTGCAAAGACTAGTGACAGTGTCTTCTCAAGGACATTCACGTTTGTCTCATGTATGATTGAATATACACACTACACACAGACTTAAGAGGAAACATAGCTATCTGTCTTTGCAGCTAATTCAAGGCATTAACTCCACTTTTATCAAACCTGGTAACATGTGATTTGTCCCTGCAGGCTTGCTGGACCCTAAAGAGACGCAGCACATTAGATAAAGCAAACAGCAGGGGTGGGGGGTGAGGGTGGGGGTGGGGGGGGAGAAGAGCAGTGAGGGGAAAATAGAGCAATCAGATTATGATTCCTGTCACATTGTCCTGGCACTGACTCAGGCTTGTGATGGAGAGTTGGCTAAATGTCAGCCTATGGAGATGAGATGGAGAGGAGCGAGGCAACATGGCTTTTGTCCACTTTAAACCCTGCTACTGATGTGTTGTCTCTTTATGTGGCTGCCATCAGCAGGCCATGTGTCACGCTGTTAACGAGATGCAGTGTGCGTGTTTGTGTTTGTGTGTGTATGAGAGCGAGAGAGAGAGAGAGCAAAGGGAAGTTGCATATCAATAACTGTTTATATGAATGAGAATTTATTTGTAAATTCCTTTCATTATTTATGTTTTCTTGTAAAATACAGATAAAGAAGTTGTATTTACAGTACATAGACTTAGATAATGGCCAACTGTAATTGGTTTTGCCTTGAATTGTGGATGAAACAGTGCTTTTGCACCATCTAGTGGAAACAGAAACACCCTGTCAGACTTAGATTCACTTTGCACAGTGATGTAGAGTCTGACATTGTGTGGACCAATAAAGTATAGACACAATTCTGTGATGCTGATATCGTCTGAAGGTCAATTGTGCGGCGTATTTTGTGGTAACAATATATACTGTATATATACTATCGACTCAGGTGCTTATACAGTAGAATAGATATAAAGACAGTGCAGTACATTTCTGGTTGTACTTGTGCTGTACTGTTTATCCTCCTCTATTCATTTTCAGCTTTAATTACCAGCTGTTACATAGATTAATATTGTATTATTAATTCAATGATTGAGTATCTATGTATATATGTATAGATTAGACTCCCCAGCAGTGTATGAAATAGTTCAAGTTAGTACTACATTCTCCTGCCACAACATTGTAATTACGATACACATAATATATTAATAATTATGATCAAACAATGTATAATGTTGTTTTTTGCACTTTTACTTTTGGGGCCTTCATAATGTTTCTTGTAATCTTAATAGGCTGCTTGATATGCTTTGGCTTTGAGAGACTTTCTCACTTTGTTTTCCGGGAGCAAAAGATCAAAGTTTTTCTTCCAATGAGAAAAAAAAAGTCCTTGATGTTACACACACACTGAATTTCTTCTTCCTGATCATAACCAGAGTTCATTCAAAGAACAGATGTCCTACTTCGGTAACCAGAAGTTGCTGTTGATTTTTAACATCCCCCGTTACACACCTCTGAGATTACATTAGTTGACAATTACCTGAAGAAGCCATCTTGTGTTGCCATATTTCCAGGGGGAGGAAGTGAATGTTAATGAATGGCTTTTTGTACAAACACAGATTTCTCAGGGTTTTTAGTCCCCGACCAGCATCTTCTTCACCTTGTACTGTAGGACGATGTTGGCAAATCAGTTACGCAGTTACAGGTCTGTAGTCTCTGTGAGTCACGCAAGCTGAAATCTGTACAGGCCATGAATCCTGGCAGAGGGGCAACACTTTTATAGATCTGCTGCCTCTTTATTTTCCAAATCAAAGATATCGTCCATTTACAATATTAACACTGTGTTTAACACATGTATTTTTGTCTTCGAGGTCCAGTATCTGGGACACACACTTCCATATCATTTCCAACAATATTTTCAAAATAACTCAAACATTCACTCCAGAACAACTCGGCAGTCGAAGCTGCTGCATATTCCACTTTGTTGCACCACTATAGAGCACAGTTTTACATCAAATATAAAGGTGTAACTTTATGGAACAAGTATATTCACCTGACTAACAGCTCTCCCTCCCTACCCATCTTTAAAAGGAAATTAAAAGATCATCTGTTCGCCATGGGATTGTCTTAAAGCAGAAGTGAGTGGTCCGGTCGTTTTCGCTAATGTTGCGTTCCAGGCAGGCTTTTGAAATCGTAAATTACAGCTTCAAGTCACAACTTACGACTTTGTAGCGTTTCAGGCAACCCACTCGTGTTTTTCCGACCTGTTTTACCGGTGAAAGTCACTATAACGGCCACTCGTAACTTCCGACCGGTGAACTCGTACCAGATCGAACTGGTACGACTTCACGGTCGGAAAAATACGAGTTTCCTTGAACGCACCATAACAGTCCTCGTCGCTACGTCACCACATTCACGGCGTTCCTTGGCTGCACACACAGCCCTGCATGCCGTTCTCTCTCCTCATTGGATAAAAACTGTAGGATACGATAAATGTTTTCTCTTCGGCTCAGAGCAGAGCAGAGGGACTGAGAGACCCGTGTTTCGGTCCAAACACTCTATGTAAGTGATTGCTGTCGGAAGATATAACTATTTAAGACTTATATTAACACAAATATATCACTTACTTCTGCTTTAATACAGTTGCCATTGTAATTCATCTTTTGTTTCATTCTCTCGATTCTTTTGATTCATTTCAATTTATCTCTTGAACCATTGCTTAGTTACTATTTTGGTTATTTTGTTTTAATCTTTTTTTTTCTCTCTCATTAATTCATTTGTTATTTAATTTCGATAAGATACATTTAATTTTACCTATTTATTTCATGGTGAGGTTCTCGATAAGCCCTCCTAGGGTTTCTAACCTCTCCAGCACTGTTTCATTGTAGTTTATCATATATTATCTATTGTATATTTTCTTTCTTCCATGTGATATACTCCTAAAAATGACCTTGTAATCTATAATTTGGTCGGTGCAGCATCAAAAGCAGTGACCGCTGATAGCATCAAATCACACGTTAACAAAGAATACAACAGGTTTGCATGATTTCTGTAGCATATAACACACAAAATCCATCGTGTCTTTCACAAAATCCAAGTAACAGATGATTAAATTCACACTTGTAATAATAAGCCTGTGTCAGGATTTGCCGGAAGCCCATATTTGGCCACGACCAAGTAAAGCTTTGCCTCTCTGCAATCATTACAGGGATTAGGTATTAAGTCCTTTCTTTTATTCATGCCGAGATTATACACCAGTGAGATTCTAGTGATACAGCACATTACTCATTATTATTCATTATAGAGTACACTTTTCTAAACCCAATTAGCAGGTGCGTGTAAAAACCTCCCACATGTCTAAATAATGCAGCAGCTCTGAAATTCACCGCTTCTCCTTCTGCTGGTTTATTGGCAGGTTCGTGTTCCCATTCTGCAATATGAGTCAAGCTAAGCATTGTGTAGTGTCATATCACATGTATAGTATAGTGCAGACAGGAAATTTGTCATGCAGATAAGAAATAAAGTCAGTTAAAGTGCAGAGTAATCCTAGAAAATGAAATAAACTTCATTAACAATAACTGTTGAAACTTGACCCCTTTTATCACATTGACTCTTTCTCAAGTAGTGTAAAAAGAGAGAGAGTGTGTCAGACTTACGAACATGCCACAGGTTTAATGTTTACCATTTGAATTAGCATTTCTGCATTTTAAAAGTCAGTAGGTTACCAAATGGTTAAATTTGAATACTTTGACCAAATATTATTGTAATCCCTTCATTAAATGTTCAGACATGGGAACCACAAACAGAGTTTTTCATACCAGTCTATTCGGTAGACGTGGATATCATTCTCTGAGGCCCATGAATGTTTAAATATTTAATGTAGTATCATATCATTAAATAGTTCATGATATTATGGACCACTGATTAAAGCCTGTGGTGTGCATGATTTCAAAAAATGTAGAATAAGCTGAATGGATGGAGAAAAAGAAAGTGGGAGTGATGGGGTCTTGGCATATTTCATACCATTGTGTTAGTTCAGCTCAATACCTTTATTTGGATATACACTGTTGCCCATAACGTCGGAATTAAAACATTTTTTTTTACCTTTTCTCATGAAATGATTGTGACAATGTGGTAATTCTTGATATATATATATCTTCTCAAAACTTTATTGATCAATCTCTTCCAAACATACCACTGTGAAAATTAAACCACAGTTGAAGCAGAAGTAAGCGATCCTGTCATTTTGGAGTTAGCAGTCCCCGCCCTCGTCCCTACGTCACCACATTCACGTGCATCCCTTGGCTGCACACACAGAGAGGACCGCCCCTTTATGCCGTTCTCTCTCCTCATTGGATAAAGGTTGTAGGATACAAGGAAAGTTTTCTCCTCGGCTTACAGCAGAGCAGAGTGACTGACAGACCCGTGTTTCAGACCAAACACTTAGAAGTGATTGCTGTCGGAAGATACAACTATTTAAGACTTATATTAACACAAATATTCCGCTTACTTCTGCTTTAACCTTTGCAAACTGTGTAATTAAACAAAGTTGGGGGTATTATACAATAGGATTGAGGGCTTTGTTTAAAATTTTCAACACATATTCAGGGGATTTCATGTATAAGAATGTCCAATATTCCTCCTCACTAAAATTGAGTATGGCCACCCCTGACACGGATAAATGCGTCAAGATGTTGTGGCATACTGTCTACAAGCATGAATTCATTTCACCTGGTTAACTGGGACTCAGTATGTAATCATTGCACCTACTAATGTGTATAAAGAGGAATAAAAAAGAGCAATGCATCTGAAAACAAAATTATTCCAACATCAAGTCCTAAAATTTTTAATAGTGATTGAATTATTTAATTTACAAAATGTCCTATAGTGTTCTCAAGTTATGAAAGAAAAGACTCCTTGTCCACGATGAGACACCTGTGGGTCATCTAATCCTGAGTGATACATTTCCCATCAATAGGACTGGAAGTGCCACGACATATAAACGCAGACTTTCTGGTAGCATTTCAACACAGACACCTCTTTCTTTTTTTCTTTTTTTTTCAATGACAATCATTGACACAATTCAAATAGGCATATTCTGGTTAGAAGGTCCTCCACTTCACCCATTAACTCAGGAGGACTTCCTTTCTCAGTTAAGCAACAGGCAGAGGAGGGAGGTAAAAGCTTTAAAAGGAGATGAAGGAGTTCATTATCCAAGTCTCCACAAAACCTCCAGAGCTGCTGTGACATTTTCAAGATAGTTGAAGTAAGAAAAAAGAAAGAACAAAAGAAGTTGCATCTGTCTTCACTGTGGTAAAGATGTTTCTGGATGAGCGGATTGTGACTCTGTTCAAAAGGAATGCCCATCACACGTTGACCTACTGGAGCGTTTTCTTCAGCTTTGGACTCTGCATCGCTTTTCTTGGACCTACAATTTTGGACTTGCAATGTCAAACTAACTCGACACTCAGTCAGATTACGTGGGTGTTCTTCGCCCAGCAGTTCTGCCTGTTGATTGGCAGCTCTATCGGCGGGGTTTTCAAGCGGACGTAAGTAGATATCACAAACTCATCTTCTTCAGATTCTGCTGTGTGGCTTTGCTGTTGTTCCTGTGCATATGGTATAAAATGATTGTCTGTGAGATTATTATTGGTGTTTGTCTCTCCTCTTTCTTAAAGGTTGTTCAGTGCTCTCGCTGCCTTGTTCGTCTCCGCTCTTGTCATCTCTATAATATTTGCCGTCATCCCATTCTGTAATAATGTGCTGGTGCTGGCCATCGCCATGGCTGTGTCTGGGTTTGCGATGGGTATTATTGACACCATCGCTAACATCCAACTGGTGACCATCTATCAGAAGGACTCAGCTGTTTTCTTACAGGTAAAAAACAAAAACAGCACTGTATCTATTGATATAACACTATTTTCATTCAGTGAATACCAAAATCTACAATTTTTGTCTTTTTACAAGCATGAAAAGACACATTAAATGTAATTTTGTGCATAGAACGATATTGTCAAGTAAGGATATAATTATGTATAACTGTATTTTTGAAATGCCTGACACTAAGTTATGTCTTTGACCTTTTTGTCTTTGTCTACATTTTGCAGGCTCTTCATTTCTTCATCGGGTTCGGGGCACTGGTGAGCCCGCTGATTGCAGATCCGTTCCTCTCGGAGCACGGCTGTGGGAATCACACAGAGAACGGGACTGAGATAATGCATCATTTCAGGAACATGCTGAGAAACAGCCCGATTGCAGAGCACAACATAACTCTCAGTGAGGGAGGAGGAGGAGTGGAGGAGGAGGAGGAGTCCATAGTGCAATACGCTTTCTGGATCATGGCCGTTATTAACGTACGACACCGATCAAACCTAGATATTGAAATTTGTTAAATGTAAATCTGTTTTTTTTTGTCAGGGTTCCTATGCAAGTTTGGAAAGTATGGAAAAGTATGAAATTTGATTTTATACATTTCCAGGTCTGGAAATGTATGGAAAATGGAAACTATTATATGGAAATATATTTATCTTAATACTTATCTGGGTTTGGTCTTATCTGAAGTTATTAGGGTTAGGGTTTGGGTTAATTTTGGTTAGTTATTTTGTATGTGCTATTGTACCTTGCTACATTCACCTGGAAATTATTTGGTTACATAATGGCATATGCATTCAGAATAATGAAAACAAATGATTAATTGCATGGTTTATTTACACGATACACATCTATTTACTCAAATAATCACAAATTATTTGAATTTTTTTTACCAAGAAGTCTGGAAATTAGGGTCTGGAAAAAGTATGGAATTTGGAAATGTCAAATGTGTAGGAACCCTGTTTTGTATAAAGAGAATATTTTCCGTGCGTCCTCAGCTGCCCGTTCCCCTTGCAGTCCTGTTCCTGATGTATAAGGAACAGCTGATCCCATGCTGCCCCAGTGGCACTCCTCGTCTTCTGGACAAAGATGAACTAGCAATGGAGAACCAGCAGGGGGCGGAAGGCCCAGACGGGGAAGAGAAGGAACATGCTGGAGGTAAAGATTTTCAAAAATGAATAATGCATATGATATTTTCTTTGATTCTCAGTCAGTTTGGGTGAGGAAAAAAACAATAACAAAAAAAAAAAGACAAAACAATAAATGCCATGTTATGTGCACAATCTGTCATTCCTGACTTTTCGCTCTGCTCAGGTCATGGGGATATCTTCAGCTGCTGTCAGAATGATAACCTGCGCGGGCTGCCAGTATCCTTCTTTATGATTCATATCCTCGGTGGGATGGTGCTCTTCATGACCGATGGGATTGTGGTGAGTGAGTGAGGGGCCACAGATTATAAATAACATGATGATGACGTGCGCTTTGCAAATCATGTTCCTGCATGAAATTTTATGAATGTGTACCAAAACGTTGCTTCACTTCACAGATAGAAGAAGCACACGTTTAAAGGGATAGTTCACCCAAAAATTCAAATTGCACTCATTATCTACTCACCCTCATGTGGACTAAGGGCTGGGAGAAGTTTCAGAGTCCTCCGTGGCTTCTCTGAGTTACAGGGGGTCTCGGCGTAGCAGTGCATGTCAATATAATGGTTGCAAATAAGATAAGATAAGATAAGATTACACTTTATTGTCAGATCACTCTGAAATTTGTCTTGCGTCCCATGACGTCCAAGGTTTCACACAAATAATAACAAAATACCAAAAACATACATTTACAAAAAAGCATAAATGTTACCCTCAAAAGTCACATTTAAAGAAAAACACAAACTACCTCCTAACTCCATTCACAATGGATACCAATTGTCTTTGTAACAAAAAGATGTATGTATGTCCTCTTCCAAATTGGACGGACCAGGAAGAGGACGGACCAGAGGAGCTTCTGCTACAAACAAGCTTGAAATATAGACTTATTTAATTTTTTCTGAACAATTTCGCATTTCGGGGCTTCAATACAAGACGGACATTACATACGAGCAGCATGGAGGTATTTGGATGTTTTTTGGTGTGTCTTTTTGTTACGAAGACAGTTGGTATCCATTTGCAACCGTTATATGGACATGCACTGCTACGCCGAGACCCCCTGTAACTCAGAGAAGCCCCGGAGGACTCTGAAACTTCTCCCAGCCCTTAGTCCACATGAGGGGCAGGAGATAATGAGTGCAATTTGAATTTTGGGTGAACTATATCCCTTTAAGGCCCTTTTGTTTTGTTTTGTCTCTTTTTTTCTCAGGGAGCCTATGCCGGCTTTGTGTACACCTACGCTGTGAAGAAACCGATGCCGCTGCCTCATAAGACGGCGGGTTACCTGGCCAGCGTCTTCTGGGCCGCCATCACCGCTGGACGTCTGCTGTCCATCCCGCTCTCGTATCGGTTCCAACCTGTGAGACTGCTCCTGTTCAACCTGGTAAAGCCACAATGAAACATTCAGAGCAATATTACAAGACACTTACTTTACTTTACTTTACTTTACTTTATTTGTTTATTTGGTCGGGACAATGCATATTAATAATGGACAGTGAGTGCTAGAGTACCCACAGTAAACACACCGGATTCAGCACATGTGCTAAATTACATCCGTAGTCCCCAAAACAATACAACAAATTAACATAAAAAGTCCAAAAAGACAGAGGACCATTAGATAACAGGAAAAGTAAATTTACATAGTTACAGGGTTATACATGATTCTATATACAGTATATGTAATATATATAGCTGGAATGAACATGATTCATTGAAATATAAAAATATAAATCTATACAGTTGTGCTTGACATGATTCGATGAATTATAAAAATATATATATATATCTATACAGTAAGTTGCACTTGACATGATTATATATAATCTATATAGCTGGAATTAACACGATTCATTGAAATATAAAAATATATATCTATACAGTTGCGATTGACATGATTCATTTTAAATATAAAAATATAAATCTATACAGTTGTGCTTGACATGATTTGATGAATTATAAAAAAATATATATATATATCTATACAGTAAGTTGCAATTGACATGATTCATTGAAATATAAAAATATCTATACAGATGTGTCTGACATGGTTTGTTGAATTATAATATATATATATCTATGTAGCTATGACTGACATGATTAAAGGTGGGTTTTGACTTGAAGGTCAAAAACACTTGGTGGTATCAATACTAACTTGATCACATCCTCTCCTCTTTGTTTTTTACAGGCAGGTGCTATCGTTGTTGTGCTGATGCTGCTTATTTTCTACACGAGCAACGTCTTTTTGTTCGTCGGCACCGGTTTGTGCGGCCTGTTCCTCAGCAGCATCTTCCCCTGTATGCTTTCCTACACCGAGGACATCCTCGATTATCAAGGTGCAGTATAATTAAGTGTTTCGTGCACAAAAACAATAACAAGTGAAGCAAGGAGAGGAAATAAAAGCATCGATTTCCTTTTTTGCAGGATGTGCAACTTCAGTCCTGGTGACGAGTGCAGGCATGGGAGAGATGGTGATGCAGGTTCTGATTGGTTCTGTAAGTCCCACAAGCAGTTTTATCGGTAACACTTTAGATTAGGGAACACATATTCACCATTAACTAGGTGCTTATTAATATGCATATAAGTAGCATACTAGCTCTTTATTTGTAATTATTAAGCACGTATTAACACCTTATTCTACATAACCTTATTCTACCTCTATTACACCATGAATTAAGATTTTTCCTGATATTAACTCCTAATTATCGCTTATTCATTGTAAATTAATGTATTGTTGTTTCTGAATAATGATTGGGGCCTTGTACAGGGGCCGTAGCACAAGAACAGTAATTCTTCCTTTATCACTCTGAATTACAGTAGTATGGCATTAATGCATTAATTAGGAGTTAATATCAGGAAAAAAATGTAATAGAGGTAGATAGATAGATAGATAGATAGATAGATAGATAGATAGATAGATAGATAGATAGATAGATAGATAGATAGATAGATAGATAGATAGATAGATAGATAGATAGATAGATAGATAGATAGATAGATAGATAGATAGATACTTTATTTATCCCGAAGGAAATTCAGTTTCTCAGCTGCACAATAAACAAATAATCATTCAACAGCAAGACATAAAATGGTTTTAACAGTAGTGCTAGGTAGAATAAGGCTATAAGATGTTAATATGTGCTTAATAATTACCAATAAGGAGCTAGTAAGCTACTTATGCATATTAATAAGCACCTAGTTAATAATGTGTTCCCTAATCTAAAGTGTTACGGTTTTATCATTACAGAAATAGCATTTGCACTGGAAGAAACAACACCAGTGGAGATTTGGATTCATGTTCAGTAGTTTAATGTTGCTGTCTCATCCCCCAGATTATCCAGACTAAAGGCAGCTACAGCTTCCTGCTGTGCGGAATGATAATCGCCTGCATCGGATTCATCGTCTTCATTGGTCTCCTGCTGTTCCATCGAATGCACAGAAATTACCTCACGGGTAAAGTATCAACCAGAACCCTCAAACAAACTGCTGCTTCTCAGGGTTTTTTTGTTTTCATTCATTTGACACTAATCGTCCGCAACTTCAACTCCCTGTGAAACCCAAACAGGAACGTCGAAAAAGTCTGCCATGGTGGAGGAACCGGCGGCGGCTGTGGCAGCGGCAGTGGCAGCGGCAGCAGCGGCGGAGCAGAATGGATCTGCCAAGACAGAACAGAAAGAGGAGAGCCAGAGCAGCTGAGAGGCCGAGCAGCTGTGTTTGTCCTTCACTGTAGGAGATGAAGTATTACAAAGATTCGTCATCAAAGACTTCACATGATTTACCAAAAGTCGGCCAAAATGAGCACTATGTGGGGGAAATGACATTTGCAAAGTAGATAGCGTGCTGCTGTTAGAGGTCATAGTTCAAAGTCTTTTGTTAATTTTTTTTTTTTTTTGGTTTTGTGGATCGTAGCCAGTGTTCATTCACAGATTGTGTTGTTTTATATTGCATTATGGTTTTAGATTTACAACACAGGGATAATGAATACATCCACATAAACTTAACCTTTGTAAACTATGTTTTTCCATATGCATTGTAATCTTTTGTTTTCATATAGTTTTATGTATTTGGCATGTAAAAGGAATATGCATACTGTGTAATATGTCTATTAAACAGTTATATTGAGACAGAGAACATAGTGTAGTCCATTATTCATACAAAGATATACAACACATCGGCAACTTTTCAAATCTTTATTTGTCTTTCAAAATCAACTCTTCAAGACAACGGCATCATGTTTCACATTGTTTTGCATTGGTTGGTTGGTTGGTTTACTTTATTAATCCCTGTGAAGGGAAATTAATCGTCACCCTGTACGTACAAACATCCAACACACAATACTACAACATGACACGCATTGACAACTCAGGCAATACAATAAGTGCAATGCAATGCATTACTTAGCATAGCACACAACAGAAATCAACGTGGTGTGTTCTCCTTTAGCTTATACTCAGAGTATTAGCCTCCGTTAGCTAAGACCAAATGTAAAACAGGTTCAACTGGCCTTTGAACAGTTGAACCAGTCAATCTATAACTTCAGCTTCAGGCCCGGTTGCAACAAGAACAGGAGCTGTCGAAGACCAGACCAGCGCTCGAAGTAGGTTTTTCCTGCGCTGCAGTCACGGCCGCTGCTAGGAATTCTGGGCCCCCTGAAAGAATAGTAAAGTGGGCCCCTGCCCCCTGACTTTTCCACTTTTTTTTTCTTACACTGCAAAAACTCAAAATCTTTCCAAGAATATTTGTCCTTTTTCTTGTTAAAATGCCTCATTTCTAGTCAAAACTAATTTCTTTCCACTTAAAATAAGACTCATCATCTAAAAATGTACTGTATCACTTTCCCTTGTTTCAAACAAATTTTCACTTGAAATAAGTAGAATAATCTGCCAGTGAAAGCAAGTCAAGGCTCCACTATCAGATCTTTCTACTTATTTCAATCGAAAATATGCTTGAAAGAAATAAAAACTGTCTAGAAACAAGCTACTTTTTATGTGATGTTTCTTATTTTAAGTATAATGAGATTTGTTTTGACTAGAAATGACATTTTGACTAAAAATAAGACAAATATTCTTGGTCATTTTTGCAGTGTAGACTACATATGTATTACCATGTTTTATTAACTTTGTTTTGATGCTAATGCAGCATTACTATGAGCTGGTTCTTGTTTGTTGGGACGGGTTGCACATACCATTGGCCTTTCCAGCGCAAAACCCACTGCCACTGCTGGAACTTCCTTCAGGGGTCGTTCTCACTCCGGCAATTGGAGGAAGTCGTTGGGCAGGAGGGGCACGTGTTAAAAATAACAATAAAAACACCAGCAAATTAACTCTTTGATAAGTAAATTTCCCAGTAAACACTTCATGGACTTCACCTTCCTAATCAATAAATAAGATATTAAAGGTTGTATGTGCTTGTTCCAGATTGAGACCCTTTTTGAGATCATTAATCAAGGGATATTTCCCCTGGTTGCAGAAAGTGCCTATAGGTAGTCATCATCCATATCAATGATCCACAGTCCACACCATAGCACCTCCGAAGTTACTCTTCTTCAGCCAGTCAACCTACAGACAGCCAGAAGGGGGGGGGGGGGGGGGGGGGGGGGGGGGGGGGGGGGGGGGGGGGGGGGGGGGTTTATAGACTGCAGGTTAATTGAGGTCAAAAACACAACATTATCACAAGGCCTTTACACTGTATTTGCTGATAACTGCCTCGAGACTCCACATGCAGCATCGTTTTGTAATTATTAATACAGGGTTTGACAGGTTTGGGGATTGGGAAGCATTTTTTAGCCTATAGGTAATTCATCACAGCCAAAGAGATTTGGCCCGAGAAATGATAAAAAATAAATAAAAAAATAAAATAAAAAATAAAGTATATTCTGTGCCTGTCTGCTACCTTGATCTGGAAGCTCTTGATGTTGTCATATCCCACCCACTGGTTTCCTTGTAGGCATATGGCACATCCTGGGCCTGCTTCCAGACCTCGGTTGCTCCATCTTTTCAAAAAGCCACAGATCTGTAATGTCACAAGGCGACGTGTGACAGGAGTAGGAACTTATTCACTTCTTCATCCGGAGTCTGTGATATTCTGATAAACCGGCCCAGGAGAATATTGAGGAACAATATGAGTAAGACGTCATTAAAGCAGAAGTAAGCGATATTTTTGTGTTAATATAAGTCTTAAATAGTTATATCTTCCAATGGCAATCACTTACATAGATTGACTATGACTCTATAAGACAAAAATTATTTAGTAAAGTAGATCCAAATAATGAATTTGTGTGGTTGGACGATGCTGAGAAGCTAAAACTTCTTTTTTATTTGAATATTTTTGCATTTTCTTTATTTCTTGAAAAGGCTTGGGCAATGAGACGAAGAGCGATATATTGTTGAGTACTGAAAGTGATCTTAAATTGTTTATTTATGTCACACCTGTGTGGCAAGTAACACCAACAGGAAGGACTGTCTAGTTTTTGTTTTTTTGTATTTGTTATTGTGTCTTGTAATCCCATATGGGATGGGCCACAGTGGTGGCATGACACGAAAATAAAACATTAATTCATTCATTCATTCATACATAGAGTGTTTGGTCTGAAACACGGGTCTGTCAGTCACTCTGCTCTGCTGTAAGCCGAGGAGAAAACTTTTCTTGTATCCTACAACCTTTATCCAATGAGGAGAGAGAACGGCATAAAGGGGCGGTCCTCTCTGTGTGTGCAGCCAAGGGATGCGCGTGAAAGTGGTGACGTAGGGACGAGGGCGGGGACTGCTAACTCCATCTGCTGACAAGAAGTTAGCCAAACGACCGGATCGCTTACTTCTGCTTTAATAAAACAATACATATGTAGTCTACACTGCAAAAACACAAATAATTACCAAGAATATGTGTCTTATTTCTAGTCAAAACTAATCTCATTATACTTAAAATAAAAAACATCACATAAAAAGTTGCTTGTTTCTAGACAGTTTTTACTTCTTTCAAGCATATTTTCACTTGAAATAAGTAGAAAAATCTGATAGTGGAGCAAGTTTTTCTTCCTTATTACAAGCACAAAAAACTTGCTTTCACTGGCAGATTTTTCTACTTATTTCAAGTGAATATTTGTTTGAAACAAGTGAAAATTATCTAAAAACAAGTTCATTTTTAGGTGATGAGTCTTATTTTAAGTGGAAAGAAATTAGTTTTGACTAGAAATAAGACATTTTAACCAGAAAAGGGACAAATAGTTTTGGAAAGATTTTGAGTTTTTGCAGTGTAAGGGGGGGAAAAAAGCGGAAAAGTCAGGGGGCAGG
This sequence comes from Trachurus trachurus, assembly GCF_905171665.1. NCBI lineage: Eukaryota > Metazoa > Chordata > Actinopteri > Carangiformes > Carangidae > Trachurus > Trachurus trachurus. The sequence goes on along the minus strand of NC_139901.1, from coordinate 30,751,791 downwards.
GGCCCACTTTAGTATTCTTTCAGGGGGCCCAGAATTCCTAGCAGTGGCCCTGCACCACATTGAAGTAAACAGAGGGCTACATTGAGCAGTCATTAGGGTCCCAAGAGCCATGGAAATCATAGGACATGACACTGATCATATTAACACAGAGTGAGCCATGATGTTACTATTGACAAACCACAGATTCTTACTGTCCGATCTTGGGAATCTGAGTCATCTGTGTCTTTTCCAGCTGCAGACATCAGAAGACGAGCCCTGTTGCTCTGCTTGGCCTCGTCTTCAAAGGCTGCTCTCAGCTCCTGTTGAATGCCAGCATATATACCGTAAATATAAAATATTTAGTGTTAACTGAACTTAGTTTGTAACCCGGTCAGGTTGTGAATTGTTTTTGCTTTAATACGCTTTTATTTATCAATGTTCTTTGGAAACACCACAGGGAGGGGATTTAGTTTAGCTGAAACTGAACAGTTTTATGAGGTAATAAATGATCCAAATATATTTGAAAAACTGTGAGAGTAAACTCTAAACAGGAAACTGTTGTGAACAAACCTCCAGGAAAACAGGGTAGTACTGTTTATCCTCAGCAGGGCTTTCTCTGTTGGCTGGATACTCCCAGTCAATGTCAAGCCCATCAAACTCAACAGGTGATTAACAATGAATTAGGTGATTCTCATTGTTTAGAGTGAGAAATGTGCAGATTTCTGCACATTATCTCACCCTGCAGATCCGAAGTTCCACCCTCCGACTGACAGGAGAGTCTTCAGGTTTCCATTTCTGTCAAGGAACTGAACATTTATAGTGGCAACAACAAAACACTGGTGTAAATTTATTGATTTATTGAAACTCAAAATCATTCCAAGAATACTTGTCTTATTTCTTGTCAAAATGTCTCAGTTTTAATCAAAACTAATCTCTTTCCACTTAAAATAAGACTCGTTGCCTAAAAATTAACTTGTTTTTAGATAATTTTCACTTGTTTCAAACAAATTTTCAATTGAAATAAGTAGAAAAAATCTGCCAGTGAAAGCAAGTTTTTTTGTGCTTGTAATAAGAAAGAAAAACTTGCTCCACTATCAGATTTTTCTACTTATTTCAAGTGAAAATATGCTTGAAAAAAGTAAAAAGGGTCTAAAAAACAAGCTACTTTTTATGTGATGAGTCTTATTTTTTAGTATAATTAGATTTGTTTTGACTAGAAATAAGACAAATATTCTTGGTAAGATTTTGAGTTTTTGCAGTGTTCTTCAGGCCGTTGAACTGACTGTAAAGCTCCAAATCGTTCCACTCATACAGTAGGTGGCCAGTCGGTTGTTCTTAATGGTGGCGAAGGCGCACAGAAGATGGGTACTACACATGGGTCGATGTCAGTGGGCATATAAATGGTGGGGGGGTGGTCTGTATACTGTGCCCAGTTTGTGAAGTAGCACGACAGTATGAAGGATGAGTCTTGGATACACGAGGAATCCATTATTTACAGACCAAACCCACCGTGCGCTGCAATTTCTGACCATAAAAAGAAAAAATAAACATATGCGCTGTATATCATATTCATAAAAATGCTTACCAAGCTGTGCGTGCAGCAGCAGGGCCAGAGCTGTAAAAGTAAAAACACACAGTTATCTCTGAGCAAAAGAAATAAGTGCAGCCTAAAATGTAATAAAGTGTCTATCCACATCTTGGGAATATAAATTCTCAGCAGACCGGCTGTTTCAGCACAGACTTACCCGTCACAAACAGTACTTTGCCCATGACTAGACCTTGTACACATAGGTCAACCAACTCTGCCCTACAAAGGCAAAGTGCCGTATCTGTACAAATGCCAAACAGCTTTTTGTGTTTTTCATTGTCAGGTTTAAGCATCAAATTATGAATAACCATAATTCTATAGTCTATAATTGATTAGATAAAGGTGGACTGAATTAAATGTATTTTGTAGTTTGTCTTTCTGACCAATTTTGAAAGTTTAATGGCAGATAATGCACTTTTGCCTTGGTTTTGGTGCAGATACTGCACTTTGGCTTGGTATTAGCTACAGATATGGCACTTTGTCTTGGTTTTGGTGCAGATACTGCACTTTTGCCTTGGTTTTGGTGCAGATACTGCACTTTGGCTTGGTATTAGCTACAGATATGGCACTTTTGCCTTGGTTTTGGTGCAGATACTGCACTTTGGCTTGGTATTAGCTACAGATATGGCACTTTTGCCTTGGTTTTGGTGCAGATACTGCACTTTGGCTTGGTATTAGCTACAGATATGGCACTTTGCCTTGGTTTTGGTGCAGATACTGCACTTTGGCTTGGTATTAGCTACAGATATGGCACTTTTGCCTTGGTTTTGGTGCAGATACTGCACTTTGGCTTGGTTTTGGTGCAGATACTGCACTTTTGCCTTGGTTTTGGTGCAGATACTGCACTTTGGCTTGGTATTAGCTACAGATATGGCACTTTGCCTTGGTTTTGGTGCAGATACTGCACTTTTGCCTTGGTTTTGGTGCAGATACTGCACTTTGGCTTGGTATTAGCTACAGATACGATCGGCACTTTGCCTTGGTTTTACTCCAATGGAGTTTCACAGTGCTTTTTTGGATGGACAGCAAAATAAAAAGCCCAATAACTCTGGACATTTTTGCAGTACCAATATCAGATTCTACCAGATTGAAGAGACTATGCCACACTTTTGATTGGTCGAAAAAAAAATTGGAAAAAAATGTGGATACTGTACTTTTCCTTTGTAGGGCAGAACTGGTGCACTCACTTTTTATAAACACCTGATACTGTGTGTGTTCAAATATAACATAAATGGGAAATCTGCCAAAATAGGTGTTTATTTGTAAATGGTTGTTTCAGAAATGATTGTCAAATGTGCTCACTTAAGGAGCAGTATGTGATTACTTATCATGCTTTCTGGTATTTTCTGCACACGCACGCTTTCTCCTTGTGTGAAGGTCTCATTTATCGTGCTCCAGCAAACAGACTCGAGACATATTTGAAAAAAAACCCAGACACAGCAATGACAAATGTGTCTCAAATATATTTTTAGAAAAGTACATATTGTAGGTCATGGTGTCTGTCTCCCAAGTGAAGGCCTTATTTTTCCGAACTGTAATGACATTTTTTATCTATAAGCTCAAATAAGAACATTTTAAAGGTTGAAATGCTGTATGGAGACACAGATGAACAAGAGGAAAGACAGATTATCTTCTAATTCAAGATGCAGTAAATGTTTCTGTTGAGTGGTGAAATAATATACTGTATTAGCACATGTCGACTCACATAAACACAGGGCAAAATTGCCTTTGGTAAGACTGCAGATATGTGATGATAAATATGTTTGACATCTCCTAGTGCGCTGAAAAAGAGACTCGCTCATGATACGACCTGCAAGATTTACATTAAACTCAAAGCTAAGCACAGGCTAAATGGAGAACTTATCTAATCATTTATAATGCAGCTTTGTTTGTCTTTAATAGTTTATGTAATATTTAAAGAGGGATATGCTGCTGGTGTCAGCGGAAAAAAAAAAAAAACACCTTCAGCTTTACCAAGGCCGAGAAGCAGAAGTAACATCATTTGTTTTCATGAAGCAACTTACATGGTGTTTCTCAACAATTTAAAGAAAAGAAAAAAAGGTCAGTCAAATGTCAAGGGCACTGGGAGTTTAATGTTTCACTGACTCACCGATTTGCTCGTAATGTAAAAAGAAATTGATCCAATTTAAGTTTTTACCAAGGTCATTTCATTATCTCGGTACAGTTCAGTTTGAGAATTCATTCTGCGAGTTGTAAATCAAAGGCTAATCTATCTACGTACGTATATGTACTTTCGATATCTGCCAAGTGTTAAAAAAGAAAAAGAAGAAAAGAATACTAAACAATGTGTCTTTATTCAGTACCTTTTAAAAATTCACCTATTTATTTAAAGTCAGTCCTATTACAAGAAAAAGAAGAAGCTTTTCTTCCCTGTTTCTACTGTAGCAGCAAAAGCTTTAAAGGATTAAATGTCACATTTTGCAGAAGTATCCCAGATTCCCACGCCCAGTTTTTTAGTGTAAACCATCAAGATGGTTGTCAAAAACAGACACTGGCATTTTTTTTTTTGCAACCACGGGCTCATGTGTCACCAGCACAGTTCTGTTTTTTACTCTCTTGACTGACCACAAGACTTCTCTGCATCTCAGGATATCTATGCAGTATGCTAGTGTGAAAAGTTGAGAAAAGAAAAGAAAAGAAAAGAAATGTTTTAGACTTTAAGGCTTTATTTTAAATGTGGTGCATTAGGGTCAGTGTCACTGTGTGTGGCTAAATGTGAACTCGTATATTCTCACACTAACATCTCTCTGATACAATCAACACATTACTCAACTATGATTTATCTCACCACATCTTTGTTGTTGTTCATGATCATTACGTGCATTTGCATAATTTTACACAATGACAATTTGATTTGTTAAGTCAGATTAAGTTGTTGTTGTACTCTTATCTATTTATTGGATAGGACAGTGAAGAAAGACAGGAAAGCACTGACTGACTGCTGTGCACCAGACTCTATCATCAATAGTCTACTTTAATAAAGAAAGGTGTAGTCACTGTCAATAAGAAAAAATATTGCCAATAAAGATCAATCTGATGCGAAACAACAACAATACAATATAAACTGTGAAATATTTACACTTACATACAGTAAAGTCGACTCACTTAACTGCTCCTCAGAAAGACAGCAGCTATTATTGAAGTCCAATGTTTTACAATCGCACTGACAGAAAACGCCATGTTGCAGAAGTAAAGAATGAAACACATTTAATTGCATCCACAAAATGGATCTTGTAAATATTTTTTTACAAAGTTGTCAAAAGTCTGATTGCATTGTGCTGCACAGTAAAAGATAATCTGGACAGTTTGGACTTCAGCACCACCTACTGTTGAACTGAATAACCTGGCTTACAGCCCTCACTGTAAAGCTGTATAGGACACAAGATGCACTGGGGAAAACACAATAAAGTACTACTTCCCACAGAAAAACAACTACTGTAAGTGTATGCAAATTCAACTTCACAATACACTGATTGACCACACGTCACCTGATTGCACAACTTAACCACATGGGAGAAAGAAGAGGAAGCATCTCAGTGTTTCATTATGCACTTCAAGTTTTTCCACCATGAGGAGCACAGGGCTGTTTGTAGGCGTCTTTGATGGTATTTATTTAAAAGCTTATATAGATTTGTAATTGTGGGGTAACAGGGGGGAAAATAACTAACTTGATGTCTCTGTGTGTGTGTTTTTTCTATGCAGTCACAGTTCTGTGTCTCATCTGGCTAACGGAGCACACGGTGGACTCTCAGCTCTCAGCTCCAGACAAGTTAACGGCACCGTACGGAGGATCTGTGGCGATCCCCTGTCGTTACGAGCAGCAGTACAGAGAACACACAAAGTACTGGTGCAAAGGCTCAGTGTATGAACTGTGCAGCATCGTGGTGAAAACACCCAAGAACCGATCGAACGACAGGATCTTCATTGCAGACGACAAGGAGGCAGGAGTCTTCACTGTTACTATGACTTCACTCAGAGACATTGATACAGATGTGTACTGGTGTGTCATCGCCACATCTGGAAGGAATGTTAAAAAACGTGTCAAGCTCACCGTCTCTCACACAGGTACACTTTTGCTTTTTTTTTTTAAATATATATGTTTTATATACATTTTTTTTTGCTTTGATAATATTGGTTTAGTAAACCTTAAAAAAACAGAAGCTTAGATAACTTGACTCCATAACTTTAAGAGTTGTGGTCAATTGCGTAGTTGAAATGTAAAATATATATATATAGGCCTATATATACCCACACAGAAAGAACCTATAGGTTTTAATATAGGTTTGAATATATGTGACATACTTGGCCGTTTTCATATATAGGCATATGATGCATATATGCGTATATATGCACCAAATATGCAGCATATATGCACAGATAAACTGCATATAGGTTTCACACATGCGCATATATCCTCATGAGGATATATGCACATATATGCGCAGGTTTCATACACACATATATGAAACCTACTGTATATGCAGTTTATCTATACGCATAAATGTGCCATATATGCACCATATATATATAGCATATGCGTATACAGTATGAAAACGGCCAATTTTATGTATGTCACATATTCAAACCTATATTAAAACCTATAGGTTCTTTCCGTGTGGGTGTTTCCATATATGATACATGATGAAAAAAGACCATATTAGCCATGCATAATGTAAAATATAAGGGGCAAATGTATGTAGCTGCTGTCTGATATAAACATGATTTCTCTGAAACACATTTATTGTTTTCTTCTGCAGTGGTAACAACTACCGTCACCACACCAACCAGTTCCTCATTGGAAGATAATGAAACAAGGTGAGAGCCATCGGGAAGTGAAATATGTTGATTCATTGTGTTGGGGACACATCCCTATACCAATATTTAGCCGTGTACACTGCAAAAACTCAAAATCTTACCAAGAATATTTGTCTCATTTCTAGTTAAAATGTCATTTCTAGTCAAAACAAATCTAATTATACTAAAAATAAGACTCATCACATAAAAAATTATGTTTCAAACTAATTTTCAATTGAAATAAGTAGAAAAATCTGCCAGTGAAAGCAAGTTTTTTGTGCTTGTAATAAAGAAAAACTTGCTCCATTATCAGATTTTTCTACTTATTTCAAGTGAAAATATACTTGAAAGAAGTTAAAAGTTATGTGATGAGTCTTATTTTTAGTATAATTCGATTTATTTTTACTAGAAAATTTAACTAGACACTTTTTTACTTAAAAAAAAAAAAAAAACATATTTTCACTTGAAATAAGTAGAAAAATCTGATAGTGGAGAAGTTTTTCTTTCTTATTACAAGCACAAAAAACCTAGCCTGATGCATCAGCCGCTTACTTCATTACATTTCATATAGCGGTCTGAACACGAGCCATAGGGATTCGTTTGCTTCCGGGAGGCGGTTGCTTACATTTGCTTCAACTAATCGCTGCTGCTTGGTGGTCACGTGTGCTATACACCGGTTAAGCTCATAGGTTAATCTTGAGCGCTTGAGTTCAACGTCATCGCCTTCACTTACCCGTCTGTTCGCTGATTGGTTTCGCCAGAGCGGACGGAGCAAACCGAAACGCATTGCTAGTTCCCTGACTACATGTTTGAGGCAAATGAAATTTGCCGGAACCAGTAGGCGGCGCTAGCCTGGCTACAAAAAACCTGCTTTCACTGGCAGATTTTTCTACTTATTTCAAGTGAAAATTTGTTTGAAATAGGAAGTGAAAATTATCTAAAAACAAGTTCATTTTTAGATCATGAGTCTTATTTTAAGTGGAAAGAGTTCTTTGTGTGAAAGGGAGCAACTGTTTAAAAAACAGTTTCTACAAAATAACACATAATAATGGTGTGAAAGTAAAAAAGCCTCTTTTCCTCATGCAATAACTGTACCGTCAAACTGGATGATCGTTGTGTCGCTAATGTGTCTGTTCATGTCATGCATCATCATATTTTTGTCAGGTGTGAGACAGTAGAGAGGCTAGAGGAGATGGAGGAGGAGAGACCAGAGAAGGTAGAGGAGAAGAGGCAGGAGGAGGTAGAGAAGGAGCAGCTGCATGAGATAGAGAGAGAGAGTCTGCAGGAGATAGAGGAGGAGAAGCTGCAGATGGAGGAGAGGTTGGAAATGCACAGGTGAGGTTAAACAATGATGGATATGATGATGCACAGTTGCACTTTCGCCAGAGTAACTGAGAACTCTTCTAAGTTGCCTTCTTGTCTTTCATTAGTTGCTTTAAAGCAGAAGTAAGCGATCGGGTCGTTTTGGCTAATGCTGCGTTCCAGGCAGGCTTTTGAAACCGTAAGTTACGGCTTCAAGTCACAACTTACGACTTTGTAGCGTTCCAGGCAACCCGTATCTCGCGTTTTTCCAACCTGTTGCCTGTGAAAGTCACTATAACGGCCACTCATGTTTTTCCGACCTGTGAACTCGTACCAGATCGAACTGGTACGACTTCACAGGTCGGAAAAACACGAGTTACGGGCTGCCTTGAACGCACCATAACGTCTTGTCAGCCGATGGAGTTAGCAGCCCCCGTCCTCGTCCCTACGTCACCACATTCAGGCGCATCCCTTGGCTGCACACACAGAGAGGACCGCCCCTTCATGCCGTTCTCTCTCCTCATTGGATAAAACTTGTAGGATACAAGGAAAGTTTTCTCCTCGGCTTACAGCAGAGCAGAGTGACTGACAGACCCGTGTTTCAGACCAAACACTCTATAGAAGTGATTGCTGTCGGAAGATATAACTATTTAAGACTTATATTAACACAAACATTCCGCTTACTTCTGCATTAACTTATAACGTTACAGAATGCATTCAGTTCTTGTATTCTCTTTAAATATTCATTACAAACATGTTGATTACTGATTTGTTTTTTTTTTGTTTTTTTATCAGCTACATAACGTGAAATTATGATTGCAAATCCATCAACTTTCAGGAGTGCTGCCTTGGAGCACTTTTGTGTCCCCACCAATGTCAAAATCAAACCTACTCCATTGTGTTGACAGACACATTATTCCACATCCTTATGTTCCTAAACGTATCCCTTCTTCTTTTCTGTCGTTGTCATTTGTTTAAAACTAGGTGGTGGGCGATTCTACGTTGGATTCTCTTTATTTTATTGGTCTGTTGTCTGCTATCAACACACGTTGCTGTGTGGAGGATAAAAAGGTCCTGTGAAATATGTGTGCACCAACAATCTCAAAATCAAAACATTTACAACTGAAAATTAGGTTACAATTGAGATTTTAAATCATGGGTGAATTATAAATGCATTCATACTGAGGTTAAAACCCCATTCCTCTAGGGGACACTCTATCTGAGTATGAATTAAACCAAAAACAAACCAAGTGAAAAATTGGCTTTCAGCCACTTTTTTTTCTTGTATTTAAATGATTAAAACCTCATTAATTTCAGTGTCCAGGGCCTGAGATAACTTTGGGCTCAACTCCTGAATATCCAAATTAGCACCTCTGGAGAACCGAGGCTCTTGGCCTTCACTTAATTTATTTGCACATCTTATATAGATGGTCATGGTCATAAAAGTTGGTGTTCATTTGCATTTAACCACCAGTTTCTAGGGGTTTTATTAAATCTGTCAGTGGTCTGAAAATAGAAAGCAGAGTAAAAATCTCTTCATGCATAAACGGTGCCCCAGTTTTTGTAAAGTGTTGCTTTTTACATTGCGAAAGTGGTGATGTATTTCCCTATTTTTTGTTAATTTAAGGAAGGTGCAGTTTTTTGAAGACACACACCCACAGCATGCACACACACAACCTTAAAGAGACTTAAGTGATACCTACAGCTGAGATGGGTTGTTTCTATCCAAGGTAATCTGAGTAAACTGGTGATTTTCTGTTACAATCAAAAGCAAATTATGGTTAAATTCCCCTGAAGATGTTATATATTATACTCTCAAAGAGAGGCAGTGATGATTTATGATCCTTGCCAAAGAGATTTCATTACCCTGCTGCAAGAAATTGGATAATTGTGTCTGCTGGTCTGAGAACACCATAGACTTGTATATATTAGCAGTTCATTATCCTCCATACCTGTGTAATTTAATGCAACGACCGTGCACTGAATCTTGTATTTGTGACACATGTGATGGTCAGTTTATGTATATCAGTGAAGTAATAAACTATGTAATCTGTGGCGATGTTGTATTGGTTTTTGCACTATATGGATTGTTTATGAAAATGTATCATCCTCATATATGTAAATGGGAGTGAGCAAAGCATTGCAAACACTTTGACTTGTCAGAGTAGCAGGCGTCATTTGTAACATTAATGATACCTCAGGTCTGTTGCAGTGTGCTGCTAAGCCTTAATGAACCAATGCCAGGAGTCAGGACATGCTAAACAGGCCATCAAGCAGCCGTCGTTATTGATTTATTATTTACACCTGTGCTATTATTGTGACAAGTCAAATCATCCTCATGAACAACAAAACTGGTTTAAAGATTTTGTCATGTTTTCGTTTCACTGCTACTCAAGACATATAGGCTACAGTATGGGGACAAGAGAGTAACAATTTGCTATTTTAAAGTAAACTAGAAAAAGCATTTCCAAGAATGGAAATGGTGTGACTGCTGATAGCAACTGAACGCTGTTGCAGAATTAGCAAATAGTGCAAGCAGTGATCACCATACAAATGTTTGACCAAGGTCGGAATCGAACCCACAACCTCATTGTCATTAGACTTCCACTCTGACTCTAGGCCGCAGTGCACACACAGTTGCAGAGTCCAATGACAGCTGAATAATTGGAATCAAAAGTCAAGCAATGATGTGAAATGACTAAGGCAGGAATCGAACCCATGACCATATGATCACTAAACCTTTACTCTGACACTCGGCTACAGAGAGCACACTGCTTTCAAGACTGTTGTCATTCATCGTAATGTGATGATGTGCTGCAAACTGGTATGAGTAATCAAGGAGATAACAAACACCTGTAACCAATTGAAGGCGGGGGAGGAGAGCAGAATTCAACATAACATAACAAGAGTTCTTCCCTTGGATTCGAACCAGCGACCTTAGGGTTGGCAAGCAGCCACCCTAACCCCTACACTACAGTGGAGTTGTGAAGAACACTGTTGTCTGTTAATGATCTGCACACTGTCAACATCTAAAAAGTTAAATATTTGAAAAAGTATAAATAGTTAAAAAGAGAAAAGTAATGCCAATAAAGTTCAAAAAAAGCTGCACGTTTTGATATATGAATTGTTGAAATAGCACAAAGTATGAAGGACTAGAAGAAGACCGTAAAAAGGCGGAAGAAAATGGCCAAACAGAAGAACAATAGTGTGACTGCTTCAGCAGAGATGTTGACAGTGTGCAGATCATTAACAGACAACAGTGTTCTTCACAACTCCACTGTAGTGTAGGGGTTAGGGTGGCTGCTTGCCAACCCTAAGGTCGCTGGTTCGAATCCAAGGGAAGAACTCTTGTTATGTTATGTTGAATTCTGCTCTCCTCCCCCGCCTTCAATTGGTTACAGGTGTTTGTTATCTCCTTGATTACTCATACCAGTTTGCAGCACATCATCACATTACAATGAATGACAACAGTCTTGAAAGCAGTGTGCTCTCTGTAGCCGAGTGGCAGAGTAAAGGTTTAGTGATCATATGGTCATGGGTTCGATTCCTGCCTTAGTCATTTCACATCATTGCTTGACTTTTGATTCCAATTATTCAGCTGTCATTGGACAGTCTTTGATTCCTCATAGTATAAAGCTCATTGTATCAAAGGTTTTCTTTACCCCTCACATACTGTCTCTGTCTGTAGCCTAGTGGTTAGCTTGCTGGTCTGGAGACCTGAAGGTTTGCTGGTTCAAATCTTGCCTCAACAACAATTATAGTGAATTATTTTCCCAGTTGTCCTCTGTTGACTTCTGATAACTTGCTTCATGTTGAAACTGCTGCTCTCAGCCTGAAATTCACAGAAATTTTCATTCTAAGTCATTCAAGACAACTGGGAAAATAATTCACTATAATTGTTGTTGAGGCAAGATTTAAACCAGCAACCTTCAGGTCTCCAGACCAGCAAGCTAACCACTAGGCTACAGACAGAGACAGTATGTGAGGGGTAAAGAAAACCTTTGATAAGAGGATCACTGGCTTCTGCTTTAAAAAAAAAAGTAAGGAATCGTGGCAGAAAAAGTTAAATATTTTAAAAAGTATAAATAGTTAAAAAGAGAAAAGTAATGCCGATAAAGTTAAAAAAAAAAGCTGCACGTTTTGATATATGAATTGTTGAAATAGCACAACACCTAACACACTAACCATATGGCCACAGAGAACCTGAGTTACAATGAGCTTTATACTATGAGGAATCAAAGACTGTCCAATGACAGCTGAATAATTGGAATGAAAAGTCAAGCAATGATGTGAAATGACTGAGGCAGGAATCGAACCCATGACCATATGATCACTAAACCTTTACTCTGCCACTCGGCTACAGAGAGCACACTGCTTTCAAGACTGTTGTCATTCATTGTAATGTGATGATGTGCTGCAAACTGGTATGAGTAATCAAGGAGATAACAAACACCTGTAACCAATTGAAGGCGGGGGAGGAGAGCAGAATTCAACATAACATAACAAGAGTTCTTCCCTTGGATTCGAACCAGTGACCTTGGGGTTGGCAAGCAGCCACCCTAATCCCTACACTACAGTGGAGTTGTGAAGAAGACTGTTGTCTGTTAATGATCTGCACACTGTCAACATCTAAAAAGTTAAATATTTGAAAAAGTATAAATAGTATAAAAGAGAAAAATAATAGCAATATTGTCCTGAAAAAGCTGCACGTTTTGATATATGAATTGTTGAAATAGCACAAAGTATGAAGGACTAGAAGAAGACCGTAAAAAGGCGGAAGAAAATGGCCAAACAGAAGAACAATAGTGTGACTGCTCAGCAGTCACACTAAATATAGAGCAAATCATATCCTTATATCTTGGATTTTTGTAAATACAATTGACACTATATTGGAAAATGTGTTGACAACAATTGTTCTTAAGGGAAAGCAGGCTATTCTCCAGTAGACTTGACTACTGTAACGGTCTTCTGACTGGTCTCCCCCGAAAAAGTATCAAAAACGCTGCAGCTCGAGTTTTAACCAGAACAAAGAGATCAGATCACATCACCCCAGTTCTTAAAACCTGACACTGGCTCCCAGTCAGCTACAGAATAGATTTTAAAGTTCTGCTACTGGTTTACAAATCACTGAATGGTTTAGGTCCAGAATACATGAATGACATGTTAGTAGAGTATAAACCCAGTAGAGCTCTGAGATCGACTGACTCAGGTCAGATAGTGGAGCTCAGAGTTCAGACCAGACATGGTGAAGCAGCATTTAGCTGTGATGCTGCAACAACTGGAACAAACTACCAGCAGAACTGAAATCAGCACCAATTGTGTGCACTTTTAAATCCAGGTTAAAAACATTTCTCTTTTCACGTGCTTATAGCTGAGAACTTAAAACTTTATCTATTTACTTTTATTTGCTCTTGCTTTTAACTCTGTTTTTAGTGTTTTGTTTGTTTTTATTCTGTCTTATGCTTCTTTTTTTAATGTTTTGTCTTTATGTAAAGCACATTGAGTTGCCTTGGTATGAAATGCGCTATATAAATGCCTTGCCTTGCCTTGCCTTGCCTTGCCTTGCCTTGCCTTGCCTTGCCTTGCCTTGCCTTGCCTTGCCTTGCCTTGCCTATTTGATATTTTACTCTTTTATAACGGAGCGGAAGAACAATTGTTGTTCAAACCTTTAGAGACCACACACACACACACACACACACACACACACACACACACACACACACACACACACACACACACACACACACACAAAAATGTAGTAGGCTAGTATTTGTTTCTTCCAGCTTTTAAGATTCCCAAGTTTACTCCCTTATCCCCTGAAGTTTTATATAGCCTAAGTTGTTTATCAGTACAGTAGCAACCAATAAGTATGTTATTACCTAATTTGTACGATGAAGTCTTGTATAAATCAAGGGCTAGCCTATATATAGGCTATACAGTACAGGCCAAAAGTTTGGACACACTCAATGCATTTCCTTTATTTTCATGACTATTTACATTGTAGATTCTCACTGAAATTCCACTAATGAACCCTGACAAGGCACACTGACACCTGTGAAGTGAAAACCATGTTCAGGTCAGGTTCACCTCTTGAACCTCATCGAGAGAATGCCAAGAGTGTGCAAAGCAGTAATCAGAGCAAAGGGTGGCTACTTTGAAGAAACTAGAATTGGTGGGGGCAGAGGTAGAGGAGGAGGAGGAAGAAGGAGAGGAAGAAGAAAAGAAGAAAGAGAAGACAAAGAAGAAAAGACGTGTTTTCAGTTATTTCACACTTTTTTGTTAATTCCACATGTGTTCATTCATAGTTTTGGTGCCTTCAGTGAGAATAAAGGAAACACATTGAATGAGAAGGTGTGTCCAAACTTTTGGCCTGTACTGTGTGTATATAAAAGTTTTTGTTGTTGTTTTTTGGTCTTATATATATATATAATAGAGAAGAGGAGAAAGACACTAGGCAAAATGAAGTAAAATAGATAGAATGAGAAGATAAGAGAGATACTAAATCAAATGAGGTAAAATAGATAAAAAGAGAAGACGAGAAAGACACTAGGTAGAATGAAGTAAAATAGTCAGTGTAGTGGGATAAAATAGAGAAAAGAATGGATGAATTAAAATAGAATAAAAAAGATAATAATAGTAAACAAATAAACAAGAAAATAAGATAAATTAAATTAAATTAAGGCTAGCCTATATATACAAGTTTTTGTTGTTGTTTTTTGGTCTTATAAAGTGACAGAGTTCAGACTCTAGATCAGATGCAGGATGCGAGGGACTGAGGAGGTGATGTCATCACTTCTGCAGCCTCAGTTTATGTCAAGGACGACAACACAGGCAGGGGATTTCATCTTTCAATGTAAAAGCATAACAAGGACACAAGTGACGACTCGTACGGTTTAATTATGTAAAAACACAACATACAGAATACAAATACGTCAAATTAACAACCTTTTACGTCATTATATATACATTTACAGTTGTGTTGTATCGTAATATAGTGTCGAGTTTATGTTTTGGTATTTTATTTTGAAGGTGACATCCGGTGTTATTCTAGCTAGCTTGGCAGCGGCGGTGGAAGTACTGGACCAACTTGCTGCTCGCTGGTGCCAACGCCCGGCGAAATAGACAGCTAACAGAGCAGAGCAGAGACACAGAGGGACGCCGGTATGTACTTGAAACATTTTTCCTACATCCGTGTGTGTGTTTAGTTAACAAACACCGGGTCTGACATCGGTTTAGTTGCTTCATCACGTTAGCTGGGGCTCGTTTACAAGCCAGCGTCCGCCGGATGCTAGCTGGCTAAACTAGCTAGCATTGTCTAGTGAGTGCTAGCTTAGCTTTCTAGCCAATACACAACATATATACACATTTTTATTATAAATCATGGTATACAGTTGTTAAAGTAGATGGCGACACACTATGTTACTCTTTCGTTGCCGTATTTATTAACACTAAAGTTAGTAATGTTATAAAAAGTGTTCAAGTGACAGGGAGGGAGGGTAACGCTGTCATTAGCTAACGTTAGCCTCCAGACTGTGTTGTAGTGGTGGGGTGTGACACTTAACTAGTTAATGATAGGAAACAGCTTTTCTCCCTCTCCATCGATCATCAATTCATTCTTTATTCTTCCCTTTCATTAAGGATTATAATACAATACAATATGATGTCACATAAATCCATAATTACATCTGAATCAACACTTTTCATGACAGGAAAAGGGGCAGTAAGAAGGATGTAACTCTTATTTATGTCTGCCCCCTAACTTAAACTCAAACAATCTTAGATGGTTTGTCACTTCCAGTTACCTACAGCCTTGATTACATCAACAAAAAACAAACTAACAAAAAATAACCCACATAAATGAGTTTACAAGACCAAAACAACTCAAAATGTAAACATCCAGTGAAATTTTCAGTGCATATTTTCTAATTTGTTTCTCTTCATACATTTTTTTCTAAGTGAAAAATATCTCTACAACCCCTTCTGACATGAACACAAACAATTTTTGAATATTCTCAGGCAATACTTCAAATTTGTATTTAACCCTGGCCTGAATTAACCTGTTAACAGATTCAGGTATAATATTTGTATGATTGTGAACAATTCATGAGTTATTTATTTTCCCCTCCCTGCTGCTAATGTTTTTTTTGTTTTGTTTTTTAGAGCTAAAACCACAGAGATGCAGACTATCAAATGTGTGGTGGTGGGTGATGGAGCAGTGGGTAAAACCTGCCTATTGATTTCATACACCACCAACAAATTCCCCTCTGAGTATGTACCAACAGTAAGTATGTTTGGAGTATTTTCACAATTGGATGCATTTGTGTGACAGCCAACAACAACATAGTACTAGTAGTATAGTATGGTCAAAGCAGAAAAGAGAAACATACCTGACTACCATTCATTCTTCCACCACAGGTGTTTGACAACTATGCAGTAACTGTAATGATCGGGGGTGAACCCTACACCCTTGGTTTATTTGATACAGCAGGTAAGTTTATCTGTTTCTCTTTCAATTCAATTCAATTAACAAATTAACAGATGTAGAGTTATTAAAGGGATAGTTCACCCAAAATTCAAATTTCACTCATTATCTATTCACCCTCATGTCGACTAAGGGCTGGGAGAAGTTTCAGAGTCCTCCGTGCCTTCTCTGAGTTACAGCGGGGCTCCGTGCAACACTGCATGTCCATATAACGGTTGCGAACGGAGCTCACTTTTCTTCGTCCAAAAAGACACACCAAAAAACATCCAAATACCTCCATAGTGCTCGTCTGTAATGTCCCTCTTGTATTGAAGCCCCAACATGAGAATTTGTTCTGAAAAAAATTAAATAAGTCTATGTTTTAAGCTTGTTTGTAGCGGAAGCTCCCAGTGTCTCAGTTCACTGCTTTGCCGGTGTCAGTGCAAATCTCATGTGATTTGCATTGACACCCAGTTTACGGCTCCGCAAATCGCGCGAGATTCCAGCAGAGCAACACTGGGAGCTTCCACTACAAATAAGCTTAAAATATAGATTTTTTTTTTTTTAAATCGGAATAATTTCTCATGTTGGGGCTTCAATACAAGAGGGACATTACATACGAGCACTATGGAGGTATTTGAATGTTTTTGGTGTGTCTTTTTGGACAAAGAAAAGTGAGCTCCGTTCTCAACCGTCATATGGACATGCAGTGCTGCACGGAGCCCCGCTGTAACTCAGAGAAGGCACGGAGGACTCTGAAACTTCTCCCAACCCTTAGTCAACATGAGGGTGAGTAGATAATGAGTACAATTTGAATTTTGGGTGAACTATCCCTTTAATAGTCTGTCACAACATGGCACGTGGTGAATTCATTTGTTATGTGGCCTCTGTCTCCGCAGGTCAAGAGGATTATGACAGGTTACGACCACTAAGCTACCCACAAACGGATGTCTTCCTAGTCTGTTTCTCAGTTGTTTCACCTTCCTCATTTGAGAATGTTAAAGAAAAAGTGAGTACAAAGTGTTTTTTTTATGATTTTGTAGTGGGTTTATGTTGATTCAGCTAATCTCCAGTGAGGAAGTTTGTTAAATAACAACACAGAGACACAGTTAGTCAGCACATGAAAGACATACCACAGAGCTACACATAGAGGATATTAGCATAGCTCAGGAGCCTACCAGTAATCAATGACAACTATTTTGCTGCAGGTCATGTATGTATGCACCTTCCCAACTGGTGAGGCAACAGACTATTTACAGGTGTTTGAACCATAAATCAACATAGTTAGAATACCAGGCATAGTTAGGATTCAAGTACTGTCTATAAAGTTTTTAAAAATGGTGGTTGAAACCATTTCTATGAGTAATGAGTGACTATATTGATTATGTTTGGTAAATATGTACAACTTATTTGGGTTACACCTATTGAGGACACAGCTGTGTTGCTTGCTGTCCTGATTCGCTTGCAGGTCAGGACCGCAAAGGAAATACATTTTTCTAACTTTGTGTTTCTTGTATAACATTTTTTGCCAATGTTGAATGCTGTTGGTAGATATGTGAGAAAGTATGGTATGTATTGTGTTGTTACATGATGACAGAATACCAAACCATAGTATTTTAATACAGAGTCACTCAGTTAAATGAAAAACTGACTATGACTGATGCTCTTGAGAAAAGGGACTAATAAAACATTTTGAAATGAAACCTTAAAAATCATCCTGACTGACCATAAATCTCACATAGAAAGCTAAAAACAACTACATTTATTGATATAAACTCTTAACTGCTGCAGTTCAATATTTGTTCTTCTTGCTGCATTTATCACGACAACTGGAAGGCTTTTTTTTATCTGGATAGTTACCAAGGAACACAATCGAACCACAGCCTTGTTGTTATGCAGTTTTAAATATGTAGATAAGAAAATTAGTCAGAATCAGGTTTGGGAGCAGGAATCAGTCGTGCATGTTTAGCAGGCTTTTTAAAAATCTAACTTGTGGATCCTGTTTTGTTACTGACCCTCTAATTATAAAAGGATGAGAGTGGCAATCAATTAAAAAAACAACAGCATTTATTTACTTGTTGTAAAAGACCAAATGACACACAGGGAGAGGAATAAATAAATATAGCCGCTAGTGATAATTTACTAAGGTCCAGGCACCTCACAAGCATTTTAAAACCATTTGCATGAATTTGCTGCTTAATTTTTGCCATCGGGGTTTTTTCAAGCCGATGACCTTGGCATCCCGAGAGAAGGTGATTTAGTGATTGTGCCGCTGGGTAACTAAGTGCTACACACACGCCCTCTCACAAGTTGAGGTAATAACATGACATGTGCAATATTAAGGTCAATTGTAACAGTCAAAACAACGGTGTGAAAGTCCTGGGAGGAAAAAAACACATTGTTCGACTGGTCTCAGGAGTATCAATCAATCAATCAATCAAAATTTATTTGTATAGCACTTTACAGTAGCCAGACGGTACCCAAAGTGCTTTACATCAAGGCAATAAAATACATTAAAATAATACATAAAAACCCAAGAAAGTGCCACAGTGCTGCAAGAAGACACAAGAAAGTGCTACTAGTGCTGCAGGGTGTTAAAGGCCCTCTAAAAGTGCATACAGTAGAATAAAAACAGGCAAAAATAAGTACACTTAAAAGCAGGACTTCCCTAGTCAGAGTTAAATGCTAATCTAAAAAAGTGCGTCTTTAGTTTCGATTTAAAAAGGCTGAGGTATCCTTAAAGGGACATTGTGTAACTTCTCCTGTTCTCTATTCATGAAAATCGATTATTTGGTTCAAAAGTCTGTTTTTCATTAACCAGTAATCCCCCCCATCAACAAACTGAAGTGTTCCTTTCAGCTCTGAATGAGCCGTTCATATCATTCATATCTCCATGGAGCGGGTAAGCTCGGTGCTGCTGCCATGTGGTGTCGCCATGTTTTTACGTTCAGTGGCAGCGTGACGGTAGGAAACCACGGAAACTCAGCGGAGACACCGGAGCTGTCGGCTCAGGTGGAGGTGGCGTCTGTGAAAAGTCACCGCGGTAACGCAGTGAGGAGGAATGGAGCGTTACACTGATGCTGCATTCACCTGCAGTCGGACAGACGGCCGTCGCTAACAAACCAGATGTCATTTTAGTCACAGAAGTCCAGAGAAAGCCGGTAAAACCATAGACTGTAAAAAGAATGGACGTAGCACCCGTGACGTCACCCATTGGTTTTGGGGAGTCGTTTTTGTGACTCAAATATGGCGGCCCTGAACAGTGCCATGTTGGATTGGCCGGCCGAGAACCCGCCCACTGGCCTCGAAGCAGCTGTCCACGGAGCTGCTCGAACCTGTCACTCAACGTTTCCGCGCCCTAATTGGCCAGAGTTTTAACCTTATAACAGTAAAACGGTAGAGTTAAAAAAAAATCACCCCCCTCAGAGTGTGTGAGTGCGGGGGTAGAAACTATCGATTGAGACAAAAAAACGTTCTGACACCAGGCTTTTAACATGTTTACTGAGGATGTAAAGTCGGCGATTTTAACATGGGGGTCTATGGGGAATGCTGCTTTCTGACACCAGCCCCCAGAGGAAGCCGAGAGGATTGCAGTTTTTTGAACACGGAAGTGAGCTTCACTTCTCAGACCGACAACTGCCCCCTTGGGTAAAACGTGGGTCAGGTAAACAATACGACGTCGCCATGACAACATATTGTCACATGTATTGTTTTGCCTCGTGCTGACGGACCACTTGTTTACATAGAGGCTTGTTTATGCCGTTACGTGCAGCGGCTGTCGTCCGTCTGCCCAATTTCATGTGAATGCAGCATGAAAAATACAATTGAGTTAATTGCGATATACAACCGCAACGCTAGATGGGAGTAATTCCTACACAGTGTACCTTTAAACATTTTGGTGACTTTGAAATGAATCCCTAACCTTTCTCTGTTTTGTTTTGTTTTTTCACTCCAGTGGGTTCCTGAAATAACTCACCACTGTCCCAAGACCCCGTTCCTGTTGGTCGGCACTCAGATCGACCTGCGCGATGACCCCTCCACGGTGGAGAAGTTAGCCAAGAACAAACAGAAGCCAATCACCCCGGAGACGGCAGAAAAGCTGGCTCGCGACCTTAAGGCAGTCAAATATGTCGAGTGCTCAGCCCTAACACAGGTAAGGTCTCCCGTTACATAACCAACCCCCTTTAACGCTGGCGTGACAACAAGCATGTGTTTAAATGTCAGTTTCCTAACAAGGGTGGGTGTGCGCTTTGCCTCTTTGTCTCTTGCTAACAGCATTTAGCCACAAACTCCATCTAACTGTGTGTTGTGTGCCTGTCTTTCTCCCTTTTCTTTTCCTCTTTCTGTAGCGGGGACTGAAGAACGTATTTGACGAGGCTATCCTTGCCGCTTTAGAGCCCCCAGAAACTCAGAGAAAGAGAAAATGCTGTTTGTTCTGATGTCTTCTTCTTGCATCTTTGCTTTGCCTCTTGATCGTCTGCTGCTTAACTCATTGTAAAGAGATGTCTGTCACTAAAATAATCACACACACAACAACGCTCTTTTAAACTTAAAAACTTTGTGCTCATTAACTTTACTCCTTCTGTTCATGTGTGCTTTTCTTTTCAACTTGGCCTGAATCACAATGGTCCATGCTGCCTAATAATATGACAAAAAGTGCCAATCTTTATTTCTCCTCTCTGTTGTCAGCATCTTGCGTGCAAGTTTGTGTAACTGGACATGACTGAGTTTTGTTTTGGTTTGGTTTTTTGTTGATATTCTGTTTATAAAATCAGAATTTAGCTCTTACGCATCAGTTGTACCCGAAACGGCATTTAAGCTACATTCTGTCTCGGACAGTAACAATAATTTTTTTCTACTGCAGCATCGAATATTTCCATGGGCTTTTGTCTTAACTCAGACAACTTGATCACACAGAGAGTCTTGTATAATGTTATTTGAATAAAGGAAAATTTTGATCGCCCTGCTCCACTTCTACTCAGCCTTCTTTTTGCAATTAGTTCCCTGAAGATGTTAATTTGTATTTGGAACATGGCTCTGTTTTGAATATTAATATTTTGTTTCCACAGAAAGGATTAAAGAATGTGTTTGATGAGGCAATACTGGCTGCCCTGGAGCCTCCTGAACCTAAGAAAAGGCGTAAATGTGTTCTGCTCTAAGTTCTCATCGCACAACATCGCAGCCTTCTCCCAACACTTCTCCAAATCTAGGTTAACAGTACTGAAGGAGGTTTTCCCGCTCAAGTACATTCCAGCACGAGTCGAGATATCATGAAATATTTGCCATCTCACTGACTTAACCTAAATACATAATCAATGTGCTGAACGCGATTTCAAGATTGAGTAACATTCGATGCTGTTTGTGATGAATTGATCCCCACTGAAACGGTCTTAACGCCATGTGCTCAGCAAACTGTGGGTAACATTGAATAATATTTCAAGTTTGACCACATTATTGTTTAGTTTATTTCTCAGAGGTGCTACTCTGAAGGAACCTGACTATGAAGTGGTATTTTTTTTTTAGTGGATCTAACTGTTGTATTGAGCACCCTGTAAAACACAAACATGCTTATAATGATGAGATGCTCGCATTCTGTATTAGTGTGACCTGCACCTCTTTATTTTTCTTTTTTATTTCCAAGTAATTTCCTTTTTTACTGTTGTTGATTCCTTGCACACAACACTGCGTTTTTTATTTTTTATTTTATTGCATCACTGATGAAGTATCTAGCAATACAGGGCCAGCTCAAGTCAGAACTCAAATATTATTGTTTTCCAAGCATTTTCTTTCTTTTTTTTTTTAAAGAATCAACACAACTTTCCAAAGGTTAGTAGGAGCCACTATGTTTCATTCTGTCAGTGTCGACGAAGTCTCCTAGAAGATCTAAGCGCTGCCTGACGTAATATGACATTTCTAGGCTATGCTCCATTGTAGTTTGCTTAAGAAGAAGAAAAACCTGATAAATTGACGCCTGTCAGAGCAGAGAGAGAGAGAGCCACAGAGCCTGACAAGCAAAAGTAAGAAACACACCGAGCTTGAGTTTTAAATACAGCTGTGATTAAACATTCCTTTTCGACATCGTCTATCACGAATAGTCACCGTCATTTCCAGTAAATGACACGCACAGTTTGAGCACAACGACTTCCTTGTCATTTACTCTTTTTTGTAAGAAGCGAGTTAACAAGAAAGTGATGTATGTCCTTAACATTTAAAAACTGCAATACCAGAACTTTGTGTGAGCATTTCGGTTTGTAACCCCCAGGCTAATTAATTTTCTTATTTTGTAAAAAAAAAAAAAAAAAGCGACCGTGCTGCTCACTCTTGTCTGCAGCATCATTAAGTCAAACAGCACCACATTGTGACAGTTCCTATGAAATGCTCTCCATCGTCAGAGATCCTGTGAAGATTGTGAAGATGACTGAAGTAGAACTATTTGCATTTGTCACTTAAACTATATCCACGCCTGAGATGGTGGGCTTGAATTTGATTTGTAAATATAGCGAGAGTATAATTATTGACTGAACAATGTGTGCATTATTCATATACTGAGATTTGAAGAGAAAAAAGCTGATGTGATACTGAAATCGAATTAATATCCAGGAAAAAATGTTGGACGAGTTTCTTGGACCGTAATTATTATTATTATTATTCAATTTGGCATCAAAGTTGTACTGTATCTTGCTTGTGACAAAGTATCACAATAAACCAGTATTACCTGTATTATGAATAAAATCTAACTTCAAATACTACATGTTGTCTGTTGTGGTGATTACAAGAATGAAGGTGTATGTATGGACAGACTAGATATATACAAACCAAAGAAAAAAAACATTTTTCACCAAAAAAAAAAAAGTTTTTAATTATAAATCTTAATTATTAGATCTTATGTAATACATATAGCAGTGCAAATAATGCTTCTAGAGAGGTCATACATATGTAGCTTTCATTCTTTAACAACAACTTTATGACACATATTAGCATTTGTTGGTTTTATACAACACATACTTTCTTGTCCCTGATTATTTCCACAACCAAATTAAACTTTCTGCAATCAAGCATTAAAAGAAAGAAAAAAAAATTTGGTTTGCAAAGACACAAGTATGAAGGACGAGAAGAGGAATAATACACATGAACCTCCCGAACAGGATACAGTGAGAGGCAATAGCTAGTATTTAATATGCATTTACTGTATGCATGAATTACACACCAACATGGATAAGGAGAACTGACGACACGAGGCAAATATATGACAAATTATGTGCAATTTCAGGCAAAGAGAGGCAGCTGGCCGGGCGTTATTATCTGAGCTATGTGTCCACTGCTGGACATATCTCAACGCAGCTGTTGGTCACACGAATCCCGTACCACCCGGCCCAGTACTGTGTGTCCCTGCCTCCGTGGGTAAAGCGGATATATCTCACTCCTGGTCCGTAGTTCTGGAAAACATGGGTCACCTGAGAAACAGATGTTAAGAACAAGTGGGTTTAGAACTTTAGATTTGTTCCTGGGTTCATCATGCACTCTCATTGTCAGTGTTGTGGAGCAAGGGATCGAGACCAAACCAACATTTTCAAGACCATTATTGTATTCAGTACCACTACTCATAATTATCATGTGGCTTTATATTTACATTATTCCTATAATAACTGAAAAGAAAAGATGATTTCATATAAAACCTATACTAACTGAATCAAAGTTTGGATTGAACAGAATAACACAGCAGCACAGAATCATCCTGAAGTCTCTCCCCGTTTGCCACTGGTGCAACCAAGTTTTTCAGATGGTTACACAAGCATAATAATTCTGTAGAACATTTTTTTTAATTAGCTTAAAAGGTGCAATATGTAGGAATTCCCCCCATCTGCGGTTTCATATCGGAACGTATTCTTGATGTTGCATTCACGTGAAATCGGGCAGTCGTCAGACAGACAACAGATGCTGCATGTAACAGGATAGACAGTGGTCCGCCAGTATGAGGCAAAACATTTTACCGTCTTTCTCTCGTGGAGTAAAATGACATCCGGTTGGTTTGCCGACGGCCATCTGCCTGACTGCACCTGAATGCAACATCAGTGCCTCCGTCCTTCCTCTCACTACACAGTGGTGACAGTTTTAACAGGCGCTACCTGGAAAACTTTCTCCCCGAGTCGACAGCTCCGCTGAGTTTCCGTGGTTACCTACGGTCACGCTGCCACTGAACGTAAAAAAAAATGGCGGTGCAACATGGCCGCCTCGGTTCGGTGCGTCGCCCACTTATGTATTTGTAACGACTTGTAACAACTTATTCTAAGGTACGAGAAAGCTTTCATTTGTATGCGGGTTTGATTCGACTTCAGTGAAATACGTATTTATGAAAGCAATATTTGATTTTTGCTAATAAAAAGCTAAAATAAGTTACATACTGGGGCTTTAAAGTTATTGAATTAGTTACAGAGTGACAGAGAGAGACATTTGCGATTAAAACAAAGATGTCACTGCAGCTATGGTCTTGAAACCACCTACCTGATTCCACTGCTGGTCGTTCCACTGCGGAAAGATGACGACTTCGGGATCAAACGTCTGGATGGGTTTCTTTGTTTTATTCAGCAACTCTACAGTGATTTCATACTCGCAGCCGCAGTCCCATCGCGGCGCATACCTAATGTAACACAAACACACACACACACACACAGATCAGGGGTCAGCGGTTAAGGGTTCAACGAGGGGTCGGTTTCTATTCAGCACCGGTCACTGGGGCACGAATTCCTGTGGGTTTTTCAGTATGTTGTGCTTGTTTAAGTCATATAAGCTCGACAGTCACAGACACAGCAGCTCACGTTCATCTTCATTTGACACAAAAAAGTCACATTAGTGAGCGAGTGTGTTTATTTTGAGCGCCTCAGTGCACACAGGATAAAAAAATAAAGGATGAGATGTAATTGATGTCTTCTTCGGTTATAATAACTTATTATATTCACCTGTGCTATTTGTCTTGTGAGTTTATTAGACTTGGTTTCGGCACCAGGAGCTTGTATAAATAGCACAGCTCTGTTGATATGGGGGCAGCATCAGATGTAACGAGGTCATATTTATTAGGATTTACACAAGCTTTGTTTTTACATTATATATTATCGAGCAGAGGGGAGACTTTAGATAGTTTCATTTTGATAAATCTTTTTAGAAAATCAACGATAAAGTTCAACACTAAAATCTTGAGTTTGTGGACGATTCAATTTGCAATCGATCGAGCGGTTGCATCGAGTATTTCATGTGTATTATTGTTCTTACCAATCAGATATTTTGATGTCTGGCTGGAAGTCGTCCATAAATGACGGGTTGTAGCCTTCCTTCTCCAAATCAATCACCTGGGTTTTCCTGCACATCCTGCACAGAGGAGACGAGAGCTTTAGCTTCTGCACTTTATAAATGCAATTAAAATATAGAAATATTAAAGGGATAGTTCACCCAAAATTCAAATTTCAGTCATTTTCTACTCACCCTCATGTCGACTAAGGGTTGGGAGAAGTTTCAGAGTCCTCCGTGCCTTCTCTGAGTTACAGCGGGGCTCCGTGCTGCACTGCATGTCCATATGACGGTAGCGAACGGGGCTCATTTTTCTTCGTCCAAAAAGACACACCAAAAAACATCCAAATACCTCCATACTGCTCGTCTGTAATGTCCCTCTTGTATTGAAGCCCCAACATGAGAAATTGTTCCGAAAAAAATTAAATAAGTCTATATTTTAAGCTTGTTTGTAGTGGAAGCTCAGTTCACTGCTTTGCCTGTGTCTGTGCAAATCGCGCAAGATTTGCACTGGGAGCTTCTGCTACAAACAAGCTTAATATATAGACTTTTTTTCGGAACAATTTCTCATGTCGGTATTTGGATGTTTTTTGGTGTGTCTTTTTGGACGAAGAAAAGTGAGCCCCGTTCGCCACCGTCATATGGCAATGCAGTGCTGCACGGAGCCCCGCTGTGACTCCGAAAAGGCTCGGAGGACTCTGAAACTTCTCCCAACCCTTAGTCGACATGAGGGTGAGTAGAAAATGACAGAAATTTGAATTTTGGGTGAACTACCCCTTTAATGCCACATGATGATTTCTGCACCTTACCCATAAGACGTCACAAAGTTTTTCTGGACCTTGTCATTTGGATGCGGCACCAGGAGTCCTTCTATTTTCCACCTGTCGCCACCATTCTCCAATATCTGCCACTCCTTCATTTTTTCTGCAAAAACAAAGACAGGGATTTATTTGCAAGAGAAGTTATTTTTCAGAGGTAATTCTTTGTCTTTCGTTGTCGTGGTTTCTTCTTACTTTCTCCTTTTGGATTCTTGATGAGATTTCGTCTCTTCTTGCACAAGAAGTAAAACAACCTCCAGTCGTTGGGCGCTCTGGAGGCTTCGCGGAGACGATATCCTTCTCTCCGACACCTCTCTTTCCACAGGGACTCGCTGTCGGCCACCGCTCTCCACTGCTGGCACACCAGCCGACACGCACAGACCACCTGGTCAGGAGGAAGGTTCAGGAAGATCTCCTCCACAATCTCCACAGGAACAGGGAACATCTGGTAGGGATGGGAACCAAAAAAAAGGGACACACAGAAAAGGTGAAGTGGTTGAATAATAATATCTTCAGTTTTCCAGAGCAGACTTTGGACTAAAGCAATCTTTAATCTTTTCTTTTTAAGGGTCTTGTCTCACTGATAAACCTTTGACCAGCCTCGTATCCACTCTCCACCTCTCGTCCCTTTATTCAGATTTTCTCAGTAGTTTATATTCATCTAACCTCCCTTCTCTATGATTAAAATAAAGCAATGGCTCCCACTGCGATTTCACACTTGCACATTGTAGCATGAATTATTAGAAAAATGACTGTTAATATAATAGACAGTTTTAGCTTTTCTAATGTATGACCTTTATAGCTGTGTCACAGAAGTTCCACTTTAACCTGAAATCCCCTCCCTCACCCACTTTCACTTCCACATTCTGGGTAAAGGTGGTCATGCTTTAAACCGTTTTAATTATTATCCTTTTAAAAAATATATCTTTTTGCATTATTATAGTAAGGTTTTGGGCATATTTTAAGATGCTACAGTAGTTTGAGAGTTGTTATTGATACAGTATGTTGGTTTTAATGAGGAAAGCATGGTCACCATGAGGGCTGCAGTGCTAGGTGAAGCACACTTTTCCTTTTTTTTTTTTCAATTCTCATGGATATTATAAGGATTACATGTCAACATTCCCACTGTCAACTTGAACCTTTATGACCTCAAAATGAGCCCGCCCTCTCATGATGGGATATTCAGATATTTACATCTGCTGCAGCAGATAAGAGCAGACACATGCAGCTGTAACAGCAGGTAGTTGTATTGTATTAGGTGCTGGCTGCTCTTGTAAATGTTAAAAGGAAAAAGAAAGAAAGAAAACAAACACTTACATCTACAGTGAAGGAGGAGGCTGCAGGCTTCAGACTTGGGGCAGCTGCTGCTGCTGCTGCATCGTAGCTCTGAGTTGAACCCATTGCTCGCGCTTTCCTCTTCATACCTTGGACAAACCCAGGCTGGTGAACTCTTTTTTTTTACAGGCTGCACAGCCACAAACTGCAAAGCAAACCTGTATAAAAGCTCTCACACAGCTGCACAGTCACTATATCTAGGCTATGGCCTCAGTTATAAATACCCTACAACACAACGCGGAAGTGAAATCCAAGGTGGAGACGTACTGTTAAAGTCAGACCCGCTGCAACGCGAATGTTTCCTGTCACTCTCGATTTATTTTTGATTAATTAATTAATTTTTTTTCAAACGACGACCGATTCGTTACATCTTTGAAGTCGCTTTCGGAAATGTTGTAAGACTACTCTGAAGGCAGGAGGCTGCGGAAATTCCCCATCTTGTCATTTGACCAGAAAGTCGCGCTCGTTATTGTCTCCACGACACCCCGGAGGAGGCGCGGGCGGGCGGTGCTAGACGCTGAGCTAAAGCAGCAGCCAGTGAACTTGAAGGCAAGACAAAAAAAAACTCTTTGTAGCTACAGCACAATTAAACATTTTAAAGACAAAACATACAAGATAGATAACAGAAGTTAAATGACACAAGAAATAAGCGGAATATCAATAAATTCAATCACTTTAGCCTACTTCATTGTAAATCTATGGTCAATTAGTTTATTTTTTGCTTTTACTTTTATCTTCTTTTTTTTTTTTAACAAATGTTCTTATTAACAAATTTTCTTATTAAAAGCTTTAAATTCTTTTGTTCCATATCTGAGTAAAAAAAAAAAGGCAAAAAAGAGACAGCATGAACAGAGAACCTATCGGCAAGGTGGCTCCATATTCTTATGACAGTGTCATAAACTGAAAATTAAAAGACATGATTGGATAAATAATAATTATAATATTGATAATTATGTATAAATAAGATTGAGTAGAATTACTATGTTTATCTTTTATGGGGGGAAGAGGCTATTACACTTTTTTTTTACTCCACTATATTTATATTAGCCGACTTTACTTATAATGACCTTCAAAACAATTAACATAAACTAATAATAATGATCTCATAATTTAAGGATTAACACATCAACTGATTAATAGGCTAATAATGTTGAAATTATACAATAGCCTACCTTTGTATGAACCCAGCTGTTGACCCCGCCCACACGGTGTAAGCCGCGTTAAGTGTCAGGAAAGTCGTAGGTATGAGTCAGTCTGACACTGACTCAAACATATGTAGCCTATGTGTCATCCCGAGGGGGTCTCCCTTTGGATATCCTAGATAAAATATCTAAAAATAGATTAACAAGTGCCTTGCACGGTTTTACATAGGAGGTACAATCAAAGTGTCTTTTATTTTATTTATTTAAATAGAATATGCTCATGATTTTTGTAATGTATTATTTGAAAGAAGGAGGACTTTATTTTAGAAAACCGAAAGTAAATCTGTACACCTGAGTTGGTACACCAGTCTTATTAAGAAACGTAACTAACGCCACTGGCCACTAATCTTGTCCCTGAACGTTGCACGATGTGACGAGTGCAGTACGTGTCCCTGGATAAAAATAATAAAGGGACATGAATGGTGCGAGGAGAAGTTACTTTCACTTTCATAAGAGTCAAGACCATATCTGACCAAAACTGTGATGGGACACGAATAAAGACATGCCTGCGTATATACAGTATATAAATTATTGATTTCTATGTTTCTTCCTGTATGGAGGAGGGCTGCCACACAGCAAATACATTAATAATGGAATAGAATAATGCAGTCTAAAACTTTATAACTGTTGCCTGATCAGAAGAAAAAGTCATTTGAACTCACCATCTCTGTGGTCTTTCTTCACTGCTCTGTGGTCCTGCTGATCAGTTTGTCCCTGTTGAGACTGTTTAATCAAACTGATTGACGACTGCTCTGATTGGTTTACAACACCACAATCAGTTCAGTTGCTCTGGAAAACGTTCACTCTGTAAACATAAGTTTAACCCTAAGCTGATACTGGTTGACTCAACAACTCATCAGCTGGCTCAGTATAGGGAGCAGGGATTCTTCTTCAAAGGACAAACTCATTGATCCGATTAAGGAATCTTTACATTAATGAACAGTGTTTTTCCTTTTCCGGGGCTGGTTCGGAGCCAAAGTTGGAACCAGTAATTCTTCTTCCAAACTGGGAAACCTGTTTCAAATGGTAGAAGCAGCTCTCTGCTGGTCTAAAACTTTAATCAGTGGCTGAGGGTGGAGCTTTCATGTTCTACCATGATAAGGTAGTAGTAGTAAATTCATATTAAAATGTGTGTATTTAAAAGTAGTAAATCATGGTATCAAATTCAGGTTAAAGGGATAGTTCACCCAAAATTTAAATTTCACTCATTATCTCCTCCCCCTCATGTGGACTAAGGGCTGGGAGAAGTTTCAGAGTCCTCCGTGGCTTCTCTGAGTTACAGGGGGTCTCGGCGTAGCAGTGCATGTCCATATAACGGTTGCAAATGGATACCAACTGTCTTCGTAACAAAAAGACACACCAAAAAACATCCAAATACCTCCATGCTGCTCGTATGTAATGTCCGTCTTGTATTGAAGCCCCGAAATGCGAAATTGTCCCGAAAAAAATGTAATAAGTCTATATTTCAAGCTTGTTTTGTAGCCTCTTCCTGGTTCGAACCCTGGTTCTGGGTGGGTGAACTATCCCTTTAAAATGTCTATTCAAAAATCATGTTAAAATGTCATATTTAAAATCATGTAGGTTTAAAAATAGTTCAAAATGTAATGCATTTTAAAAGACTTTAAAAGGTTAAAAAGCTAAAAGTATGGATTGTGTGTGTTTTTAGGAGTTTAAAGCTGCTAAGGTTAAAGGTTAAAATGATCATTGAATAGTGATAAAAATGTCTTTATTTCATTTTGGGTGCCTTTCTAGTAGTTTAAGATTAAGTTTAGAATTAATGATTTGATCTTGTGTTATGTTGATTTATTATTGGGGTATATTTTCTTGATCTATTTGTGTTTGTGTTTAAGGTTTTTCACCTGCTTTTTGACAACTTTTCAAAATAAAAGAAAGAATTGATTCCTGGTCATTGAGTGAAGTCCAGCTTTTCACACTTCAGTGGTAGTAGTACTCATCATTTATAATTCTACTTTATTATATACTTTCCTTGTGTTTTAAGCACTTTTTTTTATTATAGACTACGTGCCTTGCTGTGTCTATTAATTTACTACTAGACAAGAGAGCATTGCACAAAAATTCCTCTGTGCCCAGACTGTTTGGTTTGTGCTGAAATGGCAAATAAAATCTCTTGACTCTATACTTATTACACAGATATTCATATTATTATTCAAATTTACACACATAGATGGTCGACTTCATGAGGTGCAGGCTCAAACTTAATTTATAATCATCTCCTCTTACAAGCATTAGATTTAAAAAGATAGAAAGAAAAATAAAAAGTACCAACATGTTTAGCAATATTAGACTGCTTTTTAATAATATGGCAAATAAACAGAGGTGCATTCATGTCTTCAATCACATAGGCACTGCAGTTTGTGTACAATACAGTACATTTAACTTGATCATAAATTACAAGCCTTGCCAAAAACGAACGGCCACCAATGAGGCCTGAGGAACCTGGTGGCCATTGATTCTGGTGTCACATTATAATTTCAAGCAGGCCACAACCCTGTCTGTGGAAACTGAATTATGATCAGCCCGGTCTGTGTCGCTCCCTCTGACTCCCCCTCTCTGCATATTTAAATGAATATAAAGACAAAAAAGGTAAATGCACATTTTCTGAGTTAACACAGACTTTTAAATCCATGGTGTATCTAAAACAAGTTTTTCCATCTTCTGTCAAACAGCTGAGAGATGAGTCTTTTTGGTCGGTCGGCGGAGGAGCTCCTATGTGTCGGCGTCGATCCTGTGAGCTGTACAGCGAAAGGGGAAGACAACAAAGCAGATATAACGCTGCTGCTGGAAGGTGGCAGAGTAAAACAGCTTGGTGGGTTTTATTTGGAGACACTTTTAAACTGGAGATAAAATGATCTTGGATATGTTAAAGGAGTCATCACCTGTTTTTTTTATGTATCCAGTCCCCCTTGAATTGCTTTGAATCAATTCTTAAAACTTATTGGAAATCTAACATGGCGCTTCTTCTGACACTTTTTCATATGGCAACTTTCTCTCGTGAGAGTATAAGCGCGAGGTTTTGACTGGTCCGGATGTTCATTGTATTAATATGTAATGAGGCGCGCATTGATTGGACGCAGGCATTGCTGTATTGGAAACCGCATACTATGCTGCTCTCTGCCGTGTACCGTAACCATGTTATATAACTTAAAGCAGAAGTAAGCGATCCGGTCGTTTTCGCTAATGCTGCGTTCCAGGCCGGCTTTTGAAATCGTAAATTACAGCTTCAAGTCACAGCTTACGACTTTGTAGCGTTTCAGGCAAGCCACTCATGTTTTTCCGACCTGTTTTACCTGTGAAAGTCACTATAACGGCCACTCGTAACTTCCGACCGGTGAACTCGTACCAGATCGAACTGGTATGACTTCACGGTCGGAAAAATACGAGTTTCCTTGAACGCACCATAACAGTCGTCGTCCCTACGTCACCACATTCACGCCGTCCCTTGGCTGCACACACAGCCCTGCATGCCGTTCTCTCTCCTCATTGGATAAAAACCGTAGGATACGATAAAAGTTTTCTCCTTGGCGCAGAGCAGAGTGACTGACAGACCCGTGTTTCAGTCCAAACACTCTATGTAAGTGATTGCTGTCGGAAGATATAACTATTTAAGACTTATATTAACACAAATATATCACTTACTTCTGCTTTAATAAAATAAAACAAAATGTAATCGGTTCATTGTAAAACATGTATTTATTGATGCAAAATGTGGTGATTTCTGTACGTAGGCTACAGAGCCCCGGGGCAGAGCTGCTGCTGCTCTGTGTGAAGCTTCACTTTTCATTCAAACAAACTAATACGACTGCCACAATTGTTAGATTTCATCAATGAGACCAACATTTATCTCCTAAAAATAATTTAACCAGCCAGCGGTAAACCTCTACAAACCTGCGGGTAAGTTAATTGGCGATCGTTTTCTCCCCCGGGGTGACGACGGAGGTTGGCCGGCCGATGAGCTCTGCAGACGGGTTAGCTTCACTTCTCCCAACGTCGGAGCAAACTTCTAAATTTGGATAAACTAACCACACATTGGGGATCTAAACCCTTACTTTCTCGCATGAAAAAATATTAAAACTTAATAAAGTGACGAAATAACAGCGCTACAGTGGGAAATAAAACAAATAATGGCGACGTAAAGTAAAGGCTCCTGTGGTGACGTCAACACAGGAGCAGAGTCAAAATCTCGTAATTTTGCGGTGTGCAGCCTCATGAGCGACTCTGGCTTAAACAAAGAGCCCAAACGAAAAAACTCAGGGTCCAACACCAGTATACATGTTTTAACAAGGAAAAATGCGATTTTCCAGGTGATGACTCCTTTAAATACATCTACAAAGACTCAGGGCTGAAGTGAAATCCCCATCGCTGCCTGAAGCATCTAAAACTGTTCAAGACGATAGATCATCTGCTAGCTAAATCATTAACCTGCACTGAAGAAGATAAACACACTACACTAATAGCAGCAAACCCACACTGTGCTGTGCTGTACCGAGGGACTTACATTGCTTTGGTATCCTGAGTGGTTCGGTGTCTCCTGACAGGACTTGATGCATGACCCCGCGGAACTGATACAGCACCTTCAGGCTCTTCTCCTCCCCCACACAGGGGTCGTAGAAGCCAGGGAGTCCAGACTGGATGTTTGAGGGGAAAAACAACATCAGGTCACGCACCAACAGCAGCAGCGGCAGACTGAATCATCACATGGCAAGTTGAGGACATCAGTTTGTAACATTTGCATGTAGGGATGTCACGATTATAGATTTTCTTGGTGTGATTATTGTCAGAGAAATAACCACGGTATTACAATTATCACGATTATTATGCATTACCGTTACACTATGAATGTGTAAAATCAAATATAGTCAAAATATAACTACATTACTAATTATTTACACAAGCGTATCTATTAAAGGGACAACGAGGAGTTTCTATTTGGTTATAAAAAAGTCTCACGTTAATGTGGATGAATCTACGTTACCCACACTTGTTAATGGCTCCATTTTCGATAAATATATCGTTTTGTCTCTATCGTTATTTGCGCCAGTCCAAGAGTTTCACTGGAGGCTCATGGTAAATGTAGTATGAAAACACTTTGCTTTCCAAAACTCCTCGTTGTCCCTTTAAAATATGATCAATGATTAATCCCCCAGGGTAAGTGTTTGAAATATTCAAGTTTAATCTTTTTTTTTTAAATTACAAATGACACTCTAGCATTTAAATTCCTACCAATTCAATGTTACGTTAGGTAAATGAACCAGTATCTGTGCATTTACCTTTATTTTGGCGCACATCTGTTGATACGGATGCAACATAATCTTTTTTGGAAAGTGACGGTATTTAGGAATCTTTACGATTAATTAATTGAGGTGTTTAATCCCACGATTAATTGTGAAAACAAGTAACTGTGACATCCCTACTTGCATGAATTTACCCAGTGTGTGTTTGTATACCAGAAAAAAAAACCTTGTACTGTATCAATGTATACATTACAGCTAAAAATGAATGGACGCACCTTTGTGGCCTCAGTGAGGATGAGTTTTGAGTCTTTCACCAGACACTGCAGCGGCACGGTGACGTCGATGACCTTTGCCCTCTCGTGTCTTCTGCTGTTGTCCGTCACAAACTTGCCGTACCAGGCGTTGAGGATGATGAGACCTGGTTCAGGAGGCAGCAACAGAACAGTTTTAATCAGAATGGGGATGTGATGGAAATGGTCTCCTGCATTTTAGTGTCATTTTAGAGTCATTTTTTCTGAGCTCTCACAAGTGCTTTACTTAATAGTCGCCATATTCACATTCAAAAACCCTACGCTGCCTGGACACTGCAAAAACTCAAAATCTTACCAAGAATATTTGTCTTATTTCTAGTCAAAACAAATCTCATTATACCTAAAATAAGACTCATCACATAAAAAGTAGCTTGTTTTTAGACACTTTTTACTTCTTTCTAGCATATTTTATTATTTATCTATTCTTCTGGATTTTTATAGTGGCTTGTTGCTTTTCACCTGCCATCATTGTTGTAGTGCTGTGTTCCTTGTCTCTTGTCTCTCCATGTCCTTGTTGCCTGTCATGTATTTTAAATGTTGAAGCAGCTGCTGCAAAACACTTGCCCGTTTCGGGACAATAAAGGAATTTACTTACTTACTAACTTACTTATTTTCATTTGAAATAAGTAGAAAAATCTGATAGTGGAGCAAGTTTTTCTTTGAAACAAGTGAAAATGATCTAAAAACAAGTTGATTTTTAGGTGATGAGTCCTATTTTAAATGGAAAGAGATTAGTTTTGACTAGAAATGAGACATTTTGACAAGAAATAAGACAAATATTCTTGGAAAGATTTTGAGTTTTTGCAGTGGAGGTGCTGGGAATCAAACCTGGAAGACACTAAGAGCCGAACACATCTCCCCCACTTTCAACCTGGAACTATTTTAATCTTGCCTGCCTGCAATTCTAGCCGCTCAGTTTATTACAGAACCAGTGTAAAATTGTGAGATTTCTTTGTTCAAATCATTTTGCAAGTACCTATCAAAAAGGCAGCACAATTAATTTTAATTGCAAGCTGCATAAACAGCACCATAACCATTTCATGGTGTGTAGTCCTTAGAATAAAGAGCAGCTGTGTCTATGTTATCATACACAGACACACACACACACACACACACACACACTGCTGCTGGTGCTATTAACTGTTACTTTATATGTGCAAAGTCTAGGGGACCTCTGATGATACTAAAATCAAAGCAGCCTGTACAGTGACAGGTGTCATAAACCAATTATCACATGCCAAACTCCCCCAGGTGAAAATTATACTCTCTGCTGGGAGCTTTTTGTTAGGTCTACTTATCAAGGGCCAACTAAAAAGCCCCTGTGGAAATAAAAGCTGGAGGGTCATCAAAAAGAAAAAATAAAATAAATAAAATCTGAGCTCTGGCACTCTTATCAGCTGTTTCAACCCTGATTAAAAAGCTGCCCTAATGTCCACACAATCACCTAAGACACCGTAAGTGTCCACAGAGTCTCTTTACTAGTCTTTGCCAGATATACAGTCCCTTTAAATTTCAGTGAAACACACAGGAAGATGATTTAAATTGTGTTTTCTGCTGTAACTTCGTTTTTTTTGGGGGGGGGGTGAGCACTGAGGGAACCAGTTTTGTTTCATACAGTGAAAACAGACACTTGTATCTCTGGAATTACACTTTGAAGGGAGCAACTTTCAATCAGTATTTCATCTCGAATGTATGAAAAACAGTCCAGAATCAAAGAGAATCAGACAGTTTTTCAACGACCTGCTTAAAAAACATTATTCCCCAGGATAAGCTCATCCCTTAAATATTATTGATCTTACCCATTCTAGACTCCTCAGCTTCAATAATCCTGCGCACAGACTCCTGCATGAGCAAGACCTTCAGAGATGAAAAAGGCACAGAGAGGGAGACAGAGACAAACAATGAGATCTCACATCGTATGGATTATACTAATGAATTCCAATAAGACTTTGCATCTTATCTAATCCCATCTCAGACTGTTGTGCGACTTGTAATATTCCTTGACAGTCAGTCGCCCACAACACCGTCAACACCTGCATCTCCTCTCTAACTCCAAAACCAGCTACATGTTAAAGCACAGGAAACACTCACAGAAGCCTCTGCCTCCTGCTTCTTCTTGGCGATATTAGAGGCCGAGCTCTCCCGCTGCTTCTCCAAGTCTCTGTTGTTGTTGTTGAGTGAGAAGAGCGTAAATGGGAAGAAATAAATAAAATTAGCTCATAAAATCCTGCCATAATAGTACATACTTGGCATAATGCTTCTCATGCATGAATCAACCAAGTTAAATGCGAAAGGGTTTTCTTACTCTTCCTTCTGGGCCCGCACGTAGGGCCGAATAACGAGCTGCTGGATGGCGAGGTAGAAAACCAATGGTCCAACTGTGGCGTAAAATACAGCACTTGGCAGGAGTTGGTCGGTCAGGTGAATCGGGAAGAAATACGTCTGGCTGGCTCTGTTTAGTCTGCAGATATGGAGATGGATTGGATTTATTATTTAAAATGTACCTGGCCGCACTCTGGGAGATGATTGTGGGAATGTCTGTCTGAAAAAAGGCAGATTGGGCCAAGTCACATCGAGAAATATAAAAGTTTACTTTTCCCTCAGCTGCATACTCGTTACTGCCTAAACAGAGAGTAATATAAACTAAAAACTATCTGTAATACTTAAAGGAATATTTCAACATTTTGGCAAATTGGCCCATTGCCATAATCCCTACAGTCATAGCAGTAGGTTCGTTACCTAATTGTCGGTGCAAGCTGTTTTGAGATCGGCGGTGCAGAGGCGCTGCTCAGCAAACGCAACGGAGGTTTCCCTCATCGAACTAAATACACAATCCAACAACTCCAAAACGCTCTGGTGGACAAGTTGTGACCTGCACATTCACCACGCTATGAGATAATAACAAATAATTATGTAACATTACGACACATGAAGCAAATACTCAGAACTACTTTCACTTTTCAAGTCACTCTGCCGAGCAGCCGTGTGGGGAATGTAGTTCCGGTTACATATTTTCCTCGAAAACAACTCAGTCTCATAACGTTGTGTTATTATCTCATAGCGTGGTGAATGTGCAGGTCACAGCTTGTCCATGAGGGGGTTTTTGGATTGTGTATTTGATGAGTTTGATGAGGGAAACCAAGAAATAACGCGCGTCGTGCAGACCTCACGTCTCTGCCCCGCCGATCTCAAAACAACATGAACCGACAATTAAAGGTAATGAAGATAGTCCTATGACTATAAGGATTATGGCAATAGGCAAATTTGCCAAAATGTTGAAATATCCCTTTAAAGGTCAGACAGGATGATGAATTGTATGCCGACTGTTTTCAAGAGAAGTTAATGTCAGACATGTTCTGCTGACGTCCGTCTGTGACAGTCTGACAATAATTTACATACTTTTAAACATCATATATCCCAGCACCACCTAAACTCTCAGTGGCTTCTGTCCTGTGTGTACACTAGGGGTGTGCCAATAAAATCGATTCACATAAGAATCGCAATTCTCATTTAATACGATTCAGAATCGATATAAAATGTCCCCAAAATCAATTTTAAAGAATAAAAAATGAAACAAATCTGCTGGCTGTCGGCCTCCGTTTCCTTAGAATTTAAAAGGCAGCATGTTTAACTGCACTATTTTTTATAATAAAGAGGCACTTTTAATTTTGTTACTTAAGCAATATGTGATATTGCTTTTATGCAACAGTTTCAACAATTCCATCTAAGCATGGATAAATGTTTAAAACTCAATAAGTGTGAAAAAGACACTTTAGTCATTCTGTCTTGTAAAGCAGACTGGAGTAGATCATGAGGATCCGTTGCACACCGACAGACTGAAGCAGAAATCATTAGGAATCAAATCGTTTTGAATCGAAAATCGATTTTGAATCGACTCGTAGCCTCAAAAATCTGAATCGAATCGAATCGTGAGATAGTAAAAGATTCCCACCCCTAGTGTACGCCCTCAAAGTTGAACCCTTCTCCAACCCAGAGACAATTTGTGGAGAGGATTAATTTTCCTGGCTGATGACGCTGTGTCTGGACTCCCATGGGTCGCCGTGGCAGCTGCAAAAAAAAAAACCCTGTTCCAAAACTGAAGAAGACTAGAGCAAAGAGCCACGCTTACTTGATCTTGAGGGAGACACCTTGGGGGACTCCCACGCTGACGGTGGCGCCCAGGACGCTGTGCCGACTGATCTTCCTCTCGGCGCCGTACTCCACCACCGTCCCAAAGAAACCTGATCTGTAACACAAAGGCAGTAAAACAGTCACTCTTCTCTTTCTCTGTCTGCAGTCACAAAACTTTTCTTGAATTTTGAAGCTGTCACTCCTTGAGAGCTAACGATGCACTGACTGACTGACAGGAGTCTTAATAGGATTATACAGATAACACACACTGCAATTTGAAAACATACTTTACTGAGCCTTTAATCTTCGTCTGATCTTCGTCCTGGAACTTGTACTGGTAGCTCATCATCAGGAAAGTGTGAGGAATGCCAAGCTGCAGACACACACACACAAAAAGGAAACAATCAAACAAAACCTGGACAGGCAACTGTTAATTTGATTAAAATTTAACTTAAAGGAATAGTTCACCAAAAATGAAATTTTCATTAGTGACTCACCCTCATGCTGATGAATACTCTGGAGTAGTTTTTTATTCCTCAAAGTGCATCTGGAGACCCGGGAGGCCGGTTCGTAGTCCAACGAAAACGTTATATGAGGGTCAATAGCGCCTGACACAAAAACGTCCATAAAACTACACAAAAACCATTTAATATTCCTCCACACTGCTCGTCCACTGCAATCCAAGTGTCCTGAAGGGATATAGTCCAGAGTTTACTGGAAACAACGTAATTTAGGACATTTTTACAGCCTAAACAGTCCTGTACTGGACTTGCCTAAATGACGTTGTTTCGGGTAAACTCTGGACTATCTCCCTTCAGGACACTCGGATTGCAGTGGACGAGCAGTGTGGAGGAATATTACAGTAGAAGGTTTTTGTGTAGTTTTATGGATGTTTTTGTGTCGGGCGCTATTACTATCATATAAAGTTTTCTTTGGACTACGAACCGGCCTCCCGGGTCTCCAGATGAACTTTGAGGAATAAAACTACTCTGGAGTATTCATCAGCATGAGGATGAGTCAACAATGACTGAATTTCATTTTTTGGTGAACTATTCCTTTAAAAATAAGTTAACCGTTGCGCTGCAGCTAACCTGTGCTGCAAAGGTGAAATGGCTGCTCTTGGTGTCCCTGACTATGCTGGTGTTCATAGAGGACTGGACCCCCCATCGCCACTGCAGATAGCCCATAGTGTTCTTGTCGAGGTGACGGGCCAGGACCGTGGTGACGCCGGGCCGCACGCCTCGGGAGGAAAACTGGAGCCCACACTGAGCCGTCACGAAGCTAAGGGAAAAGATGAGAAGAGAGAGAAAAAAAATGCTCAACTGTTTGTGTCGTAGTAAAAATAGAATAATAAAATATAAAATGCTGTTAAAACACTATCTCTTAGAATTTAATGAATTATGATTTAACATTTAGTCTATAAAGAGGACTGGTTTACAGTTGTGGTTGTACCCTTTTTCTTGGAGTGGATATTTGTGTATGGGTAGTTGAAGTGCATGGTCACGGTCACTTCAGACAGTTAATGCTTATTAATGTGATTTACTTTTTTTTTTTTTCTTCTTCTTATTTACTTTGTGTGTGTATTATACTAGGTTGCTGATGACAGGTATTATACAAGGTTTTTTAAGGGACCGAAGTATACAGGGTTCCTACAGCTTAAATCAAGTTAAATTTAAGACTTTTTAAGACTTTTTTAAAGCCACTTGAAATTAAATTTAAGACCGAAAAAAAAAAAAAAACACCACATCAATTACATAGGGTTAGGGACAATTTTACCCACTTTCCTATGTGATCCAAGGTAAAGTGACTGCTACATGAACATTGGATTGTGTCTCTTTCCAGCTGTCCTTTCAAAATAAATGCATAAAAAGTCCGGGAAAAAAAAAACACTGACTCGGGAGCTGGTGGCGGTGAGAAATTTAGCGTTGACGGCCGCCACTAAAACTTCTCTATGTCAGAATGTTACCAATTATTTTGAGATTTGAGACTAATTACAACTATAAAATACCACTTACCAAGTGTTAACATTTTTAAGACTTTTGAAAAATTGATTTAAGACATTTTAATGTCAATTAAGGCCTTGTTTTTAGATTAATGAATTCAATGCCTTGATTTCATAGAATGAAATCTGAGTGTAGATAAATGGTGATGTCTGTGGTGTCTGTCAAATGTGTCAGATTTTTTTTTTTTTCTGTGGTTTGTTTATTATTAGGGAGCTGTCGTTGTTTGTTCTTGTTGTGTCATGTATAAATGTATGTTTCTTATATGTAAGTGTGAATGTTTATGTGTATGTTGTGTGTATGTCGGACCCCAGGAAGAATAGAGAGCCTAAGCGGAAGCAGGAAGGAAGTATCGGTCACCGTGGGACCTCAACTTGGAAAAAGTCTCCATGTAAGTGAACGGGAGTCAAAGTTTTATTTTGTGATCCGATTGAATTGTGCCATGAGAAAAAAATATGACCTCTACCTGTTTAAACCATCACGTTTCATGCCAAGAAATAGAGCGTCTTCACACTAAATACATTCTTCCGTTGCCGTTTTACGATCAACTGATGATTTCTCTTCATGAAACGTGATGTTTTAAACAGGTAGAGGTCATATTTTTTTCTCATGGCACAATTCAATCGGATTAGAAATAAAACTTTGACTCCCGTTCACTTGCATGGAGACTTTTTCCGAGTTGAGGTCCCATGGCGACCGTTACTTCCTGCTTCCGCTTAGGGCTCTCTATAGCCGATGCTGCCGCTGGTGCAAATGGGGATCCTAATAAAGAAAAGATAAAGAACAACAACAACAACTTCCTCTTGCATTTCAACACTCACCATCGAGGTGTCAGGTTTCGGAATATCTTCATTCCTAGGAGAGGCCCATGGGTGTCTCCAGCTCCTAACTCTACCTGTGTGCACACAGATAACAAATAATGCAAATAATTATTAAAGGACAATTCCGGGCAAATTCAACTCGGGGTGTATGTTCCTAACATTTTAGGTCTAAAAGAAGGAATCTGAAGATTTTCAGTTTAATGTCTCCTGTTTTGCGGTAGTTGTGTCTGTCCCCGCATCGCCACGGCAGCGATGAATGGGAGCGAATGGAAGTTCCACTGCTTAGGCTGTTTGCATCCCTCTAAGCCACAGACAGCGTCAGATGGCGACTCAAACATGCACCCAGAAGTTTGTTTACTTCAAGCAAGTCAAGAGTTGATATTCCTGTGTTTATGACACAAACGGGAGCTTCCCACTGCACCTGAACACACCGAGCGTCAACTTGGGTCTCGCGCGAGACTCTGGGAGACTTTGAATTAGATCTAGTTTTACAAACATGTCGGCTTGCTTGAAGTAAATAAACTTCTCGGTGCATGTTTGAGTTGCCATCTGACGCTGTCTGTGGGAAAAAATTGCGGCTTTGAGGGATGAAAACAGCCTAAGCAGCAGAACTTCCATCCGCTCCCATTCATCGCTGCTGTGGCGATGCGGGGACAGACACAACTACCGCAAAACAGGAGCAATTAAACTGAAAATCTTCAGACTCCTTCTTTTAGACCTAAAATGTTATAGGCAAATACAGCCCTGAGTTGAATTTGCCCAGAATTGTCCTTTAAATAATTGTCCAGGTGTTTTTGTAACAGAGGAAGATGAAGAAAGCGTGTGAATGCAGCGTACCTCTCCCCAGCCCTTCGCTGACGTGACTCTTCTCAAGGCCAAGTTAATGGTGCCGCCTCCGTTTCCATTGTGGGTCGACAAGGAGCCAGATAAAATGGCCGTGTCTTTTGTAGTAAGAGGAGCCTGCAGTAAAACAACATAAAATATTTTAGTTTCTCACAGCGTCGACATGGCTTCAAAGATGTTACTTAGAAGAACTCGTCACCTCTATGGATTGTGATATGTGCATTTTGTTGATTTCCACGTGTGGGACTCCTCCTCCCGCCACGTCCTCAAAGTCCTCCTCATATCGGTCAAACAGGTCCGTGGCGTCGATGCCAACGCTAATCGTTCCCTGAGAATAACGCAGTATATGAAGACTGTGTTAATTCACAATTTACACAATACGCACAAGCCACTTTATGACTTTTTTTTTTTAACGTTACGCTCACATCAATAATACGAGGCTTGTTATCTCGCCGTGAACATACCTTCGGGTTGGTCCTTTGCTGGAGCCTTCTCTCCTCTCGTTCCCTCTGAAGACGTTCGTACTCTTCTCGAATCTCTGCAGGGGTTCTTTTCCTCTCCACCACCTGGAGTAAGAAGATAGTGATTAGGATGCAAAGTGAATGAATGGTGCGTTCGGGTGCTTCAGAGGTTGCAGATAAAAGTTGCAGAGAAGAAGAACTTTCACCGGTATTTCACACTCAGTCATGTGAATATTTATTAAGTATCATATTTTTGTACTGCTGCTCTGCACATCAATGATTTCAGATGGAAGTGATGCTATATTGGACGGGGTGGTGTTGGGTAAGAACGCACCTGTATTTAAAAACATATTGAAAATTAAATGCAAATCACATTTGAATGCGAACTAGCCATTAACATCAAATCAAACTTCTATCTGAAAACAGAAACTTTAGATTTCAGATATAGATCTCTGGCCCTTTTAGAAATTTTGTGTCCTTGTCCTTCTTTTAATCCCAGGCTCGAGCCTTTTTATTAAAGTGTTTTTCGTTGTGTCTTGTATGTCCTTGTGTTTTTCCACTTGACCTGGAACAACTGCACAA
The DNA here is from genome assembly GCF_905171665.1 of Trachurus trachurus. Classification (NCBI taxonomy): domain Eukaryota; kingdom Metazoa; phylum Chordata; class Actinopteri; order Carangiformes; family Carangidae; genus Trachurus; species Trachurus trachurus. Next base: position 30,708,608 of record NC_139901.1, on the reverse strand, counting down.
AAGTTCCTATGTGTGTGTGCACAAATGGCAAATACAGTTTTTGACTTCTGCCTAGAGGAAATTAAACTATTTTTATTCATTATTATTAAACTAATTTGTTAAAGTTGTCCAAAAAACAGAGTCTTGACTGTACTGAACAGTCGCCACATACAAACACAATGACCTAACAGTAAGAATAGCTGAAAGCACGATTCATTAACCAGCATGAGGTTAATTAAAGGTAATGTAGTGTCACCAAACTTGACCAAATGCAAAATCTAATGTTTGCACTTGGCTTACAATACATATGTGCCATTTATAATGAGGGTTTTAAAATTATGTTATTGTAATCATTACCATCTACAGTCAGTAATAAACTTACCTCCCATCCTTCAACATCAAGCCCTCGTTTGCCATAGATATCATAGATAGCTCGTGACTGTGGGTCTCTCAGCACTAGAAAGAGATAATACATAAACAATAAATAGTTTATTCTTAATACAGTAGATCATATCATAAGTTTCATGTGTAGCTGCATAGGATTAGTACCAAAGCTTTTCTTACCTTCATAAGCTTCATGTACGAGGTTAAACAGCTGCTCTGCCTGTCGCTTCAGCTCAGGGTCTCGGTGCTTGTCTGGATGATACAGCATGCACAGCCGCCGGTACGCCGCCTTCAGCTCCTCCTGTGTTGCCTGGAGCATGATATTGAAAAAATGTCAAAGAGAAAACTTGTAGGAAAACCTTCAAAAATAACATACATCATGCACACAGCATGGCACTGCTACAGCTGAGCTCACCTACTTCCAGTTTAATTTACGGATCACTTCTTTGAACTTCATAGAGTCTACCAGCTCTGCTTTGACACCATGCAGAGTTTACATTACATGTGACAAAACAAAAAAAATACATTTTCTGGTTCTGCTTAAACTCAAATTATGAGTAGATTGATGTGAGATGGACTACAGCGTAAAAAAAAAAAAAACCTATTGCCTACAGTATAATCACTAATCTGCTGTCAACCCAAATGACTTTGTGTTTTACTACACACGGATAAATGGGTTAGGGTTACATCATTTGTCACCACTGGACACAAATACCATATTTTGTTTTTGTTTTTTAAATGAGAAAGAAGTAAATTAGAAATATTAATGCATTATTACATTTGTATTTCACTTAACCTAATAAGTACTGATGTAGTACAGTGTCCAAACTTGTAAACATGCTTTTGATCGTGAAATAAAAGGTGCACAAATACAGTATGGAAAGTCTCATTCTCAAATAACAGTGCTAAAGGGATTGCATTTGATTTTATTTAATTCATTTAACTTGTCACTTCATAAATGAATAACTTGTGTAAAATGCCCCACATTTGCATGCATTTTCTGATATATTCTTCAATGCAACTTTGCCTTTAACTTGTAACATTAAAATTAAACTCCTGCATCACAGCATATGCTTGTGTAATAACTCGGGATTTGCATTTTAACGTACTAATGTACTCCACAAATCAAGTTATCCCGACCAAAAAAGTCGTCGATGATGATGATCCCTAGCATAATGTTTACAGAGTTTAATCCGTGCAGCATGCTTCATGAAACCTTGAAGTACAGTACAGTAGTAGCATTAGCCTTCACTATGTGTGTCATGTGTGAAACTGAAAATAACTCTCACTTTATATAAACACATAAAGTCTCACAATAAATAACACAAACTTCTCTGTGTGAGAAAACTCCTGTATATATATGTGTGTGTGTTTGTATAATAAAAAGTCGTAACTTCACAACCACAACCTGTAGCTTCGTCCTGTTGTAAACTATCCAGCCAAAGAGTCACAGCAGCAGCAGCACAGAGGGAATCAATGTCGAGGGTCACAAGCTAGCCACCTAGCTAACGTTAACAGCCGTTATTAAAGCAGCCGTGAAACAAAACACGGAGAAACTTCACGCATCTGCTGCTAAATTCACCCGCACAAACGTCTATAAAGGTCGCAAAGACGAACTGTACCTCTCTTCTGACATTCAGCAGCGAGTAATAATCATCATTGCCGATCTCATCATCGTCCAAGGCAGACGCCATGTTTACACCCGGTCATCTTCTCCTTCGTCGTCATTTTCACCGCTGTGACGTGGCACTGCGCGCGCTCTGTCGCCCCCTCGTGGTTGGGATGAACGACGACACCACGTGACACCACCACAACCACCACCACTGACTGTATTCAGTTCACTTTTATATTATTTATTATATTTATTTAAGTAAGCTTTCTGCAAAATTTTAGTACAGTACACTTTACATTGTCTTTTTTAAACTTTTATTAACTTGTGTCCCTTTTAATTGAGCTTGTACTGTAGCACTTTGAGATTGCTTCAATGTAAAGTGTATTATAACTAAAATGTATTATTATTATTACTTTTTAGTTTCTAAGTTTAAAAATCACAGGTATTGATTAGTTATTGACAAAGCTGAAGAATAATGCGGATATACTATAGAAATATATCAGATATGTTTCCATAATCTAAAAGTGAGGCCACATTTTATGTTTAATCACGTAGATACTTATTAAATGTTATTAATTTAGCCTATGTATTTATTGCAATAAATTGCAATCATATGTTGTCTAAAAGAAAGCATCTATGTATTGTATTTTTATTTTTTGGCTCGGCTGTATAGGTCTCCGGGATGGGTAGGGTGGGTCTTGGGTTATAGCCTATAGAAAATGAAAAAATGAAAATGTGACTTTTTCTGGATGTACTGTTAACCGCAACTGTGAATCAATAAAAAGATTTGGGAAAAAAAAGAAGAAAACATCGTTAATGTGATCAAAACCCAAAACAAAATCAGAATAATGTACATTTGAGTTGTTTTAAAATGCATATAGCCTATGTATGTGCTTTATAAATATGCTTAATTCCAAAGTAATATTGTTTGCATCCTATCCACCTGGGCGCAATCAAGACACAGGGTGAGAGAATCACTTTGCCACATTATGTCTTTTTTATTAGTTCATCATTACTTTGCAGCAGCACCGAGCCTTTGACTGACTATACACAAGGCGCTCATGCAGGCAGGCAGGCAGGCAGCAGAGGAGCTGTCCTTTCAGCACCACCAGCTCAAACTATACAATGCATTTCAGCACTGACGGCCACCGGCTTGTTAATACAGGGTGAAGGCTGTCCTTAAGTGCTGTAGTTCACAGAGAAGTGCCAAAAGCAAAGTCTGTGAAGCACGGGGATCTGTAATTAGATTGCCTGTAGTCATTTAACATAGCCATACTATTGTCAAGCTTATGTAACTGCACCATAATGATAGTTTGAGTTTGGACCTTGATAGCATAATGGCTGGAATTAAAGTGATTGTGTTCATATAATTGGTCTTCAAGTGTGTGTGCTGCACTGCGTTGACCCTGCGCCACCTGACAGAACTGTTTAGATGGACTCGAGCAACAACAACAGCCCCTGTTGTCACATGAGCGGAGCGATCCACATCTCCTGGAAAGCCCTGCAGCCGTCAGTAGCCTATCATATAGTGCCACTATTTGAAATCAGTTAGACATGTTTACAAGGGAACAAACTAGCCTACAGACTTTCAAATGTAAGCTGACATCTGGACACTTGATTGACAGACTGTGCAGACTGTTACTATACTGTTTGATATGCCTCAAATGTTTTGCTGTTGTTCTGTTTTCAATAAACTAGTTGTGCCCCCCTGGAGGGTCTAACTCTCCGGAAATTAGTATTGATAGCTATATAGTACAGTAAAATTAATTATAAAATTCAAACAATACATGGAAAAAAGTATCCTTATTAATCTCAGATGATGATGTAAAAATGAAATTTCTATCCTGTTATCATTTGTATGAACTACTGCAATTAAAAGTTTGGCAGATTTATCTGTGAAGACATGTTAAAAAGTAATGAAAATCATAATGAAAACCATAACAGTTAGTAATTTAGCCTAATATTAACTCAGTGGTTGAAGATTAGATTTGTAAATGGATTACCGATCAGTCTAGCTAATCAGTATGGGGGGGGGGGGGGGGCTTGAGAGGTTAGGGACCCGCTGAGCTGTTCATATTGGCTGTTTCAAAGTCATAAAAAAGACACAAAATGACCAAAACAGAGACAGAAAATGAGACAGTTGGTTTAGTTTGAGTCTAGTTTAGTTTAGTTTAGTTTAGGGGTCCTATATTTATGTCCATGTTCTTTGGTCAACTCAGTAATGGGCTCTATGCACAGCTGCACTACTCCCTGAACTGAAGGCTGCTCTTTTATTTCCTGTTTTACATTATTGTTTGTCCAATAATGTAAGACAGGAAATAAAAGAGCTGCCTTAAGTTCAGGTAGTAGTAGTGGAGCTGTGCATATAGAGCCCATTGGAATAGAAAGGACTTTAATGGGACAAACATGCAATATTCACAGCGTCATTAGTTTTAATTAAAGCAGAAGTAAGCGATCCGGTGGTTTTGGCTAACTTCTTGTCAGCCGATGGAGTTAGCAGTCCCCGCCCTCGTCCCTACGTCACCACATTCATGCGCATCCCTTGGCTGCACACACAGAGAGGACCGCCCCTTTATGTTACGTTCTCTCTCCTCATTGGATAAAGGTTGTAGGATACAAGGAAAGTTTTCTCCTCGGCTTACAGCAGAGCAGAGTGACTGACAGACCCGTGTTTCAGACCAACCACTCTATGTAAGTGATTGCCGTCGGAAGATATAACTATTTAAAGGAGTATTATCGCAATAATTCGGCCACTAGATGGAGCCAGGCGGAGCTTATCAGATATAAAAAAGTGGCCAGCTGTCAGAGAGAGAGAGCAGCCTCGTTTAGTCCTCCCCCTCCTCCCTCCTCCCCCCTCCTCCCCCTCCTCCTCCCTTAACAGGCTGAATGAACGTGCAATCGCGGGAAAAAGAAAACTCGCTAGTGGAAGGGGCAGCTCTACGTCGCGCACAACCACAACAACGACAACAACAGTTCTGCAACTTCCTCCTCCTTAATAACGCTGAGAGGACAGCTAAAGAAAGACACAGGGACGTGGAGACAAAGTGTTCTACCAGCGATTCAGTGACTGTGAGCACCCTAACACTGCTACATTACTTACTGTTGCATATTTGTCCGGTTCGGAGGTCGGATTTGCGAGTTCCGAGTGCATTTTAACGCAGCAAGCGCCGGGCCGGCTTGGATCATAACAAAGACAAATGCTGCATTTGCCCCATGGACACTATACTGTTGGCGATTTTTTTTGTAAATTAGTTATTATTAGTTAAGTTATGGCTCCCCCCGACCCATCTTTTGCATATTTCAGCTTATTTTATGCTATTACTGCTGTATTTGCGATAATGCTCCTTTAAGACTTATATTAACACAAATATTCCACTTACTTCTGCTTTAAGTTCAGGAAGTAGTAGTGGAGCTGTTCATATAGAGCCCATTGGAATAGAAAGGACTTTAATGGGACAAACATGCAATATTCACAGCGTCATTAGTTTTAATTAAGTAGCCTATAAGTCTATAAAAGCCACAGCCTCACCTGGCGAGCATTTAGCCTATATTAAGTTATTTATTTTTAATTACTAATTCCTAACAATCGCGTCACCATATTTTAGGCTAACAAACGCGTCATGCCAGACCTGCAGCGCCTATAGTCTGAGCTGTTTTAAATTCACTGTAAAGAAAAAAAAAGAAAAGAAAAGAAGAAGAAGAAAAAAAAAGAAAAAACACGGCTGGTGGTGCCAAGGTGAGGGGAGATGTGTTTTCATCCCGGAGCCTCTCCTCTGTCAGTCACCGCCTCGCAGCCAATGGTAAGTTCTCCTCGGTCGGACAGACTCGCCACTCGCTCCTCCGGTCCCTCCTCGTGCTGTCCTCGCCGTGCACGCGCGTGGTACCCACGGTCGTGAGGAGGAGGAGGATGTTGCGCGTGAAGGGGAAATGGCTGCCGAAAACAAGCCGGAAGGTAAGAGAAATATAATGGGATTAATTTACTAGTATGACCGCCGTGTTATTGTGTTATTTTTCTAGAAACAGTTGTAACTCGCGTGCGGAGACGACGACACACGACACGCGAAGGGGACAAGTGGAGGAGGGGGGGGATTTGATTTTTCTACGGGCGGAAAAAGGGCTCCGCTATTTTCCTTCCTTCCTTCCCGAACAGACAGCTAAAACGTGGAGACATCACCTAGCCAGCTAATATTAGCTTGCTTTCTAGCAGCCAGCTACTATTTCTTCCCCATCACATTTTTTTAAAGCACCACCACCCCACGGGGGGACAGAATAGGAGTCAGCGTGGTGGTGGTGGTGGTGGTTTTGGGAGAAGAGAGAGAAGAGAGAAGAGAGAAAAAAAAAAGTGCCGCCGCGTTCACCGTGCATTATTTTTTTTGTTTTGCTCAGCATCGGTGTCATCAAATCACGAGCAATTCAAGTTGTTAACAACAAGGCTAAGTTAATGACAACATGTCATTGGCATCGACTAACTTCTTCCCTTATTACCCCAGATTTAGAGGGGCTCGGTTCTGTTCAGTTTTATCTGTCAATACCTCGCCTTCTCGGTGTGCGACCGCTTGTTTCGCAGGCATTGTGATAATAATAATCATTTAGACATGTCTGTTTTTTATTTTGAAAATATGTGCAAGTAGTTTTTTGTGTTGTTTTGGAGAGAGGAAGAGAGAGGAGGAGAGATGGAGAAAGGGTCGTTCAGTTCCCCCTTGAAGCGCAAGCAGCATTTTCTTTGGCATTCAGCGGATAGTGTTTACGAGACAGAAGTGATGTATTTTTTAAATCGAAGAGGAGGAAGAAGAGAGAGAGAAAGATAGAGGAGAAGAGGGGTATCATATTTTTTTTCTTTTCCAAATGCCAATTAGTATACTACTTGGCCTATATTTTTGGTGTGAGACACGGGCATCAAAACGTTGTAATGCCCGCTCCGCTTGCAGAGCCCTATCGCACTTGAAATGAAATGCCATCACACAAGAGGAAACAGGGAGGAGGATGGAGAGAGAGTAGGATTTCCAGCAGCCTGCCTGCCCATTACACTACTTTACTCAGAGGACAAAATGATGACTTTTTTCTTTCCCCTCAGCTTATTTGTTACGGCTCACTAACTCGAAATGAAATGCATTAGACTTACTTATTTCTTTCTTTTTAAAAAGTGGAGGGATATTTTACTGCAGAGCATATGCATAAGAGATCTGTTCTCATTCAGACAGGCAGGCCCATGGATTTTTTTTTTTTTGCATGAGTAGTAATTAAACAACGTAGAGATAAGATAAAGCACAGCACTTCTGAAGGGACTTTTTTTTTATGGCAGCCTCCTATAGCTAGCTACTGCTCACAGTATTTTGAACCAGGCTGGATTGAGTCACGTCTTTACAATCTAGATTTAATATGTGACAAGAGTGATGTTTTCAGATGATAAAAACAGCATAAAGCAACTTAAAATGTAATTTCCATGGAAAATACTTGAGCTTGTTAACCATATGTGCAAAGTTAAATCACATTTCCTGTCTATTGTTATGTTAATTCTTATAGTTACGTCCTAATTTAAATGTTGAACTTCAACTTTGTGATTACCAGAAATGTGTATAATGATTGGACATGAATACAACATGTCCATCCCTTTCAATAGTGGCATTTCTTTAGACTTATCGATTTACATATAGATTCCTGGGGGTGAAGCAAAAGAGTCATCTTACACTTTTCTTTAAATTGGCTGCATTATATGAGAAAGAGAGAGAGAAAATACATAAATCGTCATAGCCAGCTGCTTCTGAGCTGTTCATAATGTTTTGTTGCAGCAGGCTCCCAAATTCAGCCAGTCCTCAGGAGTTTGGTGTCAGTAACTAACCTCAAACAGGAAGTCTTTTTGATGTCGCATTACTTTAATGTTTGGAATGAGTGTAAACAAATTACCTCTGTCCATATGAGAGGAAACGATAAAAAACACTGGGATTTCTGTTGTTTTGGATGTCAGTGTGCCAACCACCAACCACAGTCCCACCAGGGGGTGCTATTGAGCTACAGAAGCCGACTTTATATAGTATATGAGGGATCAGTCTGTGGCTATGACAAAAAAAAAAAAAAAAAAATGAAGACATCTGGTTTTATGATAGTAATGACTTCACTGTGGTGTAAAGTCCTAATGTATTCATCTACATAGCCGAACTTAACAAATAGGCTCCAGTTGTTAATCTCGATTCCTCTCTTCTCCAACACATGTAGGGAGCTCTCTCGCTGTGAAAACCCTGACTTGAAAGTCCCATTGCTGAGCAGGTTAAGTTATTTTCAGTGTTCCCGCGAGGCCGGTCAGTGGAAAAAGGGAAGAAGGAGGAGGCGGAAGAGAGAGGGAGAGTATAGGAGAGAGTAAGAGAAAGAGAGAGCGTCATACCTTTTCATGTAAATGCAATGTCGTCTCATGCAAACCCCTGACCCCTATACTGTATAGCTTCTACATCGGACTCTCTCAAACTCCTGCATCCAGTCCCCCTCTTATTACGTTATGGCTGTTCATTAATGTAGAACATGCTTTTCCCCATGTGCACGGTCACTGTTACACCTTTTTTTTTTAGATGACGTGCTCCTGGACGTCGGAGAGAGAGAAAGAAAGAGAGAGCAAGCAAGCAAGCGAGCTGAACAGTTGTGTCTTAACCTTTTGTCCTTGTGGTATGCGGGCAGTGCTGATCTCTTAGCTGTTTGGCAGGTCTTATGATGATGGCCCATAACAACTGAGGGTTACATCTCGTGTTAAACCCAGGGGCCATGACCCAGTCTCACTCAGTGGTGTAATGTTTACATCCTGGGGTATTTCTCTCCAGCCTAACTGATTGTCAGAGCCCTTGGGGGTATTTTTTTTTTTTCCTCCCTTCTTCACACTCATAAAAAGCTCTGTGGGTCCGTTACTTTAAGTACAATGCCTGGAGGGCACTGAAAAGACAGGCTTGATATGTCTTAGACTGAGACTGCTCCGGATAAACCCACAGCCAATCGTCTTGCTTCTATAACAGAGCAATAGAGAGAGAGAGAGAGGCTCGTACAAATATTGCCGTGCCAAAGAGCCAAAATGTGAGGAATGAAACAAGCACTTTTGTAAACAACGAGCTACAGTGCTAACACTGTTGTGTTGCTGGGGCTTAAAAGACAAAACAAAACACAAGTGTTAAAATTAAATCTTGATGCATTTACCCTCTGAAGTCCAATGTTGATACTGTCAGCAGCTTTTTTTTGTTTTGTTGCTGTTTTGATAGCAGTACTAGCAGAAGTGTGTATAGCATATTTACATTCATTTAAAAATGTGCAGAAACGCAAGGGACAGTAATAAAGGGACAGTTTTATGGAGACGTATAAAACTCGCACAGGTGTGTTGCATAAAACCGGGTGTAAATGCAGTTCAAGCAGTTGATGACAAGCGGAAACAATCAACAAAGGTTGTTTCCTAAAAAAAAACGTAGTGAATTAGGCCCCACACACAGCCCCAGCCGTGCGGGGAAGTAATATTTCTCTTTTATTTTCGAGCGAGTGCAGTTTAAAAAGCTTCATGATGTTATCATTTCACTCAAAGTTCAGGGTGAGGCGGCAGCAAAACATCAAGTAAGCACGCAGTCAGCCATTAACTTACAAAAGTGCTTGTGCAGCAATGGTATAAATGTTTCTCTGCTGTTTTGTAAAGAAGGATGAATTTAACCTCCTTGTGATGTCGGACGATTTGCTCTCCTAGTTTTGTGTTGAATCAGGACCCACATTTTTTTATTTATTTTTTTTCCTTTCCTCTTTCTCTCCGCCCTCGAGCCTTTTAATTGAATCAGTGAGGTGTGGATGGATGGGAACCCAGGTCCGGTCTGTGGTTCCCTCAGACGTATCAGTCCTAATGCCTGTAAATAGACCTTTACTGACCGCTTTTTTTCTTTTTTGCACTGCCTCCAACTGATTGATTGTATTGATTGATCCGGTTTACCAGTGATGCAATAGGGAGTATTATTGACCCATATCAAATTGGACCACAGCTACAACTGACCCGTATTATTGGCTGTATAGTTTCTCACACAGGTCTCCGAATACTCAAAACAACAGAGTACAGGACAGATTCACTGTGATTTATCATCATCATCATTATTATTATGATTATTATGATTATTATTATTATGACTGTTGTGTTTTAAATGTGTTTCATTAAAATGTGTTGCATGGGGAGTTTGCTTACTGTAGATATCACAGGCTGGCAGAATGCTTCTTTTCCTCGATTTTCTCTACTTTTCTCTTTGCCTCCTGAAGGACTGAAGAAAGTTCGTAATCCGGATCGAATGTACAGATCAGCAGTGTGTTATGCTGGCCATGGTCCACCTAAGAGTATCAGTGATGACACAGAGATGAACAGTAAGAGTCAGTTATTAATACTGCATTGCTGCTCCAAGAGGCCACTAGCTGGCCAATCTATTATTCATCCATCGATTCATTTATTTACTTCTTGATTTCATCCGAACCCATAACCCCCCCCTCCTCACACCTCCACACCCCCCCCCCCTCTCCTCTCCCTCCCCGCCTTCTTTTATTCTCCTCCAACACACACAACACCTCCTCCGGCTGCCTTCTGTTGATTGAAGTGTCTGCTTTACGGGATCACGCTGTCAATAGCTGAAGTGTTGTCGTTAACTAAGAGTGATTGTTTCAGGTTAAGGCCAGGAGATCAGGACCTGAGCAGACCCTCAGAGAGAAAGCTTACACTTTGAGCCATCAATTATGGCCCTGTACTTGCCTTTTCCCTCCATGTTTCTCCCCCCCTCTTCTTCAACCTGCATTTAATGGGTGTTAACATTAAGGACTTGGAAAATGTTGCAAAATCAAATTGTGTATGACCAAAAATATTTACCCAGTGCTGGAATAATTTGTATCCTGTGATATTTTCTCTCTTCAAATGGATTAATCTTTGCCTTTTGCTTGCCTCTCATTACATTTCTGCTCTATGAGAACTGTAGACTAGGGGGCAAAGAACAAAGGTTTTTATGACTTGTTAAAAAAAAAGAAAAAAAAGGCAGCTTCTGTGGGAATTGCTTCAGTCATGACCAAAACAAATCAGTCAGAAATGTAGGCCAAAGTCTCCGAGTTTATTTGTGGGAGAGTTTCCCTTCATTCCTCTTTAGAGAATGTGTCTGAATTTTTAGCCTCTGTCTTTACCCATTGAAAAAACTGTCGTCTGCAAGGCAGATTGTTTCTCGGCAGAAAAGAGCCTGTTCATTGTTAATGAATACACCAGTCTCTTCACTGCTGGAAGACTCTGTTGATCTAGACTAGAGACTGGGTAATTAAGTGTGCTCATGTATTGTCATTTCTAAATAGAGAGTCTGAAATCACCCCCAACCCCTTGTTAGACTCCCCACTCGATATCTGTCACTATAGGAGAGCTCTGCTGCACCCAGTCCTTTTTATTTTATTATTTTATTTTATTTTTTGGGGGGGTATTTTTCAACAGAAGGGATGCAATGGCAGAGGATTGCTTGAAACAGGGATGCAGACTGTAACAGGGACATTGTTGATAGACTTATGCATTACCCCCTCATGTGTGACAGCTGTGACTGACAATACATTTTGCCAGTCTTGCTATTTTCAATCATGTTATTGCGTGGTATTACAGTATCCTGTACCCATGTCAGACACCCTGTTTAATGCATTCAGCCTGGAGGTTTGGTTTTTGCTTCTTCTTTTTTCTTTCTTTTTCTTTTTTTTTTCCTACTTCTTCTTTCTGCCTCACCACCGAGCAGAATAAGAGCAGCTCAAACAGGCAGGTAAACCATTGATCTGAGTAATCGTCTGAGTAATTGTGGGAGTAGTTATGATACAGAAAGAGAAGGGGCTTTGTTTGTGTGCATGTGTAAGCAAGAGGGAGAAAGTGTAGGAGCCAGAGAGAGGCAGAGAGAGAGAGAGAGACCTCACCTCTGCTCTCCTTGAGATGGGATTTTTATGGATGGGTGAGCTTGGTGAGGGCTGAGAACACATAAAGAGTCATTTTCAGTTTGTTGCAGGCAGTTAACCGTGTGTGCATGTTTGTTGAACTTCCAGTAATAGGCCTAGGCTCTTTTTTCTTTTCAGCTGTTTGACTTTTTGACAGTCTTCCCTTATTAGGCTACACAGTATATTAACACCATACTATTATAAACACCTAGACGAACCATTATGAGCACACAGAGAGACAGACACCGTAGCATAGTGTCCAGCATAGGGAGGGATGTCACGACGATTACTTGTTTTCACGATTAACCGCGGTATTAAACGCCACAATTAATTAATCGTAAAGATTCCTAAATACCGTCGCTTTCCAAAAAAAGATTATATCGGAACCATTTCGGCAGATGTGCACCAAAGTAAAGGTGAATGCACAGATACTGGTCCATTTAACTAATGTAACATTGAATTGGTAGAATAAAAAATGACACTTACCCTGGGGGATTAATAATTGGTCCTATATTAATAGATACTCCAAATATTTTGTGTAATTATTGAGTAATGTAATTATATTTTGACTATATTCAGATTCAGATTCATGAATTGCATATTGCATATTAATAGTGTTGTGAAATTGATAATAATCATGATAATCGTAACACTGTGATTATTTCTATGACAGTAATCGTACCAAGAAAATCTATAATCGTGACATCCCTAGTCCAGCGTGTAGCCATCGAGGGAATGTAAATAATGTAACTCTACACAATGAAAGCTGCACATTGTTGTTGCAATCGTGTTTGTTTGTAGCACAATAGAATAAGCCAGTGAGACTTAGTGTATTTCAGATCTCTCACTTCACATTCAGATGCTTTCCCACACCTTTAGCTGCTGCAGCTGTTGTGTGCATTGCAGGTCAAACACTCATCGCGGATGCCATCGCAACAAGATATGTAATGTTGTCTTTGTTGTAACATAGCAACGCAACTGTGAAGTGAAGTTCAGGAAGTTTTTTTTCTATTTTTCTATTTTTGCTTGTGGGTGGTGGTTTGTAATTTCACTGTATGTGGAGAGTGCTATCGAACGGGCTATAGGCCAAATGATAAAGATAATTGGTTTCCCCCAGTCCTGCACTAACACATGGCTATAGAAGGTCTACATACTTCTTCTCCACGTCCTCATCAAGAGCCATCAGGCTGCGGCCCTGGACTACAGGCCAATCACTGTTATTACTGCCAAGGATATTTGACACTGCTGAAATTGTCTTGTGTTGCACTAAAGTTCAGCTCCAGGATCTCCCACAAGTAGCAGGCCATATAGACTTTGGTTCAATCAAGTGCTCTATAGTCTGTTCACTCATCGCTTAACCCCCGCTTGTAGATAGAGCACAAAAAAAAAACGACATTGCCTGTTCATATTAAACAGTATTTTCCAAAGTTTCGTCATATTTCAAGTCTGTTCTTTTGAACTATCAGTGAAACAACTGTCACAAAGCAAAAAGGAGACGCTTTTTTCTTTTTCTTTTATACTTTATGTAAAAAACGATGTTAAATTAGTTATTTTATTTATATTTTTTCCCCCAGTGATTATGGTGCGCTTTAAAAATGTTAAAAGAGCCCAGAAGCCATAACATTTGTCCACAAATGATTAGTGACCTTGCAAGAATTAGGGGTCTTAGCTGAATCAGAGTGAAGTGTTTTTAATCTGAAGGCTACAGGGGCAAATATCCCACTTCGCTAAATGCCACCGCAGTAGCCTCCTCGCAGGTTAAACCCCCTCTTTTACCTCTCCTCCCTCCTCCTTTCATGCCTCACAACCAGATTCATTGCTTTTAATTGACAGCATGTCATCAGTCGAGCACTGCGCCTTGCCTTGCCTGTCTGAATTAATCTCTGCTTCACATTTTGACCACATTATTGGTATTATTTATTTATTTATTTATTTATTTATTTATGTATTCTTACACCTGTCAACATCTTGTAACCATGTTGACCTGTGGTCTGAAGCTTTAGGTTCAGTCTGTCATGGGGACTGGGTTTTTTTTTTGACATCTTGGCTTCTCTTATGGGTCTGGGTCATTATATGTGTACTGCATGACAACATCCCACACGCTCCGCTCTTCAATTGTATATTGTTTAAATTTAGATACTTACTTGTCATATTTCTCATCATTCCCACGCCTTTTCGCCCACTATATTTTGTACATATATCACTGTGGATGCTGCAGAAGCCGCATGTAGTTAGGCTGTGTATTATCTTCCTGTGCATGCTGTGAATTAATGGCGTTTTTTGTCGTATATTTTCCTCCCTCCCTCCCTGTCGACTGTAAAAGGCCTCTATGCTTTTGAGTTTTTTCGGTACCCTTGCATGTTTTGTGTACACGCAGAAAGATGATGGCTTTCCCTTTTTATAAATATATATATATTTCTTTTCAAATCCTCTGCTAGTGATGCAAGTAGAATGATTCAAAGAATAACTGATGCTCTACTCTTTTCTGTCCCTCTCACTGTGACTGTGCAAGTGTGTGAGTGTTATTCTGTCCATACAATACAGGGATTAAGTGATCAAAATATCTGTAGCTTCCTCTAAAGTAAGCTCTTGGAACAAACATCGTTGTGCGTTGCATTGGGGGGGTGTGTGACAGATGACAGTTCATCACCAGGTGAAACAATGCAGCTTTTCTTTAAGAAGACTCAGTGTTGGCAAATACACTGTTTCTCTCCCTTCAGTGAGAATATAGACACTTAGTTGTGTCAGGAAGAAAATGTAACACAGGCAGTTTTTTTTTTTTCTTGCAAGGTGCTGATGTGATGGAGCGTTATTATTATTATTAGGCTTAAAGATTTGATGTCTCACTGTGCATCACAGCAGAGATTGACATTTTTCTTTTAGTCGTTGTATAGATTCATTCAGATAATTTCCTAACTTGTTGCTTGGATACAGTTAATTTGCAGCAGATGAACGAGTGTGTGTTTTTTTCCCCCAGTTCTGGTAGCATGACATTTCTCACCCCCGGTTGATGAAATGTCTGAGCTAAGCTCTTTGGCTAACAGTGCTAATTTTGGAGCTAAACTCTTAGGGGCATTTTCGGTCCAGCCCAGCGGATGGCTGTCATCCAACCTAATGATAACAGACATTGCCATAGGCCTAATTCAGTTTCACAGCACTTCTTACTGGACAGATATGAGAGCCAAGTGTTTATCCACAGGACTGTTTGTTCTTTTTGTGAGTCGCCTCCTCCCACATATTTCAGGTTACAGCTTACAAAAGACCAGATACTGTTACATCGCTCTTCACCTACCTTTAAGCCACTTATATTAGCCACTGTCTGAACTGTTGTGGAAAATGTTTGCATTCAAACTGTTACTTTGGATATGCACCGCCAGCAGTGGTTTGTTGAATGATCTATTGCCAAAACATTAGCTTGCAATTTCTCCACAATGTGGGTGCAGATTAAAAAGAAAAACTGTCACTCCCAGAGCGCTCCGAGACAGAGACGGAAGAGAGAGGGTTTTGCGTTCAGGGCTCAAATATTGATTAAAGATTTGTTTTTGTCAGCCTTTCCAGTCTCATGACCCTCGCTCTCGTCTCTAGGGTGGGGCCGGAGCAAGCTAGCATGACAGATACCCTTAAATTCAGCCCAAGTGTTTGCTTAGCAGCCAGGATCAGTGATAATCCAAACATCAGCACACAGAAATATATATCTTTATACGCCTTCGACAGACGGTGATGTGAATTATGAAGGGGCAGGGCGCAGACTGCCACTGTTCAGAATACAATGGCAACATAAAAAGCTGCAGACCTGTAGCCTCTGCACTGAAAAGAGCCCCTCTCCCTGTTTAGCCTTTTTGTATGTGAGCTTGCTCATCAAGACCTAGAATGTAATTGGCTCCAGTGTGCCAGCTCAGCTCGGCTCATCCTCTCATGTAACAAGCTCTGGTATCAGCCTGTCTTGCACTTTAGTGTTTTACAACCAAATAGTAGTTTTCTGTGTATCCCTCTTCTTGGCTAATGTACAAGCAGTCATTAAGCACTGCTGTTTAGACTCCAAAATAAATATTAAACCTTACACGGGGAAAATGCAAAGACATAGAGTTCCTTTAAGGCTTTGATCAGCTTCTGGATGAGAAAAAACAGCTACATTTACATATTGAAAGCCAAGTTTTTGTGGGTAATTTGTCGTTTATACACTGATAAACTCAGACAATTTGATTATGAAGAGCTTGTCTGTAATTCTGTAAACTCATTCCAAATGTGGCATCCAACTTATTCCCCTGTGGGCTGTTTTCAGCTGATGCACAAACTACTGTATATGTGGATTTCCATGCCACAGTGGACAAATCTTTAATTAGTAAGCAATACTTTGTGTTGGGATGCCCACAGTTCCTCCTTCACATCTGTGGAAATGCCCGGTGGAAAGAAGAAAAGACAGAAGTGCAGCAGCTGAAATATTATTAGTGTGGATAAATAGCTGCTGAGAGGACAAAACAGGTTAGAGTTATGAGAGTATAATGTTGTAGAAAAGAAAAGAGACCCCATGCACTCAACGGTTACAGTGAGTTCGCTTTTGTGTCCTGCGAGAGAGAGAGCCTTGTAAGAGACGTTCTTATGTAAACAAGGCTTCTCTCAAGTTAGACAAGAGCTCCCCGTATTAGAGAAGGCCAACACTGAACATTTGAAAAAGAAGTGCCATGTCTAAAACACATGGTTTATTTAACAGCACAAGCACAGTGCGCTATTTGAAATACAACAGTAGTTAGTCTGTTCTTCAAAGAAATGCAGTCATCCGAATGTGAGATAGATAGAAAAACCTTGAACACACAACAGTGGCTCTCTGTTTTTATCCGACGCCTTTTAACTCGATATGGACGGACTGTGTAATGGTTAATAAGATGAATGAACAGCGTTTCCTTCAGTGAAAAAATGTACATCAACCCTGGATAAATCATCATAAATAGTTCATTTCTTAAATCAGGGAAACATAGGCTACCATATACTCTCATATTTAATATTTGGTCACAAACGTCTTGCAGTCAGTGGCTGTCTGGAATCCGTGATCCACACACAGACATCAAAAAACACTTGGCATGTTCCCTGGTGATGCTCTGCTAGGCCTGTACTGATGCCATATTCATTCCTTGCTTGTTTTGGGGGGCTTTTTGCCTTCAGTCTGGTCTTGAGCGAGTGAAACAGATGCTTGGTTGGATTGAAGTCAGGCCACACTGACTCGGACAGTCAAGAATATTTCATAGTTTGGCCGTTAAAAACTCTCCATGGTTGTCTTGTTTTTTGTTGCTCAGCATGTTAAGAGTATTTGTCCTGCAGTGTTTTATAACCTTATACATGTGAGACTTATGCTTACAAATGGAAATATACAGTATGTGGTGAAGCTATAAATATAAACAATGGAGAATTGAAATCCAGGCAAAGACTAGCAGAGCTGAAAGAGACAGGTCTGTGTTTATGTGCTGAATACATGTTACTTGTTGTAGTTTAGCCCATTGATTTGGCCTGTATATCCACAGTGAATGTTGCAAACACTGCTGTTTCAACCAAACATCCATAAATTTGCTTTAAAATCAGAGGAAAATGATGCTGTTTTAAAGTTTTGTAGAGATAACTGTCTGCTTATTCAGAATTTAATATAAACAGGGACTGCTATGTTTGCATATTTTCAATAGTGGTAATTTGTCAAAATGTCAACAATTTAAGATATAGGTTATGCTTTATATAGGAGTGAGTTCTCATGATGGTTATCAGATGGTGAAATTCCCATATAGCCTACTAAGAGCAATTCAGATGTAAGAATACAGGACACTCATGAAAATGATTGATTAGTTTACAGAGCTAATAAACCAGAGAAGACTTAAAATTTCACAGTTGAAAACATTAGAGAGGAAATGCGCGGGTGTGAAGTTTTAAGATTGAGATAGGCAATTTTTTATTTTTTATTTTGTGTGCCCTTAACAAAAAGGGGGGGTATGACAAAGTTTACAAAAAAATGTTTAAGTCTTCACATTGACAGTCTTGATAACTTAGAAACGAACCATTAGCAACTTTCAGGTAAACTAGAACATCCAGGTCAGAGGTCAGTAGGTCAACCCACAGGCTAACCCCATAGCACTAGCGTATCATAACTAAATATTGGTGAAATGAACGAGTTTCGCGGCAGATAATGTGTTATTTAAAGGCTGCTGCATCCTGCTGCCCTGTATATTATGGATATACGCGGCTCTTGGCTGGAGCTAATTTCGTCGGAACTACTTGTAATGACACCAAAGTTATCTGGGTGAGTTAGCCAACATTAAATGATAGCATTTTATGCTAACAATAAGGTCCAACGGCAATTCCCCTTTAAAAAAGAGACGGTAGGCTACTTGTTTCTATGGTAACATAATGTTAACGTAGCCTGTATGTCATATCAGACGAGCGATTCTTTGAGGACTGACAAGAGCAGTGTGATAATAACTCTGCAGGCGTCCGAGGAAACAATAACAAGGACAGGTGGGAGGACAGAGGACAGCGGTGCAGGTGCAGTTACAGTTACACAAACACACATGCACACACCGTGACTGGAGTGTGGAGATATTTTGTGTTTGACGTGGACCGTCACGGTTAAATTACAGCGAACAAAAAGCCACTTAATTACAGCAGCTTGTCTGCGCACATGGGTGAGTTTCAGCTGTTAGCTTAATATTAATCAACGTGTTCGCGTCATGTGAAGTTTACGTTATTTGCCGCTGTTGTATCATCGGCGCTGACTTTTTAGGTTAATATTTTTAATGTCATGGTGTCTTATCTTGTGCATCAGTTAAAACTGCTCCTTACATGCGGAACAAATGGAGGCATGTGCGTGTGTTGGCACAATGAAGAGGCCAAAATGTGTTGTGTTTTTACCCGTTCAATTTGCTCAGGTGGCACAAATGTAATTTGATTATCGTTTCCGGCGGTGGACACAACACAGGATTGTGGTTTCAACGTATTCACCTCTGTGTTAATTTGTGTCGTGGGATTCAGACAAATGGTGAATTTCTGTTGACCTTTACGTTTTTAGTTTTAGTTTTCTCACAGCGCAGTAGTTTATCTGTCCACTCATGTGGATGAAGCAATGGATTTGTGCAAACATAATGCAGTTAAGAGTCCAACTTAGTCTCTTGCAGTTTTCTTCACTGGGCAATTTTCATTACTCACGCTGTGTGAAGTGGCCTCTATTGTTTTTTTTTCATGAGATCCTACCTACTTGCACAACATTATCCAGAATATGTCCAATGGAAATTAATCTTCTATGTTGTCTGCATTAAAGATTAGCTATTTAATGTAGCACAACAATGCTTTGACACATTTTCAGTATATAAAGAAACAGCTATGCAATGAAATGTGCAGCCCTATAAAAAAGTAATGTCAATTTATGATATAATATTATTCACTTATGAGAATGTCCCCTCAACAGTGTTGAGTCATTTCACATCATTATCATTCAGTATGGTTACACGCACATTAGTAATCTGATCATCCCCCAGTAATCTGATTTCTGAAGTGTCCATGTAAGGTTAAAAGATTAAAAGAAACCCACTTAACACGTTGTTAGTCCCCCAGGGTTTACATAGGTTGCTCTGTTACTTGGGGGGGTTGTTAGCTGTCAAATACAAGACTGACATTTCAAAGTAAAATAGAGTTATGTGGCAGCTGTGTCACCTTTCATTTGCACAGCATACTTAACCGAGATGCGTTTTGCATAATTCAGGGCTCCATGGTACAGAGTTGTAGAGAGCCAACATTACTTTGCACTAACACATGTTGTGTAATGGTTGCAGTAATTAAAAGGTTGTGAAATGATTAAAAACAAATGAGATACTACCATTTCACTGCAATAGCCAAGATCCTCTATGCTGTGTCTTCTCATCCCAAGTATTTTAGCCTGCTGGCAGATTGAGCAGATATATCCTCCTGCAGTAGATTTCCCTCCCCGACTCTCATGGCGAGAAAATCCCCCAACAACATACTTGAGACATTTTCCAAAACCAGCTCTGTCTGGTGTTGATGGTGTCGGCGGAAGCTGAGCCAGAGGGCAGCGCTGAATCCTGAATAATCTGCGCCGAGACAGACTTGCCATATGTATCTGCCTCTACTGCTGTCTGTCAGTTGCAAACAGCGAATGTTCAGAGCACATGTTGTAGGATGGGAGACGGCCAAAACTTTTCCTGCTGAGTCAGTGTGGTTTCAGTCTGGTTCTCTATTGGTGAGTGAGTGAGTGGGCTTCAATTCTGAAAGCCCGGGGTCTTCTTGACCCGGCTTTTTTTTTTATTTTTGCAACAAATATGTGGCTCTGCATTAAAGCAAAGACTCTAATTCAAGTTTCTGTTACATATAGGGTTGCAAAATTCCGGGCATTTTCAAAGTTGGAAACTTTCCATGGGAATTAACGGGAATATATGGGAATAAATGGGAATAAATTCGAAATTTACAATATTGAAGGTTGGCCCCTCCTGTTGTCCTTCTGGGTCAAATTGACCTAATCTGTTCCCTTCCTCGATTCTTCCTTTCTCCCTTCCTTCTTTCCACAATCCTTCCTTCCTTCCTTCCTTCCTTCCTTCCTTCCTTCCTTCCTTCCTTCCTTCCTTCCTTCCTTCCCTTCGTCCTTACTTCTTTTTCCTTCCTCTTTTGATCCAGTTGACCTGATCTGTTCCCTCCCTCCATCTTTCTTTCCTTCCTTTTTCCCTTCCTTCTTTCCCTTCTTCTTCCTTCCTTTAACAAATCCGTTCCCTCCCTCCCTCCATCTTTCTTTTCTTCCCTTTCCCTTCCTTCTTTCCACAATCCTTTTCCCCCTCCCTTTACCCTTCGTCCTTACCTCTTCCTTCCTTTTTGACCCAGTTGACCCCATCTGTTCCCTCCCTCCATCTATCTTTCCTTCCTTTTTCTCTTCCTTCTTCCCTCCCATCTTTCCTTTGTCCTTCCTTCCTTCTTTCCCTTCGTCCTTCCTGCCTTCCCTCCTTACTTCCTTCTATCCCTTTGTCCTTCTTTCCTTCATTCCTACCTTCCTTGACCCAGGAGAACAACAGGAGGGTTAACAGGGAACTTAAATATAGTTGGGGAAAATATATTGTAGCATGGGCATACATGTATGTTTGGATATGATACAGTTTGTTTAAATTACCCCCAATTTCCAGTTCATTCCCATAAATTCCCATAATTCCCATGGAAAATATACTATATAGTTCCAAAATTCCCCAGCTTAACTACCCATGGAAAGTTTCTGGAAATTAACTGGAAATTTTTGCAACCCTTGTTACATAGTAAAAAAGAAAGAAAGAAAAAGAAGTCTGCTGTAAAATCTAGCTTCCTTTTTTCTTTGCTACGTCTGATCGTTGAGTTGCAGCATGTTTTCCAAATCGCTCTGGTGGTACCAAGGAGCAGATGCTGTATGTGATTCTTAATTGGGCATAGCGGATGATTACAGATACCTGTGCAGCTGATATAAAAACTACATGCAGAATTATAGTTACAGATGGAAATGGCAAATACTACAGATCTCCGTTCCTTTGGGAGCAATGATGTTCCACCTTATGCGTTCCACTCGGAGGCTCCAAGCCAGCTCCATCTCTGTGGACCGACTGTGAGGTTTCTGGGCAGTATAGCACTCTGTTCTGTTCATTCCCTGTGATTTACAGCAGGCTACATGCAGCCTTATCATGTCATGTAATCAAGCTGCAATAGTAGATTATTTGTATTGGCTTTAAAGTGGTATTTTTTTTGCTTTGGTTGAACTTTTTTCTCTCCTTCCTTTCCTACAGTCAACCAGTGACATCAGTTCCCCCAGGGATCCATAGTCAGCATTCACATCCTCCCTCTCTTTCTCCCATTTCTTGTCCATTCCTCCCTATAGTTACCCCAACCTGCAGTTATACTGTATGAATGTGAAAGGATGCTCATTGCTCAGCGTATGGTTTTTTGGTTTCTAGCTTTAACTCATTTTCAAGCTAAATTGCATTGCACATAAATAGAGTATTTTGCATAACCCTCTGTGAATTTATGTACATTAAATCCACACACATTAAAAAACTGAATAATAGATTCATTTGCACATGCGGGAACATTACCTGGATTAACTAACTCTACATCCAAGATTTGCTATTGTAGCTTGATTTACCGCACATAAATGCATTAGACGTGTGGTATATACAGAAAGATTAAAAGCTCACTGTCTTGTGTGAATGGTGGAGGTGGGGGTGGGGTGGGGGGGATAACCTAAACTTAACTGGCAGCTATAGAGAAAAAAGAGATGCTCGTATTGTTTGCATGCTGTGATATTTCCTTAATGACATAATCCGATGTATTTGTGTGTATTCACACTTTGTAATAGACCATGCAGCTTTATCCACACTGACTTTATATATGATGCAGAAAGAGAAAGAGAGTTGTTTTGACCAGAACTGCAAAAAAAAAAAGGTTCCTCTGTCATTTCATTTCACAGTGATTGACAGTCACAGATTACCTTCATTTAAAATCATTGTTAATGATAAGATTTCCATTCTGTATGTAAATTAACCAATGCATTTTTCAACATAAGGCTGTATCCTATACTCACCATTACAGCGTTCTTCATGATATTATAAATTCAACACGTTTTCGTCTCCCTAAACAAATATAGTTTGTTTACACTTAAGCCATCTGCATATTTGAGCAGGGAAAAAAGCAATAGGAACGAAATGAACATTTTGAATGCATCTGTGCATGAGGGTGTCTTCATATACCGTTCTGTTTTATAACACTTGTGATACTGATTGTGAAATAAATTGGACTGAACGACATGCATTATGATGTAAGCGTTGGGCCTGGTAATCGTAATTATTTCCCTTAATGATATCCCACATTCTGGCATGCAGCACACAGATTCCCATACGAAATCCCCATACACTATAAACTCACTCAAGGGTGTTTATTGTGTCTAAATAATGAATAGACACAGCCTTTACAAGTTGACAGTGAAAAATTTCTGGCGAACTCCCCTGATAGAGTGCATTTCACAGTAAAATAATTTAGCCGGGCACAAAATAAAATGTATGCAATACTCTGTTTTTTAAATTAATTTCCTAATTCAGTTGGAGATAGTTATTTTATAGTCAGCGTTTTGCAATGCAGAGAGCGAGACAGAGAGAGACTGATAGACTGATAAAGAGGGGAGACGAAGCAAGTCAATAAGGTATGAGGCCTGTGCTAAATCATCTGTTTTTGTCTGTCTCGCTCCCTATTGTAGATGAACATGGACATTTGAAAATATACCTGCCCAAGAAGCTGCTTGAATGTCTACCAAAATGTACCTCGCTGCCAAAGGAGAGACACCGGTGGAACACTAATGAGGTAAGGCCACCGCCGCTCCTTATCGTACCACTTTCTTCTCAGTCCATCTCTGCACAAAAGGTGTCCTCATCCAAACGACACGTTGCTTCTCCAGGTAGATTTGTAAGTCAAGTGAACTGTCTTCAAAGCCGTACCTCATAGTCATACCTCTCCACAAAGTTCCTCCAATCCACCAATAATATAACCCTAACCCTTCTCTTGGAGTTTAAACATGTCATAAGATAACAGCGAACCTATTACCGTGTGACATATTGAATGTATTTAAATATATTATGTTTTAGTGGGATCTCTGGATCAGATTACAGCTACCGCACAATTTGTCATGCCTGTTTAAACTGTATGAAAATGTTTTGGAGGATTTGTTATGTTTTATTCCTACGCTTCACTTCACATTTTATATTATGTCTGACATTTACAGTTCAACTTAAAAAAAAGTACACCGTCGACTCGTCACCCTTGCAATAATTTAGGGGAAATTATCTTAAAATTGATTGTCTTAAAGGGCCCAGAGCTGCTTCTTCTGTCACGCAAATTAACTGCTATCTGTGCTTTGTGTGGTGCCGAGGTCAAATACAAGAATAAACCACAAAACAGTGAGAAAAAACATTTTCTCCCCTTTTTTTTTTTTTTACCTTCCCTGTTTAGACGGAGACAGTTGTAGTTTATGTTTACTATGGATTTGCCAGTACTTCACTCTGGAAGG
Source organism: Trachurus trachurus (assembly GCF_905171665.1). NCBI lineage: Eukaryota > Metazoa > Chordata > Actinopteri > Carangiformes > Carangidae > Trachurus > Trachurus trachurus. Next base: position 30,684,648 of record NC_139901.1, on the reverse strand, counting down.
GAAACGCTGTTTGGCACAAATCAAAGGTTAATGTCAATTGCAGATTGAGTCTTATTCAGAAAAGACTTCACTCACTGCCGTGTTTAGCCGGCGTCACAAGGGCCTCTCCATGTAAAAATGTAAACAGTGTTTAACATCGGCGCTGTGGAAGCTCTAGGTGTCTTGTGCATTTCATATTTGCATCACATTAGGGAAGATGACACACCGCTTTACATTTTCTCTCCTGAAAATCAAATCCAAATGTCACTGGCTTTTTGTGAGAAGATGTCACAGGTGGTCGTTTTACCTAAAGGAGACACATTTAAGTGTTTTTTTTTCCCCCTCTTGCTTTTAATTATCTACTTAAAAGGGAAATTTGTCTTGTTTGATGTTTGTGGTGTTTAAGGTACGTGTGTACCTTTTTTTTTGAAGTCTCCTGACAAAGTGAACTGCTGCATTCATTAACAGGGATGTGTTTAGACACATCTGTTCACCTGATGTTTTGTCAGCTTTTCTACACGTAAAACAAATCTCTATATAGTCAGATGTGCAGAACAAATGAGATGAACATGTTATACCAAGGCAGTTTCCTTTTTTTTTTTTTTTTTAAAACAACCTCCGTGATACAAGTTAAACGTAGACATTCATTTGCCGTTGGATTATTTAATTGCATTGATGCACAAACGTTATATTACATTTCCCTAACAGCGACCTCAGAACTCATTTGCCAAGCCGCCTCTTTTCTCAGGGGACAGGTTGATAAATTCCTCTTTTCATTTCCACCTCTGATAGACAAAGAAAACCCGCTCTTCTTCTCCTTCTCCTTCCTCTTCTTCCTCTTCTTCGTCGTCTGCTCAGAGAAGAACTGAATGTAATTAGACCTAAACACACTCCATGACAAATCTTAAAACCAATATGCAAAAATCAACCATCCATGCTTTTGATTAACAAATTGTGACCATATAAATATAGTCATCTGCAGTGATGAAAGTTAATTGACTGAAAAACAACCAGATGATAAGGCACCAACCAGACAGCCTCGTTTCTAAGGAACAGGATATTCAAAAACACAATCTGTCATCGACGTACAGTTAAATATTATTTTACTCCCACTTTGTGTAGTTGATATATTTTAGAAGATATAGCTGAAGGGACTAATTTATCTGTGGTAAAGACGTGGAAGTAGACCAAAATTGCAGTAGCAGGAAATACCCCATAGTTTCACTATCACTCGCGGTCTTCATTCATGTCTCAATCTGTCACATCTTTTCACACTTGCCCTGTCCCAGTTATGAAAGGAAAATGTATAACGCTCGTCGTGTGTTTCTAATTGGCTGATGTTGTAACTTGTTTGCCCTGTTTGACCTGCATTGTGCTGCTAGCAGTCTAAATTAATTAACACGGCTATGAAATTGATCTCAAAATGTAAGTCTAAGCATTTGCAGGGGGGATAAATGCTGTCGGCCACAGTTGTTAGCATGTCTTTGTCATTTCTTACCAAATTAAATCATAGCAGGCATATTTCACCATGTTGTGTGTGTTACTGGGCTGCTGCAGATTCTCCAGTGGAAGTTTGGTATTTCTGAGAGGATATTGGAAAAAATGAGCAATAAAAGGAAAGAAAAAAAAAAGATGGTTTCAGTGGCGTTGTGGTATGAATGCCAATAGTGTTTTCCAGGGTTGAGGAGAGCAAGGCAACCTTTCCTAAAACCAAGGACGTTTCTTTTTTTGTGCAGACCATGCAAATCAGAGTGTTTGTGGCTCATTGGTGGCAGAGAGACAGACAGGCAGGGAGGGAGGGAGGGAGGGAGGGAGGGGGGGATCAGAGAGGCTCTTGTCGGCGCAATAGTGACTCTTAGTGAAAGTGACACCTCATCAATTCTATGCATATTTCTGGCACCAGCTCGGCATGCTTAATGCACTAATTTCCCACCTTTTTAAGATTTAAGGAATCTCAGTAGTCTGGTAGGTTGGAGCCGTTAATGTTCATTTGAGCAAAAGGGAAATTGATTGTGTGACATATAATTTAGTTATTTATCTCCTATAGCAACATTTAGCTCACACAGTTTAACCACTAAAGCTGTTATTGTTATGTAACACAACTTGTTCCTCTCAAGCAGACATGTCGGAGTTCGAAATACTGTGAAATACTGAATAATCAATGAAGACATTTTGGTATCACTTATAAAATTGCAAAGGTAATTTCTTATAGACAAAACCATTAACTGAGAAAATAATTTGATTAATTGATACCAGAAACCCTAGAAAGTATTTCTAATATATTATGTTATGCTGTAGAAGAGAATATATTTTTGAATGCTTGGCTGTTATTGACATTTATTTTGCTGTATAGCTAACATCAGGAGGATTTTTTTTTAACTCAGTGATAGTTTCCCATTATTTGCATCAACTGTCACTTAATGACAACGTTAACTATTGGGCTATAGATTTTGCTATTGAACGTTTTCTCTAATAAATTGATTACGTTAAATCAGATGAGTCTTCCTCTGCTGCAATCTGCACTGTTATGAAGACAACAGCTTGCAAATCTTTATTTGGGTTTATAATAAATCAATCACTTGACACTTGCAGCTATCAGTCATCTCTGCTGCCATGTTGTTATATATCTATCTATTATTTCTGCACAGTCATATAGTATATGCACTGTATTCCTGACCTGACTGCAGAGCTTTTTAAAAAGCTGCAAATACTGTATGAAGGAATATTCAAAAAGTGTCTATTGTTCCTCTCTTCCTTCCTTCCACCTACTACTTCTTTTTTTTTTCTGCAGTTGAACATTACTCGCTCAAATCTGTGATAATTCAGTTTCACTTTCATTCAGAAGAGGTACACACTTCATTTTACTTTTGGTGATTGAGGATACAACTTGCTGCTTGGAAACTTTAATCTGGAAGGAGAGCGAGTTGAGGGGGGGTTGGGAGGGGTTGGGATAGGGGGGGTGTTGCCGGTGAAGTGAAGCTAATGCAGAACTATTCATTTCAATCTCATTCTCATGATTCCTCTGTGTAGTTTCATGAGAAGGGGGGTGCGCAGGAATACATTTCAAGCATTTACTGGAAAATTAGATAAACCAATCGAATCAAAATTCAAGGGAGAGGATGGGAGTTTAGAAGGTTGAATGGTGCTCTCATCATTGAATCATGAGCAGCGTGCAAGGTTACGGATATGCTATCAGCCTTCAAATTATCAATGGGAGAGAAGCACCTGGCAGTGCTTGAGAATTTACTTAGCAAGTGTAGTGGAGAAAAAAACAAGGTATTATTGAAAGACACACAAAGGGAGGTTATGATTGGAATAACATTTTTTATGTAGAAATAATAGTGACATTTCTGTGATTTCTCATCTGTTAAAATGAGACAAGGCGATGATACTCACTTCCACTTAATAGCGGGTTTACACAGGGAAATAGAAAAACCTCCCGAGGTCTATATTTACCTTGTTTGTGTAAACTCGCTCTCTTCAGCCATTGATGTCCAACGTGTCCTCTCAGGTGAGATGCATCCTTACAGAATTCCTCTCAGGTCTGCAATTGTCTGCTCGCTGCCCTGGCACCGTGACCTCTATTTTGCTAGACATTTCGGTCGAGATTAGAATCTTTTTAAAGAAGGGCATCTCACACAGGAAGGGCTTTAGGCTTATATCCCTTTCAAGATCAAACAGAGTCAGGCTGATGTTTGGCTACGCCGGCGTGAGGGTTACAGGACTTTAGATGTAGCGCTGTAGTTTTTTTTTTCTACCAGTGCTGTTTGCAGGGTGGACTTCTCGGTCTTACGGCTCTGATTCCGGGCCGTGTATTATTATGAGATTCAAAGCAGGCGTTACACCCGTTGAGAAACTACCAGTCGAAGAAAGGAGCTGATTTTATTTGGCTCGACTTTTTCTGCTATTCAGTTTGAGTTTGCCCCCCCTAACTATGTACTTCTGTAGCAGCTCTTGTGGGCACAGAGGCTGAATGACAGCTTTTATGACTTGCCACGAGAGTCCTGAGGACAAGAGTGAGCAACGTTTTCTCTGCTGCAACTCGCTGGATTAGACTCCTCAGTGAGCCTCCGTGTAGTGTACATAGACACGAACCTTTTTGCCGACTTTTAACAAGTGCGACATTATAAAGCATCCACAAACAGAGAAAAATTTGCCAATTTTGGTGAAGTGACGATATTCCTTAGTCACTCAGTCTTAAAAAGCAGAGGCAAAGGGAGTACAGCATGAAGCCCTTGGTTGAGGGAGGACGCTGGGCCTAAGCTGGTGTGACACCCACAGCCTTTAATGAAAGGCACAACGCTCTGAGTACTGTGAGCTTCCCACTCAGCTTAGAGGAGGGGGCCGCTTCTGAACTGGTGCTGAACCAAAACAGACAAGAGAGCATCAGCTCAGGCCTCCACCGGCCTGCTACACATTTAATGCCCCTGTCGTCAGGAATAATCCTCTCTGCCTCACGCCACCGCCAGCAGCGGCACAGCATGGCGCCTACATGCAATATGCCACCGCTCAGGCCAGAGCAGGAGCACCAACAGAAACACTTAGCGGACTCACCGGGGGCTGAGGGAGGGAGGGAGGAGGTGGAATTGATCAAAAACCACAACAAATGAAATCAAAGGTGAGATCGGATAAACCTGAGAGACTGTCAGTAACACTATAAGATAAGTGCTGTAATGACAAGCGCAATTGGACGCAGTGCAGTTTAATCATTCACTCCTTAGCTCTCACTAAAATATAATCTGTGTGTTAACCTGCTCCATGCTACTGTGTTATCTCGAATCCTGCTGCTATGATTTTACACAACAATACACTCCCTTGAATGCAATTACAGAGAGGAAATGAATATTTTTATTCACTCATTTAGTCTTTAAAAACAGCAATGCCTCTTTCAGTGTTTAAATTAAAATGCATGTCACGTGTGAAACAGAGAAAAGGTGAATCTTGACTGTTACCTAATTTGTGTTCACACTGGTATCTCTCTGCCACAATCATCCAGTGGTATGTTTTTCTCACAGCAGTAATATCTAAATCTACATTAAATTTAGTGTATTTGTTGTATATGATGAACAGTGTCTCAAGTTTTTCTTTTGACTTTATTTACTGTGGTCAACTAAACTATTGCTTAAAGCCCCACTGTGTAACTTATTTGGCTTTTTATTAGCAAAAATCAAATATGTCTTTCATAAATACGTATTTCACTGAAGTTGAATCACACCCGCATACAAATGAAAGCTTTCTGGTACCTTAGAATGAGTTGTTACAAGTCGTTACAAATACATAAGTGGGCGACGCACCGAACCGAGGCGGCCATGTTGCATCACCATTTTTTTTACGTCGAGCGGCAGCGTGACCGTAGGTAACCACGGAAACTCAGCGGAGCTGTGGGCTCGGCCTGTTAAAACTGTCACCACTGTGTAGTGTGAGGAAGGACGGAGGCACTGGTGTTGCATTCAGGTGCAGTCAGGCAGACGGCCGAGGATGTCATTTTACTCCACCAGAGAAATACGGTAAAACGTGGGTCAGGTTAACAATACTACATCACCATGACAACATATTGTCACGCCTGTATTGTTTTGCCTCGTGCTGGCGGACCACAGACGCTTGTTTATCCTATTACATGCGCTTGTTTATCCTGTTACATGCAGCGTCTCTTGTCTGTCTGACGTCTGCCCGATTTCACGTGAATGCAACATCAAGAATACGTTCAGATATGCAACCGCACCGCTAGATGGGGGGAATTCCTACATATTATACCTTTAAAAAATCATATATGGCTCAGTTTGTTCTCTTCAGATTGTGTCTTATCTATTTATATTTAGAAACGGGGTCTTTACCTTTATGGAAAAAAATTCAGAGTCAAATGTCATCTTCTTTTAAATGCATGAACAATTGGCAGTCCTCCTGATGATCATTGGTCACTGGTGTGTTCAACCATTGGCACAACCTTCACAAGTACCGCCCTCTGATGATTCAAGTCCAGCTGGTCAATGTTGTTGCTAGATAACATTAAATAAACAGCATTTGCCTTGTCTCCATGAAGCTTATTCAGTCTTGCTGCATTACATAAAAAAAACACAGTAAGTATCTCTCGAATTAGCAGGATAGCCAAGGCGCATAGGAAACCCTTCGCACCCTGACCTATTTGGTGTGTGCGTTGCATGCCAGCTTTTATTCATAGCACTGGATCCCACTCAGCCTTTTACAAACAAAACAAATTAGACTTTGCATGGAGTGCTCAACAGGCCAGTAAGACTTTGAGTTTGAAACTCCTGGTGCTAAAGCTGGAGCGTCCCCTTTGGAATATCCTGACCTCATTAAAACACTGGCTGGATAAAAGCTTTCTCCTATGGATTAGTATGACTCGTATTAGAGAGATCTTACTACCCAGGTCAAATTAGCAGGTACTACCTTCATTTGACTCTTTATTACCAAGTCGTGATACATTTTCTGTCATTATTACACCGCCAAACCTGGACAGTCAGGGAGTGTGTTGTTTTCATGGACACCAGTGTTCAGAGAATTCACCTAATCGAACGCAAGGTCACGCTTGATTAAATGTTTATCTTCATTTGAGCTCCTTGCCATGCATGGTTTTCTCTGTGGAAAGTAATTAAAATGACTCCCACCAACTGCAAATGTTTACAGAAATGTTCATTAGCTTCTTCCGGGCAATCATCGGAAATTAAAGGTCATGTTTGTCCATCTATCTGTTTATTTGTTTGTTTGTTGGTTTGGTTTTTTCATATTTATTTTCTCCGTTTTTCTTCAGTAACAGGTCGTGAGACACTTGTCACTGAATAGAATATGTGCAGTGCATCCTTTGGGGGATCTTTTTAAACCAGGGTTCAGGTTTTATTTATATCAGCTCTTCATTGAACCACTCAGGTTGAGATTTAGATGGCAAAATGCCTGTGCAATTTATTCCCGCTGCTCAGAGAGCACAGTTATTCAGCCACAGTGTTGCAGAATGACAACTCCTCACCATTTCTTTTCAAAGTGTTTTTAATAGGAACACCCGGGCTAATCTATGCCTATGTCAAGCCCGTGTGGAGTGATCATATACTTTCATCTGCTGTCGTTTCCACTCGATTCCAGTTTACTAAATATATTTCATGGTGCTCTTTTTCATCACATTTTGGCTCATGAAAGCAGAAAAACAGAGAGATAAGGAGCTGGTGGAGTTTTCTTTGGATGGCTGACTTCATAGTAACTTCCTGTGAGTTTGATAGCTTTACTGATTGCCAGCGTTGTGGCTTACTGTGAAGTGTCAATTGCAAGGCTACGTTGTAGTGAGGCAGTTGTAATAGGAACCCACCAGTCGGGTCATTCAGGGAGTCCTGCGTGCTATAGGGACCCTTTGCTTTTTCCTCTGGATGCGCACATCAAGGCAGGGGTCCTCGGTATCATCTGAAGGCAGGGGTATCCACTCAAAATTGCATGACCTCTATTGTAGCAGATACAGGTCACTCCACCTCCTGTGGGAAGCCTCTAAATTGAACCCAGCTTGTGTCTTTGATTTCTTTCCAGCTCTCTCTTCCTCTGGTTTCCCTCCTTTACTCTTCTTATCTTCTGTCTCCCTTTTCCCTCATGTGTTCACTGAGCTGCAAAGCTATTCAGGTATAGACGCCGGAAAAGATTTCTAACTTTCCCGCTGAATTGCTGGGTCAGGATTTTTCTGTGCGGAACCATTTTGTAATGGAGTTGAACTTTATTTACTAGATAAAGGAAAATGAGTTCTGCATTTGATGTGCACGTCTGTGCTTCAATAAACTGCTATATTGTTTCTCGCGGCGTAGATGTTCATATGAGTGAATACCTCTGTTCTGCCAGCCATGAATGGGATTGAATGGCAGGAGTATTATCATATTTACTACCATGATCCTGTCTGTAATCTAAGTAGCGTCTCTGAACTTTTTTAAGTGCATATTTGCAAACTGATATGTTTCCTTTTGTATATGATATAGTATATTGTTCCACTAGTGGTACTGGAGCTGAAAAAACCCCATCTCTCGTCACCTTGCGGAGAGGTTATCCATATAAATAACATTTTCAGGGGACAGTGTTCTTTGACTTTCAGTAACTTGTGTGTGTTGATTCATTGGTCTGTCTATATAACATTTCTTGACCTAGAAAAGTATTGTGTCTTTTCTTTGAACCTTAGAAGAGCTCTTCATGTAGAGGAACTGTGTTCTTTCTTTTTAAATTCATAGTAAGATATTCAGAAAACAATATGTATGAAAAGAATATAATTTGTCTGATTTTTTTTAATTTTTTATCTACAGCAGCAATTAAGTGATACGAAATTAACAACAAGCAGCCTCTAACCATTTAAATACAGAGGAAATTTTAGCAAATTGGCCAAAATGGAAACAAAAAAGGAAACTGGAGCTTGGAGGAAAAAAAATCTGCTACTCACAGAGGAGCCACATCAGAGAAAACATATAATAAAAGGGAAATTTAGTACCGCAAGAGTGCCAAGTGACAAGAGTAGACAAAAAGATGCATGGAAAGAGATTGCAAACAAAATTAATGCCAGCTCTAGTCTTGTCGTTTGTACCCAGTGGAATACAAAAAAAGTGGTTTAACATCCTGTCAGAAGTGTGTCAGGAGATTGCAGCTTACAAGAAGGCTGCTTGTGCAACTGGTAAGCTATAAAATTACTCTATTCTGAATTATGCATATTACTTCAGATAACGTATTGTTCATGACCAGTGCTATATTGTTCAGCGAGTGTGCTTAATGCTTTGGGACCGCCGCCTGTACAGTCAAATGATTCAGGCTGACATCACATCTTAGAAAACGTTGTGAGAGAAGAACAGGATGCGGTTTGATGTTCTGCTGTGTACTGCAGGTGAAGTAATCTATGTGGGGAATAAAGTTTTTCTTTTTCTGTACCAACCAACTATAAAAAAGGCAGCAATGTGAACAATTGAACAAGTAGCAGCCTGTACTGTAGGCACAACGGATGGCACAGCGTCGTCATCGTGGTGGTTGTGTGTTTGCGGCGATAGCAACGTGGAGCGACTGCGCTGTACTTGACGACGTATGTTCCTGAATTCTTCTTAAAATATTAGATGACGTTAACTCCGCTCCAGTCTTCTTTCTATTGGTAATCCCTGTTCTCTGTACTTGGGAGCTTTGTAGCTCCTTATCAGTCAGTCATCTCCTCACACTCAGTGCTGTCAGCGCAGGAAAAAGCTGCTTTGCTCCAAAAGGAGCTTCTCTCTCTGTGACGACCGAGGGGGCACCTGTAATTCTAACATTTGTCTGCAAAGGTGTTTGAAAACACTGGCGTCACACATTTCATAACCTTTATTTAAACTCTGAGATATATTGAGGAGTAACCTCATTTACAATATAGCCGAGATGAAACACAAAACATATAAGGACAGAATAGAAGACAAGACATTTGAAACAAAGCATAACAGAATACCGGAAGTTAAAGGTGACAAGGATAAATTGAATAACATAAGTGTAGTTAAAAGCAGGAGCAGTTAGAGGTAAAATAAGATATAGTTATGGTTTTAAATTGTCCTATTGATAGAAGTGAGGTAAGTTTCAAATGATTTTGCAGAATCTAAAACTAACATAAAAGTTGCCTCAATAAGTTTCTTCCTGCAGTGAAAGGGAAAGGATGATTTGTTTCTGTAGAAAAAGCCTATTTTTTGTCTTAGTTTAATTACCAGATTAGATACATGATGTTTGAAGGTGAATTTGTCATCGATCCAAAGTCCAAGATATTTGTGTTCAGAAACTGCATTAAGAACCAGTTTGTGATTGTTGAGATCAACTTGTAAATCAGTTGCAGAAATGTGTAAAAAAGGAAAAAGACCCCACATTTCACTCTCATTGTTTTTTCCGTCTTTATTACTGCATCAATTGTATTCTCTACGAGAAGAGACTGTTTGGACAAGTAGAAAAGATGTATCCCATCAAGTCTGCTATATCAAAATGAAGTTAACAAGTCACCCCCCAAATGTATGTTTGAAGTATAATTATATAAGCAATGATGTTTAGATACTAAACTGCAACAGCAAATATGTTTAGGTTTAAGTTTATTTATTTAGCACACATTTATATTTGACGGTGCAAGGAGGGAACAAAGCCGATTGGCTTGTACATGAAAAAAACATGGTCATAAATATGCATGCTTTTGAATGCAACTGCTTCACAAATAATCCTAAAATTGTTGATAATGCGTGATCGTATTGCTGTTTGATGTATCTTTATGATTATTGCAATTGTTATGTGATTGTTGTTTTGATTTGATGTGCTCTCGACGTCATTGAAAATGAGGGTTTACCCTCAATGGCTTTCGAGATCTAAAAAACTAATTACAACAAAACAAATTTCTATGGCTAAGAAATAAACATAGAGGGAAAAAAAAGAGATAAAGTGCATACACAATCAATGTTATATGAGCAAAATGAGCAAAAATGAGGAGATAGAGAACAAAGTGATCAGTATCAAATAGAGACAATGGAAATAAGGTACAAAAAAAAGACAGTAAGGATGTGGGATATGGAGAGAGCGGGAAATTCAAGAAAAGTTAAAGCAGAAGTGAGTGATCCGGTCGTTTTCGCTAATGCTGCGTTCCAGGCAGGCTTTTGAAATCGTAAATTACAGCTTCAAGTCACAACTTACGACTTTGTAGCGTTCCAGGCAACCCACTCGTGTTTTTCCGACCTGTTTTACCGGTGAAAGTCACTATAACGGCCACTCGTAACTTCCGACCGGTGAACTCGTACCAGATCGAACTGGTACCACTTCACGGTCGGAAAAATACGAGTTTCCTTGAACGCACCATAACAGTCCTCGTCCCTACGTCACCACATTCACGGCGTTCCTTGGCTGCACACACAGCCCTGCATGCCGTTCTCTCTCCTCATTGGATAAAAACTGTAGGATACGATAAATGTTTTCTCTTCGGCTCAGAGCAGAGCAGAGGGACTGAGAGACCCGTGTTTCAGTCCAAACACTCTATGTAAGTGATTGCTGTCGGAAGATATAACTATTTAAGACTTATATTAACACAAATATATCACTTACTTCTGCTTTAAGATGTATTTTTAGCTGCTTTTTAAAGAGTGAATAGGAAGCTATAGATCTTAGCGAAGGAGGTAGTCCATCCTGTATAGGACATATTAAATTGATGGTGTGATGTTCAGATAGAAATAATAACTACTGACCAAAAGTTGGATGGTGGGTTAGAAAGTACACGACTGTCACAGCAGAGACAAGGGGGGGAAAGATTGTGGTTTTCCAGGATCAGATTGTGAGGATTGTGATTAGCTCCAAAGAGGAGCGACTGTGTAGAGCAGTGTGACAGACTTTCATTATAAGTTACAGTAGGTTGTGCTGTGTTTAAGAGAGAGCACAGCATTTGATTGCATTACACTGTATCGCATGATGACTCCGGTACTTTGTCCATCTCCTGCGGTTACTGACTTAACTGCACATAGATTTTAAAGCACGCCACATCCCTTCTTTGTGGTTCTGATGGAGTAGATCCATCTGAGCAAACACCATCTCGTCTGAGCTCCTTGTGGAAATCTACAAAAAAAAAAATGTGCCTGTGCTAGGCTGAGCTTGGTCTGAGTTCATATTTGGAAGGCTTGCCCTTTCAGTTGTATTTTTGTTGTCCATTTTTAGATGTTCTAAGTTGTTTCGTAACGCTTCATGTAGCTTGGTATTTGTTCGGCTCTACTGCTTGTCCCATTTTGTATTTCACCAAGGTTAAACAACAGCGCCGGCCGGCAGAAGAACACCATGTATCTTTTTTATTTTTGTTGAGAGAGTGAAAGCAGGCAGCAGAGAGAGGCTACTTCAACTTATTCCTTAGAGGGAAAAGAGGAGCTGTTTTTAGAGTATCAAAAGAGCACATCAGTTCCACGCTACAAAATATAACATGTTAGGATGGAGGATGGAGTTGCGGTCGGAAGATACTTCATCTGGCGCCGGATGGAGGAGGTTGCCCTGACACGGAGTGGATGATTCACAGACGTTCTCCAGGAAATCCCTTTGACTGTTCTTTAGACTCGGTAGGAGGCCCTGGCGTTTGGGTAATCAGTGGAAGGCCACATGGGTTCTTCTGATTCACGGCATCCTTCCTGCTTACCCTACTCGCTTTTCTTTGGTCTATCTCTCTCTATCTCCGTCTCTTCACTCGCTGTCTCTCTTGTTGTGTGTTGGTCTTTGATCTCTAAAGGTCCTTGAGAATGAAGAGCCAGCAACAACAGCAGGCTGGGATTCTCTGTGGGCCTGTTTGGATCCCAGCCCATCATGCCCTTTTCTATCTGATGGACGGCTGCAGGCATTGCAGTGCCTCTATAGCCCTGCTGTATTAGGCCTTCATCTGATTAAACCCTTTCTCATTGTCAAAGGCGGGGAACTAGAACTAGGGCTATCATTGACCTTGTTTGTAAGCAGCAGGGACGGTCTTAAAATGCAAGCATTTTCTTGCATTTATTCATTCTTTAATGTCTTTAATGATCATTTTTTTCTTGCAAAACAAAAGAGGCTGTTAAGCTGATGGTTGCACTTCTTCCCAATTTTAGGGGGAAACCTGTATTTAATGGAGTCAAACTAGATCCATCTCATACTTTTATTTTTAGCTCTCCCTCTGCATGTGTTAAGCATTTATAAAAAAAAAAAAAAAAAATGCAGACGAGGAACCTGAGCATTTGGCAGGTTGACACAACTGTGGATACACAGCTGACTGGGCTGTCATTTCTTCTTGTTTAAAACCTGGCAATCCCAAAAGCACGGGTGACTAACGAACAAGGTGTTAGCATCAAATCACACTTTTCTTTTTCCAGTCCAGTCCAAGTAAAGTCTTGTTTCTAGAAATTTTCCTGCAGATCCAATATATCCTATTTTTAATTAATATCCTGAAGGAACCAAAATGCTAATTAGAATGAAGTCAAGTGCAAAATCAACAACTTAAAATTTTAAAACTGAATTTTTTCTGGTATCTGCACCTTCAGGCCTACAATATTCAAAGTTATTTCATATATAACTTAAGGGTTTGCCATTTTTATCAATGGCAGGAGCAGAATACATCTTAATTTATAACATTACTCTGGCATAGGTCACCGTGACCTTTTGGTTTACCTATATGTTGTTTTTCACACTATCAAAGGTCATTCTCCTTAAGTTCATTGTTGTTTTTTCCCCCCTATTAAAAGCTGTCCATCCAGGCAGCTCGTATAGGACCGGTGGTCCAGCAGGATTTAGACGTCCTTTTGGTTCAATGTCCTTGAGGCTTTTGTTCGTCTGGGCAGCATGTGAAGTCCCTTTTCTCTTTGAGATGTTTACACATCAGTAAAACTGGCTGAATTTGAAAAATAAAGCTGACAAGGACATAATGATCCATCCCACAGGTCCCAGATCCAGGACTGAGCAAGTTCTTAAAAACCTTTTTAGCAAGGATAAAGTTGCAGAGTAAGGAAACTCTCAGTAGGTTTGTCTTCTAACGCTTGTTTAAAGTGATAGGTCATTTATTCTGTTAGTTTCCAACAATCCCTTCTTCTTTGAAGTCGTATATAGAACAGGAACGACAGAATCCACCTTGTGCTCTACCTCCGTTTGGCTCTGGTCTCTATAGCTTCTCTGCTGCAGTCTCTCATATCCTGCCTAGAAGTGAGCACACATCCAATAAAGATCGAGGACAAAATAGTTTTGCAGTGAAGAATGAATTATACTAAATGTTAAAGGAAAGTGGACACCGAATTGATGAGTAACACCGGAGTGAGGTGTATATTATCTAGTGTGAGTGATCTGTGCAGCTTATGGAGTTTCGCTGCAGGGAAGTTGATTTTGACTTACTCCTTACAGAACGGAGCAATGGCACAAATTGGAGAATATGATTTAAAGTTAAGAGGGGAAAGAATAGGAACAGGCTTGAAGAGATGGAATAAACCTTTCAATTGATATGAAACAGTTTTTAATTTAAATTTTTGACACAATTTTTTTTTTTTTTCCAAATATTTCCAGTGCAGTCCCACTTCAAGATATGCGGCTTGTTTAATCCCTTATATTTCAGAGCTTGTAAAGCACTGAACCTGAAACGTATTTGAATGAATGTACATTACAGATAGCCAATGTGTCTGACACAGCACTCTGCACCGGGCGCCGCCGTGCTTAGCTCTAGCTTTTTGTACTGTAGCTCCTCTGACCACTGAGAATTTTTTTTTTCCATCTTTTCATCTTTAGTCTTTTTATTCTGTAGGTTTGACTTTGGCATAATTGAATTTTCTGCCTCCGATTTTTTTTTTTTTTTTTGTGTGTGTGTGACGGGTTATGATTCTGAGTAGCCGTCGTAGCTGTATAATCGTCGTAGCCATGGTGACGTAGTCGATTGTTGTCTGTCTGACCCCTTTGCCGGTGATTGGTGTTGATTTTTTTTCCGTCGTCGTTGTTGTTGCTGTTGAAAGACGGCAGCGTTCGCTCTCCAGCTTGAGCCTAAAAGGTTGAAGTGTCAACACAGTGTATTTCGAGAGTCCATAATAACCTGTCCTCACCCCCCCCGCCCTCCCTCCCTCCCCCTTCCTTCCACCCCCCCTCACCCCTCCCCTCCTCCCCCCCTCAGCCTGTCCTTTAGCAGAACCTTGAAGCACCATTGAAATTCATGCACTGCCTTTTGAAATCTCTGTTGATGAGGCAACATGGACCCACAGTGGCTCTGCTGTTCTCCCCACTGCAGGATATTTTTCAAAGTCATGTTTATATACTATAAGTAGAAAGGGAAGTGAAAATGCTTTGATGGTATCTAACAATGAAAATGCTTAGAAATCTCCTCTGGACTTGGAGGCATAAATGCTCGAGCTCAGCTGTGATTCTCCCATGACATGTTGACTTTCTCAATAAGACAAGCTGGCAAATTGTTTTTCCTGCATTACACGTATAGTGACTCTTGGGTTATATTATGTGAAGCCAATGATGCGTGACACCCTGAGACAAAACATCCCAATCGCAAGTTTATAATCGTAAAGTAGAGGCTGAGATATACAGTATTTGTGGGCTGATATGAATGTTTATGAGTAATTATGTTGCAGTATGATTCAGATTCATTGTCGATACTTTGCTCCACTGCAGAAAAGTTGCAGGAAAAGTGGCACAACGTCACTGCCATATAACATTTGTCCTTGCCAACTCGCTTTATACTGAAAGCATACATTTGTTCACGTACGTCATTTGGATTTACAGTCGCACTTTTTGTCAGTACAATATTTTCTCTCCTTCTTTTTTATTCCCCTATTCAAATTGGAAGACAATTTCCTCCTCCGGTTGACCGAGAAATGATGGATGATTGTGTTTGTTTCCTCGTGACGATTTGTTTTCCATGCTCTATACAGTGTGTATACGTGTCTTCAGAAAATCTTCAAACGTAAATCTGATCTCGTCTTCAGCCCCGTTCTTTTGCTGCTTTTTACTGCTATCTTTGAGAGATGATTATGCTTTACAATAAAGCCGGGCGCGCACACATCTTCATTAAATGCCGGTTGATAAACCATTAATCCATTCAAGCACTATTTTATTTCCATTTATTCTTGTCCACCCACACAGAAGAGCAAATAAAGAGAGAAAACTCCCCCTTGAGTATTTCTTGACTGAAAACGACCTCATTGCTGGGCTTTGATGTCCGATGATAAAAGCTTTTTTTATTATTATTTGTGGACAGAACTCTGTTTCTCTGTGTCCAGTCACTCCTGTGACCTTTAAAAAGCCCATCCAGTGTATTGAGTTTCCAAGTATCATTTATAGTATGTGAATTGATCATAAGTGGAAGAGATATGTTCCAGTAAGACTTCCCACCATGTGTGTGTATATAGTGTGTGTGTGTGTGTTAAGCCTTGCCTCTATTGCCATTCATGTAGTGTTGGGGTTAGGTCAATATTATATTAGCACTGCCATCGCATTTTCCACAGCCCCATGAATAATGTAAAAGTTAGATATCCCTTCATATAAATACAGCCCATTATCACTCTGTATCCTTGGTGGACGTAAGACAGTTCATAGTTTTTTTCCCCCCCACAGATTTGATTAACCTTATAGTGTGGTATCGCCAAATGGTGGCCCAAAGTTGTTGCTATAGCGAGACAAGAGATAGAGTCCTTTCAGTGAAGAAAGAGACCTTATTGTGACCTTGTTGGAGACAATCAATGGCCTTTATCTCTCCCAATGCATAATAAATCCTACAAAAGGGTTGGTCCACACATCTGTGTAATGTATTGACCCGCACCACCGACATTCATCAACTAGACCCGCTGGCTAAATAATTTAGCTTTTAAGCTCGGATCCTACTTAGTCAGTGGCATCCAGACCAAATTCGGCCCACCGAGTTAGATTGATGCGCTCCGCAGAAAGCAAAGACTGAAAAGGCATGGAACTTTTATTAACCCTATTGAGCAGAGAAACCAGAGTTCAACTTTTCACATCTCCTCCTCGCTGCACACAAAACACAAATATAACAGGTACACACAGGACCCGTTTTTATTGGAAATGTCAAATTGCAAGGTCAGCCCGCTGTGCAAGTTTTGTGGTTCACCTGTGCCTTACCGACGTTACAGCTAATGTAACACCAGTGCTGCTGCTGCTCTCTGGAACGACTACAACCAGCTTATACGGAGAGCCAAACCCTTCATCTCCTGACGTTTGATTGGGCTTTCTTATCTCCGAACCAAACTTCCTCTTTTTAGACAGACACAATATATCCCACTCTGCTTGGAGATAAGGAAACCCTCTCAGACAACAGTCTGTCCTATATTAGACTGATTTTCTAAACTGTACATTTATGTTTTCCCTGCTCACTCCTCTCCCCTTGTATTGCCACAGGGTTTTCAGTCATAGCCTCTTGAATCAACACAAGTGCTCAAACCACTGTTGTTGGCAGAGGAAAATTGCTTTCATTTACAAGAGCAAGCTATGGATTTTTGCTAAAAGTGTCACTGGCAGGTGTAACACCTGAAAGCTTGTTTTAGTTCTTAAACCAGCGTAACTGAATAATAATGATAGAAAAAATACAGCATTATATTCTTTTTTAGTGTCTGACAGTTTTTTAGAAATGCTGAATTTGTTTTGATGGTATGAGTAACAGTTAAAGTTAGCCCTGCAGTCATTCATTTGCCGAACCTCTCTCAGATGAATTTGTGAAATATCATTAGACATGCCTGCAACAAAGGGAAAAAAGGAACATCAAATTCTTGAACAGTAATAAATCAACACTTTGAAATCTCAGTTGTAAATTAGAGGACAACACCAAGTTTAAATTCATACTTTCCATTTCGCCTCGTATAATTTTTTCCACACTTTTTCCGCCACACTTCACTCTGCTGTTTTTCTCAGGCTCAACTGCCTCCTCTCGGATATTTGCACTCTGTATTAATAAGAAATTGATGTTGCCGATGACTTTTAGTAAAGCAACACCAGATTACCGTGCTCAGCATGAATACTAAACAACAGGGAGGGACGTGCTCGGGCTCCGGCAGAACCTTGATCCAAAATCTCCCTTTAACCAAATCACATTTCCCAAGATGAAAGGGGGAATTGTTCTGATAGGCTGATCAAAGCAGTGTATCGCTGCACTATAAAGGAACACCTGGAAACCTAATGGAGAATTCTGCTGGAGCAGTGAGGGCACTGGGCGATACATTATGTATTTGTACATGATGTTTATGTAAACATCTGCTTGGGGTGTTGTAACTTATTTATTGGGTTTATCTCCCTCTCCCTGCTGGTGTGGCTGATGATGTGCAGATCCTAATGGCCAAATCCAGGGACGTGAAGACCGGTTTCCTGGCGTCCTTGGCTCTTTGAACCAACGCTTGTTAGAATAAACACGACTGCATTTGAATGGGTGTGGCTGTACGAGCCGCATCGCTAATGGCCCAGGCTGGGGCCCTCAAACAGCCTCCTGACTACAAATCTCCTTTTGAATTAATTGTTTACTAGATTATTGAAGACAAATTTAATAATTTGCATTTATTTATTTAGTACTTACTTAGCCGTCCTTCTCTTTTTCCTTTTAGGCTTTCCAGACAGATAAGTATTTTAAAAGGTAATGTCATAAGTGACCCTGGCAACATCACACAGTCAATATTCAAAGCTTGCACTGTGAGATAGTGCCAAGACTAACTATGAAGTCAGTCCAACTAGGCTGACACATATTGGAGGACAGAAAAGTCCTTGAAAATTATATATTTTTTGAGATACGGGACATTTCTGCAGTAGAATGAGAAATGGAAGTACACTTTGGTCCAATGCATTTCCGGATCACCAATGGCAGGATAATCTAATCTAACGTCTGAATGTTGTGATGCATTTTAATCATGCAACCGGCCTGGTGTAATTAATACCACACACACACACACCCACACACACACATCCACACACACCAGTCACTTAAATCAAGTTCAGCTCCATAATAAATGTGTGGACATTTCACACCACTAGGCCCTCTACTCACAGATATATCTGAAATATTCTGATTTAAACTGAAAGGAGGCCCAAACAACATTTGCATAAATGTAATACTTTCTTGCACTACTTCTTCAATGTTTCTCAAGATTGCATCACTATGTATAAGCTAATAATCACAAGTTTGCTGATGGAAGCTTAAGATATCAGACTGTGGCAAAAAAAAAAAAAAAAAGCTAATGTCTGTATTAGATTGAAAAGGGAAACAGTGACATTTTAATACAGATTTTCTCCGTGGTGTGCAATAAGGCATCAAAGAAGGGATGTATATTGTCACTGCATAATGAGTCCGAGCTCCTTCCAGTGGACCCCCCCCCCAAACCTGTTAGCACAACATGCTATCTACTGCCAGTGTGCTGACATGATGGCTTTTCCAGTGAGTGAGCAGGGTTGCCAATAGTGTCTGGGCTGGAATGGGCTCCCGGTGTAGAGAGGAGGGGAGAGCGCGGCTCTATAGTGCTCTATAAATACGCCTGTCACGCTTATATCAAATCAGCCCTGCACACTAAAGGGGCTGGCGTGGTGAGTGTTCAGGGTGTTTTTCACACACACACATCTTCAGAGGGGGCCAGGGGGGTCTGCAAAGGTCAGTGTTATACTCAATAGCACATTCATATGAGTAGGTTTGTGCATTGATGTTTATCGTGATGGGGTGTTGCAGAATTAAAGTGTCATTAGAATTAATTATCCAGTGGGGTTATGTGATAAGGCTGTGAAATTGCTGCATCCAACCGCTGTTACATTTATCTTACTCCACATGGCCCGGGTGGATGCTAGATGAATGACTGATTTAGACGTTAACCAAACAAGCGGTATTAGCATATATTGCATTCAAAACACTGGCACTGAAACCCTCAGTCTGTTCCTGTCTCCTGGGGGATAAATGGCTTGATGCTGGTTAACGTCCACACATTATTTGTGTTTTGGAGCCAATGCAACATGCTTAGAATTTGTTTTTTTATCTTCTTTTACTTTAATGTTTTTTAACTCACGTCCTTTCCCACCGACGGGGGCCTCTGAATTGAATTTGTTTTTTGTGGTCGGCGTCCTCTAGAGCGACGCGTTCAAACGCTCTCTGTTGCGATGTGACTATCAAGATACTGTCTGTTCTCTGTTGCCTTTAAAAAAAAAGAAAAAAGAAACAGGATTCATGTTCTGGATAAAAATAACGACTTTGTCAAGATCAGCTGACCTTTGTTGCCATGGATACACTAATAAGGCTTTGGTGTTAAGGTTAGGAAACAGAATGAAAAGAAAGCACCACTGACTGTCGGTAGAAAAGTGTAAACAAACGACGATCCCCGGTGGTAAAAGTCAGATTTATTATTATTATTTTTTGTTCCATTCATTCACCTTTTCCCTCTGTGGTCTTTTCTTCTTTATAATAACATTGCACCACTTCCTCCTTTTCTCCTATGGACAAGAATCATGATTCCTATTGCCATGAGAGGGTTTTGTCACTTAAATGGAAACATATTGTTTTTTTGGGGGGGATTTGCTGAAACAAGGGATTTTTGTAGTTTTTCTTTGGAGGGCAGCCTCCTTGCTATAGTTCAAGCCCCAATATGTAACTTATTTGGCTTTTTATTAGCAAAAATCAAATATTGCTTTCATAAATACGTATTTCACTGAAGTCGAATCACACCCGCATACAAATGAAAGCTTTCTGGTACCTTAGAATGAGTTGTTAAGTCGTTACAAATACATAAGTGGGCGACGCACCGAACCGAGGCGGCCATGTTGCATCGCCATTTTTTTCCGTTGAGTGGCAGCGTGACCGTAGGTAACCACGGAAACTCAGCAGAGCTGTGGGCTCGGGGAGAAAGTTTTCCAGGTAGCGCCTGTTAAAACTGTCACCACTGTGTAGTGTGAGGAAGGACGGAGGCACTGGTGTTGCATTCAGGTGCAGTCAGGCAGACGGCCGTCGGCAAACAATACAACATCACCATGACAACATATTGTCATGCCTGTATTGTTTTGCCTCGTGCTGGCGGGCCACTTGTTTACATAGACGCTTGTTTATCCTGTTACATGCAGCGTCTGTTGTCTGTCTGACGTCTGCCCGATTTCACGTGAATGCAACATCAAGAATACGTTCCGATATGCAACCGCACCGCTAGATGGGGGGAATTCCTACACATTATACCTTTAACTACACCCTCAAGCCTGCCCGTAATGAGTGTTGTTATTGTTTAGCATTGTTACATTCTGGTTTGTTTCCCAGTCGTTCGCCCAAAAAAATGTCTCCCCCGAGGCCCCCGGTGTTGGGGAACCCCTGATTTAAAAGGCAAACACGGCCCCCGCCCGGCGCCACCACTGGAGCTGCCGGTGCCGATGATGATGAAGTTTCCAGGGAACGGATGATAATCCTGACACTGCATCCTCCTAAGTCAGTGAGCCATGCAGTATAGATATGGATGTGTCGCTGGCAGATTGGAAGGTAGATTTCCCATCTACACCTCCTGTGGTGGCTGGTGCCTCGGGGGAGCAGCTATGTAAATAATGAATGCCTGTGGGTGTGAAACATGCACAGATAACCTTCAAGACAGGCGCGGATCAGTGCCTTCACATTAGCTGATAGGATTAAGGTTAAAATCTACAGAAACCTCTCCATAAGAAAACACAGATCTGGGCACAGCGAATAGCAGGTTACATGAGTGCGTAGTGTTGAGCTGATAAGGACGGGTAGAGGTAATCATGGGGGACTGGTAATAGTTTAGTAATCTGATGATGGAAATGACAGCGTTACATATCTCTGCCTTCCTCTGACTGGCTGGAATAATTTCACAGAGCTAAGTTTAACTTGTTCGACAAAATGCAGAAAGTCATGAGTTTCCATCGCTGGTGGCGGTTGAGAAGTCAGCGGATACTTCTCAAAGGACTGATCTTGTTTGCATAGTATAGAGAGGACTGTGAGACTTTTCATGAGACACAAATCCATAGGCGCACATGAAGGATGTACAGCCGCTGTCAGTTTCTGGTCCCCAGCATTCAAATATGGCAAACACAATCTTCGTGCGATCCTCTTGTTTCTGAGCCCTGTTGAGAAGACAAAATCACTGAGCATATGTTGGCATCCATAAGAGAGGAAAATAGGTAGGGAACAAAACTAGTTCTCTCTGTTGTCCCATCTGTCTGCAGAGGACTTTGTGCACCCAACGGCGGCCCGCTATAGTTTCTCTTTCTGACAAGTCAGCTCTTGCTGTGCAACAGAAGACGTCCCACAATTCTCTCATCTCCGTCACGATGCCCCCGCTTCACAATCGCTTCGGGTGTATTGACATCACAGAGCTGCAGGCTTGAGGGAACGCCGCTAATAGAAGACTGGATGAATACATCTGAGGGAGCGAAATCCGCCACCGATGACCCTCCCATTGCAATAAGGCCGTCTTGTTTGGCTCTGATGAACACTTAGAAGTTGTTAGCCGGGAATGATGAATCTGGAAATTAGTGTCCTTGCTTCTTGTTATTTGGCTGTGTGTGAGAGAATTACACCTGGAGTATAGTAACTCATTAAACTGGAGTAATTAGCATAAACAGCTGTAACACAATGACCCCTATTCATCAAAGATATGGGGACTCTTCGCGTTTTATAACGTGTATCCATCCGTCCGTCTGTCTGTTTGTCTGTCGGCTTGTTTATTCCAACACCAGTGGCACTATACTTTTAACAACAACGACAAGAAAAAAAAGCAAACATTGCATTGAACGTAGAATCGGCATCGCCTGAAGGTCAGGGACTGATGATGTCCATCTGTCTTTGATTCCTATTCCCCCCCTCACCCCACTCTTTACCCCCCCCAGTGAAATGTTTATGGTCTGAGTTGGAATGAGGAAATAGAGGGCGAGAGAGACAGAGAGACTGCAAGAGAGATGAGGGGTTTGGGCATCGTTGTTAAGCTGAGCTCCAGGCTGGTCCTGAAGGACGGTTAAACCTAAAGTCCAACCCGAGCTTAGAGAGAGAGGGGTGGAAGTTAATCCCTCATCCTCAGGCAGGTGTATCACAAAGGCTAAACATATACATAGGAAGAAAAACCACGGGAGAAAGTTTGGATAATTGAAGTCGGCTAAGAAATGAGCATGTGCACCCTTAGGGCGAGTCAGCTCTGCTTTGTGGTATTACTTCTTAATGTTATCAAGGTAAAAGAGATGGGGGTTTCATTGCCAAACCTTTTTAACATTGTTTATTGCTACCCAGCTTGGGAATTGAAGAGAGTATTGAGGTGGGAGTCCATGGGTGAACTAGCTTAGCGCCATGTTTTATGTTTTTGTAAAGACGGCTGGAGTCAGAGATGAGGAATAGCTGCTGCCTCCTCGTGCCACTGGCGCTACACATGGCCTATCAATCGCAATAAACTTTCACTTTAATGTTTGTCAAATGAGGAGTTTATCGATCAACATTACTATAGCTTCCCATGTCTATTGATGAAAAGAAAAAGAAGAAAAAAGGCATGGTAGCAGCACAGGCCTCCGCTGACCCAGGGAGAGGGAGGATGGGACGATCATTTTCTGTTCCACGAGCCTTAATCATTCATGACACCGCCCGTTGTCTTTACAAGGTGTCTTTGTCTTTGACTGTCCTGATTCCCCTCAGCAGCAAAACAGCCAAAGTCAAATTGAATCCAGAAAGGAGGATTTTAAACGGAAAGATAAGGGGGCAGATATGCCTTAATCATCATTTGCTCTTGATTAGAAAATCAATGGCCTTTGATGCCAGAGTGCATGTCTGCCTTTGGAGTTAAGAGTGTGACAATGACAATGTGGACTGGAAAATTGGCCTTTTAAACAGCTACTATCTCTTTGTTGTTTGGAGCCCCATTCTTTAATGCAGTGAAAAGTCTCCTCTATCACATAATGTCTGCCTGTCAAAGAAATTACTTTTTCTCTCGCTCCTGTGTGAAACTTTGTTAAAGAAATCCTTCGAAGCTTAGAAAGCACAGGGAATTTCTTAGTTTGTGGGGCTGACTTTCACAGCGTTTCCTTGATTTATGTAACAGATGAGAAATAAAGTTGTCACTCAATTTTCCGTGGCAGTTTTGAGATATGCCAATGAGAGCGAATCTTTGATGCCTTCCCAGGTTTACCTGACAAAATGTTTCAAGGCAGCGTGTCCCAAGTTATAGTACAGCTAGACTGGTGCAGTCAAAAAAAAAAAAAGAAAGAATCTTTGCACCTATGAACTGTATAACATTTCTTTTGCTCTGCGTGTTGATATAAAAGAAGAAATGTATGTACAGCAGCTGAAGAGTTAACTCACTGTTGCTGTATTTTTCAAAACGCCTCCTGGCATTTCAAGTAACAAGGGTTTGCTTACCTACCTTTTATAACTTCCTTGAAAATGAATATTTGTACCTCCAAAGCTGCTCCAGAGGTAGAGGAAATATTCAACACTGTGACTGGAATAGTATTTATACTGCACCTCAAGTCTACAGTGTATCGTGTGTACATTTCATGCATCCTACACCTGTAACAGAAGATGAGAACACCTCGCCTTCTCTCCTCTTAGTAAAATGCTGTGGGGGACGATTCTGAAACTGGGTCTTACCACTCCTGTCCTCTCCAGCCTTTTTGCCTTTGTGCCATGCTGTTGTACTTGCTGTGTTTTTACCAGCTCTGCATATCGATCCTGCTTTATCAACACCGGCTCCCCTTGCAATAAGCCTGCAGGAATATGGATGAGGTCTGGCTGGCAGGGGGATACACTGCTGATTAATTTTCTCTGCGTGAGGATATGATGAAAATTCACATTTATATGTCTCTTATATGAACACTGATCTCTGAGTGGAGAGAACATCCGTAATGGTAAATGAGGTATGTGCTGGTGATAAAGAGGGGGCAAGGGTGCGGGAGTTTCATGGAAATCCAAGAATTACTAGTTGCATTTACCAGCGGTTTGTCCCTGAATGTCACGTACACCACCGCGCTCTAGTGTACATAATATATTGATAGCAATTCAAATAGAGGTCTGACAGCTTCTAATCAGTGTAAAGGTATTAGCTGTTGCTATCTGTAAATGGAAATGTCAGAATTCAGCCCCCTGATCTGTTCCTCTGTGAATAACATAACATGCTGCTACATCTTCCTGATGTTGACTGTAGCACAGGATAGCAGTCCAACACAGATCGCAAATTAACTCTACTATATGTTCTGTATTTCATGTTATTTCAGTATAGAGATCATGTGCTGTTTCAGACTTAAAAAATAGAACAAAGACAATTGGATTAAATTAGAGCGGATGTTTTGTCCTTAAGTTTATTATTATTATTATAACCTTTATTTAACCAGGTTTGTGCCATTGAGATCCAAGATCTCTTTTGCAAGAGAGACTTGGACAAGAATGGCAGCACATAAAGTTGAATTTCCACAGGATTTGTCAAGTATTTGTTCAAATTTGAGAAACTAGAAGAAGCTGAAGTGTGTATTTAAATTCTGGGGGCATTTTTCTATTAGTGGCTGCTGATGGCGTCCGTGCTATGATATTCTGATAGCTCTGTCGTTTTGTTTGACATGGTGAAGCTTCGTTTCAGTAAAGAGGCATTTTTGTCACCCAGAGAGAACAGAGCTTGTTTTCTTGCATGCAGCCATTTCATATCAAAGTAACAGCCTCTTAACTTTAATTGTAATGACTCCTGATATTTTATGTTTTTGGCTTTTTTTCTAAATTTGCATGTAATAACATGAGAAGAGAGGTGCACGTGGGGAGTTAACAACTACCATGTCAAAAACTAGAGGCATTCAAAGGCACAGTGATAAAAGCACTTGCTCGCTACTGTAGAGCTCTGGATCAGAGAACCTCATGTCAACTCAATTAGCAGTGTTTGCAGGTGCAATCATGTCTGTGTTGCTGCATAAGTGGTGGTGTGGGGCGCGCGTGTGTGTGTGTGTGTGTGTCTGTGTATGGGGAGGAGGGGGGGTAGAGTGCACCTCCAGATGTGTACTGGTAATTCCCATCCTCCTTGGGAAAAGAAATGACTGGAGGCGATGACGGGGACCACAGCGTGAAGGGATCTGACTGTTCAATGAAAGATAAACAAAAGGAGAAAACTTACAGGATTACAGGATTTGTCCTTGTGGCTTTTTATATTGTCTGTCTTTGATTAATCAGTTGGTCAGTTTTCAAGATTTTTCAACTATTTTTCATTTAATATCCAAATAGCCAACACATTAAAGGGATAGTTCAACATTTTGGGGAATTGGCCCATTGCCATAATCCCTATAGTCATAGCAGTAGGTTTGTTACCTTAAATTGTCGGTGCAAGCTGTTTTTAGAACGGTGGAGCAGAGCCGCAAGCTGCTCAGAGCTACGCTACGGAGGCTAATGGGATTTCTTGGTTTCCCTCATCAAACTCATCAAATAATACACAATCCAACAACTCCACAACGCTCTGGTGGACAAGTTGTGACCTGCACATTCACGCTATGAGATAATAACACAACGTTACCAGACAGAGTTGTTTTAGAGGTAAATGCAGAGACTACTTGATGAAAAACTGCCCCCCGACGGGACTGCGAATCAATTGTTTTGCATGAATTTACCTCAAAAACAACTCTGTCTGGTAACTATGCAAGTCCGGTCGCAGAGAGCCTCCATTCTCCCCGTAACAAATCATTTAATCATCACAATTACCCTGAAACTGTTTAAATAAGGTGTAAATATTGCATAGTTCCTCTTTAAAAATGATTTTAACATCTTTAAACTGTCGATTAAAAAAACCCCACACAATTAGTGATGTGACCTTGGACTTGAAATGTCTTTTTTTCCACAGTTTTCTAATATATATATAAACCAAACTCTTCAGATCAGTTGATGATGAAAATAATAATGTGTTAGAGCTGCAGATTAAATGAACAAATTATGATGCCTCCCGTAACTAAGATAAAAGTTTTAGAGTTTTGCTAATTTGCTAAGCACAAATCAATGCACATTGATTAGAAAAAAAAACAAAAAGCAAAATCTCAAACCAAACAGTGAAACATCTCCATCACGGCCACGCTTTGAAAGACAAGTCAAAGAACACAGAGCTGATATTTGTCTGAAGCCGCGCAGGTAAACGCTTTAGCGGTTTTTCGCCCTTGACTTTGCTTTACTTGGTTCTACAGTGAATAAAAGCATCATTTTGAGGGAATTACGTAGTCATAACAACCGTCTCAGGTACAGTGTAGTGTAGTGTAGTGTGTCAGCCGTAGATGCTGAAAGTGAAGTAGTGGCTTATTCTCCCGGGGGAATAACCACATCAATCAAACACTAGTGAGATGTCTTTCATTTTTACATTAAATGGTCCCGTTTCCTGTTGTGCCTTCCAGATCAGATTAGTAATTGAACACTACAGAGGAGTGGGCCGCCTCCATGTAAGCCACTCAAGTACCTGCACTGATAAAAGTCACCTCGACACCTGCTCTCCGTGTAATGTGAACCATAAAGAAACATGCTTTGTGCAGTGTTCACAAGACCTGTAATGTGCTGTATATCAGGCAACACATTATTGGCCGCATTGCTTCCCCACTGTTCTGAATGTAGTTATTTTTTATAAAAAAGACAATTACATTATATTGTTCTGTCTATTTGATAAAAAAAAAGAAGAAAAAAAAAGAAAACAGTGGCCGTGTTTGCTGAAGCATGTAATTAATTACCTGTTATTGGTTGTTTGGCTTGATTGCAACTTAACAATGCTCTTGGAGATATGACTACAGTATATTTCATCCGTACACATTGCGTACATGTATAGGACTCATCCATACACGAAAGGAAGTTATGTTTTTCTTGTTAGATATAAAATGTGATCTTCACCCATTTAGTTTTCTTGTTTTCCTGGCAAATACCTCGTGGCGCTCGGCTCCATTTCCATGCAACACACTGTGCTCACAGCGTGGCAGTGTGTTCCACTGTGGCGACCCCCGCTGTGTGGAGGTAATGATTGCAGGTGTGTATGGAAACCACTTGTTGGCAAAGACAAGACGCAAGTTAACAAACAAACAAACAAACAAACAAGCAAACAAGCATAATGTTTTTTTTATTTTATTCTGAATGATGAGTCTGTCACACCCCGGGAGTTTGATTCTTCAGCTCTCACCCACACAGATGTCTCCTCTCAGTGGTGCACATTTATGTCTCATATCATGTTAAGATATTACTTGATAGCGGTATGTAAATATTCTTATTTGTAGTGAACTTAAAGGGACATTGTGTAACTTCTCCTGTTATCTATTCACGAAAATCGATTATTTCGTTCAAAAGTCTGTTTTTCATTTATCAGTAATCCCCCCCCATCAACAAACTGAAGTGTTCCTTTCAGCTCTGAATTAGCCGTTCATATCATTCATATCTCCATGGAGCGGGTAAGTGAGGAGGAATGGAGCGTTACACTGATGCTGCATTCACCTGCAGTTGGGCAGACGGCCGTCGGTAACAAACCAGATGTCATTTTAGTCACAGAAGTCCAGAGAAAGACGGTAAAACGTGGGTCAGGTAAACAATACCACATCGCCATGACAACATATTGTCACGTTACGTGCAGCGGCTGTGGTCCGTCTGCCGTCTGCCCAATTTCACGTGAATGCAGAATGAAAAATACGATTGAGTTGCTTGCGATATACAACCGCAACGCTAGATGGGAGTAATTTCTACACAATGTACCTTTAAAGAAACTCTGTGTGTTTATTGTGTGACTTTTCCATTTTTGTGGTATCATATGAATAATACACAGTGATGGATACTTTTCACACAATTGCTATTGGTTCACTGATACCATTGGTTTACTGGTAAACAGATGTACTTGAAGTGGTCTTTGTTAAGATGAGCATTCCTGCATTAGCCTAACTGAAACCACCACATTGGATACCACCACAGTTGAAATTAAAACAGCAGCTCTGCATTATGCACTCCTTGTGTTTTTCAACCCTCCTTGGCTCGAGTGGTTAATATGAGTACTTCTGTGACCAGAGATAAGGCTGTTATGCCCATGACAAGGCCTTGTCTCGCTCTGCCATGATGCTTCTATTGCTCCTAGCGCCTGTTTGCTCACAGGGCCAAAGACAATATGCTGTAAATTGCGCTACGGCCTCTTCAGGTTGATGTGCTGCCTGCGAACGTGATGTGATTGGGTATCGATTCACACCGCGGCGCTAAAATTGCCTGCCTCATGGCCCCAGACACCAATAGTGACAGCTTCAGTA
This sequence comes from Trachurus trachurus, assembly GCF_905171665.1. Lineage (NCBI taxonomy): Eukaryota > Metazoa > Chordata > Actinopteri > Carangiformes > Carangidae > Trachurus > Trachurus trachurus. Next base: position 30,656,019 of record NC_139901.1, on the reverse strand, counting down.
CAGGACAGGAGGAGTGCCATGGCATGGCTCTGTGTCTGGGAGAGGATACCTTCTCTCTCCTGATCTTCACCCTCTCCTCCTCCTCCTCCTCCTCCTCACTGTGGGAAGGATTAGAGATTAAATGGACAGAGCCTCCCACCCAGTGTGTTGCATGAACATATCACAGCTACATATACAGCAGTCTTACATGCCTCAGAAGCCACGCTACCCATTTTGTTGACATTTTGCAATCCCTGTACAAAAAAAACATGTAAACATCCTCTTTCCATTAAAATGCCAGTGATATTTGCACATGGACAGTTTTTTAATCTGTTCGAGTTTTCAACATTTTGCAACACCGAACAAAGATGGGCTGGCTTTCTGCTGGCTCCAGTCAAAAGTAGTGGTGACACAGCACTGTCAGTCTGCATTCATTGTGATTAAAACATGCCCGGATCCTGTCGGAAGATGAATAATGCAAGAGAAATTGCTTGTGTAATGAATAAATGGCAAATAATCCCGCCACAATTAACACTCCTACATACAGTATGCAAACTAGTCAGTGTTCAGCAGAGGTAAATCCAAAGTAACCTTGCACTGATACATAAGTATCACAAGAATTGAACATGTCCTTGTGCTATGTAATGCTGTTTTAATAGAAAGCACCATATTTTTAGATTTATCAGGAAACAACAAACCTTGGTCATGGCGAAGGAAAAAAGAAATATTGAATTTTGTAATATTGAGGAATTAAATAGCAAATTTGTTGTAAACCTCGAAAAAAAAAAAAAACAAGAAATATCCTGGTGCCAAATATTTTTCTTTGAATGCGGATTTTGGTAGATGTAATTAACTGCAGCTCACACAACAGTTATCCAACATTTTACTCTCAAAACCCCAACTTACTTAACAGGAGGCAAATGAGAGGCTGGCAGTGTTCTTGGTATTAGCATCTTATGCTAATAACTCAGATGTCTATCTCACCAAACTGGTGGACTGGTAACAAACTTGGATTATCATTAGCATTCCTATCATGCATATACCCACTCTCCTTGGCTGACAACTCCCAATAATAATACAGCATTGAAAGGGATGTATGTGTGGTATAGTGCACGGAGCATAGGCACTTATTTTTCCTGTCTCGTTTTCCGAAATTGTGTGCAGTGTGTGTGGCCTGTGATTTCCACTGTAATAGCCTGCATTTATTATAATGAATCCTGATATCACCTACGAACCATTAAAGTATGAACATATCTAAAGCTAAAACCCTGTTAAAAGCTATAAAGGACACAACAGAGCGTTAACCAGCTGCAAGCTGTTTGGATAGGCTTCACTTATGATAATATCTGCATCGAACACAATCATTAACCTCCTGGATTGAGGGAATTGCTTCCTTTCCAAATGAGACTTAACCTCAGCAGAGGCAGGGGGAGGAAAAAAAAAAAGAAAAATCTCTGCAGATAAATAGACATATGTTTTAAATCTTTAAAATATTTCATTTTAATAGCTTTTTCTTCCGTTTTTGTCAAATTCAAACTGTGCATTGCACAAAACACTGACGCTCGCTTCCTGCATCCTTCTCCTCTCTTTGGCTCGGTGGGTGTTGCTGTCCAAAGCTGAGGCAGTTTTCTTTACACGCAGCAGAACAAAGCGTGATTTAGGGAAGAGGGAGGGCAGCTGTACTTGATATATGTGTGTTTTGCTTCATAGGTGAGAAGAATGATGAATGGATGAGGTCCACAGCCACCATAATGGCACCCTTGTGTACCATGGCAGAGGGAAAAGAGGAAGGGTGTACTTGAGAGAATAAAAGTCAGCCTCTTCAATCAGGGCTACCTAAAAGAATTCTTGACAATATATCCTTGTTGTGCTTTCATGATAAGCCTCGTGCCGGTGGAATGGGGGCGAGGGAGTACGAGAAGTGAGGGGTGGAGGGTGTCAGGGGGGCCATCAAATGAGGCGTAAGTAAGGAATTTTTCTATTGAAGAACTAAAGAAAATAAAAATCTGTTTACCTGACCACAAACGCCTTAAATAAAGTAGCACTGCTGCCGTGGGTGAAAGTCACAGAGGAGTTTGGTTTCTGTTCCACAACAAGATACTGTTAATGGCGGCGCCTTTGAAACACAGCAGCAAGTGTTGTTTTTCTCCCTCTGTCACATGTTACTGTACCACCAGTGACATGTGGGGGAACAGTAATACTGTGGGTGTATCTTTAAAATCCTCTGATGTATTTTTTTAAAGCCCCAGTGTGTAACTTATTTGGCTTTTTATTAGCAAAAATCAAATATTGCTTCAAATACGTATTTCACTGAAGTGGAATCACACCCACATACAAATGAAAGCTTTCTCGTACCTTAGAATGAGTTGTTACAAGTCGTTACAAATACATAAGTGGGCGACGCACCGAACCGAGGCGGCCATGTTGCATCGCCATTTTTTTTACGTTGAGTGGCAGCGTGACCGTAGGTAACCACGGAAACTCAGCGGAGCTGTCGGCTCGGGGAGAAAGTTTTCCAGGTAGCGCCTGTTAAAACTGTCACCACGGTGTAGTGTGAGGAAGGACGGAGGCACTGGTGTTGCATTCAGGTGCAGTCAGGCAGACGGCCGTCGGCAAACCAACCAATACGACATCACCATGACAACATATTGTCACGCCTGTATTGTTTTACCTCGTGCTGGCGGACCACTTGTTTACATAGACGCTTGTTTATCCTGTTACATGCAGCGTCTGTTGTCTGTCTGACATCTGCCCAATTTCACGTGAATGCAACATCAAGAATACGTTCAGATATGCAACCGCACCGCATATTACATTCTTACATACATATTACACCTTTAAGGAAACATTACCCTGTGGTTTTGTATGCGAATGCGTATGTGTGTTAGTGTTAGGGATGGGACGATTTACGATTTTATCGTCAATCGCGATTAAAAACACCCACAATTATTTATCGTGCAGAATTCGTCATTATCGTATAATCGCCATAATCCTGAATTTATTGTCCATTTTGTAATCCTTGCCAGGCGCGCAGCACGCCATGTTAAAAAAAAAAAAAAAAAAGTCAAGTCTCACCAGCATGCTTGGCAGGCATCCAGCCACTAGTCACAGCCGCACTCTTGCATAGCATCTCTGTGCTCCTTTGGCCAACACTTCCCATTTAAAAGCGCACCTAAGGGATAAACACCCCTCTATCTTTGTGGGACTCAAGGTAAAATGTGCCATCTTTGCTTGTCTCAGTTTCCTCCTCCTGGCTAAACACCCTGTGCATTGTGAACTCAGATTATTCTGAGGTGAATATCACCGGCTAAAGTTAGCACACGTAGCTAAATGTCAACAGTGGCAACATGTGAAGACGAGAGTCGAGTCAGTCGACCAGCTTGCTAATTAGCTGCTGCTAACATTAGCTCGCTAGCTAATATTGCCCCGTAGTTTTCGTTACAGATAATGAGCTCACAAAATCACAGCTAATGTTACGGGCTCACCCAGAGGTGTTTATCTTTGGAAAGTTGCGGTACTGCTGGCGGGGCTCGAGGGAGCACTGCTCATTGAAACAACATTGATGATACGTGCTGGAAAAAAAGAAAGAAAGCTAGCGACAGTGAGGGAGTGTCACGACTTCCTGTTTCTAGACCTTCAATTTAAAAGCCCTAAAGCTTTTAGTTCAGTCATGGCCGTGAATGGCAGAGGCTCCGCTGTAACTGTTACCCCGCTTCTAAAAGGGTTAAGTCTGATGACTGGAAAGACAAACAAGATGTTGACAACCCAACCTCTTTATTATCGTGATAATATCGTTAATCGCGATTATTTTGGCCACAATAATCGTCACATGAAATTTCATATCGTCCCATCCCTAGTTAGTGTGTGTGTGTACAGAATGTGTATGTTTTTTCTTCCAGGCTCTTTGTCTGTCTGTGTGTTTGCAGTTGTCCTGTCAGGTCATTTGTTGCTGGAGCTATTAATTCCCCCCAGTCCTCTGCTCCCGTCGTGCACTCATTTGCTGATATACTCTGTCTGTCATTAGTCTGTATGCCTACTCTGCATGTTGGTAGAGAAATATTGACATTGTCAAAGCACCGCTCATTGCTTCTTGAACATAAGCCGTGCTTTTTACATATCAGGTGTCACGCGTAAAGGGTAAATTCATCAACGCGATTCGCACCTCGCTTGATGTGGCAATTGTGCTCCCCTTGGACATAGATTGGGAGAAGAGGCACTTAGAGTGAGAGAACAGAGCGAGCACCAAGATGCTGGAGCTGACCCAGCCATTTTGATGCATATGTTGCACAGAAATATTGACCAGCTCTTTAGTCTGTGACTCCCTCAGGACTGGGTAATTGTCTGTCTGTGTTTCTATTGTTTAAACTAACTGGATTTTGGCAGTCTTCCTCCTCAAATCAGCCATGAAAACCTCGGCAGAACAATGATGGAAGACAGTGGTATCCATACTGATCAGATGAGGCAGCTTGGCGGATCAATATCTTTTCATTTAGCATTGTACACTCTGATCTGCATTATATTGCTCTTGAAAAATTTGAGATTAAATCTATTTTAGATGAATTCAAGCAGAAAAATTTGGTGTGCGTTTAATACTTTTAGATGGAAAGAACGATTCAATAATCAATATTTGTAATATGGCTGTACTCATTGTGATGCATAACACAAATAATTGCATTTAAAGATACATTTAGACATTTGGGAAATATACTTCTTAGATTTCTTGCTGAAAAGTGAGATTAGTATATCTATATAGCTGTGCATATCTTTATAAATGCTAAATACGAGGTTAAAGTCAGGACAAAGTTAACTTATCTTAGCAGAAGGACAGGAAACAGGGGGAAAAGGCCAACCTGGGTCTGGCTAAAGGGAACAAGTATGATGTTAAACTGAGGACATTGTGTTAAAACGTCGTGCGGAGCAGCCTTTAACATCAGGCTTGTGTCGGCCTCAAAGAGTCATTTGTCTACACGGAGAAATAACTTTTCTCTATATGTTGGTTTTTATTAGGCCGCTGATGATGTTGCAATTGATGTGCAAAGGATGAAATTAATGTCGCCTATTGACAGCGCCACTCCACAAACGATGATAAATGTCCGGGCTGCGCTGAATGAAGATCACCAAGCGAAGGGGAAACAACGCAACAACACAACAAAAAAATGAGCCATCGACGTTCTTTTTTATGATCTCAACGGAGATTACATTATAAATATGCACTAAGATATCAGTTGTTAGATGCTTTGCAAAGCAAATAACAGTTTGTTGATATGTAATCAACATTTTACAGAACAAAGGGAAACAGGAAATGCTGTTTTGCAGCGACTAAATTTAGATGTTATAATGATTTGTTTATTCTCGTGTGGGTGGGTATATTCAGAGTATAGAAAAATAGTCGTCACGTGACAAATCCCTCCAAGACTAGACTATAAAAAGTGAACAGAATGAATCAGGTACGCTTATAACAACGATATAAAAGTCTTTGAAACTTCTCAGGCGAACAATAGTCTAGATTATATTCCTATGAATAGGAGTTTCTCACTACAACAGTTGCTGCAGAAATACCTTTTGCACAGCAATCAATCCCACCACAACAATCTAATTATAGTATGAATTTGACTGGAACAACAAGTCGGGCACAGGAGACCTCAATGCAAATTCAGAGTTTTATTTACCCAAACTTAAATGTCCAAGGGAAACAAACCACTTTAACTTGTATATGACTGCATTTAACAGAAGAAGGAGAAAAATAGGACGATATATTAATGCAGCTCTTTTTTATTTAATTTTTTTTTTTGCCTCCAATAAAATTCGGGGTCCAAAAGCAGAAATTGAGCCTTATCTGTGCACACTGAGGATACCTACCTCACCAGCACAAACACACAGAAGAGGAAGAATGTTTTTTTTGTTTCTTTTCCAGTCTTGCCTCACAGAGAGCACAGGAAGGGGCAAAGAACATAAGAACAACATACAGACCCCTATGCTTCAGTGAAGGGCGACACTAAAAATGTGTGATAGTATATCCAATACACAACGTATTTTCTTTCTCTTTTACCAGAGGTCTATTAAGTCGGGGCACACAGGTACAGTAACAAGACGAAAGCGAAACTAAACTAAAACCTCCAAAGACCAACAATCTACCACTAATGATAAATAGATGTGTCACAGTTGGTTTTCTTTGACTAAAAAACACATGTTGCACATCACAGCGCTCCGCTTTCATCCATAATGTCACTATGCAAAATAGCAACGTACCTTCATGTACATGCATGTTGTTGTGGCCCTGGAAGGAGGTTCATGTATGTATGTGTGCGTGTGTGTTTTTTTTTTCATCCTATATTGGTATTAAAACCTGTTCTGTAAGCAGACATTTTCAATTTGTAGATGCAAAATATTGCAATGCTGATCTTTTGATGACTTGCATCTAATTTGGAATTAGCATATCCCAGTGAAGTGTACTGTAATTTGTCTTTGATGATTGGTTCGTCTGTAATAGATGGGGGATTGCCTGAGCTCCCCACTGCCCTGTCTCTCTCCCTCTCCCTCTCTCTTTCGCTCTCTCTCTCTCCTTCCCTCTGCTGGAGAGACACACAGAATCTTTGAAATGTGCTTTGACCATCAGAGCAGTGAGAAAGCACTAATATTTTACTGACCTGAAATGAAAGGGATTAGGTGCGAAAAAAAACCTTCTGCAAAAGGCTATCTCGATTTACAGGTGATGTTTTTGTTTGTTTCTTTCTTCTCCTCATCCTTTTAAAAGGAGGAGACTTGGATATAATCAAAAGACGTCTTCCCAAAAGCGTAAAGCTTTGAGCTTTGAAGCTTTTCAAATGTTTTGTTGGAAGAGGCGAGACGCTGCTGGAGCAAGCGTGTCTGTATTCAGAGCATCTATGAATCCCTGTCATCAGCCTCCTTCCATCTCCCTTCCCCTCACTTTAGCAAAATCTGGCTTTCACCACAGATACAAATGCTAGATAATGAATGAGTAGAAGACGGCGACTGGAGAAATAGGACTGTTTCAATTTCACAGCCAAGAGCGGCATAGATTGCTTTTGTTTTATTGCGGGGTGTGTGTGTGTGTGTGTGTATATATATATAGGTGGCACTAGAACTTTGCAATTATTTGCACAATTAGTTGTAATTATGGTATACACATTTATCTTGTGTGTCCAAGAAGTTGCTGTGTGCATTTCACAGGGGAGAATCGGAGGAATTAATATAGATTGTTTTCTCCAGAAAGTGCTGCCTGTTTGGTTGACGGCAATTAGCAGCTAATACCTGTGAGATCCCTTGTCTGCTCAAACCCGTGCTGTTTTCTGTTCCACAATGATCAGACAATTAATGACGGGTGGAGAACGCTGGCAGGACTATGGTTTACGCTCGGCGCTGCTGTCACAGTGGTCGTCTATACCGTACAGCAGTTGTTGCCGTCGTTGTTTTTGTTGTTTTTTTCTGGTTGAGCGTTCCCCTGCCTTCGTGACACATAGATTATGATGAGGTTACATTTGCTCGGCATGCTTTATCTTAGGTAGTGGAACTAATCACACACAGATGCAGAAGCTTCCGAAGTGTCGTCCTACCCCCCTCCACCCCCAACCCTTGGGCTTTTTTCTGTATTTCACTGCACTACAGAAGAATCTCAAAATGCATTTATTTGAGAGTTTGTGCATGAGCTCCTTGAAGTGCTAGACACTAATAAAACCCAGGATTGTTTTGAAAGGTACTTTCCTTCTTGTTCCGGTGCTAATATGTTGCCTTAGGGTCTCGTGTGTACTGACTATTGTCTTACATCTAATGCTGTTTGGATTTCATGCTCCGGCAGGGCCTGGCAACATGTTTCTTCTTTGTAAAACCATTTATATTGTGTCCTTTTCGCTGATAAATGTGACATCTGGCCCCTTAGCTGCTCTGCAGTGGATCTTTAGGTTTCAGTTTTATCAGCTGAAAAGTACAATTTCTTGGGCCTCAATTAAAAAAACGAGTCATCAACCCATTTTTACTGAAGAAGTGATGGTGTTTTAGTGGGTGTTTTATTAGACTCCATTGTAAAATGCCTGTGTTCTGTGTTATTACATCTTTTGCATGCTGATATTTAACCGTGCATGAGCAATAGGCTTTATGCACAGCTCCACTACTTCCTGAACTTAAACAAGCTCCTTTATTTCCTGTCTTACATTATTGGACAAACTGATTAATCCAGGTGTGTCTGACTCTGACCTCAGTAGTCACAACAATGGTCCGACACACCTGGATCAATCAGTTTGTCCAATAATGTAAGACAGGAAGTAAAGCAGCTTGTTTAAAGCCCCAGTATGTAACTTATTTGGCTTTTTATTAGCAAAATCAAATATTGCTTTCATAAATACGCATTTCACTGAAGTCGAATCACACCCGCATACAAATGAAGTCGTTACAAATACATAAGTGGGCGACGCACCGAACCGAGGCGGCCATGTTGCATCGCCATCTTTTACATTCAGTGGCAGCGTGAGCGTGACCGTAGGTAACCACGGAAACTCAGCGGAGCTGTCGGCTCGGGGAGAAAGTTTTCCAGGTAGCGCCTGTTAAAACTGTCACCACTGTGTAGTGTGAGGAAGGACGGAGGCACTGGTGTTGCATTCACCTGCAGTCAGGCAGACGGCCGTTGGCAAACCAACCGGATGTCATTTTACTCGATGAGAGAAAGAGAGAAACATATTGTCACGCCTGTATTGTTTTGCCTCGTGCTGGCGGACCACTTGTTTACATAGACGCTTGTTTATCCTGTTACATGCAGCGTCTGTTGTCTGTCTGACGTCTGCCCGATTTCACGTGAATGCAACATCAAGAATACGTTCCGATATGCAACCGCACAGCTAGATGGGAGTAATTCCTACATATTATACCTTTTAAGTTCAGGAAGTAGTGGAGCTCTGCATAAAGCCTACTGTATATATTCCTCTAAAAAAATGTTGTATCCTCAAGTGAAACACAGAAGCTGCAAGTGGAGATGTAGCGTCATTGACCCCCCGCGGTCAATGGAAGCACACGGGTCACTCGAATACTGTTCAGAGAATAGACACAGTGGGGGAAAAAAAACAACTTTTACTGACTCAAGCTCAAGCTCAATATAGCAGGAAAACTCTGCAGCATATTTGAATAATATTTTTAGAGAATAGTTTTTATTTGGTGTATTTCTTATCCACTTCACACAAACAATATCAAATAAATAAATGTGAAGCGTTTTATGCATAATAAAATGCGCAGACTTAAATAGATGAATACTTTCTGCTGTGACTGCACTGCATAGCCATTTGTGTAGTTTTTCTTTATTTGGCAAAGAGTAATGCTTCTGTTGTCTTTGGTGTGCTGGAGCCTCACAGGCTGTTTTCTAAGCTACTATAGGATTCCTTTTTGTATTGTGTTTTTTTTTCTTCTTTTCTTTTCTTTTTTTTTTGGTTAAATAAAAGAAAAAAAAATCAAACACACCCTTTGTCGTACTAGTGTCTACACTGTGGGTGAGCATGGGAGTATAGGGGGGTGTGCTAGGAACTAGATAATAAAGCATGAGTGATGTGTGAGCTTTTGCATTGGTGTCTTGCTTAAGTCTACCTAATTTTGCTGAGAGGTTCTGAAATGAGCAAACACTTAATTTATGGAGAGGACACAGTTATGGGATGATAAAAAGATGCCTTCTGTTGTTTTAAAGGCCCAGGAATAAGCGTGTCTCTTGATTCACTGATCCCAGGAATAGCCCACCACCACCACTTAAGGAAACTGAGCTATCCCTCCTGGTTTGTGCACACTGCTGTGAATCAGTGCTTACTACAGCATTGTGTCACATTAATATTTGAGTGCTACATATTGTCAAGTAGATGTAGGATTTAAACAGCACTTACAGTGAAGTGTACTTACATCAACTCCTTGTTTATTTCTTCCAGAGACATCCACGCAGACGCCATTATGGTTTCCGTGTTTATATTGAACTTGACCTCTGACCCCCCCTGACCTCCTGCATAAGCTTGGTAATCATTTCATTTTTTTATTTGATGCATTATAATTGATTTTACCCCTTTTGCCATTATACGTGTCATCATGATCACTGTCATTATCTGCCACAACTGTTTTCCTTCTGTCCCCCTCAGCCTGTTATAATTGTTTCTGTTTGTAACAGGATGCATTCTGTTTATTTATCTGTGTCACTTCATATTTCACACTCTCCCCATGTGCTATTACTTCCCCCTGTCCTTGAGCTATTAGCTTAACACAAACAAATTGTCAATTGTTTGCTAACATCTTTAATTTCTGTTTTCTCTCATTTCTTTTCATCATCTTTACACGATAAACCATCCAACTATATTTCAATTGATTTTTTTTCCTCCTCTCTCCCACCTCCCCATCTATTACCAAGGATTGCAACTCCCTGTTTCACACATTGTGTACTGCAGTAAGTCTCTGTCACCATCTCTCCCTCTCCCTCTAACTTTCTCTTTTTCTCGTATGTGTGTGGGTGGAGGTAATGTTTGAAAATGACAACACAAGGAAACTAAAGACAGAGGCAGGAAAAAAAAAGAAAAAAAAAGAAGGCACAGCAGCATTGTATTGCAGTATCGCATCCCTTGTGTGTATTATGCTATTATTTCCTGAAATATCAGCCGAACACCCACCCAGCAGACAGTATGAACAGAAATGCATCATCTTTTTTTTTTCTTCTTCTTTTTTTTTTTTGGGTCGGTCGGATTTATTCCAAAAAAAAAAAACCTCTAGTCCTGGTAGACGGGAGGCATTCAGCAGCAGCAATAGGCCAGTGAGCCCCCGGAGTGGCAGGGCCAGGGCGAGACGTTAGGAGAGCTGGCAGCAGGAGGGAGAAGGGAGTCACAAGGTTGCAACCCAGAGCAGTAGACTTGCTTGTCTCAGCAGAGTAAACATCACCCCTCGTCTGCACACAGTAATGACTAACAGAGGAGGACGTGCACAGAAACACTATCAGGACTACACCGCCTTGTCCTGCCAGATCCCACACATGCCATTCCTATCATCTCCACCACCGCCTAAAAAAAAGAAGAAAAAAAAAACAAAAACCCCCAAAGCAGAGAGCGACCACCCTGTACATGCTCTAGGCAAAGGGATTATTAAAGGTGCTGCGAGTCTTCTCACCCCTGCCCTTTGTTTGTTTAACCCTCCTGCTGTCCTCCTGGGTCAAGGAAGGAAGGAAGTTAGGAAGGAAGGAAGGACAAAGGGAAAGAAGGAAGGAAGGATAAAGGGATAGAAGGAAGGAAGGAAGGACAAAGGGAAGGAAGGAAGGAAGGAAGGAAGGATAAAGGGATAGAAGGAAGGAAGGAAGGAAGGACAAAGGGATAGAAGGAAGGAGGAAAGGAAGGATAAAGGGATAGAAGGAAGGACAAAGGGAAGGAAGGAAGAAAGGACGGACAAAGGGAAAGAAGGAAGGAAGGAAGGATAAAGGGATAGAAGGAAGGAAAGACAAAGGGAAAGAAGGAAGGAAGGATAAAGGGATAGAAGGAAGGAAGGACAAAGGGAAGGAAGGAAGGAAGGAAGGAAGGAAGGACAAAGGGAAGGAAGGATAAAGGGATAGAAAGAAGGAAGGATAAAAGGATAGAAGGATGGAAGGAAGGATAAAGGGACGGAAGGAAGGAAGGAATGACAAAGGGAAGGAAGGAAGAAAGGACAGAAGGAAGGAAGGAAGGAAGGAAGGAAGGAAGGACGGACAAAGGGAAAGAAGGAAGGATAAAGGGATGGAAGGATGGAAAGAAGGACGAAGGGGAAGAAGGAAGGAAGGAAGGAAGGAAGGACAAAGGGAACGATGGGAGGAAAGAAGGAAGGGAAAAAGGAAGGAAAGATAGATGGAGGGAGGGAACAGATTGGGTCAAAAAAGAAGGAAGAAGTAAGGATGAAGGGAAGGAAGGGAGGCAAAAGAAGGAAAGAAAGATGGAGGGAGGGAGGGAGGGAACAGACCAGGTCAACTGGATCAAAAGAGGAAGGAAGAAGTTGTAAGGATGAAGGGAAGGAAGGAAGGAAAGAAAGAAGCAAGAGAAAAAGGATTGTGGAAAGAAGGAAGGGAGAAAGGAAGGAAAGAAGGAAGGATGGAGGAAGTGAACAGATTGGGTCAAACAACAGGAGGGTTAAGGTAACACGGTTTTGCTACGAGGGTCGCCAAAGACAAGACGGATAAGTAGAGTGTTTTTTCCCGGCGTGCTTATTTTTTGATGAGATACGGCTGCAGATATATAGTGTATATATATAATATAATATATATATATACTGTATCTACGACGACGCTGATGCTGACCAGCAGTGAGTGTGAACAGTGACTTATTATCAGTCTCCAATCAGCGGCGGTTGGAAATGCAGCACAACAACAGGAAATTATGAGTGATTGGGAGCATCTTGAGATCTGACCCCCAGTTGTTTGACTGATTTCCTTTTAATTGGTTGTCGTCTCCCACTTGACACCATCAAAAAGCTTCACGCTGGAGGTGAGGCGGATGAAATGGTTCCATAATACCACGGCTATGATAAGGCGCAGTGTTGTAGAAACATTTTTAAACCCTCTCCCACCCCCCACCCCCCCCTCCGATTGCAATCACAAATAGTCAACCAGATTATTATTATTGTTGCTGTTAATGAAGAAATGTGAAGACGCAGATGTAATCGCTTCACATGCTTTTGTTTACATCCCAACCTGAATGTATTGTAGGGTGAATTTGGCACGTGTTGAAACAAAACGCACTCTGACAAAGAGCAGTTAAACAGTCATCAATCAATTTAGCGGCCTGAGTGTATGGTTATATCTTTATCCGTCTCCGCTGGCTCTCATTACACATTCATCACCTCCTTTAGTGGTGTGGTGCAAATGTATTCTATCAGAACCATCTGTTGTTTCAATATTTTCTTCGGCTTTTAATTTAACTTATATCGACTAAGACAAATTTACAATGCCCACAAACCAAAGATAAAATCCCCCCTGTGTACCTCAGATGAAGCTTCTTTCACATTGCACTTATTAGCAAAAACAAAGCAGTAATAAAGCGTACTAAAAGACTACAAATCAAAATGCTAAAACCACTCACTGTCAGAATCTGTTCCCGTTTCATTATTAAAAGAACAAGATGAGCTGCCCGGAAAAATACGTGCAACAAACCAACAAGAAGAAGCAGCAGCAAATCCTCTGTCGGATTTCAGCTCACTGCTGTGATCGGCTTCCGATTCATGTGACAACAGTTCAGCGGGTAGTAAAGCATGAACTCTGCAGGCGGAGGCTCCACCCTCAGTAGCATCTATCTGAGGTGCTCCCAATTAAGAAGCTCTCCTTGCAGTCCTGCACGTAGCCCAGTGAACAAACACAAACAAATTCCACTTGAGTTGCATTTTATTTATCCAGCAGATTTTCACTGCAGAAACATTTGTTATATCCGCTTAACAAAAGCGTCTTGTTCCTTTTTTTTTTTTTTCATAGCGAGGGCAGAGTTTCTTTTGCAGGGGAGCATTTGTTTAGAGGGGGGACGCTTCAAATGAGAATTATACAAGTCCATTTGGCCTGTTGTTTGCAACTCAAGGGCAAATCGAAGTAAAAATCTTCCCTGAGAATAAAGGTGTTGCGTTTAAGCTTGCCACTCATGAGCCCTGGATTCATCATCCATCCAGCCGAATAAAAAAAAAAAGTAGCTACTGGAAAAGGTTGAGGACATAGTTGTAATACAAAGAGAGACATGGCCCTGAAATTTGCATGGCGAGGAGAAGCTGACGCTCCCTGAGACTCTGTGAAGACAAGTGTTTGCTATGCCTGGTGATGTGCGAGACAGAGCGAGCAGAAGATTATTGTTAGCATACTGAGAAAAGATCATGAATTCCAATGATTCCCCCAAAGCGCAGGCAGGAGATTTCCTGAGACTATGCCTTTACCCCCCCCCCACTCCCCACTCTCTCTCTCTATCTGTGTGTGTCACTACAGAGTGCTGTCAGCAGCACAGATGAATTTTGGGTGGAGGGGAGTTGACGGTGTCCCCCTGTGCACTGATTCAACATCTGATAATGAGGAGGAAGAAATGCTATTTCAGTTAAAATCACAGCCCGTATTTGAGGAAGAAAATAGCAGACAGCCAAACCCTGGCTCTCCATGCAACAAGCTAAAAAAGAAAAAAAAAAACAGATGACGGTGAAAAATTCATCCTTTAGAGCCTGTTTAATATGTGTTAAGGCGTAGCTCGCGAGACCTCTCAGCTCCAGTAATTTCAGCACATCAAAGACATGCCTCCTCCCCAAGCTGGTGTAGTCTTAAGAAGGGCTCATCATATCCAATCACACATTCACCCAAGGATCTTGTGAAGAATACCTCCAACCCTGTAATTTTGTTCATTAAAACCAGACTAATACGACTTGGTCAACACCGCAACGAAAAGTCAGTCGCTGGCTGGCGCTGTGACGGTGACGGGCGACTGCAGCTGGTAGTCCTTGTCCCTTGTTGACCTGTTTTGTTAACTCCACCGCTGTATTTCACTGCCTGATTAGATGTCACTCAATTAAAAGCACATTTCTGCGGGGAGAGAGAGAGGGAGAGAGAGCGGGTGGCTCCCTAGTTGCCATGGATGCCGCGTGAAAAAAGGTAGCAGAGCTGCGTAATGTGTGTCCCAGAGCACCATAATGAAATATCCACACTGTTAACAGCAGAAATACACAGACAGCCCAAACTTTCACACCCAATCAATGAGAGCCGTGTGGCTGACTTTTTTTCTTTTTTCTTTTTTTTTTCCTTAACATTGAAAAATTAAAAAGGATGTGCCTAGTAAGTCACAGAGGACTCACCCATTTTATAGTCAGCTATGAGAAGCACTAGGATTAATAGACCTCTCCTAATATGCCTCGCATTGGTGGTCCCTGAACACCCTGATCAGGTAAGGCCCAGCGAAGCAAAGATCATTTATAAGTGGTTCATTATTTTACCTTCAGATTCCTCTGTCTGGCATTGATTTAATAAACACTGATGTATCTCCTTGTAGAAGAGAAGTGCCATTTTTCATTTCCCAGATTTGCTATCTTTGTTATCGCAGTTATCTGTCGAGCTCTGGCATTTCAGCGGGTAATACTACTACGCTCCCAATCTCGGGAAAAAGGGTTGCGATTCTTCCCTCTGGTAGATATTCCTTTTAATGTTTACTGAAAGATTCTTTAAAAAGGAAAATATTGTCTTTTTATCTCTCTGACTCGGCGCCTGTGCGTCCAGACATGACTTTGTAAATGAACAGTTTGTTTAATAAAGTTCTGCCGAAGTGCTGTGATTATCCATGAAAGGATTCAACAACGTGTGACATCAACAGTGAGGTACAATAATTAATGATCTATCAGTGTTTTCTGATGATTAATGTATTTGTTTTTTGCTGTTTGATGGACCCGTAAACTGTGTGAAATAGAACAATGAGCTTTGCCATCTTGTATTCCCCGTGGGGAACAGAGGCAACGGCGCCGAGGCTCCCGCTAAAAAGCACCGAGAAGTGATGAAAAGGAAAAGGAAGAAGCTGTCTCTTTATTATTAAGGTTAACTGTCAGTAAAGGCTCGTGCTCCCGCCCCTTATCGTTCTTTTTTTTGTAACTGAGAAGCTTGTTGAGCTTGTATTTTTCTGCTCCGAGGATTCTCTTGTGAAGTGTTAAAAGCTAAGTTTGCGGTCAGATTAGGTGTGTATGGCTGGCACATCAAATCAAGATGAAAATGAAATGGAATGATCAATTTGCCCTGCATTAATCCCTCTTCTCCAGCTGCATCCTATCGATTTTCTTGTTCAAGCTTTCCCTGATAACAAGAATCATTTAAAGGTCACATTTTGATGTCTGTCAAAAAGAAAACATTCTTAATGCATTGTGAGTGGCCTTTGAGGCTTACGTTTGTCAGAAAGCGCAGACTGTATCTTGGCACCTCAGACAGATTATACAGAGAAAACAGGGCTGAAATGGCCAAAAGATGCAGTGGCGAGAAGTTTGCGAAGCACACGCCATCGTTCCTGAACTATTAATTCTCTCAAAAGATTATTTTTTTATTTTAGAAATAACCCCCCACTGAGTTTCCCTTTAAGGTAATAATTATGATGTATACCAAAATTATTTCCATCCAAGCATACATTTTTAATTTATCAGAGGACTGCAGACTTTGCAAAAAAAAAAAAAGAGAGAACTCAGTGGTGATGCATTTGCTTAAAATAGCTTGGTGCATGCTATCCTGATGGACGTACAAAAATATTGCTAATGAGATTGCCAGGCCTGTGTCGAGCTGCGCCTTCGCCGATATTCAGCTCAAACTTGTATCTCAGGCATCGGTGATACCGTATAGCCTATATATATATTTATATATAGAGAGAGATGTTTTTAAGCCTTTCTCTCTTTCTGCTCTGAATGTCAGTGCTAGATGCTACACATATGCTACAGTATAGATACAATAGCTGCTCAGAGATCAGCAGCTTCCCTGGTTTTCACAAACATTGAGTGCTGACCTTTACTTGCTCCAGCTCCAGGATATAGAGCCGTGCATCATGGGCCACTGCCTTAGGCACTTAGGATTCTGCGAGGGAGATGTCTTCGGGGAGCCTCTGATCAAACGAAAAGCATGCACTGTTATCAAAGCATCTGCACTTCTGTTTGTACAGTTTTGTATAAAAGCCAACAATTAGAGACAGTTCCTCCACATCATCTTTATTAAGTATGTTTGTCAGCGGCCAATAAAAGCTACAGATGTTGAAACAGAAAGAGAAATATTCTTTATAATGTATGCCTAGTACAGTATGTATTGAATTCTTCATACAGGCTTTTGCATTAGTAAAACCTGTGCCTACTGTTTTTCTAACAGTGGATTAGTGCAATGCTGGTGCATCACAGACTGTATAGGAGCGGTTTGGGTAGAATGGGGAACATAATACATATTAGCAGCTTGTAGAGGAATTTATTATACTCAGCAGGTGGAATTGGTGCAAGCTTCAGTAATGGCCAATCAAATCAGGTTCTCGCACCCTCCATTAAAATCAGCAGACAGTTTAATGGGCAGGGAGGAGCGTCCAGGCCGGCTCCTCCGGGGAGAAACAGCCCTTCTCTGGAGGTGCAGAGGCTCTGGGGAGCAAAACACAAATATGAATATGACAGAACCCCCCCTCTCTACCCCCCCACCCCCTCCCACCCCAAACATGCTTTCAAGGGCAGACTCTCGCTTTCTACACCCATTTACATGAAAGTACCTGCTGTGGTAAATGAGTAAATGTTAGATAGTTGAAAGATAGTGATGTGTACAAATGTTTCAGTAAGATACAGTTTTTATTTTTTCTCTAAACTGTTCTTTTTGCAGAGGAAAAATCCACTTCTATTGATTTCGGTGAAAGGAAACATGGAAATATAGAGAAGCCATGTAGGTTGTGAATGTGTCTTTTATAATCTGGTCTTGGCAAAGAACATTTAGCAAATTGATTTAGTCATCATTTGTTTTCATTGTCTATTGATCTGTCAATTACAGTATTGTCTTAATTAATTAATAAATCATTTGCAGACCATACCCAAAAGATACAGAGGAACAATTATATAAAAGCACCAAGTTCTCACATCGGAGAAGTTGCAACTAGGTTTGAGCTGGAAATGTTGCTGAAATGATGAATTGATTATTGAAACAACTGTCAATTTTAATTTCACAGCTGATTAATCAATTAATTGACCAGTTGCTGAAGCTTTAAATTAACTAAGCGATGTCCCGCAGGTGACACTTTAAAGGACAAGTTAAATCTATACAAAGGAAAACCCGAAAAAGATTTCAATTGCATCATACATGAAAAGACTTTACATGATAGGGAAAGTCTGCATGTGTTTTCAGCATGGAAATATCTGTCTGTGCTTTGTTCGTGATAAGAACTGGTAAAAAATAAAATAAAACAGGCACAGTTTCATGCCAAAACAGCTCTGATGTGATGAGGAGGAAAATATGTTCCTTCTCTGCGAGAAAGAAAATCATTTATTTTCTCACAGTTTAAGGAAAAACCAGCAGTATAATGGAGGTTTATGAATACTTGATAAGTGCCCCTCGTTTAGTTGTGTGTGTTTTTGCTCTGCTACCTGTCTGAGCCCATACTGTGTTTCTTTTTTTTCTTTTTTTTTTTAGTAGTGAGGTCCCATATAGAGGGTGAAGAGAGCTGACTGAGTTTAGGAGAAGAGGAGCAGCGAGCCCTTCCACTCACTGTGCCTGGGTCAATATAAAACCTCATTACTGGGGTGTCATAGAAAATTTGTGCACTTTCTGCTCCATCTAGCAGCAATTTTGCTGGATAAGCACTGCTCTCGTTTGGCCCGTTTTAAGCATTTTCGCTAAAGAAAGGCTTGCAAACAGGAAGCCATTGCTTCCCCACAGGGGCCCTGGCAGCCCGAATCCCCCCCAGCAATGCTGCCTCTGCTCTTATATTTGCGCCGTTGTGTTTGTTTGTTGTGTGCTATGTGTTACGTGCCCATGTGCATTCATACTGTACACGACCGACCGTCTTATCACTCTTTATCATCTGCAGTTGAGTAGTACAGGCCACATCTGCCACAGCTTATAAAGCGGCGAGTTGTTTCTATATATATATGCAAAGTTTTTAGACATGCATATCCTAGTTTGACAAAATTCATCTTCTAGTGAGCCACCATTACACTTGTTATTAAGATTACTGATATGCAGGCTCATAACGCAACAGCTTGATTTTTATTTCTCATCATTTTTTCTCCCCCGGTTCCCTTTTCAGTTGAAATATAAGGTTTTATTCACTCTGCCTTTCATCTCCTGTCTGTTGTCAAAAACATCATCTCAGAGGAAAACAAAATTCAGTTTCCTTCCTGTCCATTGGGTGGCTGATGGAGGACACCAGCCGGTTATTCACATGTTGCTAGAATGTTCTTCTTTTTTTTTTTTTCTCATCCCGTGCAAAATTGAATTTTATGAAAGCAAACAGAATGACATGTTTATAAATATGGATGTGTGCCGTCTGGACCAGCTTCTCAGCCAGTGCCACGTTGGCCCCATCGCTTCATGGCGGAGCCTTGTAATTTCAGAGAGAAGGAGCAGGAAAAGAATCAAAGGCAAAATGATAAAGGATGGAAATACGGTTTGGCCATCCTGTAAAGCATTTTTTTTATTTTTTCCCCCCATGTTTTTTATTTTTTTTTGTCTGCGTGTGTGTGCAGCAGCAGAGACAGTAGTGGCAGAACAGAATGTACACAACAAAGATCGTGAATAAAACATGATCAGATAAAAGCCAAACATGCAGAAAATACCGGAAAGGTCAGAAAGAACCCCGGCCGTAATTATGGATGGAGAATTTGCCAGGAATGCACTAATTAAACCACAGACAAATCTCCAGTCTCGACCTCCTCCTTGTCCCCGCAACTCCACCATAAGCCGGCATATTAATCATTGGGGAGGGAGGAGGAGGGAAGACTTAGCTGGCCGGTGCTGCTGTGCTAACGGAGTGTACTGTAAAACACACACACACACATAGACTGATATCAGGAGGAAGATCCAGATTGGATCAAGGTGTAAAAGTTGGACTGAGCTGAAGGGTGAATGGCTTCCTGCTGGAATAAGGACTGGTACCAATCAGCGTCTCTAATTGAAGTGGAGTGGAGTGTGGGGTGTGGGGTGTGGGGGGGTGGAGGGGGTGTGGGTGGCATTTTTGAGCACCGGGCCTTCTTGGCTCAGAGTAAAACGAACAAAGACATCGGAGGAGCTAGTTGTGGTTGTTGTGAGCATCTTAGGCAGCATCACACAGGTTAAAGGGACATTGTGTAACTTCTCCTGTTATCTATTCACGAAAATCGATTATTTGGTTCAAAAGTATGTTTTTCATTAACCAGTAATCCCCCCATCAACAAACTGAACGTGCAGCAGCTGTCGTCCGCCTGCCGTCTGCCAAATTTCAGGTGAATGCAGCATGAAAAATACAATTGAGTTGCTTACGATATACAGTACAATCGCAATGCTCGATGGGAGTAATTCCTACACAATGTCCCTTTTAAAGTTAGCACTGGATCACACTGTTTCCCACCTGCAGAGTGCTCTCGTAGTGTGTGTGTGTGCATCACTATATCATGCTGTTCACCTCCAGTGGCGTGTCTGTAAGTGTCTCTCTTGTTAGCGCCGGATGGCTGGTGATGATCTGAGCGATCCCCTCTCGACTTTGAGTTTACAGACATGTGCCACATCCTGCCTGTGGAGAGAGAGAGGGAGAGAAAGAAAAACACAGCGTTTCACGTTTAATTTATCTAATATTTCACATCATTAACACCTCGCACAAGCTGCATTCACCGGTGTTACTTCTTGTGACAGAAGAACCTCGGCTTAACCACCATGTTATTTCATCAACTACTGTACTTAACGTGGGCAGAGCTGCATCTGCACGGGCACATTCATGATCCGTTTGCCTCTGTCGCTCCGGCCCTTTACTGCTCCGTGCAGTCTGGTGTCGGCGGGGAGAACGTTTTACAGTTCCCCGGGATCCAGATGGCTAACTGTACACGACCTCCAGCGCTGAATGATAAATGGCAAAAAAAAGCACATTTCATCCATTGCCAGGCTTACCTCTCGGCTGCACACTGATACTCCTGCTGTAACTGTGGTGAAAGGCACAGTTGGATGTATGGATGCGGGGCCGTGCTGGAGAGGGCTTGATATAGAATTATCCTGTTAAACAGCCATTCTGCTTACAGAAGCTACCTGCGTTTTCTTTTTTTTTTTTCTTTCGGTGTTCACAGGCAGGGGTACTGGTCTCAGAACCTACCAGCTGATTGGACAAAATGCTGTCAACCAAGATTAGCTCCTGTAATCTTCTCTTTCCGGGAGCTCATGGGAAGCTTCAGCTGCATTTTTTATTTTTTTTTTGTCTTCTTTGCGTGCTCCGTGTACGAGCCTCCGTTCTGCCATTAAGTCATAAGAGAAAAACAGGTGCGTTCCCTCAACACATCTGCACCATAAGTACCGCTCAAGTGTTAATTGTATGGTATACCGCACCCTAGGAGGCCGGCGCCCTGTAAAAAAAGCAAGCCATCCGGTGAATTAGCTTGTACAGTACGTATTACAACACAGGCATGAATGCGGTATCTGAGGCCGCGGCTGTGTTTTGTTGTTGTGCTCCGTCGTGTTGCGTTGTGTTGCGTTGGGCTCTCTCCGTCGGCCTGTTGTGGGAGCGGAGCCGTGGGGCGCGCTGAGCCACATAACCACCCCCGTCTGAGGAGGCCTACTGGCTTGGCTGGAGCCGCCACAGAGAGTATGTGGCCTTCACAGTTAATCATAACGCCGACTCACTCTTGCCTGATTGTATTGGCGGCTCCAGGGATCTGCCATAATTGGATCCTTGTAAGTGGGATGGAGGAGCTAAACAACCAGATTGCTGTTTGTTTATACCTTTTCATATATTAGTAACGTGCCAAGACTTCTCAAGCAGTCTGGGACTTGTCTCACTGCTTGCCGCTCTAATTAGCAATTCATTCTTAACATATGCCTCAATTGTGGCCCTATCCAGCTATTTGTGATTAACTCCACTTTAATTAGAGTTGCTCATGCAGACTTTGGCTGTGCATTGACGTGTAGTGGGCACTTGAAAACCACCAGTACACTGTGTGTGGGTTCATGTGACAAAGAGGCGCCCTAGATGGATGGGCAACTTTCTTAGCTGAGACCGGAGGTTTTTAGACATTTGAAACAAACAAAAAAGAAAAAGGGAATTGGATAGATGAAGAAACAGCATGGAAATGTCTTTTTTTCTTTTTTTCAAAGAAATAAATTGTCAAATAGACCAAGCTACTGAATTTGAGGGGAAATACATACATTTCTTCACATTGCTGGCAGCAGCAGGCTGTCTCAATCAATGCGGTGGGGCTGTTGTTGACGGCTGTGGACACCTGCTGTTTATGTGAATCAACCAATGCAAAGCATGGCAAATGTGGCAGCTAGCGAAGTGTGATACAGCCGAGCTTATGCTTGAATTCGATGCATAAAAAATACAAACACGGTGTGAAATCATCGCTTCCAGTCCACCCCGCTCGGTGTCGTGTTGAATGATTTATTAATTAAAACACATTACAGATATGCGTTTTAACTGGCTTCAAATATCAAAGCACTTCTAATACCAATCTGTGATTCATTGTGTTATTCACTGCGAGTCCTAAACAGCCAGAAAGACACACACAGAGTTTCATCTAACAATTTCTCACCTCTGTAATACTTGTCGCTGCCCAGTGAGAACCTAACTCAATCAACTAGGATTGCATATTTCTTTTATCAGCTCCTCTGCTGTAATTAAGCAACACATTTGTCAGGCGGCCTCCACATCACCTTGGGGAACATTTGTGTCTGATCAGAGAGAGTACATGTATATTTTCATGATAAGGACATTTTAAAGGGACATTGTGTAACTTCTTCTGTTATTTATTCGCGAAAATCGTATTGTATACTGTATTGTTTTGCCTCGTGCTGACGGACCACTTGTTTACATAGAGGCTTGTTTATGCCATTACGTGCAGCGGCTGTCGTCCGTCTGCCGTCTGCCCAATTTCACGTGAATGCAGCATGAAAAATACGATTGAGTTGCTAGATGGGAGTAATTCCTACACAATGCACCTTTAATATCTCAAATTGCCAACAGTCCAGCTGCTCTAATGATATATAAGAAACTTTGCAAAATGAATCAAAAGGCTTCAATATTAAGGCGCTCCTCCAAATACCAAAAGCAAGTAATTAAAAGGCGACAGCTTTGCAGATTAACTGCAGAATGGAGTTTGTGGGGAAACTCATGCCGAGAAAGGGGCATTTAGTCACATGGCCCCGAGTTCCCCCACAGATAAAGCTCATTTTCTCTAGCAGTGGGGTAGAAAGAGAGGAGAACACAGCCCATTTGGTTTTGGCCTCACATGGGGCCCACAGGGGTAGCCAGCATTTTATTTAAGGTCACCAGGAATAAATGGGATTCAGGCTGTGTCTGGCAGGTTGCAGTGGACAGGGCCCAGGCTGGGGCCTTCCACCCCTGCTGCCCCCGGGCTCCCTCTCCATCTCTTTTCGCAGGAGAGCGCCGGTCTTTTCCTGCCTTCCATTTCACTGTCTGGAGCCCCAGCTAAATACCTCACAACTCTGCTACTTCCAATACCGGCACTGTGTCAAAGGGTAATAGCATGTTAAAATCCCCCTCAGGTTGTTCAAAAGGGCGAGTGCAGAAAAAAAAAGGATCCCAATAGAAAAGCTCTTAATTCCATTTAGCTCAATAATGAGAAACAAAGGAAGCGGGAGACATGGGAAAGACCTGCATTGTCGAGGCTGCAGCGTGTAATACATGAAACATAGGCACCCCATGGTAGACCACATCAGATGATCCTCAGTGGGGCGACACACTCTGTCATAAAACCCACAATACGCTTTCAGGGGGAATGAGTGGCCATCACAGTTTAAGGGCTTTTCTCTCAGGTGGAGGCAACAAAAAGCTACAGAGATGGATCTGGCTGCCAGTCAAGCTTTGTATCAGTGACTGTGCTTTTGAGGAAATATGAGAGGCTGGACTGCTGTCCCATCACAGCGTGATTCAGAGTGAGAGGGATTGGAGCTCACGCTGAAGCCAAGCTGCTCTGCAGAGCTGTGAATATGTGAGTGGGCCTTGTGTTGTGGTGGGGATAGAGGGTGGCGGTGGCGGTGGGGGGAGAGGAAGCCCCTACCATCAGACGGAGACATACTGTACAGGTGCTAAACAGGGACTAACTGCGTCTCTCATATCTGTCGAGCGCTCTGCCTAATCACTTCTCACCATTTCTAACTTGTTATCTCCTAATGTCTCATAAAAGTCTCGAATGTGTGAAAGGGAAAAAGGAAAAAAAAAGAAGAAGAGGAAGCTTGGTGTGCATTGCAGTAGCACACGCACCACTGGTGTAATTGATATACTGTTCTGTCTCAGTGTAGCAGATCCAGTGCAAGCTGTTTGAGTGCAGCACAAAGACGTTCAAACTATGAAACTCAGAGATAAACACTGATGTAAAGTCCTTATAAATATTTTTTATGTTTTTATTAGATATCATATTTCGCCGCCTTCTCGAACGTTGAATACAAACTGCTGCTGATGCACCGGCGTAATACCTAAAAACACAGAGTGTTGCCACCGACATAGTCGTATTCCTTTCATTATAATGTTGATAAAAACCTCCACGCTGCAGCACTGTTTTCAATTTCCATGCTCAACAGAATAGTAAAAGTTTTACATCTTGCTGATGTGGAAAATGATGTATCGATGAAAAAATAAAACAAAACTCATAATGGAAACTGACTTAGTAAATGAATCATAATCTATGTGAACACGACTTATTAGCTGGAAATATAGAACTATGATTTGTGCTACATTTGGGTGGAAACCTGACGAATGCCATTAACATCACTGTCACAACAATTAGTCTTGTATACCTCTTTCTTTCTTTCTTTCTTTCTTTCTTTCTTTCTTTCTTTCTTTCTTTCTTTCTTTCTTTCTTTCTTTCTTTCATTAGTTTGCATCCCTAATTAGCTTCACTAACCTCAGCTCCTCCCTGGTCACTCTCCTCTGTTTTCATCCTAACCAGCCTGTGCCTGTGTACTTTGACTCATCTCAAAATCAAAAAGTAATTTATCTATCAAGATTCATGTGCACAGGATGAATTTGAGTCTAATCTTGTGACTGATGTTACTGTAATTTACCCGGAGAAGTAAGTGAGATACTAATATCATGGCAGCTAACTGGAGTAGCTGGTGTTAACCTGTGGAGAACACTAGCTACGCTGTAATTACCAACAGAAGAAATTAACACTGGACTCACAGGTTTTAATGACAAGCAGCTAATTAATGGGACTTCTTATGAATGTAGATAATGTTACATACTCTAAGAAATGAGGGGATGTCACTTTGTAACAACAGTTTTATGTAGATATCCTTTGAAGAATGAGGACAGGGTTCGGTTTGGGAGAAATAGATATTAAAGTATAACTATAAACATAAGGGAAATATGCTGGCTTTTCTTCTGGCCTGGTTAAAATATCTAACAATTTGGTGTTTTATTTGCAGTATGAGATAAAGCGTATCCCCCTACAGTGTAATGCAATGTTACGACTTTCTTATCTGTGATTTACTGTAGTCTTTTTTTTTGGGGCTATATAAAACGAAGATTGCACATTCACAACTGGAAATTTCAGATGGATATCATGCAACTACAATTAAAATGTACTAAAAATATACTAGTTGTACATAACGAAATAATGAAAACAATTAAATTAACTTAAAAAATGGGTCACTGCAGTTCAGAGGTAACACATTTTTGTATTGAATTGGACTATTAGCATCATTTTCCTGTGATATTATATATAGGACACTAAGGAAAAAACAAAACAAAAACTGTCAGAGTTTCATTTCATATCCAGTGTGTTATTTTATGGAGCCAAAACAATGCTTATGGACTGGACTGTACTGTAAACGCATTTGTACAACTTAATAATGGCTTGAAAATGATCCATAGTATTGAAAATGTTTGTCCTTTCACAAAGTCCCCTATAAAAGAGCTGCTGTATTGGTGCCCGTTGCTGCAGCTGATCTTAGTACATGAGCCGCTTTTGAAAATGAAAATAATTGTTTTGCTGCACCATCCCAGTCGGGTCTATGAACAGTCGGTGTGGTAAAGCAATTACTGACACTCTCAATGCCCCTTTATAGCTAATACTCACTGGCTTTGTACTTCAAAGGTGACAAGGAGAGTATTGTACAGTGCCTTGAAGGTCTTGACACAGTCTTTGATACAATTGCTGTTCAGAGGAATCGGGAATAGCTACTGTAGGCTGTGTATTAGAGCTGCAAGGGATGGGAAGTTTCATTATCAATTAACCATCTGATTATTTTTTTTGGTTTACCAAGTGCCATCCTCAAATTTATGCAAAACCTAATGATATTCAGTTTACAGTGAGTGTCTTTACATGGACTTGAGGATCCAGTTTATAGTGCAGGATACGCCCATATCCCGGTTTTGAGGACCCAGTTCACCCAACTTCGAAAGAAACCAGGATACTGTGGCATGTATACGCCTTATCCCCGTTTCTGATAGCTGCGATGATATGCACAGTCACATCATACTGTATATCACATATGTCACACAGTCGACTAAAGATGCCATGAAAGTTTTCCTACATGCACGGCTGCATATTTTCATCCACCGCTCCCTCGTCCTGCAAGGTATATTTGTATATTTTTAAGGATTGCTCAATATGATACGATACGATAAACTTTATTGTCCCGTTCAGGGAAATTTGTCTTGGACACTGTAGCTGCACCATAAATGCCTTGATGGCCACAATGACAAAAAACAACACACTTCAGCCATACCAACCCAGCATAACACAAGACATAGCATTGCACATATCCCATAACATAGCACATATTGCACATACAGTATCTCATAACATAACACATATTGCACATATGCCACAACATAGCACATACATACACCTCATAATACAAGATGAAATAGCTCTATTGGCAACGCCCACTTTTCACGTAAATGGTAAATGGACATGCACTTATATAGCGCTTTTCTAGTCACTCGGACCACTCAAAGCGCTTTACACTGTAATGGTTGCATTCACCCTTTCACACACATTCATACAGCACTGTTCGCAGACTGGCTTTGGAATATAATCATTCACACACATTCACACAGGGCAGGTGTGGGTTCAGTGTCTTGCCCAAGGACACTTCGACATGCAGACAGGGGGAGCCCGGGAATCGAACCGCTGACCTTCCGGTTAGTGAACGACCCGCTCTACCACCTGAGCCACAGCCACAGATTTCAAAATTGCCGCGGTTTGTGTTCCTGCGATAATAAGATGCAGTGTTCAGAAACTGGGATACTGGTATTCATCATGTAAACAAACAGGGATATATGAATAACCAGGTTTCTCTGTGTGCATGTAAAGTAGTAGCAGTATCTCCAATATGATCATAAACAAGATATTGCTCATAACCGGGACACTCAAATCCATGTAAACACAATCGGTGGTAAAAAAAAAAACACAAACCAGGGAGCAAAGTTTCTAGAGAATATTTGACATTTTCCGTCTTTATTTGTCTGAAAAATGACTGACATGATGAAGTGATTATCAAAACAGTCGCAAATGCTTTTTCCCGCTCATCAACTTATTGTTTCGGCTCTAATGCGAGAACCCTGTGTTGTGGTATATTAATCCAGCCGAGCCCCCGCGCCACAATGCAAACAAATCTACCTCCGTTTTTTTTTTTTTCTTTCTTTTTTTCTTCTTCCCCAAACATATGCATGGAAATTAGGTAGGAATGTGATTATGCAGATTGAGAGAGGAGCCATGGGTACCAAATGTCAGATGTCAGGTATGCATTTTCAGACCCTTGTGGGATGGAGATGATTATCATGGTAATTATTCAGCATTTGAACAATCCGTTTTCTGCGCGGAACACTGGGATGCACATCTGCCCTGGGACCTGATGTTGTGTGTTTGTCTGCCGCCACAAACATGAGTGTGTTAGTCAGAGATATAGGAGGAGGAGGAGGAGACGGCGGGGAAGCGAGGCGGGGTAAAGTGATGAAGAGAGTGCGACGTCTGCAATCCAACTGAGATAAAAACTTGGTCGAGGGAGAAAGAGTTGCCGTACCTTGTTGTTGCCCAATTCCCCCCGCGCTCCTTTTCTCTTAGCTGCTGCTATCCTTGGCTCCTCTTAGCATTAAAGAGACGGGGTTGGAAATGGAGGAGCAGGTATCAGTCATCTTTATCTCCCAGCAGGGGGAGGACTGGCTCGGGCCCGGGCTCTCCTCTCCTCTCCTCTCCTCTCTTCTTATGCTTTATTCCCCCTCTTTTTTTGTTTTCCCACCACGTCCTGTGCATCCTTTTATGCACTCTGTATATTCTGAGGCCAGCCTTGTGGTTTAATATGCATGATAAATTTTATTCTTGTGTTCATACCCATTATCCGTCGGACTGAACAACCCCCCTACCCTCCTCGTCCCCCACCGCCTCACCCCCATTCCCAGACTCTGCTCTCTGATGACTGGGGAAATGCAGCGAGCGCTATGGATGGCCAGAAGTGGAGTGGAGATGGCCTCCCCCCATCCCGCTAGTCATTAAAGCAGAAGTAAGCGATCCGGTCGTTTTGTCTAACTTTCTGTCAGCCGATGGAGTTAGCAGTCCCCGCCCTCGTCCCTACGTCACCACATTCACGCGCATCCCTTGGCTGCACACACAGAGAGGACTGCCCCTTTATGCCGTTCTCTCTCCTCATTGGATAAAGGTTGTAGGATACAAGGAAAGTTTTCTCTGACTGACTGACAGACCTGTGTTTCAGACCAAACACTCTATGTAAGTGAATGCCGTCGGAAGATATAACTATTTAAGACTTATATTAACACAAATATTCCGCTTACTTCTGCTTTAAAGGGACATTGTGTAACTTCTCCTGTTATCTATTCACGAAAATCGATTATTTGTTTCAAAAGTCTGTTTTTCATTAATCAGTAATCCCCCCCATCAACAAAGTGAAGTGTTCCTTTCAGCTCTGAATGAGCCGTTCATATCATTCATATCTCCATGGAGCGGGTCAGCTCTGTGCTGCTGCCATGTGGTGTCGCCATGTTTTTACGTTCAGTGGCAGCGTGACGGTAGGAAACCACGGAAACTCAGCGGAGACACCGGAGCTGTCGGCTCAGGTCGAGGTGGCGTCTGTGAAAAGTCACCGTGGTAACGCAGTGAGGAG
The DNA here is from genome assembly GCF_905171665.1 of Trachurus trachurus. Classification (NCBI taxonomy): domain Eukaryota; kingdom Metazoa; phylum Chordata; class Actinopteri; order Carangiformes; family Carangidae; genus Trachurus; species Trachurus trachurus. The sequence goes on along the minus strand of NC_139901.1, from coordinate 30,627,296 downwards.
GAATGGAGCGTTACACTGATGCTGCATTCACCTGCAGTCGGGCAGACGGCCGTCGCTAACAAACCAGATGTCATTTTAGTCACAGAAGTCGAGAGAAAGCCGGTAAAACAATACCACATCGCCATGACAACATATTGTCACGTGTATTGTTTTGCCTCGTGCTGACGGACCACTTGTTTACATAGAGGCTTGTTTATGCCGTTACGTGCAGCGACTGTCGTCCGTCTGCCTGATTTCATGTGAATGCAGCATGAAAAATATGATTTTGATGAGTTTCTTGCGATATACAACCGCAACGCTAGATGGGAGTAATTCCTACACAATCTACCTTTAACAGTGTGACTGGAGAGTAACCCCAACACCTACACTTACACCTACACACACACACACACACACACACACACACACACACACACACACACACACACACACACACACACACACACACACACACACACACACACACACACACACACACACACCTCATGCTCAGCATAATCCTTTGTCGTCACTCTTTGATGTCCCTTTCAGTCCTGATGTACTCTGCTGAGCACACAGCCGTGGCTCAGTTCCCTTATGACTGCCTACTCACACAACTCTCTTCACACAACACTCCACACTCATACTCTCCACATAGACACCCATTAACTGCCAAGGGCATTGGTTGTCTCTGTTGATAAAAGATTTTTAACTCTTTTTTCTGAAGCGATAAATCACGCCGCAGTTAAAGCTTGTGAAGTTTCCTGCTCAGGAAGCTCATAAAGCGATGTGCTTAATGGTTACTTAGTGTGCATCTGCTCAGTATTTTCTGATGGGAGTTTTATATATATGTTAAAAAAAAGAAAAAAAAGAAAAATCTGATTCCTCACACGTTCTTTGTCGTATAAATACCAGTTGTTCTTCAAAGCCTTCCTCGTTGGGCCACTTGACTTGTTCCCATGCTTAGTAGAGAGAGAGAGAGAGAGAGAGAGCGTTGGCCTGAAAACTCAGCGTTCCACATCTGTGGCGCTGGGACCTTGACCTGCAGGTCTCCAATAGAAAGCAGACACAGTGGAGGGAGAAGAAGATGAAGAGGACAACAGGAACAGACAGCTTAAAAGGGGCTTGACTGAGCGAAACACCGAGACAGGCTGAACACCTCCTGGCTCCAGACGCATTTTGTGCCGAGGTCTTTGGCTGAAAGATTGAAAAACTTCCACCATGAATTGTTAACTAGGGTCGACCCAGGGCAAGTCGAGCATGTAAACAGTCAAACCGGCCCTCCACCAAGCTCGACTCTTAATTTACATTCTTTCCCCATTCCCCGCGGCCTCCATTATACATGAAACCCCTTATGAAAAAGTCATAAATGCAAGAATGTATCCAGGAAAGAAAAGAAAAAAAGGCTCATGGATTAATTACAGACAATCTAATATCTGCTGTATTTATGAATGCTTGTGTACAACACCACCAGGGTTTTCGCCTTTTGTATCCTACTGTTTTACACTGTTCTTATGCATTATATTGCACTATTATATCATATTTGCAGCCATTGGTCACAACAAATCTTTGCACCTACTGTAAGTCAGCAATATACTGAGAGAAAATCCTTCCTTCCTAAAAACAAACACATTCCTTTCCTGTTTTTACGACACCGCGTGCAAGCCTCAAGTACACAAAGTATTTTATTTTAACACTGTGGTGTTAATTTGAACCACTGTGCTGTGTTTCTGCTTTTAATAAACCTTCAAAGTGGGACGATTCATTTTTCATCGTTGCAACTGTACCTGTAGCAACACGCCCACACGATCACATATTTAACGCTATTTCTGGCCTGAACGTGGTCTAAGTATGTTACATCGGTTCAGCGAGAGGTCCTTCTTGTTTTTCCCACTTCTGTCTGCCCGTGTTTGTGGGATGTGATGGTAAAAAGTAGTGTCGATTTCAGCAGAGTTGGTCTGTTTTCCCAGTGTTTGGTTTTGGGGGGTTTGATTGGCTGGAATTGGATTCTGTAGGTGTTCAGGAGCAATATATTGTTTATACAATCGGACGTTTTCTTGTGAGGATTAAAAGTAAGAGACAAAAAGCCTCATGAAGCCTATAGTTGTTGGTAATTTTCTGTGTTTGCTGCCTGTGTATCAGGAGTGAAAGACAGTTTTTAATGCATTAACTTTGAGGGGCTTTGCATTGAGTTATTTTCGTGACAGCCACATTTCATTTCTGCTGCTTCGCCGTGCTTTATCTAATTTCTTTTGTTGTGGCGTAAACATGGAAATTTTGTGCAAATTCAATTACCGGAGCCTTTGGAGATTCTGCAAACAAAGACGTATCGGTTGTGTATCTCCCTCTGCCTCACCCTTAAAAGTGGATAGGCCACTGGAGTTTCTAATTTATTCAAGCAAAAAAAAACAAAAAAAAACGCTGCTACCTCTGTTAATCATGCAGAGTGGGCTGAAAGGCCCAGATCAGTGCAGACTGGCGCAGCCTGAAAACACACAGGCCTTATTTATTGAGGTTTGTGTTTTTGTATTCTGAGGTTGTGTAATGCATTCAAATGACGGGGCGCAACAAGCCAAAGTCACAGCGAGCTGCTGAGGGAGTACGTCAAGCGTTGTGGCGATGTTTTTATTCCTGTCTCCTTGCCTCTTCACTGCTCACCCTGCCATCAATAGATCTCATTCAGCTGAGGATTTTCTTTCAGTATGTGTTGCATTGTGGGCAACAACTGCCTCTTGACGGAGGAGAAAGGATGGCTTGTCAAGGTCAGAGCTGTGCCGCTAATTAGCGTTCACCGCTGAACTGCTGGGTTGACTCCCGCGCCCTTCACCCCCGAGGCTGCGTGGCATTACATTTGTGTGTGTGTGTGTTGTGTTTTCTATAATGTTTGCCCCTGCCCTTTTTCCCTCCGTTCGCTGAGGCAGAGGCCGCAGCCATCTGAGACTGCCTATATACAATGCATGCCTCCTCTATCATGCCCCAGACTTGACTCAGATGGGGCAGTCATAGGTGACAGGCAGACAAGAGGGAGGAGATGGGATAGAGGGAGAGAGGGAGAGGGGGGGTGGAGGTGGCACTGAGCATTAGCATCCCACTGGGCTTTGTGTGCTTGTTATAGCATGTGATCACACCGACAGGAGAGGGCAAACAAGAGGGAAGGTGAACGAGGGAGCGTCGCCGCGGCGGTCCAACGGGAGGCGGCGAGAGGATCCAATTGATAGCAACACAAACAAAGAGGGTTCACTGAATAATGACGGCTACAGAGAATGCGATGGCAAAAGTTCAGCCGTATCTTAAGGGGTAATTTTTAGGCCCTTCGCTTGGGAACAGCAATTTCCTCCAGCTCTGTCTCTGAGCGATATTACTGTGGAATCATTAGACTAATTCATCATCCTTGACTTCTTCGTGTTTTCCGCCGCACCAGTGGGGGGTGCAGGGGGGGGAAATGGTCGTTCTAATTGCGAGCCGTGGAATTCAGATGTAAAAACTCCGAGTCCTGCTCATTGCTCCTCCAACCAGTCTGCTGCTCCGAACACTCGCAGAATTAGTCGCGATCAGTTGCTACCGGATAAAACAAGGCCTTTGACATCTGCTCGACTGTCAAATTATCCGAGTGTTTTGTGTTGCTCTGAATGTTGAAGTATTTTCCCTCCGTATCACTGTTTCATTACGAGCTACTGAGTACTTACTGTATATAGCCTGTACAGCACATTACAATAAGTGCAGTTGCCCAAGAGATATTGATCCAATTTGGCATGAACATCATACTTGGCAGCAAAATTTCTGCTGTATCATATTTTTTTTCAAATTTTTTTTTTCTTTATTCTTTTAAATCCCTCCCACATAGACTCGCATTGTTGTTATTAGATGTGGCTGATATGTATTCCATCTCTGTAACGCTTTGCTAGGAGCAGTGAAGGAGATATGTTAACAAGTCTGCTCTCTAAGCAGCATCCATATGGATGCCTCTGCCCGGCTCCAGTCACTGTAGTGGTAACTCACAGGCCGATGAAACACATGCATGACGCTCGCCTCCATTAATTTTTGTTTATTATGTATTTATGCTCTAAGCCTGAGATTTGCTGTGATCAAATGCATCTGTTTCGGTATGGATCAGTGGGTAACTTTGGCACAACACCACCTCCATCACGTCCTGTTTTCCATCTATACCTCTCCTCTCCTTTTCTACTGTGCCAGCTCTCCCCCTTTTTTATGCCCTCACTTTCCTCTCTCTTATCTTTTCCCTTTTCTCTTCCTACAAAGCTTTTTTTTTCTTCCTTTTTAGCCTCTAGTGCATTTCAACCTGCATACTGTATGAATCACCAGTCTTTTCTCTGAAAATAAGATCAGTTCACTTAATGGTCAAAGGGCATTTTCAGCTTCATTAGCCAAATCCAGGGACTTAAATAAGCAGGTCTAGTGAGGGACACAGCCCAGTCTTCTCTCTAACTATTTTAAATTACTTATTATACTTGTGAAGAGTCTTTTTATTTGTATCTAGAAATTCCCTCTCCCTTTGAAGTTGGAATAATTCACCGGCTGTAGCATGTGTGTTATACAAACAGAGAAGCTCAATCACTGACATGCCTGTTATAATCACTTTGGTAATTTGTTTGTTGAAATAAATTAACATATAAGCAAACAAACAAATAAATTCATATTTAATATATTTGACTTTGAAACCAATTAGATGCAGGGAACATGGTGTTTTCTTATGCACTGTAATCTTCAATATATATTCTTCTTTTAGAGTGGCTTTCTATTCTCACACTGCCAGGGTTTCACATTTGTCACCAGGAAAAGCACCAGAACACATAAACCCTCCGTATTAATGGCACTTACTGTATTTCAAAAAAATACAGCTCCAGCAGTTAACTAACTACTACATCAGTGAAAAAACAAATATGTCCTGAGTGGTGTCTGTCTGGTGCCGAATGCATTTGAGATTTAGTCTAGCATGAAAATCCCATCAGCGCCCGGTGTCGGAGAGACATTTTTTTACTCATTATGTCCTAATGCCATCTCTTTAATACTCCCAGTGCATTCTGGTAAAATAAAGGTATGCCCTCTCAGCGTTTTCCTACATGACATGCTAGCTCACAGTGGACAACTGCAGGTGCTTTTAGTGAGACTCACTAATGAGGAAGTTGTAGACATGCAATCCAGGCTGAATAACCAATGAGTGCTTAAAATGACAAGTAGCGCCACAGCGATGGAAACATGTAGCTGCTGGACGCTTTTAAAGACATCGCTACCATGTGGATCTTACTGTAGTACAGAATATACTGTATGTCCTGCATAAAAGTAGATTATGCAGAACATATACATTAATATATGTACTTCAGACTCAAAATGGCAGAGCAAAGCATTTTAGTAACTTAAGAAAATACAAAAGATAATGAGTTTATCAATAGGCAATTTGTTTCTCTTTATGAACAAAGAGCACTAATTTGGAATATTGCGTATTGTTTGTGTAAATTGGAATAGATCCTTGTTAAAAATGCAATAAAGATATAAATCATCTCTGTTTGAATTGGGTCTAAGAAGAGAAGATAAAGTTTGTGGCTGTTTAGGGAGGCAGCAACTTAACCAGCCTCTTTTAGTACAGTCAGCGATTGCAGAGGCTCTTGAGCTCCACATTGCATTTTTAATCTCTTTGTTAGGTTAGGATGGAGTGCGGATCACTTTTTGCCCTGCTCATTATTTCAAACAGTTGCTTGAAGGTCTTTTTTTTATTTATTTTTTTATTTTAGGTTCAGATAATGTGCTTTCTGTAAAGCAGACTCCAGTAATCTCATGACATTGTTAGCAAGGAATTAACAATTTATTTGTCACAGAGAGGGTAAACAGGGAAACCTTTTTAGTAAACACCAGAACTTTTTTTTTATATATTTTTTTTCAACTATGCTGCTTTTATGGGAAGCTGTAGTTTTATTTTCAAAGACTTTGTGAAGAATCTACTGTACAGTCGCCCTCCCAGGCTTCTCTCTGGAGGCTCCAGTACATAGCACACATTTATTGTATTCTGCTAGCGCATGACATCATTAATTGACTTAGGATACTGAATAGAATGGGTGAAAAATTGAACCCTAGCGGGAGACATTTGTTTTGAATGGATGACGACTGCCCGGCCTGCTGTTTAAACAGCCTCGCAGGCTTTTGGGGGCAGGTGGAAGAAGAAAGCTCTTATCCATCTTCATCGTAATATCAAGGTCATGGATGGGTAGCTGAGCTAATCTCCTTCTTCTCATATCTCTTACGGAGCGAAAGAGCTGGCAGGCCCTGCCGTGTATTAAGCCCTCTCCAGCCACAGACAGAACACGACGTCTGTTCCACACAGGGAAATATGATAAACTACTCTGAAACAAAAAAAAAATCGAGTATCCGGAGGTCCCAGTATTCATAAAGTGATGTACTGTACACATCCGCACCCAGACGCCAGCTGCTAAATCAAATAGGAGATAATCTATGCATATTCAAATTGTGTGCCAAACTATATAATCTTCGGCATCTGCTTCATTATGCATGGAAGACACCATTTTGAGCACATATTTCTATACAAACACTGTACCCCTGTAAGTGCATATAACTATTAAATATTGTACCAGTCACATTCAGGGGGAATGATCAAAGCACAGAGCTTGTGTGTGTGTGTATACTATGTGTGTGTTTTGTGTGAGTTTGATAATGATAGACTCGTGTTGACAGATGAGATGGGGCTCTGAAGTACTGTATCTGAAAGAGAGTTGGCTCCTCGTCTCCCACAAATAGATTTGCCCTGCACAAGGTTTTATCCCCATTGTTCATTAGACTTCTGAAGGAATAATTAACAAGGCTTTAAAACACAGCTTTTATGGATCACCTGCTGTCCCCCCCCCACCCCAATATCATTTTTGTGATTGCGCAGCAGAATGCAAGCGAGAAGCATTGATGCTAACGTCTGGCACCCAAATGCCTTGCAGGATCAGTAACTCTCCAATTAAAGCAATATCTCTCAGTCTTTTGCAGCCCGGCCGCCGGAGCAACTGAGATCTCCACAGGACTTGTCCGTATACAAAACACCAAACTTCTTTATAATAGGAACGGCGGCCTGGAGATAAGAATAAACTGCTTAAATGTACTAATGCAACGCGCAGATACATTGTGTTTTATGGAGCTGAACTGCATTGTGTGTAGGGGGGAAGCCAAGAGCGTGGTAGAATAATGGCCGACAAAGATATTGTTCTTTTAGGGAAAAAAAAAAAAAAAAGTAAGAAAAGGGGCATTTGGTGGGGGGGTGTGAACAGGAATATTCCTTCATTTTTAAAGTTACAGATTAGACTAAGAACATTAACTCTTATCACAGACTGGAGCCCTAGAGAGCACTGTCTCCTTTCAGTACTCTTTATACCTGAAATCGCGGCGCCGTCTTCTCAGAATGCACAAATATATTTGTCATGTCTGGGGGGGGGGGGAGGGGGGGGGCGCCAAATCACGAGGTAAATATTATCATCCGACAAGCAAACAAACAGTCTTTTGTGTGGTAGATAAAGGTGAAGCGTGTGGTGAGGTTAATGGGACTGGGCTATTAGCATTGTCACTCAGTCTGCCAGGTCTGACAGTGCAGCTCAGTCTGAGGGCCTCTCCTCCCCTCGTCCACCTGCTTATCACCCAGATAAATTAACTCCGGCAGACAGGAGAGGCAGGTGGAGCGGTGTGGGGTGTGGGGTGGGGGGCTGGGGGGGGTTCAGATCCTCACCTATCACAAGACAGGAACACCAGGCACAGATCATTGCTCTGTTGACTCTAGTTAATAGCGTGGGGCCACAGTGTGGTGTCAGATTTTTTGGATGGGGAGCTGGTGGAGCTGGTGGAGGTGGTGGTGGTGGTGGGGGGGGGTCTATGAGATTGACGTGCAAGACGGGAGAGTAAACACTTGATAATTAAACACAAGCGCATGTTTGTCAGAGGTGATGACAGTGCCCGCAGACCCTCCTTCTCCGCCTCCTCCTCCTCCTTTGCTCCTCCGCTCACTTGCTCGCTCGATTCCTCCAACTTTCGTATGAAACAACAATTCATCCTGCAGGAGTTCCTCCAAACTTAAAGCCCCAGTGTGTAACTTATCTGGCTTTTTATTAGCAAAAACCAAATATTGCTTTAATAAATACGTATTTCACTGAAGTGGAATCACACCCGCATACAAATGAAAGCTTTCTCGTACCTTAGAATGAGTTGTTACAAGTCGTTACAAATACATAAGTGGGCGACGCACCGAACCGAGGCGGCCATGTTGCATCGCCATTTTTTACGTTCAGTGGCAGCGTGACCGTAGGTAACCATGGAAGCTGTCGGCTCGGGGAGAAAGTTTTCCAGGTAGCGCCTGTTAAAACTGTCACCACTGTGTAGTGTGAGGAAGGACGGAGGCACTGATGTTGCATTCAGGTGCAGTCAGGCAGACGGCCGTCGGCAAACCAACCGGATGTCATTTTACAACAACATATTATCACTGTCACGCCTGTATTGTTTTGCCTCGTGCTGGCGGACCACTTGTTCACATAGACGCTTGTTTATTCTGTTACAACAGCGTCTGTTGTCTGTCTGACGTCTGCCCGATTTCACGTGAATGCAACATCAAGAATACGTTCCGATATGCAACCGCACCGCTAGATGGGGGGAATTCCTACATACTATACCTTTTAATGATAGAATATGTCACTGCCCTTTCAAAAACTGCTCCGTGAAGCTTTTTCTGATATGACATTTTCACATGCCTCCAGATCTGGTCAGGTTTTTATTTTTTTTAATTTTTTTTTAGCATTTCTTTTTAGAGTCCCAGCACCTGGCTAAGAAATAGTCAGGCACATAAACTACCCACAACACCACATCTTGTCATGTTTTTTGTTTTTTTACACTGGCTTTTCTATGGATTAAACAAACCAGATACAACATGTTAATTAGTAGAGCTTTAGAGAGGTGATGGTAGGCGGATTTTGTTTCCTTTTTGCATGCACACAGTCAGGCTAGCTGTTTCATTTCTTTGTGCTGAGCTTAGCTAATCGGTGCTGGTGGTAGACACAAGAGTGGCATTAATCTTATCGGCACAAAAAAAAAAAAGCCCAAATAAGTGTCTTTCACAAATTTGTCAAACTTTCTTTCTGAGTGTTTTGGATTAAAAAAAAATGCTTTGGTTTTTCTCACATCCCACAGGGAAGCATGGAGACATTATTTGCTTAGCAGTTAGTCTTTGTTAGGAACATGGGGTTCTTGATTCAAGACTTTGGGAGAAGAGACTGTCAATTGGAAAGCATTCAGTTGGCTTTATTGGGCCCTGTTTTGCCTTGTGGGTGTTCTCTGTTTAATTGAACACTCATTAGAGAGTACACTGTAATACTCCAACAGTTTATAGTGACATTCCCTCAAATGTAACATAATTAGGGTTTAGGCAAAATGGCGGATGGCTGAATGCATCCAGATCTTGCTCCGTAACTCCACACCAGGTTGTGTGCTCTCGCTGGCTGGTCATAAAAGAAATCATTTTGGGGAAAGAAAAAAAAAAAGTGTGTGACACTGGCTGGCACCCAGAGCATATGACTGGAACAGGAAGATTACAGGCGCGGCTAAAAGGGAACAGTAATTGAATTCCAGAGATCCTGACACACATTACACCAAACCAAGAGACAAGAGAAAGCTTTTTTGCTCGATGAGGGAAACTGGAGGGTAGAGAGAGGTGAGTCCTCTCCACTACACGGCCCCTCCCCCTGTTAGTGCCACTCAGCAATGCCGGAGCCATTGCTGTGTTAACAGTTTCTGTTCTCACGGGACGGGAGAGCCCTAAACTGTCGCCCACCTCCAGTTGGCTGTGAGCGGTAAAACCACTCCACTGTGTCTACTTTATATTGGTGGTTAGACGACACGGCGCTGCCAAGGATTGTCTTTTCTGCTGCTGAACATTTAATAGAACCAAACTATGCATGAAAGACAAGCCAAAAGCCTTCGTCAAAGTCCTTACAAATCTGTGTAAAGGAGAAAAATCCATCACAATGTCCAAGGTTAGCAATTTGTCATAAGCGACTAACAGCTGGAGGGTACTGAAACAATCAACATACAGAGTCAACATAGCTGCACGGAGCTGTCACTGGGTGTTTAACATGGCGACAGGAGACAGAATGAAACTGGCCATATAATAAAAATACATGCCACCATATTGAAAGAACGACGGCCTTGTACTGTATAAGCAATGCACTGCCATGCATTCCCATCTAAACACTTTTTGTTAGTTTGTTGTTTCTTTTTATTCAAATGACTCCCACGCTTCTTGTAAAAAAAAAAAAAATTCAACCTCACAGGCCAAGCGAGGAAGTCTGAGGCTGCAGAATGTGCAGAAAATTAAACGTGAACAAACAGAGGAGATGAAATACATCACATACTCCCGCCGCTGCGAAGCGTTTTTTTGAAATTTGTGAAAGCGGCAGTATCATCCACTTTAATGCGACTGAAAAACCCAGAGACTTTTTATTGTCTTAATGATTCAAGTCATACCAGAACCGCATCGGGGGTCTATAAGCTACGATGTTTCAACAGCTCCACATAAATTTGCAAAGAAGTTATACTACGTTCGCCAGCTTATCAGATAGTTATGCATCACGTCAGCATTTGTGCTTCTATTTTGTTTACACCAAAGTAACACCATGGAGATTTAGTTGAAGTAGAATATCAGTATGCATAAAATAGTGCATCAAACATGCTTGAAGTCGCAGTCATGACAAATGCTCCAAATGTAGATATTAAAAGAAAAAGAAGATTTTTTTTTTTTTCTTTCTCTCAAGCGCCTAGCTTCGGCTAAATCTCAATGATAAAAGGCATAAACCATTCTCCACTTCCAAGTTCTTGTGTATTAAGTGCAGCAAAATAAAAGAAAAGTCGGGGAGGAGGAATTTAAAATAGATATAACAACAGTGGAAGGGAAGGGAAGGGAAGGGGAGGGGGTGTTGGGGGTGGGCGCAGGGGGGATTGAATCTGTCAGTGGAGGCTCTCGCCGGCTGGATCGGCCCCGGTGCCGTGGGTCTCGTTTAGCCCTCGACTGATGTTGCTGCAGCCCTGTTAATTGGCCGAGGCCGAGGAAATCACGTTAAAAAACAAACCGTGTTGGCTCTTGCCTTTTGATAGGCCCGAGACACAGAAACACACACACACAAAAAAGAAACTTGAGATCAATACAGAGCAATGGAAGTAGATAAACAGACAGAGAAGTGATCATTTGGCGGGTAAACGGTGCTATCAAAGCGCTGACCTACTAATTTGCGGAGCTCACGACCGCCCCAGCCACAGTTGCATCTTGCATCTTGCAGCATAAGTAACAGATGACTATCTCGGGCGCGAAGGAGGAGGAGGAGGAGGGGGAAAAAAAGTTCCTCTCTGCCCTCTTTTTAAAGTTTTCCGAGTGTTGAAGCACACAGTGTGGATTTTTTTTTTTTTTTTAAGGTGGGTGAGGTTGCGGGGTGCTTGAACTCTCTATGGTGCAGGCAGTAACAGTCTTTACATTCAAGAGGGAGAAGATCAAAGAGCGTAAGTTTAAAAGGGAGGGAGGGGCGGTTTTAGAGTCTCTCCTCTGTTTGGGAGGCATCCAGGTATCTGCGGTGTGTGTGTGTGTGTGTGTGTGTATTGATGTGGAGCACCGTCGCGAGACACACTTTCCCATCCTTATTTCCTCTTGTCCTGTTGAAGCTAAACGGGCTGCGCTTCAAAAACACCGCTTTATCAAAGACACCACTTAAATTGTCTCTTGCATTTTTTTTTTCTCTCCCTCTCTCTCTCCTGTGCAGCTCCTCTGTTCTTCTGATAAATATTATGCGTCTTTCTGGGCTGAAGCTGCTGTTAGAGGGAGCCTTCAGAGAGCGACTGGTTAGAAGTAAATCCCAGAGAGAGGTCGAAAAAGGAAAAAAGATGCTGGTTAGCATTTCTTCAGAGATGTGGCGCAGAATCGTGAACCAAAGTCAGATGCTATTTCGGCATGCACTGTGTGCTTTTCCCCACAGCGCTTCTCCGTCTGACCCACGGCGGCTAATAAGACGCTAGAGGAGGCTCTTTCAAGCTGCTCTACAAATGACTTTGCTCCGCAGTTCCACCTGTGTCCTCCTCTGGCCCGCAAAAGTAATCAAATAAAAAAAAAAGTGTGTTGTCATTCCCGACCAACAGTGAGAGTGTGTGTGAACCAGACGGAGGCGGACCGCGCGGCGTGTCTGTGAAAAAGAAATCATCTTCCTTTAGAGCCTACTGTAAAAATCGCCAACAACAATTTGCACATACTGTGTGTTTCAATAAACTCGGACCCTGTTTATTAGTCCCGTTAAAGTGCTACACGCTCCCTGCAATATGAAGCCTGACATTGACACAAATCTTCTTTTATTGGATGTCCCTCTCCATATTTATTGTCCTGTCAGTATAATTATTGCACCTGTCCGGCAAAAGAAACCAAGACTGCACGCCAAATGCATGGCTCTGCATGAGCCCCTATTAAAAACCTGTAGTCACAGGGATTAGTGTCTGTATTCTATACAGATTGGCACAGTGTCAAAAGAAAAGAAACCAAACTAGAGCAGGGGTAAATAGGGTCTGGCAGAGATTATAACAGTGGATATAATAAGGCTGGTTTCCACTCTAATTGTGACACCAAGCCAAAGCTTTGCAATTACGGTGCAACGAGCAGCTACTCTAAGTCCACACACCAGTGGGGGGATCAGAAATCCTCAACAACTTTAAGCTATAGTATCAGATTATGTCACTATTAATTAGGCGCTGCTGTATGAGAGCAAACCCTGTACTGTGTCCTCTCCTCCCCACATGTAGCCAAGCAGGCAAGTAAACTTAGATCAATAATTACACAAGGACTGTCCTCGCTCCTCCACAGTTCTGTCACCAAATTTCACACTAATTGGCCACACCAGCTGAGAAGCCCAGAAACAGACTTTTCATTGAGTCGGGGTTTTTCTCTGCACAGTCTGGAGGGACACTTGCATTACCCAAAGCGCCTTCCTTTTGAAGCTAAAGGCACCCATGTATTGATACAGATACCAGTTGAGTGCGAACTGCAGCTCCACTGTGTGAGGACGCGTTCAGTAGTAAGCATTGATCTGTTCATGCATACATACATACACTGTACAGTACGCAGCCCTGCATAATTATGGGATATATTCCCAACCAGCCAACCGTATAGTTTCACAGTCAACCTCAGCTGTTGAGTGTTAAGTGTTTTAGTGTGTGCAGGTTAGGGTTGCAAAGGGGCGGACAATTTCCTGTAAATTTCCAGAAACTTTCCATGGGAAGTTAAGCTGGGGAATTTGGGAAATATTCCAAATTGGAAACTTTCCATGGGAATTTGGGGAATTTATGGGAATTAACTGGAAATTGGGGGTAATTTAAACAAACTGTATCATATCCAAACATGAATGTAAATATTTTGTCTTGTCATAAGCAGACATCCATGCAAAACTTTATCAAGTTTTAATTTTTGTATTAACAATCAATTCTTTTACTGAACAACAAAAACATGAATGTTGAGTAGAATATTACTCCAACCAATCAAAAAGTAGTCCCATTCATGTGCTGCGTGCATGTGATTGAGGAATAACATATAGATATTCAAGTGTACTTGCATTAAATCTGGTTGTTGTAGCCAAGATTATGCTACAATATGTTTTCCCCAACTATATTTAAGTTCCCTGTTAAGGACCACCCTTCAATTCTGTAAATTTTCTAATTTATTCTCATTTATTCCCATATATTCCCGTTAATTCCCATGGAAAGTTTCCAACTTTGAAAATTCCTGGAATTTGCAACCCTAGCGCAGGTGCTGCCACAGTTGTAACGTCTATGTTTATTTGTACGTCCTCATTTGCCTCTTGATGCCGGCTGCTGTTATCCCGCTGTATTGATTGAAGAGAGTGAGAGACCCAGGAGTCCTCCGGTTTGATCTGTCTAACATCTTTTCTTTAATTCTCCTCTGTGAGTTTAATGCCGAACACACGGGTCTCTCTTGACAGAGGCCTGATCGAGTGGAGCGCTGAACTTATTGAAACAAAAGGGGTGAGAGAGAGAGAGAGAGAGAGAGAGACAGCAGCACCTGGAGACCGAAAGTGAGAGACAGAGAAGTGGCGTCTCTCGACTGTCAGGGATCGAAGATGGGAGATAATACCACACGAGCCGTGACCGACCCCACGTTTGTTTAATGTTGGCGCTGCTGCTGCTTATGGTTTTGGGGGGGTTTGGTGAGGCGAGGCGTGCTGTATTAAATATGCCATTGTGCTGCCATAGGTGTTTCATTGATGTATCACTCTCCGAGAAAGTGCGAGATTTCTTATCACAACAGCCTTTCTTTGATTCGCTGAGTGACACGTTGTGGCCCTGTTTAGAGATGGCTGCCGGGTAGACACAGACACAGACAGCCAGACCGACAGCCAGCCGTCACATGAAAGTTTGCTTTCTGCAGCTGACACGTCCGATTTCCGTGCGTTTTTTTTTTTTTTTTTTTTTTTCCCTTTCCCATGCAGGTCTCATCCAGGTAAACGCAGAGATCAAAAGCGAGGGAGGGGGGGAGGCTTGAGCTAGCATCGGCCTCGTCTGTGATGTAAGGCCTCCTGTTCTTAGATCTCAGGCATTTTTCTACTGCCTCCTTCCCGGTGCCATATCGCTGATGGAATATTAATGATAAGCCCACTAAGTCTGAATTGTTATCTCGAACGCACTATCACTGTACCACAAACACACACACACCCCCGCTATATCACACGCTTCCTCTCACAGGTTGGATTTCCCGGGAGCTGAATCACTGCATCCGCCTCCTGAAAAGTTTCCATGTTATGTGGACAGCTACGTACATACAGTATCTCCTCTTGACTTGACACTCTGCAAGCAAACATTGTATTTCTGTTTTTTTGCAGCAGCTCGGTTTGTGATTAGTAGCAGCGCTGAAGAGTTTAATAGCGGCGGAGGATAAAAAAAAAGAAAAAAAAAAAAGAAGAAACATCAACTCAGGATCTGGTGCTAAGTGTTTTTTTTTAAAGTTCGGTGAAGTGCTGTAAAAAGCACCATCTTTTTTCCTCAGGGGGACACACCCACTCAGCAAGGGTGAGAGGGAGAGAGGGAGAAAGAGGGAGGGAGAGAGTGCTCATGTGATGGTCAGAGGAGCAGACATCTCTGGTGCTGAAATTGAATCTGGTCCCAAGTTTGTAGTGGAAAAACCAAAGTGACAGAATAGGAGATAATAGGTTTGCTGTAACGTCACGCCTGAGTGTGTGTCCACACTTGGGCATTTCTGGAACAGTCCGGCTCTTCTGACGTTCCTTATGACAGGCCTCCTCCTCCTCCTCTTCCTCTTCCTCTTCCCATTTTCTTTTTCTTTTTCTTTTTTCCACAGCTGTGCAGCCACAGCCCATTTTTACGACAACACTTTTAGCATGCTCCACGGATTGCTCTGCTGCCTATTACTTTGAGTGCTGAGCTATCAAAAAAAAAGTCTGATTTGTTATTGATAAAGTAATGTTAAAATGGCCATTAAAATGAAACAGAGCCCATTTGTATGTTTGCCCAGCAGAATACAGTTCCTGCCGCCTTCTTCTCCTTCTTTTTTTATTTTTTTTATTCCCTTGCTGCGTTTGCTTTATTGTTGTAAAGCCCATGTAATCCTCTGCACTTAAAAAGATAAGTGAACTGTGAAAACAAAGAATTATTTAGGAACTATTATATTGTAATTCCATGCTGTTGGCCACAGCCTTTTTTTTTAGTGTGCGGCACTGGCCCAGAAAACAAAGAGCAGAGAAGAAAAGTTTTCTGTATTTATTTTCTCTTTGAGCCCCAAATCCTGGTCTTGTCATCACTTCATCCTTCTTCCCAGCATCTCTCTCTCTCTGTTTCAATCACTCTCCCTCCTCTTTTTTTCCTCCGGCGGTGACCTTGAAGGTATTTCTTCTTTCACGTGTTTGTTCAGACACACAGAACTCTATTGTTTCGTCCTCTCTCTCTCTCTCTCCCCTTCTTCCCTCTGTTTTCATTAGCGGGCTCAGTCGGCCTGCCTATAGGGACGGCCCTGCGCTGTGCTCACGTTACAGGCCTATTGACTTCGGAAGAGAGAGAAAATACCGTGGACATGATTCACCATGCATGAACCTCATGATACCAGTTTTATCTGTACCTTTCTTTTCAATGGAGAGGGGAGGCAGATAAACCGCACGCCATTTTTTTTTATCACCCTCACTTCAGGCATGTCAGTAATCAGATACACAGACGAGGCTAATTAATATTGGGGAGATACTGCCATGTAGTCACACACACTGGCATAGGAGAAAAAAAAAGATGACATGAAGTTGACACTAAGTGCGCACGTTTCAGATGTCTGTCTGCTCCGTGCCGCTGTTTCTCTTTCTTATTACTTTTGCCTCTATACCGTACGTGGTGTTTTTGCAAGTCATTTCCTTCTTACCTGGAATTGGCGATGGGGTAATTATTTTCAATGTGATAATCAATACAGCTTTTCAGCTTTGAAAAATTGCCACAATTCAAAAGGTGATAAAATAATGGAAAATATTGTTTCTGCTAATTAATTTTCGGTTTCATTCATTATGTATGCTTGATTCTCATAAGCGATGATGACAAAGCGTGTGAATGGGAACGGAGGTGACTGCACTTTACATCCTGTTGCTGCAACCAGGAGGTTTCTTTTGTTTTTTTCCTGCATATTCTTGTGGGCTCTGAAGACAATCATGAAGGTACTGGCAGGAAATAGTAGCCCTCAGAGGTGGATGGGCGTTTCATAACACTTATACCCCAGTAATTTACCAGCAGCCCTTTTCCACTACACAGTTAAAGCCCCAGTATGAAACTTATTTGGCTTTTTATTAGCAAAAATCAAATATGTCTTTCATAAATACGTATGTCACTGAAGTCGAATCACACCCGCATACAAATAAAAGCTTTCTCGTACCTTAGAATGAGTTGTTACAAGTCGTTACAAATACATAAGTGGGCGACGCACCGAACCGAGGCGGCCATGTTGCATCGCCATTTTTTACGTTGAGTGGCAGCGTGACCGTAGGTAACCACGGAAACTCAGCAGAGCTGTCGGCTCGGGGAGGAAGTTTTCCAGGTAGCGCCTGTTAAAACTGTCACCACTGTGTAGTGTGAGGAAGGACGGAGGCACTGGTGTTGCATTCAGGTGCAGTCAGGCAGACGGCCGTCGGCAAACCAACCGGATGTCATTTTACTCCACTAGAGAAAGACGGTAAAAAATCACCATGACAACATATCGTCACGCCTGTATTGTTTTGCCTCGTGCTGGCGGACCACTTGTTTACATAGACGCTTGTTTATCCTGTTAATGCAGCGTCTGTTGTCTGTCTGACATCTGCCCGATTTCACGTGAATGCAACATCAAGAATACGTTCTGATATGCAACCGCACCGCTAGATGGGGGGAATTCCTACACACTATACCTTTAAAGCTCTACTCGGTTTAGGTCATTTTCCATTACAACTGAGTACTTCATAGTTCCTTCTCAACGTGGACGGGGTCGTCATAGCGTGGCTTCGTCAGTGCTTGCATGAAAGAATAACAACAGTCGCAGTACAGACTAGTGGTCGCTGTACCCTGTGTGTTTTAAAAAATGGCGGGTTTGATTCTTGTGTTGGACGTTGCATTTGTGACTCTTCTTCACGGCACTCTCTGGCCAATCGTCATGTTTTAGTGTCAGCTCGGCTCGCTTGGAACCTCAAAGTACCAGGTAGCAGGTTCAATCCCCAGTGGAAAAGCAAAGAAAGCGAGTAGAGTGGAGTCGAGTCCATAGGACTGCCCACAAATTCACTGTCTGTTCTTCTACAGTAACTCTGCCTTTCTCCCATCATGCCTCTCTTCTAATATGGACGGGCGGGGTGTGGGTTGTCTGTCTCCCTCCATATCTGCAGCTGTACCATCTAAGCTTTGAACTCTGCCACTGTGGCGTTATGGTAATCAAAAATGGAATACATTTTGAAGAACTGTTTAAAGCCTCGGCACACTGCGCTCCGTATAACGCGCCGCGCCGGCCGCCGTTTTGACCGTATGTTTCTGGAAGGAGCTGTGGATAATTTTCGTGGTGTGTGCTTAGCGGCAGCACATATCAGTGATGATGCACCTGATAGGTTGGCAGCCGCGCGGCAATCAGTTAAATGACAGACAGACAGGCTCAGAGCACAGCTGCACATTGCAGTCTAAGCCAATTGTGTGACAATCAGAGGCTTCTATTTTAGGTTTCCCTCCCCCTACAGAGAACAGATTTCACTGAATCAGTTGGCCCTCAGGCATCATAATTATGCAAAAGGCTCAGCAGAGAAAAGTTGTTTGTTCCACTATTGTTTTGGCTTTCTTTCTTATCGCTTAATCATCTGAGGAAAGTGGTTGTGGTAATATATAGAGAGGTGCGAGCGTCTGTTGACTATAAACATTAGGCTTGAAAGCAATCTGAAAGTTAGATTAGAAGTTCATCTATGTATGTGCTGAATTTGGAGGCATGCAAATGACTCAGATTTTGCAATTCAAATCTTTTTTTTCTTTTTTTTTTTACTAAATAAAGCTCTATTTTGAAATGTGTGATCCTAGAATTTTTTGGAAACAGCTCATAACTTCTGGTAAAAAATTTGCTCTGCACATGTAAACCGAAGTAATGTGCCAAGCAAGTGTCGGATTCAGGTGCATTCCCTGACTTGTAATCCTTAACATGGAGTAGGTTTAGGTTTATTTAGCACACATTTATATTTGATGGTGCAAAACGAATTTCTATGGCTAACAAATAAACATAGAGAAAAAAAGGAGATAAAGTGCATACATACTGTAATCAACGTTATATGAGCAAAATGAGCAAAAATGAGGAGATACAGTAGAGAACAAAGTGAGACAATGGAAATAAGGTACAAAAAATTAATAGATTGAAATCATAAAAAAAAGACAGAGTAAGGATGTGGGATATGGAAAGAGCGGGAAATTCAATAAATGTGTTTTTAGCTGCTTTTTAAAGAGTGAATAGGAAGATATGGATCTTAGCGAAGGAGGTAGTCCATTCCAAAACATAGGACCTCTATAGGACATATTAAGGTAAATATATAGAGTGAGATTATTACTGTGTCGGTGAGATGTACATTATAAGTGAAGGTAAAGAAAATTTGAAAAGTGACAGGGAGTTTGGTTTCTGTAAATAAACTTGTGAATAAACAAACTGATCTGCTAGTTATTCAGTTTGTGAATTGGTACTGTCACTCACCTGTAGCTGAGGCTCAGGCATCGGTTTTGAAGGGCAGCTCGGCCTAAGGTCTGCCCACTTCGACGAGACCTGTGAGAGGAAAGGGCAACGGGCCCGGCCGCTCCTTTGACCGGCTCTTCCCTGCGGTGAACAAGAGCCGAAACAATTACAGGCCACTGTGAGGTCTCTCACATAGCGATGTCTGAAAATGTTAGACACACACATATAAACACACATGGGCTCAACGCCACGAAGCCAAAGTTATTAAAACTAATTAACTTGAATTAACATTTAAAAAACTTCTCGTGCCCTTTAGAGATTTAGGTTGACTGCTGTAAGTAACACAAATCCATCCAGACCTGCAGGCCGCGTGTGTGTTAAGCCTCTGGTCAGTCTATCAATGCAAAGTGAGAAAAGCTGTTTCACTCCCCGTGCTGCACCCCCCCCCCCCCCCCCCCCCCCCGCAGCTGCACGGAGCACTACAAGTCCTCTTCGCACCCATGAAGGTGGAAGACTTATGTGTTAATCCTGAAGCCCCCCGCCTAAGCCCCTGTAATAAAGCACGCTCTCAATCAGGACCTGTCTCCTCCCTCCAGGCAGAGGCAGAGGCAGCTTAGGCTCTCTGCTCTCTGCAGTCACTCGCCGCTGAGCCGCCGGAAAGCTAATGAGCCGCTGGTCTAGACGTCCAGCACCTGCATTCATGGCCGCTGCTCTGCTGGGAGCTCTCTGGGGGGAGGGGGGGTGGAGGGGTTGGGGGGAGGGGGGGGGCTGCAGGTGGAGATGATGGAGGTCTGCAAAAGGCAAAAGGCCGGCGGTGAGAACCCCACCACCAGGGGGATCATCTGGTGACCAGCAGCAGCAGCAGCAGTAACAGTGGTGTCGGTCTGAATACAGAGTAGTTACACCACGCTGCCCCCCCCCTCCCCCCTCATCCCCCCCCCCCCCCCCCCCCCCCCCCCCCGGCGGACAGCTTGAACCCACCGCTAACCTGAAGCTGAGCGATCACTCAGAGGATGGAGGAGGCTCGTGGACGTCAGTGTGAATTCCTTCTGGGTTCTGTTCTGTTTCCTTCCCTTCCTTCCTTCCTTCCTTCCTTCCTTCCTTCCTTCCTTCCTTCCTTCCTTCCTTCCTTCCCATCGTTCTTTACTTCTTTCTTCTTTTTTGACCCAATCTGTTCCCTCCCTCCATCTATCTTTCCTTCCTTTTTCCCTTCCTTCTTTCCTTTCTTCCTTCCTTGAATGAATCTGTTCTCTCACTCCATCTTTCTTTCCTTCCCTTTTCCCTTCCTTCTTTCCTCCCATCGTTCCCTTTGTCCTTCCTTCCTTCTTTCCTTCCCTTTTACCTTCCTTCTTTCCACAATCCTTTTTCCCTTCCTTCCTTCCCTTCGTCCTTACTTCTTCTTCCTTCCTCTTTTGACCCAGTTGACCTGGTCTGTTCTCTCCGTCCATCTATCTTTCCTTCCTTTTCCCCTTCCTTCTTTCCACAATCCTTTTTCCCTTCTTTCTTGCCTTTCTTCCTTCCCTTCGTCCTTATTTCTTCCTTCTTTTTTGACCCAATCTGTTCCCTCCCTCCATCTACCTTTCCTTCCTTTTTCCCTTCCTTCTTTCCTCCCATCGTTCCCTTTTTTTACTTCCTTCCTTCTTTCCCTTTGTCCTTTCTGCGTTCCTTCCTTCTTTCTTTCCCTTCGTCCTTCCTTCCTTTCTTTCATCTATCCCTTCGTCCTTTCTAACTTCCTTCCTTCCTTCCTTTTGTCCTTTCTTTCCCTTTATCCTTCCTTCCTTTATTTCATCTATCCCTTCGTCCTTCCTTCCTTCCTTCCTTCCTTCCTTCCTTCCTTCCTTCCTTCCTTCCTTCCTTCCTTCCTTCCTTCTTTCCTTCCTTCCTTGACCCAGGAGGACCACAGGAAGGTTAATTAATGATGTCTAATTCTACGTAAAGGTCTCGTTGTTCAGCTTACAGCCTCTATACCGAGTGTATATATGGAGAACTGGCTCCGTGTGGACGGCTGTTGGGCTTTTTAATAATGTTAAAGAGCACAATGCAGATGTACTGTGTAGAGTTTGTGCATCTGTTGTGCCTGTGGAGGATTCGGGGATGTGTCTATACCTAGAGTGGGTTCTCTGGCTTTTTCTCCGCCTCCATCTGGAGGAGGGAATATTTAGTGAGAGACTCAGGCTTTTTCAGTGTATTAATGATAGCTGTTATGAGGCATTGAAAGAGTATGTGAAGTTATTATCGCGATTAATCACTTTTATTTTTGTTTTATGTGACAATTTGTTTCCCTGAGTTTCCTTATTTATTTCTTTATTTATTTATTTTTTTTTTACTTTTCCAGAGCATGGTGCTAAAACTAAGCAAACTATCCTAAATAGTTGAGATGAACTGCAGACCCAGCGCTTCCTTATGACTAACCAAATTTCATCCGTGGATAACAGGACCTCATTTATGTTCGCCATAATTGTCCAGGCTCCCAATTATATTCTCAACACAGGAGCAAATCCATTCTGATTGAGGGACCAACTAGAAGAGCAGCGAGCTGGTGTCCTGGATGTTTTCAGAATCCTGTTCAGGAGAGTAGAGCACTTGTGTAAGTGTTTGTTATTCAGGTTTAATTATGTCCACGGGGCCTGGGAGTGTAGGCCAATCTACACAGCGCCTCTTTAGCCCGAGCCACAGTGGACTGGCTTGATGTCTTCCTCTTCCTTCCTCTGCACTGAATGAGCAATTAAAGGTCATATCAATTAGAGCATGTTGTGGTCTCCAGACTCATTTTGAAACAGCTTGCTCCTGTAGCGCTGTCAAAGAATAAGTATACAAATGTAAAGCTTGGCCCTCCTCGCTTAAATGTTATTTTTTTTAAATGTGTTTTGAGCAAATCTCTCTTCCAGCGTCCAGAGTTATAGCAGTAATGACTCACTTGGCTTGGACTTCACTTATCATAAAGTTTATGTGCTGTACAGTATACAACAGTGTATGTATAACCTATTATTTCATCAATTAATCAAACCAATAGTAAAGCAGGAAATGATAGAGATAATCAATTAGTAGCATAGAATTTCAATTTATGACTTCAATTATGGCCCCTTTGGTAGCAGTTAATGTGTTTGTGTGTGTATGTGTGTGTATATATATTTTTGTTACCTTTTTGGGACCTTATAAACACTGACCTTGTCGGGACCAGTCGTCCTCATGGGGACCGCAGCTCGGTCCTAATGAGGCAACACGTCATTTCTGATTTATTCCTGGTTCAGATTAGGGTGAGGGTTTGGCTGTCCACAACCAATGGAAGTCAATGCAATGTCCTAACAAGGATAGCAGCGCAAACCTGTGTGTGTGTGTGACAGTGTGTGTGTGTGTGTGTTTATGCTAATTTGCGAGGCACATTTTTCATGGGGTCTATAACACAGTTAAGTCTTGTTCTTTTAGTGCCAGGGAATGCATGTTTAATTCAGGACTACAATGCAGTGAACATGGAGCTATGTTTGCACTGTGCTTCGCAGTCGTTCAGTGGTCAGATATATTGCAGCCTTGGTACCAGAGGCAGAGCACGAAAAAAAAAAAAAAAATCTATTTGGTCTAAATATGGAAGGTCTATATTTTCATCTCGCTCGTATTGGTGTGCAAACAATCATTCACACGATGCCAAATGAGATACAAAGAATTGTTTTCATTGATGATCCATGAATCTTAATGAAGAAGCATGCACAAAGAGACATATTGCTAAAGGTGATACGTGCCGTTGCCGTAGTGACACCCCCCCCCCCCCCCTCCCTCCTTTGTGTATTTCGAGATTATATGTGTTTGTTTGCAAGCAGAACTCACTGACAGAGATTCCTCACCAGTATACCTGTGTGTGTCTGTGTGTGTGCGAGGGGGTGGGGCATTCCTGAAGTATGATTAGATGAATTTTAATTCATTCATTTATTCATGAAATTCAATGGGTCTCCTGTCTTCTAAGAGACAGCGCACCAAATGCCCTTGCTAGTTTCATCATCACTCTTTGTATTATTTGTAAAGAAGAAATAAATTGTTTCCATCTCACACAAATAAGGAAAAAAAAAAAAAAAGGAGGAACCAAAGAAAGCAATATTACAGCGGAGCGCAAACATGATCACGGTGAGACAAGTGGTTTTGCATCAGTAGCCCACATTAATGGCGTGACACAGTTTTTAGTTTGTTTTTGTTGATAGCAGGCTGTTTGTGTTGATGACAGGTGGCGTTCCGTCTGCAGGCCCATTTCACACAGAATGTACGAATCTCTCCGCTGCTGCTGTAATGTGAATGTAACCGTAGATTGCAACCAACTATAGAGGGTCTCATGTAGGGATCAGCGCCGGTATACTGGTGGGAGGTATGATATGAATAAATCAAAAGGTGCCACACCATATAGAGAGGAGCAGTAGCAGTTTTTTTTTCTTTCCTGAATGTCCATGAGCAAAGTCGTCAGGGACACCCAGCTCATCAGGGGCTTTCCTGGTGATTATTATAATAAGTATAGACCTGAATGAGTGGTGCAAACCAGAAAACCACAACCTTCCTCCTCCAACCAGCACCCAAAGGCCATTAGAGTCTCTACTGTAGATCTTCCCGTCCCTATATGAGAGCACAGCATGCATATTCTATCATACAGTTGCAGCACGTTTAGCAGACCCATAAATAATCTGTCATTACTGTAAATGAAAGTCGTGGCGACTGTGGGCAAAGTTATTTTTATTTCATTCTGTTAAATTTATTTTTAATTCGCAGCGAGTTCTCACTTCGTAGCCGGGGAAACGCGCCGCGGCGGCCGCTCCCTCTGATTTATAACTCCGCATTTGACAAAGAGTGTGGTCGTGGGAAGTGCATGCATATATCAATATGTTGTCAGCAGCTCTCATACAGTAAATTGCGTGGCTTGATATAGCCCCTTGGCTTCGTGTGGCGCTGACAGTGTCCTTGGCCAGGTAAAACCAAGGTCAACGTGGGAGTTACTTTATTATGAGAATATTTTTTTTACATAAACAGCAGGAAGGCTGAATTATAGCCTTGGGGGAGGTTCAGACACCCATCACCTCTCGCTCTCTCCAGGTCCAATTTTGACAAAAGTGACATGTCACCGCAGTTTATTAGGGAAGTGTTTTCTCACTCACACACACTCACACACTCGCTCATCCACACATGCAACAGCTAAGAAGAAAAACCAACAGATGTGCCTCAAAGAACGGGAGCTTCTTAAGTCTTCTCCAGTCAAACTGTTTGTTTTTTAATCCCTTTGGAAAAAGTAAATGTGAGTGTATTCATGACTGTGTGTAATCATATGCACGCATGGCTCATCAAAGATACACAAAGCTAACAAACTAATGCTTGTCCTTCTTTTTTTTTTCTCTCTCTCTCTCTTTTTTTCCATGTCTTCTTCTGATCCTCCTCCTGTGCCGTCGCTGTCATCAACAGGTAAACACACAAACACACACACTCTCGTCTTGTATCTTGTGTTGTACACAGATGATAAAATACACAGGAGCGGCCAAGAATGGTCAGATTATTTTCCTAGGGATCCAATGAACTAGTGAAAGAAACAGTGGGAAGAGAGCAGGAGCAAAGATTATTTGAGACTAAGTAAGGCAGAACAGTTCGTGTTGCTTTTGTTCATTTTAGCAGAAAGAGCTTTTTTAGATATACAGCAGAGTCACGAGGAGCAGTTTCATTTTAAAGCTACATTGTGTAGGAATTACTCCCATCTAGCGTTGCGGTTGTATATCCCAAGCAACTCAATCATATTTTTCATGCTGCATTCACTGAAATTGGGCAGACGGCAGACGGACGTTAACCGCTGCATGTAATGAGCTAACAAACCTAACACACTTCATTTTAAAGCTACATTGTGTAGGAATTACACCCATCTAGCGTTGCGGTTGTATATCCCAAGCAACTCAATTGTATTTTTCATGCTGCATTCACGTGAAATTGGGCAGACGGCAGACGGACGACAGCCGCTGCATGTAACGAGCTAACAAAGCTAACAAACTTCATTTTAAAGCTACATTGTGTAGGAATTACTCCCATCTAGCGTTGCGGTTGTATATCCCAAGCAACTCAATCGTATTTTTCATGCTGCATTCACTGAAATTGGGCAGACGGACGACAGCTGCTGCACGTAACGAGCTAACAAAGCTCTCTCTCTTTTTTTTCCATGTCTTCTGATCCTCCTCCTGTGCCGTCGCTGTCATCAACAGGTAAAAACACACACAAACACACACACACATATAACTCTCGTCTTGTATCTCGTGTTCTACACAGATGATAAAATACACAGGAGCGGCCAAGAATGATCAGATTATTTTCCTGTCAAACTCCCCCCGTTGCCTCCCTTGACCAATCATATTTGATGTTTGCCACTGAGTGCCTGAGTGCGAGTGGGGGTCCCCTGCTGTCTAAACAAACCCCCCCCCCCCCCCCCCCCCCCTCAACACCCCCCCTGGCTGTGCAGTAGTGGAGAGAGAAAAGGGCAAGAGAGCAGCGCTCAGGCGAAACAGCAGCACCGTGAGGAGACGTGTCAGCTGTGTGAGGTGGATGATGATATGAGCCACTGCTGCTGCTGTTGTTGTTGTTTCTCACTCTGCTTAATGCTAACACATGGATGCCCCCCCCCTCCCCCCTCCCCCCTCCCCCCCGTGGCTGGGCGTCGACCCACTGTGTGGTCAGGACCCCGGTGGTGGAAGGTGGTGGGTGGGATGTAATGAGCCCAGGCTGGACTGCTGGGCCATGATCTGTCAGAGCAGAGCAGGCTTTGTGTGTGTGTGTGTGTGTTTTTGTATGCCACCACAGATGCATGGTGGCATACATGGTGGATTTCCCCCCCATCCTCCCCCCCTCTATGCTCCCTGTAGGTGGATATCAAAGGCCTGTTGTAGTGTGACTCCACCCGTCTGGAGCTTCCTGCTGCTTCGCTCTCTGACACTGTCCATAAAATTTAAGGCTTGATTTCACTGCCACAGCCTCACTCAGAAAATATCATAACATTTTTTTTTGCCTTTTGTCGAATTCAAACAAATCTCCTCGTCCTATTTTTGAACTCGGATAACAAAGCAATACAGGGAAAAAACAAAAAACAAAAACTAAATTACCACTGTTTAAATTGCTGCCATTTTTCCTCTTCTATTTTCATTTGTGTAAAAAGAAAACTCACCTTAAATAAATGACCTGTGAGTTTATATTATAAGTATATAACTATAAACTCTCTACAGCAGAAATAAGAGTTTTTAATTAATGCACTCTCGGTGGTTTCCCAATTTCTATCACATTGTATCATGGGTGAGTGAATCTAAATTAAGGTTTTGATAATCGTATTTTAAAGTTTTTTGCTGAGATGAGTAACAGTTGTGAGATAATTTAGAGGTGGGTCTTCATCCTGTCTTTTCCTATGAATCATCAGGGTGCTGTTTTCTTTTTTTTTTTTCTTTTTTTTTCTCTCTTTACCTCTGTTTCATTCTTTTTTAAGTGAGCCTGGAGGACAGCCTGCTGGCAGCCGCGGATGCAGAGAGGTTTTCTCTAGCAGTACATGAGTGAGGGAGACAGATGGAGCATGCCAGACAGTGATTTGTGGATTTATCCAGATTTATGATGGGAGGAAGTGAGGCTGGATGTGAACGGGGGGGGAGACAGTCGGGAAGGGAGGGGGGGGGGGGGGGGGGGGGGGATGCTGCTTTCAGTGCAGGCTTCTTCTGGAAGCCTCTGGATGGGGGGTCCCAGCACAGTGGTGTTGTTGTTTGAATCGACTTGCGTTTTTTATTTTAGCACGCTGCTCTGTGTATTACTGTTTTGTCGTCGACCGAGCAGTGCGTCCTTGCCTTCACATTGAACTCCATTACGTTCCTCCCAGGACTCAGAGCTGTCTTTCAGATCGCTTGATTGGCATCTGCTGTGGCTCCGCTAACACAAAGGCATCTTGTTTTATTTCCCCACTAATTTAGCCTCCCTCCCTGGTCGCTCCACTAATATTAACAATACGAGATTGTTAGCGCTCCCCTCCTCCTCGTCATGTCATTTAAAGAGCCGAAAAATCATGAATAACATCAAAACAATTGCGAGAATGTGATAAAAATCACGGTTTATCAAGATTAACAGTGCAATAAGAAAAGGAAGATGGGTATAGTCACAAAGAGGAAAACTGCTGTATGAATTGATCAAGAGATAAAAGATGACGATAACTTATCATAGCAGATGTTTGCTTTCATAGGAAATATCCCTTTGATAATCTACTTTTTATTCCACATACTGTTGATGTTTACAAAGCTTCAAGGTTGTTAACTCCACCTCAGGGGAGAGGAAAACATAACAGCCATTCTGGGATACAGGATGAAAGAAAAATAAAGATGTTCATCCTTTTTCACAACATTGAAAAGGTTGAACACGTTCCTTTGTAACGGCACTCTATTATGCCATGCTGTCACAGCATTTCACTGGTAAATCTCGCAGTCCATTTGAGAGGAGAGTCTGAAATCCAATTTGAAGAATATCAAGGGGGGACAAACAAGTGAGACCATGTCCCCTTGCCCCCCGAGAAAGTTTACCCCATTTCTCAGCGGAGTGGCTGCAGCGTGGATGGAGGCACAAAAAGGCAACTTGAGAGACACATAACAGCGACGTGTACGTACAGGATCTTTTTTTTATTTTATATCCGTGTTCACAAACAATTTCTGCTCTCATGAGTGGACCAGTGGGTTTCTGACAAATGATACCTTTCATCCTTCATCCATTGGTTGAGAATACATGGGGTTTGTTGGATCGGTAAGAATACATCAATTTTAAAAAAAGCTAAAAAACATTGGGCAAGGCTTTCTCTCTAAGCCTGCCATTATTCCACTTGCTTGCGTCCCTTCCTTCGCTATCTAGGGGTAACCCTTCTCAGTCTGGTATCTCTGTGCTTATAGCCAATCACAGGGAGGGCTTCTGTTTGAGTAAACCAAGATATAATGGAGCGTCTCCCTGTAGAGGAGTCACGTACCAGTGGTTTTCATTCATTTCATTTGTAAACGTCAAGGGGGTGGGAGGAGGACGGCCCTCTCAGAAGGCCTTGAATGAAAAAGTGGTGGAGAGAGAGAGAGAGAGAGAAAGAGGAAACAAAAAAATACCACACAGCAAACAGTGAAACAGGTCAGAGACAAAAAAAAAGGAAAAGATATGAGGAAGGTGTAATAAAGGAGCAGAGGGATCCAGTGAACTACAGAGAGAAAGAAACAGTGGGAAGAGAGCAGGAGCAAAGATGTTTTGAGACTAAGTAAGGCAGAACAGTTCGTGTTGCTTTTGTTCAGTTTAGCAGAAAGAGCTTTTAAGACATACAGCAGAGTCACGAGAAGGAGTTTCATTATTTTAAAGGACAATTCCGGGCAAATTCAACTCGGGGCTGTATTTTCCTAACATTTTAGGTCTAAAAGAAGGAATCTGAAGATTTTCAGTTTAATTGCTCCCGTTTTGCGGTAGTTGTGTCTGTCCCCGCATCGCCACGGCAGCGATGAATGGGAGCGGATGCAAGTTCCGCTGCTTAGGCTGTTCCTCGATTTTTTTCCCCCAGCGTCAGATGGCCACTCAAACATGCACGAGAAGTTTATTTTACTTCAAGCAAGTCAAGAGTTGATATTCCTGTGTTTATGACACAAACGGGAGCTTCCAACTGCACGTGAACACACCGAGCGTCAACGTTGAATTAGATCTAGATGTCGGCTTGCTTGAAGTAAATAAACTTCTTGGTTCATGTTTGAGTCGCCATCTGACGCTGTCTGTGGAAAAAAACTGCGACTTTGAGGGATGTAAACAGCCTAAGCAGCGGAACTTCAATCCGCTCCCATTCATCGCTGCCGTGGCGATGCGGGGACAGACACAACTACCGCAAAACAGGAGCAATTAAACTGAAAATCTTCAGATTCCTTCTTTTAGACCTAAAATGTTATAGGAAAATACAGCCCTGTCCTTTATAGAGCATACGTTTAGGGGCTGATCTGGGTTCAGCGGGGGGTCAGAACAGCCCATAGGGTAGCTACAGCAGGTTGAGGGGCAGCTCATTTTATAGGCCAGGCCTCACAAGTAAGAAAAAAAAAAAAAAAGCCGGTGGCGGATGCAGTGAAGGAAGCAGGAGCTGGTTGAAGGTCAAAGTCAAGGACACGATTTGGGAACTTTAGTTTATGTAACAGAGACTGGAGGAGTTTTCCCCCCAGTGAGCAGCGTTGAGTTTGTCGTGCATGGATCATATAGACAGGAAGCTCCATGCACTCTTGCACTCGCCTATAGGAACAGAGTGGATGTGGAGATGGGTCATGATGATACAGACCTGTGGGATCTGGCAGGTACAGGGTGCTTTACTGTGTCAACGCCTTGATTAATCTCATCCTACAGTCCCTGTATGGACCAAACCAACAGGGAGAGCATGTGCAATGCGCCATTAAAAGAGAGAGAGAGAGAGAGGGAGCAAACAAATCACCTCATTCTTTATTATTACATGTGGAGAAGCCCCAGAGTATAGCAGCTAAATAAATTAAACAGCAAATAAATAAATGACACTCATCAGCGCCTGACGAGGGGAAGGAGGAGGGAGGGGGGTGGAGAAAAAAACAAAACAAAATAAAACATGAAGGTGCAAATGTGAAGAGAAGAGAGTTTCTCCTTTTGGTGTACATGAAACGATTTGTGCAGAGTAGCACTAGCTTCCCCCTTCTCTCTGTCTCTGTCTTTGTCTCTCTCTTTCTTTCTCACTTGTCTCACTCCTTTGATTCCATTCGGGCAATGCAATTATGACAATCGCAGTCTGGAGGATTGGCAAACAAGAGACCGACGGGAAAAAAAAAACTGTGAATGGAAAAACAATGGAGCTTGATGAGAGAAAGGGAATCTTAATTACAAATCTTGCACGGAGATAGGTAGATGGTAAGAGCCTTAGGTAGGGATATCACAAAAAAAAGAAGGCCTGTTTGAAACTTCCACCGCCGCCGTCCGCCACTCCTGTTACATGAGCAGAAAGTTTTTTGTTATAGGACCTACTTCAGGGTTCCCACGCATCCTGGAAAACCTGGAAAATGGTTGACCAATTTCCCAGTCATGGAAAACACATGGAAATTGAGAAAAATATGTCAAATGTCCTGGAAAATTATTTATTACATCATGACACCAGCTGCCAGAGCTCAGTTTGACTTTTTCAGACCCTGCTAAGGATTTCTTTCCCAATCCTAGCGAGAAAACTATCGACATTGAGTTGATGAGTGTTTCCAGACAGACAGAGAACTGTTGTAGGTGTGGTTTAAAAACAAAAACAACATGTTTTTGCGTTGTTCTATGATACATTTTTGTCTTAATTTCTAAGCATGTGAGATAATATGTCATGGATAAGTTGGAGCCATAGACTGCACATCTTTAAATCCGACTTCTGGGAGAGAGAATGAGAGAGAAGAAAAATAAACATAGAAACAAACTGGTTAAATGTACAAAATAAGCTATAAACTGTCGAAAAGACTTCTCCAAAGCATGAATGGGATGGAGGATGTGTTGGCGTGATGTCCGTCAGACTGTAGCAGCTTGAAATGACCTGGAGAAGTGCTGGAATATGATTTCAATAAAAGAGTATAGGAACCCTCCATGGGTTCGGATAATTCTATCAAATCCATACTTCACCTGCTACTTTATACTCTTACTCTTAATTTCCCTTCATCATAGACCAAGAGGCTCCAACAGCTGCCCCCCCCACCATCCCACACTCTCTCTCTCTTTCTCCTTCTCCTTCTATTTCTATTCCACCACCTTGTCTTTGTTCTCCCACTCCTCTGCCCTCACAGGCAGATTGGCTTTCTTCATCTCGCCTCCTTCACAACACCGGCCATTTTCAATTCTCCCCGTTCTCCTTCAAAAGAGCCAACAGCCCCCCCCCCCCCCCCCCCCCCACACACACATCACCATCACCACCACCTACACCTCCACCCCAATGCCTGTCTCTCTGGGGAGTTTGGAAGGGGGAGAAGGGGGCAGTCATAAAAGATAAAGATGAAAGCGAAACCGAGAGAAACAAACAGGCAAACAAATAAGACCCCTAAGTAAAGTAGCTTTTTCCATCTCGGCTGCGGCGCAGGAAGACGCTGACAGGGGAAACTCTGCTGACATGGGTGGGAATCAAAGGTAGTTACGGGAGGGAGGGGGAGGAGTGCGGTGGTGTGTGTGTGTATAAGTGTGTGTGCTTAGTGGACCCATTAGAGGGCTAACCACCTAGATGCAGTGCGGATGAATCACCACCATGACACCTGATAAAGTGTTCATTTCCATATCGTGCACCCACCACAAGTAGGGCTTCAGAAATCCTGGGAGATGCTTAGATGTGTTGCTCCTGTGATGTATTCCTGTATGTGTTTTATTGTCTGTCTCTGCCGTCCCCTCCAAGGCCCATTAATGTACTGTACGACGGTGCACACTAAAAACAGTTGGGTTAAAAAAGAACCCAATTTTAACCCAACTGCTGGTTCAAATAAGGACGAACCCCTTTTTTTGGGTTATTTTAACCCAACAGGTTGGGTTATTCTTTTTTGACCCAACTTTTGGGTTTTGGGTTGAGTTGGGTTATGCTAACTACAACATTGGGTTATTTTTAACCCAACTATTGGGTCGTGTATAAAGCGCTTTCTCGACCCAATAGTTGGGTTAAAAATAGCCCAATATTAGTGATCGCACCGTGGCACCCATGGCGTGGTGGGCGACTTACTGGAAAAAGGAGGTTTTTATATGCACATCATGCTGTATTGAGTTGCCCGCACATTCTCTAAGGATGTCACAGTGATTTTATTCGCACTTGCACAAACGTTTTCGACCGTGTGGTCTTCTTCAGGTGCCAACCTTTCTGAGTTATTGGTGTTGAGTTAAATTTGTGGGTTATTTTTCCAGAGTGCAACCCATTTTCAGGGTTATAGGGCTATTAATTTAACCCAATTCCTGGGTTGTTCAAGTAATTGGGTTATTTTTCAGTGAGTAACCCATTCGTTGGGTTAAGGGTTGGGTAATTCACCCTTGCACAAACGTTTTCGACCGTGTGGTCTTCTTCAGGTGCCAACCTGAAGCCCTATAAGCCTGAAAATGGGTTGCACTCTGGACAAATAACCCACACATTTAACTCAACACCAATAACTCAGAAATTGGGTTACAGAGATAACCCAACATTTTTTTAAGTGTGTGTCTAGTAGTGTGTGCATGTTGCTTCAGTCAGAGTGACTCTGTAGGATCTAATGAGGCTAGGCTCTCAGCCATCTCTGCAGCCCCAGCCCCAGCCTTACTTACCGTACCGGAGAGGGCTGGATGAACACGGGGCCGGGGCAGGGAGGTAATTAGGCAGCGAGTGGTGGTGGTCAATGACGGGCCGCCACGCACCCCGGGCCTCCAGCCTCCAGCTGCTTTGTGCGCTGCGAGGCCCCGCACAAAAGGGCTGATGAGGAGGCAGGCTGACCTTCAGGCCCTGGCACACGCTTCCAAGGGTGTCTACAAAAAAAAAAACCCCAAAAAAAACCCTGCTGAGCCACTGGAGGTTCAAGCTCCTCCTGTACACACCTCTGCCGCACTGTCTAATGGGCAGGCTTCTCCTAAACTTTCAAAATCTCCCAACCCCAAAGCTGCTTGGGGAGAATTTGTGGACTGAGGAGTGAATACAAATCAGGCATCGCCATTTGGCCTCAACCGCTGGTGAAGTTTTCCTTAGCAATTCTCGTTCTGCTTTCTTGTTCCTGTTTTTTTAAACTTTCATGGGCCCAATCTATTCGCTACTCTCTCTCCCTCTCTCTCCCTCTCTCTCTCCACAGCAGACTATGTTAGCAAATGGCTATGTCAACTTTCGTACCTCTGCCTGTATTTAAAGTCCAATACTATGCAGACAGAGAGTAATCACCAGCACGGAGAGGCTGAAGATTTATGGCGCTGCTGTTGGTATTGTTGTTGCTTTAAAAGTAAATTCTCATGCACAATCATAGAATGAATCATTTGATCTTTAGCATCAAATAAGTCGTCGTTGGCTGTGGCTTTGACATGAGGAAATTTATTCCCTCTCAGGCCATAAAGCTGGCCATGGGCGGACAAGCGTCTCTCTTAGATGGGCCACATAAAGGCACAAGACCCAATAAAAGGAATGTCACAGGAAGTGCACTGGATGTCATTAATAATAAATCACAATTGTCTGAAACTGACCTGGCAGCGAGGATGGACCTAGTGGAAAACCTCGGCGTGTGGAGGGGAGAGCACCTCCTATTTATGTCAATCACAGCCTCGAATCTGGCCTTTTATTAGTACGAGAAGCAATTAACCTTTCAGAAAACAGTGTCACTCAAGCACAGACAAAAGAGCATTTTGGAGATGTTCAACAAGTCCTGAGACAAATGACTTTGATAAGGTTGGTGTTAATGGTCAACCTGCAAAAACGGGTATAAAGTTCAGTTCCCTTTTCCTGTCACATCCCGACTTCACGGCGAATCGGTGTCAGTCTCCGTGGCTCCTCCTCCTTCCTTCCCCCGATTTCCTCCATTTACTCGCCCGGTTTGAAGTCTTATTTTGTTGAATAGTTATGACTGCATGTTTGCAGTGCAAAATAACAGAATGATGTAGATGATAGCTAATAATTACGGTTGGATGGGATGTGTTCAGCGAAGCGTGGCCTCGGCTCGGCACCACTAAAGCAGCAAATGGGGTCTTAGCTCAGCAGGTATTCAACTTTCACCTCCATTTTTAGAGACTGCAGAGAGCCTGCAACTGAAACAATAAACACAGACGCCTTTGAGGAGGAAGGGATAGGGATTAGAAAAACATTTGAAGTGCATGTACACAAACCAGGACACACAGTGGACATCCAGAGGTATACACAGATACACTACGCAGCATACAGATTCACTGCACGGTGTAATTTGCTAACGAATCTCTACATCTTTGTCACTAAACAGCTGGACCCAGATGAAGCCGGGCTATTACAGCTCATGTAAATAGATTTAAAACTAGGCTGGGCAGAGCAGCAGGAGGCACGGCTCAGAGAAACAGGCAGTCGGCTTGTTTCCATCCAAGTGAGTGTAATTCATGTTTGCCGGCGAGGTCAGTATGGAGGAATGTTTTTGGTTCTATGTGTCTTAATTGGAAGGCTTCCGGACCCCGGGGTTAGCACACCTGCTCCTCTATCTGTGGCTGCAGCGAGAGTCTCCTTTCCAAAAATCCAAAATGAGCTTAGAGGGTATGAAAGTGTGTGTGTGTGTGTGTGTGTGAGAGTGAGAGTGGGTGAGTGAGAGAGTGTGAGAGAGGAGAAGCAAAATTGAGAAATTGAAATTGAAGGCTGCTGTGAGTGTGTGTGTGTGTGTGTGTGTGTATGTGTGTGTCTGTGAACACTCGCCTATTCCAAACAACGCTATAAAAGTATTTTAGTGTGTTGATGGTTGTGTTTGGCTCCGGATCAAAGGCAGGAAGAGGTCCCACGCGCTGTTTGAACTGCACAACTTGAACGTTTTTCTAAATGAAAAGAAAAGCGTTTGCCTCGGGTCTCTGGTCGGAGCAGAGAGGTTAGCTTCACCGTAAACAACAGAGGTCACTGGATTATTAAGCAGCAACACATCAGCCTCATTTAAATGACTGAAAATCACATTGTCTGTGTTTGTAGAATAATAAAAAATCTCCAAAAGAAAAAAAACCCATTAAGTTAGACAAAATGTATTAGTCTTTGAAAAATATGACTAATTTGCCTGCATGGTTCCCTTGTTGTTGCTTCTAAAAAAAACAAAAACTTCCACCCGAATCTGAATTTATGAACTGTAATAAAACTATATGTCCAACCTATTAAGTAAAACTTCACAGTGAATAATTACACAATAACCGTTGATATTTCTAGCATCTGCACAAATGCAGATAATGGTAGTTTAGAGGCATCACATTACGGCTCGTAGCAACAAAGCCAATAAAAAAGATAAAAATAGATCATGCTACAGTAAAATAGATAAATGACAACAACAAATAAAGGTAGTAAAAAAAAACACGTGAATACAGTCAAATAAATGAATAAATAAGATGCAGTATAATGATGGTAAAACCGCTGCTTTCACATCCTCACACTGAACATAAAAACTAAAAGCTGCCGCACAAAAAGTTTTTTTCTCCGGCTTTTTGGAACAACTGAAAAGACGTACGGCCCCTCAGGTGCCAGAGCACAATGCAGTTCTTATACATATGATACCATGTGTGCTATGTATATTATATATATATACATATATATGGATTCAAAATATACTTTGGCAGCAACTTGAAAGTCACACAGAAATATAGCAAAGGGAAGCTTAAGCTCTCGACTATGTGGGTGGGCTCAATGACAGTATGATGTCTCTTTCAAAAAGACACAGATACTGTGAAATAACTTGCGTTAGTCATCAGCCTCTCTGTGCCTCTTGAAATGGGTTTACCTCAGAGCCAATTGTACAGACTGAGAAGAATCTCCCACTGTACAAAAAGAAGAGTTTAAGAGAAGGCAAATGGTTAGGAAAAAAACTGATTTCAAGAAGGTTATCCTAAGCAATCAATAGAAGATTCTTTGGAGCTATCTCTGAATTAAAGACAGCCGGACGTACTAATGAAAGATAAGGGGGAAAAATAAAATCCAGTGGCATTTTCCTATTTTTCATCAAACTAACATGATTAAATCAATTTTTAATAAACATTGGCATATCTTATCATCTGATCCTCGGTTGATGTTTTTATTCAAAGATTCCCCTCTCAGAGCACACAGGGAAAAAACACTGGAGACTATTTGAATAGATCTATCTTTTATTACGCCCCAGTATGCACGAGTGTTTATTCCCGACACTTCAATTGCTGTATCAACTATTACTGCTTATTAATTAAAGTGAGGCTCGTGTATGTAAGGATGAGTATGTTTTTTATGTAGCTGTCAGGAGATTTTCTCATCTTAGCTTTTTACACAGTCTTGAGAGTGGCTTTTTATACACCTGTCCCTCCAGACTTTTAGAGTGCAGGACATCTTTTTAAATGTTGCTCTCATGCAGATGGGTTCAAAAGTAATTACAGAGTCTTGCTTTTCCTACTCTGACCCTGGCGTTTTGGAAATACTGGATGCATTTATTGTTTTTTTTTTGTGTGTGCCTATGTTGGCTTCCATTGCTGGAGCGGCACCGGACCAGCAGGCTGATGTGTTAGCTGTTCCCTGCAGAGTTTATGGATGTTTTGGCCCTGCAGTCACCACTCCCTGAAAGAGGCTCTACTCTCAGAGATTAAGACTGCCAAACCTTCACCTCTCCCTCTCCTTTTAGAGTAATTACGCAATTCTGCCTCTCTGAGCGAAGAGAGAGAGAGTGTGTGTGTGTGTGTGTGTGTGTGTGTGTGTGGGGAAAGGCACTCAGATTCATTGAATGCTAATTCAAGCAGGAAATTCAAAAGGGATCTACATATTTTCACATTATGGGTACAAGGACAGGGTGAAGTAAAAATAATATCCAGATATTGTTAAGCAAGATCTATCACAAAGACTCGGGACAACCGCTGCAAACAGGCGAGGTCTTTGAGGTCAGAGGGAGACATCGTGTCACGAGGCCCCGTTTTTATTCCATCCCATTCATAATGAATGAGATCGAGGGGGGTGGGGGGCGTTGTACAGCCTGGCTGAGCCCTGGCAAAATATTTTGGCATCTGGATGCTCAATATTTCATGAGATAAGATGATGGAGGCTAGGTAGATGATGGACACCATGCAGAGTGCCACCGGTATTTGTGTCCGCTTGTTATATATAGCCTGATTTACTCCTTGTTCTGTGCCATGGGCTTGTCATAAGACAGTCCTCTACTCCTTTTTGAGATGCATAGAGGGGCAGAGAAAGCTAGTGGGCTGACTGAGGCAATTAGGTCTATTATTAGTACGACAGTGGAAGGATTGATGCACACAATAGTCGGTGTGTAAGCAGAAAGCCTGGCTACGTGAAGGAAATTCTAATGGTGAGAATTTCCTAGATTATATGGGCCTTCATTAACATTTTCACACATGGCTGCCTAACAAATGAGAAAAGAGCCCTGGCATACCAGCAGATTTATCACGTGCACACAACAGACCGGCTAGCTCCTTCTTCTTCCCCTTCTTTTCGGTGCAGAACACACTCTGTACCGCTCTCGCAAGCAACATTAGCCATGGGCACTTTGGGTGTCTTTGGGCTTTTGAATAATGGGCCAGCAGAACCACGATTGCTGTTCCAGACTACATAATATATAAAGGTACACACTGTATACCTCGCCATAACTTCTGTGGTGCCTTCCCAAAATAAACCCCATGCCGTCTGGTTAATGATGGAAGCCTATGCGCCGTCATTGCGTCTGTCAGGTTTTCCCCAGATGAAGTGAGCCGGCTCTCCAAGACAGTATTCTGGACTTGTTCTCTATTCCCTGCCTTAATTTGGCATGAATTGTCCCTGTTAAGAGCTGATGCACAGGCAGGCCTCTTGCCTGCAGGGCAGGCCCACTTGAATTAACTGTGTTGCACACTTTACATTCTCTGCTCCCTGACATCTTGAGAAATGTTCCCTGGGATCTTTTTTTCCCACAGAGAAGTTCATTAGAATGACAAATAGCATCCTGCCATAAAGTGGAAAACATCACAACGGCACAACAGAAACTGCGATCTGAGGGAAGTGACATGCAGTGAGGGAAATGAATTAGACTCTATTTGATTCTATGTGATATCAGTAGCCGCGGCTTCACCATCTTGTCGGTTCAAAGATTTTGCTGACTCACTCCTGGTATTTTTTTTTTTTTTTTCCCCGAGTCGTTCTGCTCTCTCCATGGGTTGGAGCTGGAGAGCTTAGTGTTCCTTCAAGTCGGCGAGCCCATGGGGTTTTTCCTTTAGCTCAGAACTAACATATTTGATTTAACTGATCGGCTGGATGATATTGAGAGGTTCTATTTGAAGAGTTGAGCCCGGCTCCGTCCGGCGGACTGGTCTAATCTTCCCCAAGTCTTGCAGGAGATGCCATGTCAGCAGCAGCAACAGCAGCTCAGGTTGGTGGTGGAGCAGAGAGGTCAAAGTTGTTCTCTCTTCCCTCGGCTTGGTTGGAGGATCGTTGCATGGATGACCTGTTGCCACACACACACACACACACACACACACACACACACACAAACCCACCAGCAGCTCAGACAGCTCTGCTCCTCTTCATCCTCTTCATGGTTGCCCTGGCCGTCTGCCAGCCGAGCCCTCCGTATCAATAATGAGCGTTTTAAAGAACAGCTTAGGCAAGTGCAAGCCTACCTAATGTCCTTAAGACAAAAGGAGATATTGCCATGGACAGGGGGGCTAGAAATCAATTTCCCATTTGCCGCTTTAATTTCAGCGAGATGGGCGAAGAGATTAGGGCCGAAGGCACCTGTAAGCTCCTCGCTGATGAGCTTTACCTGGGCCTGCTGCTGCACCCACGGACCTGACCCCCCCGGCTAATTAAAGTTCTCAAATTGATCCACAAATAACGTGATACAGATCTGTCCTTTACCACCCTCAACAACACGTCTCGTCGTGGACACCGCCCCATAATGGCCTCATAAAACAACAGTTGTGGTTGTTTCCTGACATCTACCATTAGATTGCCTTATTTTTGATCATGGACGCTGGTCACTTCAGTGGTTAATTGCATGACACAGGCCAGCGGTTGTGTTACCTGGGTTGTGCTGCAGCATGTGTACCTGTGATGTTGACTGTCGATTGTGTTCGTTTGGACTGACAGGACTGGTTTAATGCTGCCGCGGAGACACCGAGAAGCTGAAGCTCTGGTATCGAGGACAGTTTACACGTGTCTCACTTAGTTCTCATCAGAAACAAATAGAGAAGTACAATATCATCTAAAAGGGCTTCCACTAGAGCACCCTGGATGAATAAATACATAATTAAAGGGGACATGTTGTGGAAATATCACTTTTTGAAGGCTCTTTAACATATATTTAGGTGTTTGTCTTGCCTTCTGGCCCCAAAATGTGAGAATTGACAAAAAAATCTGTAATGTTCAGACTCCCTAGGTTAAAATCCATGTGGTTTTATGAGCTGTTTCCTCAGTTGTCTTCCAGCGATGTAACTAGGATTTGAATGTGCATAATCCCACCTCTCACTATACCTGTGAGTACCTGTACCTGTAGAAGAGGCGGGGCAAGCAGTGGCTCATTTACATTTAAAGGGACAGGCACTGAAACCAGCCGTTCTGAACAGGGCTGTTTTGAGAGGATGAAAAGAGCTCTGATGTTTGATTCTTAGGGTATTTTGACTAAAGCATGTCACAGACATGTCTTTAAGACACCTGGGAACTATTTTAATTTCTGGAGAATGGGCAGAAAATGTCTCATTTAACAATCAAAGCCTCAAAGAGCTACAGTGAAGTTTTAGTTGCAAAATTTAACCCAAAAACCGAACTAAATCCAATCTGCTTTTACAGGATTGTGGAGGTTTGGTTAGACCTGAATTTGATTGACAGCGACAACATAAGCAAATCATCATCATTTCAGATACTTGTCAAAATGTAACCAGCACCGAACAATATGTGGCATCGGTTTGTTTTTTTCCCAACACAGCTCTGTTTCAGACGCGGCTAGAAGAGCGCACATAAAATACAAACACATCTTTTTGTGTAATAACCAGTGTTGCTCTGCAGAACTCTGCAGGTAATCAGATATCAAACAGTCCAGACGCTCTAATCCCTCAGCCCACGTCACCACCGGCATCCAAAACATGTTTCTAGTCGGCGGAGCTTTCCGTGTCACGCAGTCCTCCTCCTCTTCCTCCTCCTCTTCCTCCTCCTCTTCCTCTTCCTCCTCCTATACCTGTCTATGTGGCGGCCAGACGGCCACCGCGCCCCGCCTGCCCCTCCGCAGGGCGAGGCCGCTCCGAGGCAGCTGTGCTGAGGTAGCATTACGCTTCACGTCACACCGCCAGAATCTGAAAGTCCTCCACACGTTGGTGGGTTTACAGCGCTGTAGCCTGTGTCTACTCGTGCATGTCAGAGGAATCTCATGAATGTAGTACAGCTCTGCCCTTGACTTGTTTTATACAGACTTACAGGAATCAAGAACAATTGAGAGTGAAGGGAGCAGCGGTATATATTTATATATTTATATATATATATATATGTCATTTTTTTTCTTTCCCCAATAAATGTGGGCAGAAATAACAAAAGTTATCATGAACTGAACTTGGTCTAGTTTCCAGCCAGTGAAATTACATAATGGCCCGTCTTAGTAGTCATGTGCTGTGCTTAGAGGAGTTATTTTTAGCAACCTGCATGTTGCCCTTCCCTCTTGTACAATGGTTGTCGGCTCCATTGTGGTGAATTTTTAACAAGGGCCTTTTCCTAAGCCCCTCGGAGGAGTTAATTAAAGTGATAGAGGCTATAGCTGATGAGCCATATCACCCTGACCTTGAGGCTCTGCTTTCTACACCTCCACCACAATTATACCTGCATAATCAGAACGAACATGCACATTGCACACACACACACACACACACACATGCACACACACATCATCATGGAGAGACAGAGCGAGCGAGCGAGCGACCCCCAGCCGGAGTCGCAAGCCACATATTCCCTCCGGTCCCCACGACGACGACGAGCGAGCCGGTGAATCACCGCCGAGCAGCAACAACACTGTTACCGCGCGGGCGTGTGTGTGCGTTATCATCACGAGGGGCTTCCTCTAAAGCCGAGACAGCCGAGGCCTGGGAGGAAGCTTAATGTTTTCAGGTTGTCTCGTCTCTCCGTCCATCCATCCATCCGTCGGTCCGTCTGTCTCTCCATCCCTCCATCCCTCCCTCCATCTGTCTATCCATGTATCCGTCCATCCGTCTGTCACAATCTTGTAACAGGACATGTCTCCAACACCTCGAGGGAGCTTCTTCGAATGTAGCTAATTAAATGCTCACTTGAACTCAAAGATGATGTCGTCAGATTTTGCTGAGCTAATAAAGGTTAAAGGTCAAGGTCACTGTGACCTTTAAGAAAAACTCTAAAAAAACACCACATTTTGGGGCCTTAACTCACAAATTGAATGCTTTAGTTTTGACAAAAGACACTGAAAATGCCTTTCATTCACATTCCCTCAAAGTTTTCACTTGGCTACATACATTGTGTGAGTCTGGATTTAAACTGCAGCTTGATTGTTTGGTGGAGGCATACAGCCACGAGGCGGTAATTCAGTTATTTTCCAGCATGATAATCACAGCAGTGTTATATTTGTGTAAGGGATTTTTCCCTCTTCTGTTTGTGTATGTGATTCTCTCTCTGTCTTACCCCCTCCTCCTCCTCCTCCTCTTCTTCTTCCTCCCTCTTTCTCTCTTTCTCTCACCTTTCCCCCCCTTTTCCTCTGCCTCCCTCTGTGTCTCGCTGTCTCCAGTCTGACGGTATATGGCCCCCTGTGCAAAACAGAAGACGACTTGGTATTTGGCGATGTGGTGCATGCAAATGATCTCTCTGTCAGGACTGCTTATTCTAATATGACAGCGTAGTGAGTTATCTGGTCCGCTCTATATTGGCAACCAGATCTGCAGCTGCCAGCTAGAGGGTAGAGGAGCTCAAATGTTTGTGTGTGTGCGTGTGTGTGCGTATATATGTGTGTGTGTGTGTGTCATCAAGCTAGACAGTCCGAGACAGAGAATAGATGAAGACATGCAAGAAGAGAGAGAGAGAGGAGCCGGCTAAGACAGCCATCATAGAAGCCAGAGATTGAAAGATGGGCGATGAGTGAAGGCGAGAGTTTCTTCCCACCACCACAACCGGCTCTGACTCTTCCAGTGTTAGTGCTGTTTAGTAGAGCTGTCTCTTTCAAGAAAGCCATCGAGACATGAATAAAGAGAAAACGAGGAAAAAAATGTTTTGGCGAGAATGGGATGTCACAGCAGATAAGCATCACGAGCTGCTCCATATTTATTATGTGCAACAATTCGACTAACCAGAGAATTTAGATTAATAACACTGCGGCCCCGGGAAGTAATTTCCTTTTTGCGAAAGTGATTTACATGGCGCATCGCTAAGAGAACAGCTCTCGCAGGCCTTTTTGTTGTGTCAGCTAAAAATAATGACATTTAAAGTACCGACCAAGGTTAATAGGCTTCCTCTATGGTTATGAACTTTTTCCTGCGCGCGCCCCTCCCTTTGTTCTCCCCGCGAATCGACCCGCTGCTTTTATAGTTTCAACATTCACACTCACTGTAAACCACCTGCCTCCCTCTGAGAACGCCCTTTCTCCGCTAAAACCAGCCCCTATACATGTATGGAGAGAGAGAGAGAGAGAGAGAGAGGTGTCAATTGTGAAGGAGTTATACTTTTACCGTATACGTTTGCAGCTTAGTTTTTGCAATGGAAATTGGGGGAGAGGAGGATTTTTGGACCGTTACCTGAGATATTGGTGTAATCACCGTGCCATGGTCCAGTTGAGCAAGTAATTACACATTCTCTGGGAATGAAACCTCCAAACTAAATGTTTCTGTAGTCAGCTGCCAACACGGTTTATTTACACAACACCTCTGCATGGTAAAAAAAACAAAAAAAAACAACAACTTTGCTGGATAGGAGGTGCGGTGGCGGTGTGATGGAGTTTATTTGTCGTGGGAACGAACGGGAGAAGAGAACTTCCTCCTCTTCTGTAGCTGCACCGAGGCGCCCGCACCACCACCACCACCATCATCATCATCATCATCTCTCTCTGGCCGTTTCTGAGTCAGCACACTGAGAGCAGCCTCAAAGAAAGTGCACGGAGCGCTCTGCACAGGTGGCATTTCACTGAGCTGCTCCGTGGCAGCGACTCCTACATCACTTTAAGCTGTTGGTGGTTGGAACGGGTTAGTGGGCGGTGAGGTGGTTGGGTGCTGCTAAACCTTTTCCATCTCCTGCAGGAAAGCTGCTGCTTGGGTTAAGATGGGGAATTTTGGAAATATTCCAAATTGGAAAGTAATTTAAACAAACTGTATCATATCACAAACATAAATGTAAATATTTTGTTGTCATAAGCAGACATCCATGCAAAATAATACATTTAGAAAACATGACATTTCAACAGATTTATTATAAGTAGAACTTTATCATGTTTTAATTCTTGTATGAACAATCAATTCTTTTACTGAACGACAAAAACATGAATGTTGAGTAAAATATTACTCATCCACCCACCCCACCCAATCAAAAAGTAAAATGACGACCCCCCCCATGCTACAATATATTTTCCACAACTATATTTAAGTTCCCTGTTAAAGATGTACAGAAATGGCCGTTTGTCCTGTTTGTCGTGCCGAGTTGTCACGAGTTGCCGCACGACTTTACCCGAGTAAGGAAAACAAATTTGATTGGTCGTTATCAAGGGGGCGGGATATTCAATGTTTGGGGTGGGACCGAGCTCGGTGTGTGTGTGTGTGTTGTCTCAGATGTTTGATTGACGGATGACGGATCCAATATCAGTGGCCGGAAAAAAAATACCACACTTTCATCCCGGATTTACTCAAAAATAGAATTTTGAACAAAGTTTGGCCTACAACGTCTGATAGATGAGTTATTACACTAATGTTAAAGGGACAACGAGGAGTTTTGGAAAGGTGAAGTGTTTTCACACTACATTTATGAGCCTCTGAGCGCACCGTGAATTTCTTTGACCGGCGCAAGACAGACTCATGTTTTCATTCATCAAGAATTAAAGTCAGAGGTTGGAAGACGATCAGATACCGTCGTAGTTCCGACCATAAACCGCGATTCAGCTGCGTTATTCTCATAGCTCGTCGCGAAACCGAAAGTAAGGAAATGCTGGTCGGCTCGACCAGCATTTCCACCACCACTAATAATAACAAAATAACGATAGAGACAAAACGATATATATATTGAAAATGGGCCCATTAACAAGTGGTAACGTAGATTCATCCACAACCGCTAAACCTTTCCATCTCCGGCAGTAAAGCTGCTGCTTGGGTGAGACCGGCCCACGCCCGCCTCCTCCCATATTTTGGATAGATGTATTTTTGATGGCGGGTTGGTTCCTCCCCGCGTGGGGCAGCCAGGTGCTTTTAATGAGGAGCGCCCGCCCGGCGTCCCAGGCAGTCTGCAGGAGGGAAGAGCAGAGTTATTGATAAATCATTAACGTTGGTGGAGGAGGTGTGGAGGAGTCGTAGCTCCGGAGAGCCGTCTTACTGCTGAATATTTCATCGGCACACAGATGTGCTGCTGTCTGTGTAACCGCTCATGGCTCCTCAGCTTTCTGCCATTATGTAGCCGTGGATAGTAATCCCCCACACCTCATCCGCTATAGACAAATCACAGAAACACACAGAAACACAGGTCTGGCAGAGGAATCGCTGCCTGCACCTCCTCGTCCCGGCTGCACAGCACACCTCTGCTGTACCCGCTAGCCCCTCCCACACAACGCCAACGTGGACGTAAAGAAACAACACAAGCAAACAAATCAGTGTCATAACAGAAGGAGGCGTATTGTGAGGTTTTTTTTCTTTTTACCCGACCACAGCGATGCAGCTCATCTAATGCTGCAATTCCATTAGACTTATCTCCAGCGGGGGAGACAGAGGAACGACTGCTGAGTCAGACCAGAAGGGGCCAGGGATTACTTATTCCCCGTGTCAT
Organism: Trachurus trachurus; assembly: GCF_905171665.1. Lineage (NCBI taxonomy): Eukaryota > Metazoa > Chordata > Actinopteri > Carangiformes > Carangidae > Trachurus > Trachurus trachurus. Next base: position 30,582,474 of record NC_139901.1, on the reverse strand, counting down.
CTGTACAGAAGCATGTAGTTCATGCGCTCACACACGCACACACACACACACACTTCCCTCTCACCAGTGCTTACTCTCCTGTGATGCCATCCTCAGCGCACCCATTTGTCTCGACTGTGTAACACTGCCACCTCCTGTCTGGGAGCCCCGGGGTGCCGGCAGCGGTGACCAGAGTGCAGGCAGGCGGCTTAGAAGGGGGGATGTGGGAGGATGGAAAATGAAAGAGGGAGGAGTAGGACTGAGAGAAGAAAGAGAAGAGCGAGAGAAAGGAGGTAAAGAGGGGAGGAGAGAGTGGAACAGGGAGGAATATGGGGGGAAGAAGAGAGAGAAAGAGAGAGAGTAAAAGAGATCTCAGAGCTCACCCATTGCTGATCAAAGAGCCGTCTCTCTAATCCTCCAGATTCAGCAGTCAGCCTGTCTCTGAGCATTTCCAGTTGCCGACAAAAAGGAAAAGGGAAAAACACTTGGGGCTAAACTGCCCTGAAGTGGTGCTATTTTTACTTTTTCAGAAAGGCAAAAAGTGGGACCCCATGCTGGGGGGATGTGCATAAGGACAGGGCGAAATTAGGAGAACAAAGCACAGGAGAGTACAAGAGGAGAGAGATGTTGTCGAGGAGTCATCCATACAGGAGACAACAAAACCACCTCTGTTGTTGTTATCGTCGTACACTAGGCAGCAATAAGTTTTATCTAAACGATGTTTGTTCCAGTGCAGCCGAAGTTGGGTCTGCATGTACTGTTGTTGTATAGAAATGCATTAAGAATCTGGGAAAGTAAAGCAACTCTGCAAAAATCTCTACTATTTAAGAAAATCATATGCCACATTTTTTTCGCTCGATAACCCAAACTACGCCGCCAGCTCGGTTCAGATTGATGGATTTGTTGATTTAGGTTTAGGTTTCCACTGAAGAGAACAGTTTACCTGCGCCTCAAGGTTCAGTTCAAGGTCCAGTATTTTCTCCAATGTCGATGTTTCTGCTTGGTAAAACACAAAATCTGTAAATAAAGATAATGCTCGGTTATAAAAACCTGCTGAATTCCCTTTAAGCATGCCTTTACTCTCGAGTTCTGCTACAATATAGATGTTAATTGTTGGGCTTACCTTCAGCCCCTGTGGCTATTAACACCTTTATAGAGTAATGCTCAATGCAAACGCAAAAATGAGGCATGTTTTGTCATCCATCATCTCCCTTTTGAATTATTATTATTACAAGTACTGTACCATAAACGTTACATAAAATTCATACATTTTAATATTTATGAAGTTAAACAGCTGCAGATTTTCTGTTCTGTAGTTTCTGTTATAGCGGTGTTATCCTCACTGGCTACTCTCAGTGGACTCACTAGCCTGGTTTGAATAGACCGCAAGTGCTACATAGTGTACATATACACTCCACTCATTTGCCAGTTTATTCAGTACACTCAGCTAAAACTAATGCAGCCTATAACACAAGAGCCCTGCAACACAGACAACAGTCTCCATAAAAGTTATATAGTTCAGTTTGGGGTTGAAACTGCTCTAGATTCAACCTCATGGTCAGGTTTGGAGAAGGAACTTTAACTTTTTAAAAAATAAAAATAAAAATCAACAATAACACCTCCAAGAAACTGCAGCCTCCAAAATGACCATACAACTTCAATCGACCTCAAGAGGAAGTATCCATGGCAGGGCTGTTGTATTATTGGACTGTATTTGCTGTAGATATAACTCTTTATAAATCATAAATCCAGTTCAAATCAATTTCATATCATCATTTTACCCCAAAACATGCTGCTGTATCACCAAAGGAGGTGAAACCTTAACAACACAGAAGAACTGTCAGGCATGTATGCATGAAGCAGAATAACACGGGGGGAAAGACTTAATGGGTAAAAAGATGACAAAAGCAGGAAGAATGCATTCTCGGACGGAGGCGGAAGGAAGGAAGGAAGGAAATAATGAATGAAGTTGAGGAAAAGGTGCGAGGAAAAAGAGTGAGGAATGGGCTGAACGGGAGGCTGTAAATCAAAGGGAGGGAGTCAGAATGGAAGGAGAGAGAGGTGAGGTCAGTCAGATGGAGAAAGAGAGAGGGAGGAGAGCTGGCCAGCAGCGGTGGAGGAGGAGGAGGAGGAGGAAGAGGAGGAGGAGGATAAAAATGTGTGGTGAGGTAATGGCAGTGATGAATAGCCCGTGGCTGATCAGTAGAAGCCAGGTTGGTGTTTGAAGATTAGATTTTAATACAGCGCTTTGACTTCACTCTGCTTGCAAAATAATCACAGTGAAAAGGAGGAAAAAAAAAAAGAAGCAAATTAGGAATTATTTCATACAACACAAACTGATTATGCCAGTGTGCCCTTGACGAGGGGAGTCTGCAACACAACCTGCCATGTTTAGGCTGTTCAGGCCTCGCTTTTTAGCAGTGGCAGGTAAGTCAATAATTCAGAAATAATTTAAAAGCGACTTTGGAGCTGGGTTATAATATATTGGAGCCATGACAGTGTCTGTTTGTCTGAATATTTTTCCTCACAGCAAATGTGGCCTTGAGCTGATTGCCAAAAATTGTCAGCATGTATGACATCAAAGGCTCGTCTGTCCCAGCGTGTTGTCCAGATTTACCCAACACTGTTTTTCGTGGATTCTTTCTGCGAGTAAACAGGAACACGCAACTATTGTGATGCATTACATCCCCAACAACACCCTGCGTTCAAAGCCGTGGAAACATTTTTTAATGTGGAGAGCAGATTGACAGCCATTGCCTGAGATGTAGGCTTCCCCTTTTCTTTCTTTTTTCTTTCTGGTTTACTCTCAGCTCAGTGTTTACTGGCTTTGGTCTGTCTCTTGTCTTGTGGTTTGATTGTTGACGAGCACACGTGTGTCGACACTCGACAGGGAGCTGGGCTCTGATCGTGTGAATGAGATGCTCATCATCAACGGATTTGACTTTGTGCCCACTTTTAGGACTTTTTATTCCCGTTTTACCTCGGTTCACCCAGATCTGCTGACATGGCTGGGGTGTAAATGTGCTTGATAACTTGTAGAAATTTCTTCATTTGAGATGTATCCAGGGGTCCAAACATATAGACAAACATGAACTCATCAAACAAACATGTTCTCAACAATAAGGAAGACAAAACAAACAAACACAAAAAGTCCACAACAAACAAAGGACAAACCACAGTTAAAAACTACATCGGAACAATACAACCACAAGAAGACCACAATGGCATGGCAAGGCATCTTTATGTATATATAGCACATTTCATACCAAGGCAACTCAATGTGCTTTACATAAAGACAAAACATTTGAAAAGAACAACATAGAACAGCATAAAAACAAACACATTTTTTACCAAAGAAGAATAAAAAAGTAGAATAAAAAAATAGATAAAGTTTAAAGTCCTGCCTCGTGCTGGCGGACCACTTGTACATAGACGCTTGTTTATCCTGTTACATGCAGCGTCTGTTGTCTGTCTGATGTCTGCCCGATTTCACGTGAATGCAACATCAAGAATACGTTCGATATGCAACCGTACCGCTAGATGGGGGGAATTCCTACATGTTTTACCTTTAAAAAGAGCTCAGCTATAAGCACATGAAAAGAGAAATGTTTTTAACCTGGATTTAAAAGAGCTCATAGTTGGGGCTGATTTCAGTTCTGCTGGTAGTTTGTTCCACTTGTGAGCAGCATAACAGCTAAATGCTGCTTCACCATGTCTGGTTTGAACTCTGAGCTCCACTATCTGACCTGAGTCAGTCGATCTCAGAGCTCTACTGGGTTTATACTCTACTAACATGTCATTCATGTGTTCTGGACCTAAACCATTCAGTGATTTGTAAACCAGTAGCAGAACTTTAAAATCTATCCTATAGCCGACTGGGAGCCAGTGTAAGGTCTTAAGAACTGGAAAAAATGGCCAACACTGAGACTGAAATAACAGTATATAATTATTAATATCAATTCAACAAATCAATAGAGATATGTTGATATATATATATATATAACTATATAATATGTGACATGACTCCTGGGTACCTTGTTGTGTATTCAGTATACGTGTATATATACAGTATATGTGTGTGTGAGCAACGTTGGCCATAAGCAAAGAAGATTCAGTTTGTCTCGCCAACCATCCCGGTGGCCAGTGGTGGTGGTGGTGGGTGTGGGGGTGTGGGGGTGTGGGGGTGTGGGGAAGGGGGGGGACTAAAATAGTACTCTGTCTGTTGCCAAGGTTACAACATTGACAACATGACGTGGCCATTCATTCTCAATACTGTATCTCCCTGGCCTTCTGTGAGAAAGTGGCTGCTAATCTTAGCCCTCAATCTACCCGCCTGTCAATGTGAAGAGGGGAAGCGGCGGCCGAGGTATGGGGATGAAGGGAGTTGGGTCGGCTCCATCCCCTTCGCATCGCGGCCCGTTCCACTCATCAAACCCCCTCCCCACTGCCCCCCCGCCACCACTGCCCCCACCAGCCGCCGCCGCTACCACCACCGCCCCACAGCTTCTCTCCAGGCGGCGCATGTTCCTTCAGCTTGCAGATAAAAGCCATTGGGCACCCGTCCTTCTTCCAGTGTGTGTGTGTGTGTGCATGTGTGCGAGAGTTTCAATGCAGACCCTGCGTGTCACTCTTTTTTCTTTCGTCTTCTTCTTTCGTCTTTGTAGGTAGGTACGCGTCGTGTTGGCTTGAGGAGGAGAGAAGAGAAGGGGGGGGCTGAATGGCAACCGGATGGTCGTCACAATAAAACTGTAATTGAAAGATATGTTATCATGACTATTTCAAGCTGAGGAAAGTTGTATCAAAGAGACATTCCTGCTTTAAAAAAAAAAAAAAGAGAAGAAAGGGAATCTCTTTTAATTAAAAAACAGTGCTCAAAGGGGCGACCAAAAGTTGAAACTGGAGGCATGTTTGGCATGAATAAGTTGCCCCTCTCCTTTGTGTGGTGACACTGACAAATAGAGCTCCGCGTGTGAAAAGGGAGACTTATCTTTGATGGGTAATGAATTCAAAGTCATGGAGATGAACGTGCTCTTTGAGGTTCAGAGGGCTTTAGCTGAAGTCATATTATCTCACTCCGACAAATGGAAGCAGCGCTGTCACATGGTGCCATCCCCACCACTTGATTTGTCTAAAAGGAAGAGAGTGTGACGTCTCTCTAGTCTGGAGACACCTGCACCGCTGTTGCTTCTGAGCTATTGTTATTTTGATAACAGTACATTTGTACACTATATATGCCGGTCATCGCGGCTCCCTTTCACTATACGGTCAAGTCGTGTAGCACCCTCTGAATACACAGAGGATTGATTTTTGTGCTACACACGCATCTCTCTAAAAGCTGCTAAAAAAAAAAAAAAAAAAAAAAAGCTACAGTGCTGTGGGTGTGCTGCTCTGATGTTGTTCCAAGTCAACAGTTGCCCTAGCTGAGGACACCTGCAGGCTACTAGTGGCCAAACACATGGATATTTAACCAGTTCTTTGTGCTGAACCTTTGTGTTTTTATGACAGACACAGTTTTCAAGATGTGCACAAACCCATTTCTGCTCAATTGCTCCCAGCGGCGGCTCCAAATAGATTTAGCAATGATACTGTGAGAGGGGAGATAGGGGAGCAGGAGTGAGAGAGGGGGAGAGAGAGACCTAGAGAACAATGAGGGAGGCAGAAAGGGAGAGGAGGGAGAAAAAAAAAAAGAAAAAAGTCTGAAAATGAGCCAGAATGGGATTTTTGCAGTTCAGTTAAGAAAGGCTTTGAATGTATTTGAATCACAGACTTGATCTGCCACCAGCCTATTTTTATTAGCTGCTTGACAGTGCAGCATAGTGGTGGGATTACAACCAGTGCCTGTGTTATTCAGGGTTCCTCACAGCTAAATTTGTATTTGAGCATTCCTAGCACGCCTCTGCCTCCTCCTAGCACACACTTTAATGCCTTTCCAGTTTTTTCCCCCCCTCTTTGTTTCCAAACTACATAATTTTAGTGTTGCGGGTCACATATTAAGAAACAAACATGGCAGCAATTAGAAATGCTTATCTTGTTCTCTTTCTTCTCCTCATTTCAAGTGATTCCTCATCCAAATATCTGGAGAAAATGGAGCAGATATTCAAATGAGTTCTTTTATTATGGGCAATATTAAAGCCAGGCTTTGACGTCGTTCAAACTCTTAATTGAAAAGAAATGTATCGTATCCTCTTGAGTGGTGTACATCACATCCCTCCTCCATCCCCTGTGCGCTAGTTTATGTTATCTGTGGCTAATTTATGCCACACTTAATTTGGCCTTGATTGTAAATGTCCGGGGTGAGATGAGAGGCTTGTCGCTATTGTGCCTGAGCCTGAGTCGTACACGGTCTCGCAGGATTAGACGATTTTGAATTTCAACTGTGTGCTCTCAAATGAGCATCTCTCTATATACCCCTCGTACCCATCTGCCTGTTCTCAGCCAGAGACGAGGAGTTTTAGAGAAAAAAAACTTAAATATTTTTTTACAGGGAGTCAGAGATGTCTCCCCTCTCTGCCATTTTTTGTTGACAGAAGTCGCTTTGAGCCATTTTCTTTTAAGCATCCTTCATTACTGGCAAACATGGCGAACACATGCGGTGGATTTGTCATAATTAAACCGGGGCTTGGCTTGGACTTGGAGAAAGATGCAATAAAGACAACAGTTTATTTAGGATAAACTCCCCAGCTCCTAGGAGCTTCACAGCGGGAACCTCCACACTCTAAATCTAGTTGCACGAACATATGAGGGGATAATGTGGCTCTATTAAATTTGTTGACTCCAAAGATCCTCTCTGAAGCTGCAGCGTATTGCATTTGTTGGCTCCTCCATCCCTGCTAGCCTTCTCCACGGCTTCTAGGATTGAATCAGACAGGGGCCCAGATCCTCAGCATTGCATGGGATGAACACTATTGAATTGCTTGGCTTGTAGATCCACAATTCTAACTTCTTTAGACTATATTGAATTTACCATCCTGGGCAATCAATAATACTAAGTTTTGCAGGCAGTATTGAACTCTATCCTCACACATCTACCCGGTGGTTGGTTTCTCTCCCGATTGCTTTGGAATCTGCAGGCTGTCACGCACAAAAGAACTGATTCTGAGTTGGTTTTTTAAAACAAGGTTCATGAAACCATGGGAATTGTACTACGGACTGAGCCACATAGTAAAAACATAAGGAGTTTTCACCGCTCCTGGTTTAAAATGTGAGTGGACTCTCTCTACACGGTCTGGGTGAGGAGGAGAGGATATGTGGAGTCACGTCCTCCAAGGTCCAGATGCAGAGAAACATGAACAGATGATCAGTTGTGCGCGTGTTTTACTCTGTACATGTTGGATTAGTCATTTAGTTAAATGGTCTCCGTGCCTAATGAGACACTGTCCAGAAGATTAGTCAGTCCTCTGAAAGCCTGTCCATGATAGCAGTAGGCTTAGAGGGCAACAGCATAGCCGTGCATTGCTGTGGCATTCAGTTGCATTGCGATTCACCATTGGCCCCCTGGGTAATGAAAGGCCTAATAAATGAATCCATCAGAGTGTCTGTGTGTTGCTCTCTGTGTGTATCTGGGATGCAGTCAGGCCCAGACGTGCCCAGTCTCCGGGCACACAGAGGAAAGGGATGCCATCGCTGGCAGGCCTGATGAATGGGTGGCACGCCTCGCCGTGACAAAGACGAATGTGACAGCCCCCGTCCCGCAAAAGGGGGGCGGTGCTCAACTACTGAGGGGAGATCATGTGATGCTGACCACCTCCCCTTCCTAGTTACAGCTCCTACTGGCTGCATGGGCCCAAGGTGGTTGAGGAACCGGAGGGGGAAATATCAGATCGTCGTATAGACAATAGAGCGACTGCCTCCTATCCAGTACATAATATGACAACAGTACAAGCGTGTAATCAACAGAGGGGTGGACAAACTATACAGTGGATTTATTTTCTGCAAAGTAAATGAGCGGGGAAGGACAAACACTTCCTTAAACTGAGTCCAGTATTTAATATAGGCACTTGACAAAATAACAGGCTTAAACAAACACAAAGGAATTCATCAATAGATCTTCCTCAACCAGAATTGATGCAGTAATCTGGGCCGAGATTGTAAATAGTGGCGCGGCCTGGAGCTCTATTTGGTTTTCAACATTATTAGAGGTGGGAGGAAATTAAAGACTACGGATCAATAGCAATATTTGTTTTATATTACTCAGGTGTCCTTTGATTGTCTGCATGAGTGAGCGACTGGAGCCTGATTTTTGTGACTGTCTCTATCAGATAACTACATACTATGGTCTATTAGGCGGATCACTTACACTTAAGATGAAGATGCTCTTGTACTTCTCTAAGTGCCTATCAGAAATAACTCCTGTTACAGGGCGGCTTATTATCATCAGAGCTCAATGGGGAGAAGAGCCTTTGTTTTACAAAGAAATCACCACCTTTTTAATATTAATGATGATTAAGATGCAACACTTTAAGAGTATAATATGTAGGAATTCCCCCCATCTAGCGGTGCGGTTGCATATCAGAACGTATTCTTGATGTTGCATTCACGTGAAATCGGGCGGATATCAGACAGACAACAGACGCTGCATGTAACAGGATAAACAAGCGTCTATGTAAACAAGTGGTCCGCCAGCACGAGGCAAAACAATAAAGGAGTCACAATATGTTGTCATGGTGATGTCGTATTGTTTACCTGACCCACGTTTTACCGCCTTTCTCTCGTGGAGTAAAATGACATCCGGTTGGTTTGCCGACGGCCGTCTGCCTGACTGCACCTGAATGCAACATCAGTGACAGTTTTAACAGGCGCTACCTGGAAAACGTTCTCCCCGAGCCGACAGCTCCACTGAGTTTCCGTGGTTACCTACGGTCACGCTGCCACTGAACGTAAAAAAATGGCAATGCAACATGGCCGCCTCGGTTCGGTGCGTCGCCCACTTATGTATTTGTAACGACTTGTAACAACTCATTCTAAGGTACGAGAAAGCTTTCATTTGCATGCGGGTGTGATTCGACTTCAGTGAAATATGTATTTATGAAAGCCAAACAAGTTACATACTGTACTGGGGCTTTAACTTATTATCCAAACATATTTGAGTCCAGCTTTGATTTATATCGCAGTGCAACTGGAGAAAAAAAAAAACCTTTGACCTCACTTCCAAAACTCCTCAATTGACAGAGTCATCTTCTCTGTGGCAAGAAAAGCGGGAGGGGTGGGGGTCGGTTAACTATCCCCTGTAAGATGGGCCCACAGTGAGGGGAGGGGGTGGGGGGGCATGGAGGGGTAAGTCAATGGGAAACTGAGATGATTAAGAGGCTTTCACTGTTAACAGAAAAGCGAGGATTGGTTTCTATTGCACCCTCTTCTTTTCACGGCCTGGTCCAGTGGACAGGCTGGTGCTATAGTCTGAACAGAGCCAAGACTTGCCTATTAATAGACTATTGAGTGCTATTGATCCTTGGCTCGTGTGACACATAAGATACAATGAGCCATAGATCCCAGTAAAGAGCCATGTCTTTCTTTTCACTTTACCACAATTGCATATGATTATAGGAGTCTGAAGATCAGCGCGAGAAGCCCATCTCTCTGTAACGATGACCAGAAGTGCGATGGTACCCTGGGTAAAAAGCCGAATGCAATTTGGGAACTTTTGTCATAAACACAAAAGCTCTTGAACAAAATGGCCACAATGGAGACTTGGCTTTTGCCTAGACTGAAATACTGCCCCCTCCATAATTTGATGGATAGGTTTTTGTGTAAACTACCCAAACATGGATATGTTTCAAAAAGTGAGATGCTTTCTCTTTGGGTCCAAGGTGAGAACAACTCCCAAAAGCTGCTATACAATTACGGATAAATTAGAGGGATAATGACGAGAGGGAATGGTGGTTATATCAATAACCCCTCTAACGGTCAATTCCTGAATGCTGTCTGCTGCGTGCTAGATTTAGTGTAATGGAAAAGGTGCCTGTTTAGAAGAGGCTTACTTGTCGCCAAACGAGGGAACAAACCTCAAATAGCCAAATTAAAAACTGAATAATAGATGAGCGATGCCAGGATGAGAGAGAGGAGAGGAGACAGCTGTAATTTCTACTCTTGGAGAAGGGGGGGAAAAAAAGAAAAAGAAGAAGTCTTGGCATGTAATTGTTGAGAATTTATAAGGGCACAGGAGAGACATAGAGACGAGAGGAGATAAACATCAAACTGTGAGAATCACCTTTACTGAAAGACACTTAATGCCAATGGTTATAACAGGCCAAAGTCCACAAAATCTTCAAAACATAGTAAATGCTGTTGTTATTAAGGCCGACTGCCAGCCTGTGTGTGAACGAGTGCCTCTCCTCTGTCAGTGTTATCCTTTTTCTTTTTCTTTTTTTATTTCAGAAAACAGCAGCAGCATTCTTGAAACGATAAGAAGAAGTTTTGAATTGTGCTGGAGTGAGTAAGAGTGAGAGTGAGAGAGAGAGAAGGAGTTTATTTTGGCGGAGAATTGCATTAAAATGTTATTGAATGCTCAACAAGAGGTGCACATTGTGTGGGGGCATTATTTTTAATCTGCATATGAGAGGGATGTCTGAGGAGCCTCAAGTCTGTGAGACACGTTCAATACCACATCGCCACCTCCGCCTCCAGAAAACAATGCCTCAGTGAAGCCGCGACCTCTTGTCATGTGTGCACAGATAGTGATGTCACCTGTGGAGAGACGGGGCAGAGGCGTTGGGATGGGATGTTCGAGGAGGTTGGCGAGCGGAGCTGGATCCGACACAAAATGTATTAACCGTTAGTAATGCAAACATTGTTTTCTAATGAATACAAAAATTGATTCATCTGGGTCTGCACAAAGGAATAACTAGTTTACTGACAATGAACTATAGCATTATGGGTAATGAAGGGGAAATTGGTTCACACAGCTGAATATTATAAGCTCTGGTTATTGTCATCTGGAGGAGTCAGCTTCTGCAGACTCGCTAATAACAGGAGTCTGAGTCATTCTGTGTTTTTTAGCTCGCCGGGTTTCCACTCTGCTTTTTTTTCTTTTTTCTTTTTCCTTTTTTTCTTTTTTTCTTTCTTGCACCTTTGAGAAAGATAGGACTTCCCTGCTTGGTGGCTGGTGATGCAATCTGATATGAGTGGGGGCTATGTGATCACAGAACAGCCTCTCTGGTGAAGAGGTGAAACTATTACTGCACCATTGAGTGCAGGTCATTTGCCACAGCCACCTGGCCCTGTGATCGCTGCTGGGAAAGGGCTGTAGTCTCTGCCCCTCTGTTATTCTGTGTGTGGCTCTGCAAAGAAGTCCATCTTAACAAGCTCCTCGCTTTGATATTTAGATGGAAACTGTTATTTATGTTCTCTAAAAGGTGAAATGTGAAAGGTTCCAGTGTTGAGAAAGACATGTTTTTATATTATTGTGATGCATATTTTGTTGTTTTTGAAGTACCGTATAGGTGACTTAAAGGTATAATGTGTAGGAATTCCCCGCATCTAGCGGTGCGGTTGCATATCGGAACGTATTCTTGATGTTGCATTCACGTGAAATCGGGCAGACGTCAGACAGACAATAGACGCTGCATGTAACAGGATTTGATTTTTGCTAATAAAAAGCCAAATAAGTTACATACTGGGGCTTTAATCGGTTACGCATGCACTATCCTGTATAAATACTGCATAAGGCTTCATAATGCATCACTACGTACAGTACATGACACCGGCTGTACGTTGTAAACCACAGAGGATAAAGAGTGTGTGAGATATGATTCAGAGATGGCAGGATTGTCTTAAGCCCCATGTAAAATTCATCCACTCATTTGTGTGGTACATAGATCCAAGTGGTTGTGTGTGTGTTTTTTTTTCTTTTTCTTTTTATCATGTTAACATCATGTCAAGCCAAACGGGACACACCGTCACATCAAAGTTTCAGAGCTGTGGAGAGGTCGGTAATGGAGAGACACTGAGGAGGGAATAGGGATCTAGACAGCATGTTGGTGAAGAAGACCTGCTGGCTTTGCCAAGCTCACACACACACACACACACACACACACACACACACACACACACACACACACACACACACACACGCATACCACATATGGACGGTGTGTCAAAGGAACCTCACATACACTGATCAGAGGCTCCCCTCCCGTCCCGCAGTGGGAGGAAATGGGACTGAACGAGAGGAGGAAGAGCGGGAGAAGGAGTTAATCACCACACTAATGCTGCACTTCATCATCGTTTCCTGAGCCTGCATGCTTACGCTCTCTGCCAGCAGCTTGACTGTCTACACAGCGCCCCCCTGCTCCTGCTTTTTGCTACAGCACCGTGGAACACAGTCACCCACCACACAATGAATGAGCTTATCACTCAGTCAGAGAGGGACTGGGAGTGGAAAACTCCAGCAGAGCAGGAATAAGGTAGCGTGTTTACGGAAGAGACGCACAAAGCACGATAGCAAAGTTGTTGAACCTTGAAGGTGATTCAAGTGGCCCGTCGATAGGGAGAGGCGGCTTTGCACCGACCTTGGCTCCAGTGCATCAGATATGTATGTGGAGCAAAGTGCTGCTTTTTTTTTTTTTTGTGCTTTTTCATGCATGCCTATTTTGACACTGTTTGGGAACTATTTGTTTTTGCAAAAGCCCACATGTGGCGTGCTGACCCTGTGCTACGTTTGCGCACAGCTTGTCTGACACGAGTATGTGTGAGTATGTTTTTTGCCTTAGCGCATGTGTGCATAAGAGAGTGTATGTGTGTATATAAGTGTGTGTGTGTGTAGGCCGGCGGTGAAGGTGAGTGAGTTTAAGCGGACTCCTCCCTCGGGCTTTTTGTTCCACAGACAGTTACATCCAGGATCTTAGGAAGTGCTGCGCTGTGCCGCCGTGCATGGCCGACCATCAGCTTGGCCTCAAAAATATGAGTCCATGTGCGACGTGCATAACTCACAGACCTGGCAGTACCCCCTCCCACTCCCCACCCCCACCCCCTCCTACTCAAACACACACACATGCACTCCCTGCTCTCGGCCAGACTATAACAGCCACCGCAGCCTCTTAAACCGATTTTAGTCTCCTGGATTAAATACTGTGAGATGCCATTGATGCCCGAGCTCGCACACAAACGCTGTCTCTGTCTCTGACAAATGCACCTGCTCACACATAGTATACCCCTGTTGACATCTTTGTATAATACATGCAGAGCTAATGCCAGCTTTATGGCTTTTATGTTGCATTTGAATAGCCGAAATGGGTACCTTCACAATTTTTTGAAAAATGGCTATCACAGAAAATGAACTGACATGCAGCAGGAACACAGGGTTAGTGACACACTCATAACCTCTATTGCTCCTAGGTACTGCAATGATATCTCGCTACATACTGTAGGGCTCCGTTTGAAAATGGTTTCCCCCTATCGTTTCCATGGTTCCACATCAGGTTAACCTGACAGATGTTGCCCCTGGTGCTAATTTGGGGGCATTGGGTCCGCGCTAAACGGGAACAGTTTGCTTTTAAAATGACACCTTAGAGGGGCCCACAACCTAGAAAAGGAGCAAACAGTGTGTTGTGTGTTTTAAAGGGATAGTTCAACATTTTGGCAAATTGGCCCATTGCCATAATCCCTATAGTCATAGCAGTAGGTTCGTTACCTTTAATTGTCGGTGCAAGCTATTTTTAGAACGGCGGAGCAGAGCCGTGAGCTGCTCAGAGCTACGCTACGGAGGCTCATGGGATTTCCCTCATAAAACTCATCAAATACACAATCCAACAACTCCAAAACGCTCTGGTGGACAAGTTGTGACCTGCACATTCACCACGCTATGAGATAATAACATGCGTGTTGCCTTCAGGGGCAGTTTTTCATCAAGCAGTCTCTGCATTTCCCTCTAAAACAACTCTGTCTGGTAACGTTGTGTTATTATCTCATAGCGTGGTGAATGTGCAGGTCACAACTTGTCCACCAGACCTTTTTGGAGCTGTTGGATTGTGTATTTGATGAGTTTGATGAGGGAAACCAAGAAATCCCATGAGCCTCCGTAGCGTAGCTCTGAGCAGCTCACGGCTCTGCTCCGCCGTTCTAAAAATAGCTTGCACCGACAATTAAAGGTAACGAACCTACTGCTATGACTATAGGGATTATGGCATTGGGCCAATTTGCCAAAATGTTGAACTATCCCTTTAAGATGGGGACTGTACAGTCTCAGGTGTTGGCACGGCTGCAGCGTGTTATGGTGGGATGGTGTGTGTGTGTGTATGTGTGTGACGGTGAGTGATAGAGTGACATCCACATGACAGGACGGAGCTGTGATCACAGCTCTGTTGAGGAGACACCGACGGCAGCGCTTGGCTGGATGCCTGTCAGTTTGTCTGTCTGTCTGTCTGGTCATACTGTAGGTACACACACACACACAAACACACACACCAAGACACACTGAAACGTACCTGCCTCGGCGCTTAACGGGCGCCTGTCTGTCATACACACACACACGTGCCCCCGCAACGCACGCCGTCAACAAACTGGTGGTGGAGCGCCACGGTGCAGTGATTTCAGCTTTGGTTCCACATCACCTCCTGCTAATGGTGGTAATTAATTGATGAATGAGGTCAAATCGGAGATATCCAGGCACGTCTCAATTCGGATACAACCCCATCTCATCCCATACCCCCCCCTGCCCCCCCTCCCCCTGCGCTCACCTCCCTGCCACCCCCCAAGTTGTTTTCTTAATGCGCAGTGCACCACATTCCCTCTGTGCTCATCTGCATAAGACCTTGGGATGAATGTTAACGATGTTTAATTAGACAAGACGTGGGATGGATGAGTGGGTGGAGGCAGCAGGGCCAGTGTGGTGCTGCCCCCCACTGGGGGGAGAGAACACATAAAACACACACACACACACAGGAACTTGTAAGAACACACACACACACACATGCACACACTTGATGAACAATAAATGACCATTAAAAGGCCAAAAGCTGCGGCTGTACATGACCTTACATGTGACTGCTACGTTCTGATTTAGTGCCTCCAGCGCCCCGTCCTATATTTCATCGACATCAAAGGCACAGACCCCTCACTGTTAATGCAATAAAAATGAAACGTTTTTTAAATGCAATATATTTGTCGGATATTACGCCCTGATTACCAACTTCCTCCTTGTAAATCCAATTACCCAAACATTTACTGTACATCTCTCAAGCTTTCCATCTGAAATCAACTACTTTGCTTCTCTGGAATTAATTGAGAGCGTTATTATGATTTAAATTACTATAAATTAAATTCATCCTCCCGGCGCAAGGCCTTCGGCTACGTTCAGAGTTTCTAGACTCTTGTACTACTGGCTTACTGGATCGAGCACAACGATCCCATTCAACATTAAAGGGACATTGTGTAACTTCTCCTGTTATCTATTCACGAAAATCGATTATTTTGTTCAAAAGTCTGTTTTTCATTAATCAGTAATCCCCCCCCATCAACAAACTGAAGTGTTCCGGTAAGCTCTGAATTTGCTGTTCATATCATTCACATGGAGCGGGTAAGCGCTACACTGATGCTGCATTCACCTGCAGTCAGGCAGACGGCTGTCGGTAACTAACCAGATGTTATTCTAGTCACAGAAGTCGAGAGAAAGCTGGTAAAACATGGGTCAGGTAAACAATACGACATCGCCATGACAACATATTGTCACGTGTATTGTTTTGCCACTTGTTTACATAGAGGCTTGTTTATGCCGTTACGTGCAGCGGCTGTTGTCCGTCTGCCGTCTGCCCAATTTCACGTGAATGCAGCATGAAAAATACGATTGAGTTGCTTGCGATATACAACCACAACGCTAGATGGGAGTAAGTCCTACACAATGTACCTTTAAAAAGCCTCATCATCAACACACTACTTAAACTCCAGCTTATTAAAATCTCTCGCTCCGCAATTGTTGGACGTTGTGAGGTCGCGATCGGTTCTAGGTGAGCCGCGCTGCGATGCGCGCTGGCTTCCTCATGCTTATCTAAGACATTGAGACAACTTTGTCGTCCCAGCTCGCTCCGTATAAACATTTCCACTACACTGATCAGTGAAAGAGCATCAGGCAGCAGCTTACTGTAGGGTAATCCAGTAAATGATCGGCGTGTCGTTTCGACAGTGCAGCCATTGCAGAGATAAGGGGATGCAGATGTTTCTCACTAGCGGTTCCCAGATGAGGTGTCATTATCCGGGCTTGGTCTCAGACCTGCTGTTTTCAACCCATCTCCTCAACTGGGTGACTGACTGTGGATTGGAGGCAAAGACACACACTCACACACACACGTACACTCAAACGTGGATTTTTTTTTTTTGTCTGTTGCTCACTGCTGCTGTCTCCTCCAGGCTCGGGCTTATCTTGTGGTCACGGCCAGACAGAGACACCTGCGAATGCTGTGGATTAGCAGGCTGCCTGGGGTAAGGCATTTAATGCAGTGCCCCAAGGACCCGGGACTGAAGGCAGGCTGAGTGAGGCTGAAGCAAGCTCAACAGAGGCATCTCAGGGCCTAGATTGAGATCAATGACTTCTCAAAGCTGCCATATAAAACATTCAATGAAAGAGTCATTTGAGAGATGCGGATAAACATGCTTTGATTACAATGGAGGGGGAAAAACAAGCGGGGGGGAGTGTGTTTGTTCTCTTAAAAAGTCTTTGCTGAAACAACAACGAGTTTGCTTGTCCTCCTTTGTGTTGGAGATGCCATGTTGAATCTCCACTCTTAATTAATTTGGCGAGCGCAGAGAGGGAGCGTTTGTCACCCTTGCTCTCGCCTGTTAGTGCTATTTGTCTCCGGGTGACCTTTGATTTCACACTGCATTGGTTTTCTCCCATTATGGACAAGAGGCGGTTTTTGCTGACAACAGAGGAAACCTTATCTTTTAAATAAGTAATTCCTCAACTGCTCAGTGTGTTCACCAGCAGCAAAATATTGGGATTGCTGAAAAGGCAGGCACATAGGCACACAGGGGAAAACATCTCCTCTCTCTCTATATATGCTACAGCACCTTCGCCTAACGCTCATTAAGAATTCCACAACACAGAGCGTGAACAAGGCCTCTCGCATAATAGTATATTCTACAATACTACCACACCACTGCTTTATTTGTAGACATGATAAAGTTGTAAATTTTGTTTTATATATTTCTATTTTCTCCCCTCCTCTCGGTTGCATAGCTAGGTAAGTTCTACAGCTTTAAAGCCCCAGTATGTAACTTATTTGGCTTTTTATTAGCAAAAATCAAATATTGCTTTCATAAATACAAATTTCACTGAAGTCGAATCACACCCGCATACAAATGAAAGCTTTCTCGTACCTTAGAATGAGTTGTTACAAGTCGTTACAAATACATAAGTGGGCGACGCACCGAACCGAGGCGGCCATGTTGCATCGCCATTTTTTACGTTCAGTGGCAGCGTGAGCGTAGGTAACCACGGAAACTCAGCGGAGCTGTCGGCTCGGGGAGAAAGTTTTCCAGGTAGCGCCTGTTAAAACTGTCACCACTGTGTAGTGTGAGGAAGGACGGAGGCACTGATGTTGCATTCAGGTGCAGTCAGGCAGACGGCCATCGGCAAACCAACCGGATGTCATTTTACTCCGCGAGAGAAAGACAGTAAAACGTTTTGCCTCATGCTGGCGGACCACTTGTTTACATAGAGGCTTGTTTATCCTGTTACATGCAGTGTCTGTTGTCTGTCTGATGTCTGCCCGATTTCAGGTGAATGCAACATCGAGAATACGTTCAGATATGCAACCGCACCGCTAGATGGGGGGAATTCTTCTCTACACATTATACCTTTTAAACCTGGATCCACATGACATTGTTCGGCGAGTGAGTCAGTTCTTTGGAGGCCGTGCGGTTAAGAGACCTCCATGCGAGCGCTACACGGACAGCTCTCGGCTCTCGGCCTGGCATCTGCTCTGAGTGTGACTTAGGAGGCGCAGAGGGGGCAGGTTTTATCGTTGTATTGTAGAGGGGTTTAGGCAGTGACACAATAGCATCAGCCAGGGCCTTCCTGGCACCGGCTCGGGCCCGCAGCTTTCGGATTTTGGTGAGGGGAGCATTGATTGGGGTGACGGCTGGGAGTGACTGAGAGGTGGGATGAATGAGGGAATTGCAAAGGGGATGGATGTGTTGGCACCTGGCTCTGTGGGTTCGGGGCTGGGTGCCGGAGCAGTCTCTCTCCAGTATAACACTGATGCATGGCCATGAATTATATTATGCCTTGGCAGCTGCTTACTCCCAGATTCATCTCAGCAGTCATTGGGTTATTTATTTATTTGTTTCCACAATTTGTCAAAAGAGTTCCCATGTAAAAGAAAAGAAAAAAAAACCAACAACAACCTAACAAGATTAAAAAATGAGGTCGATTTAGAGTATTTTACCGAATGGGTATTTGTGCAGGTAAAAGCATTATGACAGCTTGCAAAAGGTGTAGCAGCTAAATTCTGATGGAGTGCTTTGTTTCTGCCCAAATGTCATTGGGTAGAAAAAAAAAAGAAAAAAGATTGTGTGGCAACGTACAAGACGCTTTTCTCTGAACATCTCCTGAACACCTGCCTGGAAACCTGCCGGGATAACGCCTCATTCAATGGCCGCCTGTGAGCTGTATAGCAGCGTCAGCCTGTGGGAGATAGAAGTGATGCCTTGGGCCTTTTGTTCAACTCTGACATGGCTGTTCGGACACCTTTGTTCTGGGAGGAGAGGCCCATTCACAGCGTGCCCGGGGAACAAATTGAATCTGGTTGACAATTAATAGCCGTGCGGCATGTTTAATTAAGAGCATGTAGCCAGCGAGCGACGTGTGGGGAGATAAACAGAGGAAAGCTGCACAGAGCCAGACCGGGCTCACAAAGGAGCAGGCCATTGGAGCGTCTGGTTGATCGATTCCCTACCGTCTGCAGAGAGCAGCCTTCACAAAGAGCAGCCTGCGCCTCAGCCTCTCTCGACGGGCCAAACTTTTAGAGGGGAGAGATGTGAGACTGATAATGCACACAAGGCAGATGGGAGTATGCAGATAGAGGCAGAAAAGTTCGGGGGGAAAAGTTAGCTCAGTGGGAAAATACACACAAAAAAACAGAAAAAGTGCAAGTGAAACCTAGCTGCACAGATGCACTCGGGTTATTTGGGAAGCTCGAGTTTGGTGAAAATGACCTTGAAGGCGGTGATTGCCGGTGTTAAATGGTCATCGACTGTAGCTCATGCGGATGGTTAGTGTTACATAGATGTCTGGTGTTGGGGTCTGCCTGTTGGGAGACAAAAACATGCATGCCGGCAAGCCGGTTTGACTTCAGGCGTCTGTGACCTTCACAGTCCCACATTCCCGTTATTGTAACATGAACACAAAGCGGCAGCGAGCCAAGAGAGAGGGAGGGAGGGAGGGAGAGAGAGGGGGAGAGAACACTTGACAGCTTGTCTGATAGGCCAAACAATACCAGCCATGGCCAGGTGATGCTCTGGACAGATAGCTACACACACACACATATACACACACACATATACACATATACACATACATGCACTCACACCCACTTCAATTAAAGAGAGCCCTCCTCCAGAACTAACAATCACATCAGTCAGCGAGATGGCAGCAGCTGAGAGGAGATAAAAATGAGAGCAGTTCACGTGAGGATTTGACTGATACTGTACGTTGCCTGCGTGTGTGTGTGCGCGTGTGTGTGTGTGTGTGTGTGTGTGTGTCCTGCCTGGACATGTGTGTGCTGACAGGCGTACAGAGAGATGACAGGAACAGTTGCAGCAATGTAACTTGTTCATTTAAGAATTAAAAGGGTGTGTGCGTGCATGCGTGCGTGCATGCGTGTGTCCATTAGTGTGTGTGTGTGTGTGTGTGTGTGCGTGAGCCTCACTGACTGTGTACAGAAAGTAGGAACAGAGGATAAAGGCGTGATTCTGACAGACAAAGGGTGATCCTTTCATGCTGACGAGTAGTTGGGGGGGAAAAAAGAGTTTCTGCCGGCTAATTGGCCTGAGCGGGAGATCTGGCCATCCCTTTGGTGAAATTTCAGTCTTGTCTTCGTGTCTTTTCTCTCTTCCTCCAGAGCCGAGCCGCGTCGCTCTCTGTGGATGAACAAGAAGACAGTGCCGACTCAATATTTCATCCTGTTTCTCTTCATGACATATACTGTAGTCGATTAAAGACATAACATTTTGCCCTTTAACACATAATCTGCCTCCTCTTCAGTCTGTTTCTTTGCCTCTATCTCTCTCCCCACTCTGCTCCCCTTCCTCCTCCTCCTCCTCCTCCTCCTTTACCACTTCTCCTCCCGTCTTTAATATGGCGAGGAGGCTTTAGTTTGTGTGTCACAATTTGTTCTCCTGTCAGAACATTCTGCATTTTTGCATCTAAGAGCTTTTCACTACAGTCGCGGCTCAGGAACAGGCTGAACCAAACACCATAAACTTTACATAACCTCACATGCAGTGTTCTCATCACCACCGATGCATAGACACACTATAGGGCTGCAAAATTCAAAGTTGGAAACTTTCCATGGGAATTAACGGGAATATATCGGGAATAATTGAATTTGGCCCTTAACAGGGAACTTAAAGTTGGGGGGGGGGGGGGGGGGGGGGGTGTATATTGTAGCATAATCTTGGCTAAAACAACCAGATTTAATGCAAGTACACTTCAATATCTATGCTATTCCTCAATCTCATCCACACAGCACACTGCTTACTGCAGGGCCCTGGTTCGAATCCCTCGGGTAGCATCGGGCAGCCCTTTCCTGCATGTCATTCCCCCTCTCTGCTGCCCATTTCCTGTCTCTCTCTCTCCACTGTGCTTTCAATTAAAGGCAATAAAAAGCCCCCCCCAAAAAATATATATTAAAAAACTATCCCCAATTTCCAGATAATTCCCATAAATTCCCATAATTCCCATGGAAAGTTTCCAATATGGAATATTTCCAAAATTTCCGAGCTTAACTTCCCATGGAAAGTTTCTGGAAATTTACTGGAAATTTACCACCCCTTTGCAACCCTAATACTGTACACACACACATATGCTCTCTGCATGCTCACTGGCACATGCACATGACTCCATGGGCAAGAGACAGCTGCAGTTATTTTAGGGAGGGGGGGGGGAGAAAGGCCTGCAGGTGGTTCGGTTCTGGGGTTCTGGGGTGTGTCTCGTGTCTCGGAGTCTCGGATTGAGAGTTAGAAATTGGTTTCATGCAAGGGTGCCCCAGTCATTTGGCTGCACTGAATAGTGGAATTCAGAGGATAATGCAGGCATTAATTGATTCTGGAGCCTGAAATAAATAGGCTTTCAGGCTCACATGAGACAGAACTCTGCTCATTTGTGCCTTTCAAGGAAGACAGGGGAGTCTCTCCCTCCTCCCCCCTCCTCACCCCTCCTCCTCCCGCCCCATCCGCCATGGATAGGTCCTGCAGGAACCTTAAAATGAAAGCTGACATCAGTTGATTGATATGAAGTGAACGGTGACCTTCTGGATTCCACTGTCACTTCATTTATGCATGATACCATCGCTCCTTGACTTTTGGGAAAATTTGGGTTGATATTTGAGGATATAGTGCTTATATTCTTAAGATGTCCCCACGGAGAGAAATCACACCTCAATTATATTTAGATGACATTTAATGTCCTCTCTGTGGATTTTTTATCCGCCGCAATGTCTTTCTCACACAAAAAAGCACAAGAAAAGCAACAAACGTAACATTTACGTCGGCTCTGTCTCTATATCAAATTGAAATTACATTATAGGACTCAAACAGACCGGGCGGCTAGCTGTTGGATGTTCAATCCGACACGGTACTTTCAATATCTGCTGTCTGGCAAAACAAGAACATCTGTCAAATGTAAGAGACGTACAGTGAAGAATGAGAGAGAGAGAAAGAGACGAGGCTCTGTGAGATCCAGTAACTCTGACTGCTCCTGGAGGGCATTTCCCCCCCTCCTCCTCCACCCCCTCCCCATCCTCCACTCCACTCCCATCTATTTGGTGGACAGAAGTTGGGTTTTGAGGGCGGAGTGTGGGGGGGAAACAGCCTGGAGTCTCTGCAGTGGGGCTGGGGTAAGGTCGGCATCATGGAGGCTCTGCCACTCTCCGTTCTCCTTGGTTGGGCCGTCAGCGGGGGGGCAGAGAGGGGGGGGCGAGGGGGGGGTTGTGGGGAACAGACGTCCCGCTGCACAGATGATGAAGAGAGGTCAGACAGCCACGGGGCGCCAGGAAGTGAACCTGCATGGCCACTTCCCGCCGCCGCGCCCCGTAGCACACCACGACGCCTTCACATGCACACGCTCTCACTTTCCCACCGTTTACTAATGTATCGCTATACATGCAGTATATTTCTGCCAAGCCTCCAACACATCTTATAAAGTCTTGCCAGAAGTTAGAGCCCAAGGGAAAGGAGAGGGGTGGGAGGGAGGTACTGTAGAGATAAAAGAAAAGAGAGGTGTAATAGAATCATTACACAAGACACATCTCTCAAGGGTACAGCAGTAGGAGGTCTCACATGAGGCAGGCGCACAAACATCCGTAGCAACAACTTACAGGGTCACAATGCGGCAGCGTAATTACGGCTGACAAAGATAAATGCGTTTCATCGTAGTCAACTTTACGTCAAATCTCTCATACGCTGTCCCCAACACACATAAACGATACACTATACACAACAAGCTGTGGTTTCATTCGCACATAAACCCTTCTGTGAGAGTCCTCCAGGTTTATCTTGTGCCCAATTACACTCTAATCTCTCTGTTTTTCCTCCCTCTCTCATCTTTAACTGTCTTTGCTGCAGACCCCCCCCCAGTCATCCCTCCTGTCCTGCTTTAAAGGGACATTGTGTAACTTCTCCTATTATCTATTCACGAAAATCGATTATTTGGTTCTTCAGTATGTTTTTCATTAACCAGTAATCCCCCCCCATCAACAAACTGAAGTGTTCCTTTCAGCTCTGAATGAGCCGTTCATATCATTCATATCTACATGGAGCGGGTAAGCTCGGTGCTGCTGCCATGTGGTGTCGCCATGTTTTTACGTTCAGTGGCAGCGTGACGGTAGGAAACCACGGAAACCGGAGCGTTACACTGATGCTGCATTCACCTGCAGTCGGAAAAACGGCCGTCGGTAACAAACCAGATGTCATTTTAGTCACAGAAGTCCAGAGAAAGCCGGTAAAACGTGGGTCAGGTAAACAATACCACATCGCCATGACAACATATTGTCACGTGTGTTGTTTTGCCTCGTGCTGACGGACCACTTGTTTACATAGAGGCTTGTTTATATGCCATTACGTGCAGCGGCTGTCGGTCGTCCGTCTGACATCTGCCCAATTTCACGTGAATGCAGCATGAAAAATACGATTGAGTTGCTTGCGATATACAACCGCAACGCTAGATGGGAGTAATTCATACACAATGTACCTTTAACACAGGCACAAGTATAATAGGCCTAATATATGTACTGTATATATGTATATATATATATATATATATATATATATATATATATATATATATATATATATATATATATATATATATATATATATATATATATATATATATATATATATATATGCACACTAATGCATAAAGAAACACAGGGTGGCGTTTATGCCCCAGGTGTGTTTCTCCTGTGTGGAGGCCTCCTCCTCCTTAGCTGTTGCATTGTGGGAGGTTGTGGCTGCGACCATTGTAGTCCTTCAAGGCCAAATAATTACATCCTCTCAACGAACGTCCGAGACAGCAGCCACGGCAACAAAGCCAAAACAATCCCGCCTCATGCCAGCTCCCTCTTGGTCCTGGTCCCTCTCTCTCTCTCTCCTTTCCCATCAGCATATGGCTGCAGTTTCTTATTCTGAAACAGAGCAGACACAGCATTCAACCCCTCTCACACATACAGTACCGACTCAAAGGCTACATAGAGGGAAATTACAGTATATATATGATATTGCACGCACCAATATTGTGGTTTAAAGGGCCAATGAGCAGTTTTGGAAAGCGGAAGTGTTTTCACACTACATTTCCCATGAGCTATGAAAGCTTTTATCACAGATAGAAAAAAAAATCCATAATATCACTACAAATGTACAGTTTAAGATAATATAATAATAATGAACTCCTCTCTTCAGCCCTGTCGCTGTGCAGCTGGAGCTGTCCTAGCAAAGCAGGGGGAATCAAAACTGGAGAGGAAGCGGGAATCTAATATCTATTGAGTGATTATGATGATGATATTAGTTACATGTCTTTTGTGAAATTATGTTGCAATTTAGGAATATTAATTAAAACATATTTCCTCTCTGTCCCTCTCTCTCCTTGAGAAACGGGCCTCCACACTTAGCCAGTGGTTAACTTTTACTACAGCTAATCCTAATTAAGTTTCCCTTTTCTTCTCCTTCTTCTACTGTAATGCTGCACTCTTTATCTAATTGGAGCTTGTAGTATTATTGTGCCTGTCTCCTCCTGCGTTTATTGTTTTTCTTTTTTGCAATTGACTATTTCTTAAAGCTGACAAACGTTTGTGGTTAGAACAGACGCACTTGACAAGCTCGCTGCTGCTTGACTGGTCGCTGAACACTTGTTCCGTCTTCATGTCGAACATGGAGATGGCTGACAAATGAAACGAAGAGAAAGCCAACACAGGAAGTGTCTTGTGCCACCGTGTCGTTGAGCCACCAGAGCAGCTTCACTGGGCCTTGGCGCCGATTCGATACAAGTCTCTGTGACTCTAGTGGAGGGAGGAAATGCTGCTCCTCTGAAAAGATCTTCTTGTCCAATTTGGTGTTTCAGTAGCTGTGGTGAAAGAGAGAAAGAGAGAGAGTATGTGTGTGTGGAAACATCTGTTGTGTTTCTCATTGATCATTTCGTCAGGTTTTTACCTTTGATTTGTCGGTTTCCTGTGGAAGCCCAGGTGTGTGTGTCTGTGTCTGCTTCGTGTACATCAATAATTTTTCATATCTCTGTAATAATAAATCCCAGTCAGGCTAATGTAGTGGCCACTTTAAAAAATTTCACCCCCACCCCACTCCTCTTCCTCTTCCTCCTCCTCCTCTGCCACTGTTCTTATTTATTGCTAAGCCTTCTGCTTATATGAAAGTATGTAGCGTATAGAAGTGATATAGTAAACAAAAAGGGGAGTGCTGGCTGAGCAGCTGCTGTGCTAACATTGATTGTGGGAGCAGGGAGGCGTGCAGCGTTGAGGAGCGAGAGGAGGCTTCCCAGGAGAATGCCTCTCCCCCCCTCCCCTCCTCTCCTCTCCTCTCCTTTTTTTTTTTTTTTTTCAGAACAATCTTATGACCAGCATGCCAAGCAGAAATGTGAAGAGAAGCATTGACCAACTACTGGAAAACATCTAAGCTATCCACGATCAATGCCAAATTGATCCCAGAACTATGTATAATGTAGGGCAGCGGACGGCTTGTCTCGCTCCTTCCCACTTCCTGTATGGGATGGAGAGGAGGAGAGGAGAGGGCTGGACCGCAGCAGGAGCAGAGAGGAGATACATACACAGCCAAATCGCCTGAGGTGTGTTTTAAACACATGGATGAGGCCTTTATGGGAGAAAAAAAAAGCTGTACATGCATGCGTGCTGAGCAACTACTCTGTGATGTTTTTTTTTATTTTTTGCGCCAGTTCACAGCTCCCTCACTGAATTTTTGTTCCACCATGATGATGCACTTTTTCTTTTCTTTTTTTTTTAAATCGATCTGTACATCAGTTGCCAAAACACAGTTGGGGTTTGTGGTTGTGAGTAAGCTTACAATAAATAGAAACAGCTCTGTTGCTTCAGAGTATAACAGAGTGGACACAGTGTGGCTTCCACACCTTCGTTTTTTAGCGCCGGGCATCCCTGGGAAGCCCCATTCAGGTCTTAATGAGCACTAACCCACAACAGGAACTCATAGAGCATCTTCCTTCTCTTCAGCAGATGCCGAGTGCAGCTGTCAGTTCAGCAGCTCCATACTTTTTTACTTTCTCAACTCCTCTCTCTCCCCCCCGTGTCTCTGTTTGTGTCTCTCTCTGACCATTCATCTTGATAGCATATCCACTGCATCCTATTATGAGCCGTGCTCAAACCGTCTTAAAGGCTAGCTGGAGGTTGCAGCTCGCTAAAATAGATTCACTCTACCTACCTACCTCACTACTCCCCCCACCCCAACTCCAGCTTAAAAGAGTAATACGGCCATATGAGATTACATAGATACTGTGTGTGATACATTATTGCGAGTGCATTAAGAATTCATGAAGTATAAACAAAAAACCCAAAATGATTCAGCGAAGGTGCTTTTGCTTGCAGAATCGAACCGAAGCGCACTTTTTTAATCACCATACCTTCACGCTTCTCCTGTTTTAAATGCATTTATCATTGTCATGGGGAGGGGGAAAAAACTAAACTTTGTTCCTCCTCTCTCCTTTTTGATTATCCTCTCCCCTTTCAGTAACTCTCCCACCCTCCTCCTCCTCCTCCTCCTCGTCTGTCTCTCTCTTCAGTGCCCGTCTCTATTTCTACTGTGGCTATAGTTGCATTTGAATTTTGTCTTTTTTTAGTGTGTCTGTGCTTGTGATAACCCGGAGCATCAGTAAACCACCCCACCCAGCCAACCCCAATCCCCCCACACAAACCCGCGTCAGTCCATTTGTGCCGGGCCCGGGGCAGCTTGGTTTCCTGGGCTGCCCTGGAGGAAATATCAGATGACCTGGCTCTCCACAGTGAAAAAACCCAGGTCACCGGGGAGGTCTCCTCTCTCTCTCTCAGCATCCATCCTTCCCCCGGCCTCCTCTCATCCACTTCCTGCTTTCAAGTGCAGGGCAAGGTCAAAGCTTTAAGGCTGCGCTCCCCAGACTTCACCACGAGGCAGGCTAGAGGCGCTGTGCTCCACTCTGCTCTGCTCTGCTCTGCTCTGCTCTCTCTAACTAGTCTTTGCTCCATCTATTTTTTTTTCACATCTTCCTGCTCTCTCATATTCATTTCATTAGCTCGGGCTCTTACTGCAATCAATACTGTTGCTAAAGTTAGTTTTTCTAATACAGCGATTCATTAAGTGCCTTTTCATTAGTGTCACTAGAGCACCAGTATAACTGGAATAATACAGTAATGGACAAACATATGCTGTAATTGTGGGATTTTTTTTTTTTTTCGGTGACGAAGACCGGTTTTAAATGGCTGAGCTCACGAAGAATGAGTAATTTCTCTGTTTTTACATAATGTGTCCAGTAAATTGTGGGTTTTTATATAAAAAAAACAACTAAATTAGATTCCCAGACAATGATGTAACTAAGAAAACATGTTTGGGAATTCTGCATCGTTCCCGCGCCTCGTTTGCTTGTCACTTCAGATGCAATGTGGATGCATGAGGAGGAGGAGAAGAGAGGAGAGACATTATGGATGGTGTTTAGAGACAGGTGTCTGGTGCGTCCTGAGATAATGCCAAAAGACTCCTATCTCTCCTTCTAATGGAACAGCAACAGTTGTTTCAAGTGATCAGGTCTGTCATCCAAATGTTGCATCGTTGGTGCTCTCAACACCTCTCTTTTGTCCCATAAATCAAAGTAGGTAGCAAAAGAGAGAGAGAGAAAGAGGGAGAGAGAGAAGCAGTGGGAACAGCAAAACAATCTCGCCTCAGGTCATCCCAGGACAGACACTCTGCCATGGACTATCTCTATCGCACACCGGTCTCGTGACTTTTACAGCGCAATTAAAAAATGATTTAGATTTTTGTTATTTTTTTTCAACCTCATGCTAAAGTCGTTTAAATATTTTTTCCCTCATGAATCCACATCTGATATCCTGTAATGAAAAAAAAGCTGAAACAGAAAGTGTTAGCACCTTTTTTTCTTTTTTCTTTTTTTAGTTTCGCAAATTCATTAAAAAGAAAAAACAGAAGTATCACTCTGACATACGTATTCGTACCCTTTGCTGTGACTCTTGAAATTTAGCTCAGGTGCCTCCCATTCCTCTTGATCATCTTTGAGTTGCTTCTACACCTTGACAATGCATATCAGAACAAAAACCAAGCCACAAGGTTGAAGGAACTGCCTGCTGAGCTCAGAGACAGGATCGTGTCGAGGCACAGATCTAGGAAGGACTGGGAAAAAAAAAAGAAAAAAAAAAAAAAAAATATATATATATATATATATATATATATATATATCTGCTGTACTGAAGGTTCCCAGAAGGAGCACGGTGGCCTCCATATTTCTTAAATGGAAGAAGTTTGGGACAACCAGGACTTTTCTTAAAGCTGCTGCAAGGAGGAGGGAGATACAGTAGACCTTTTTAGGAGAGGTGATCAAGAACCCAATGAAATGTTTGAGTTGAGTAGGAATTTTTATTCAAAAACCAGAGATGAAACCAGGTATGGTGCCCTACAGTAAACCAGTGGTTCTCAAAGTGAGGTCCGGGGACCCACAGGGGTCCTTGAGAGAGTTCAACGGGGTCCCCAACATTTTCTCAAAATTTTACCTCAGTTTTTCCCCAGATATTTCTTGAAATTTTTCCAGAAATTCATGCCACTGGCTGTAATTTGAGCCTACATTGTCTAAAAATGTAACAGTATTCAGTCTTAGAACAAATATTTGTGTATTTCTGTTTCGAAATGTTGTCCAATGGGAGGTCCGTGGTATCGTTTGTGTGGTCCTTGATGTAAAAAAGTTTGAGAACCACTGCCCTATTATATACCATACCAAGGGTGAAGCATGGTAGTGGCAGCGTCACCGTGATGTGGTGTGTTTGGGACAGTAGCCAGGTCCTAACCATCTCTTGCTCTTCATTTCATTTGTGCAAAGAGACTGGCCACGCTCCACTGAGAAACATTGACTTCCTGGTACTTCCTGGTTCTTGAAGTTTAAAACTATTGGCTCTGGCTTTACCCAATCGCTAATGTTTGGTCGTGACATACTGTATGTCAAACAATGACCATCCCCCATTGCAATGAGCAAAGCAAGGGTGTGCTACAATGGAACAACTGGCTTTGTAAACATCCATCTCTGCCGTCATTCTGTATGAACTACAGCTTCCGACTTAGCGCATACTGTAAGCTCGACGTCGTCGGCCGCCCGGTAGATTGTCTGCAGGAGAAAAGCAGAGAAAGCATTTCAATCCCAGGCGGAGCACTGAAGGGAAATTAAAATTGAGCGATGTACAGTACGTAGGCGGGTGGAGCCAGGCTAGTGGGACAGCTGAGGGAAAGCACAACATAGCAAAGTAAAGATAACCATAAGGAAAATAGATAAGGTGCAGAGGTTCACCTAGATGACTCTGAGGTGCTGAGAGTGACGACTCTGCACCAGCCAGAGCAGAGCAGCCTGGCATAAACCTCCAATCCAACATCTCTGCAGAGACCTGAACATGGCTGTCCACCCACGGATCCCATCCAACACGACGAAGCTTGAGAGGATCTTGCAGATAAGAATGACAGAAAATCCCCAAATCCAGGTGTGCAAAGCTCGTCGCGTCACACCCAAGAAGACCCGAGGCTGTAACGGTGCTTCACCTAAACACCGAGCAAAGCATCCGAATACTTATGTCAGTGTGATATTTCAGTTTTTCCCCTTTTTGATAAATTAGCACGGAAGTTCTGTTTCTTTTCTCTCTCTCTCTCTTTTTTTTTTTCATTATTGGGCTTTGAGTGGCGATGGATGAGGGGAAAAATGAATTTATGATTTTAGCAAAAAAAAAGAAGCTGCAACATAAAATGTGAAAGAAATGAAGGATGAATGCTGAATACTCTGAATGCACAAGCTGAGGCTGTAATGAAATCCATTGGACATGGCCTGCAAACAGTTGCTCCTGAAACTGTCATTACAACTAATTTTGAGACAATCAAAAAACGAGTCAAACTGTGTTTATTTTCTTATAGTTTACTGCTGATGCTCCCACATCCCTCCCCCCCCCCCCCCCCCTGGTGCAAAGAAGTGGAATGGGATGAATATGTTAGTGTCATCTCCAATTTCAAATAGGTAGACATTTCAAAAGCTGATTCTCTCTGGAGAAAATGTTGTACCTCTGGAGTGAAAATATCATTTGAAAGGCGAGACAGTAAAAGCCAGTCATCTCAAAATGAAAATTTTCTCATGGTGGCTTTTCCTTTTCACCTCAGCAGTTATGGGAAAGGGGGAAGAGAGAGAGAGAGAGAGAGAGAGAGAGAGAGAGAGTGAGAAAGTGGTGTGGAGGCTGAGCAGGACTAGATGAGTGAGGAGAAGACACATCCTGAAGAGCATGTTAATAACGTGCCAGGCCCAGACAGGTAACCGGTAATCAGGTCCTCTGATTGTAATAGTAGACAGGAACACACCTACACACACACACACACACACACACACACACACACACACACACACACACACACACACACACACACACACACACACACACACACACACACACACACACACACACACACACACACACACTGGGCTCTCCATCTCCATCAGCCCTGAAACTGCTAGTCTGCTCTGTCATGTTCTGGGGCGGCCCCCTCTGCTAACTGTGTGTTGCAGCTTTTACAGAGACAAAAGAAACAAATGAGATGGCTGGGTTACAACAAACAGCTCCGGGTTGTTCTTTCCCCTGGAAAATGAAAAGCCCCCCCCCCAACCCCCCCTCTGTGTTTTTTTTTTTTTCTTTTGCAACCACCGTGTCAATTAGAGGAGGTTGTGCTCGTACTCACTCTCCGGTTCATTGCTACAGTAGCTTGTGCTGATTGTTATTTATTTAGATCGGGGGGCTCAGAGCAGAGTTCGCCTCGACATTGAGTGAGTGCAGAAAAGAGCCTGAACTGATACAGTTTATCTTCACAGCACCTGGAGACAGGGCCGTTGCTAGGAATTCTGGGCCCCTTGGAAGAATACTAAAGTGGGCCCCTTACCCCCTAACCCCTGACTTTTCCACTATTTTTCTTTGCAGCATTACTATGAGTATAAGTCAGAATAATTCAGTCATACAAAGATAAGACTACTGGGGTTTTTTTTGGGCCCTACTGGTCGCTGGGCCCCTAGAATTATCATCATCTTTCTCCCCTATAGAACAAATCTCCTTGTTGTTTACAACTACTCCCGGGTAGAAAACCAATATGAGAACAATATTGACGGACAAGAGTTTCGATAGGCTATATCTCATTTTTCATATCACTATATCGCCGTTTAGACTATTCTGATGTAAAGTTTATAAAACCAATGATTGGACAAACATTACTATTTATGTGTGCACATTTTTGTAATTAGTCATGGTTATCATAGATTAGCCAGGCTAACCGTTAGCTACCTGTTTAATTTTAATAACTCAGTGACTCAATAAACAGTCCATGAAAAAATATTTTCTCCAGCGGATATCAAGTTACAACATGACTGAGCTAACTGGAGTAGTTTCATGTCGTGTCCCACAACGGGAGGGTTTTAACAGCTGACATCTTGATGTTAGCTTAGCTACCGCCGTTAGCTTAGCTACAGCCGTTAGCTGTCCCTGTCAGCTGAGCCACTGATGCTTTCTAGACACTGTGATTCCCCCCAACTGAATAAATACAACACATAGCAACACAAAACACACACACACAGAAATAGTAATGTTTCTTCAATCATTTCAGATTTGTCTAAACGGTGATAGGGCGTGAAAAACATGATATATAGCTAAACTCTCGTTCGTTACTACTGTTCTCATTCAAATTACGTGCTGGTTTTCTACCCGGAAGTAGTTGTAAACAACAAGGCGATTCGGTCTATACAACGGCCCTGCTTGGAAATGAAACCTCCAGAAAGGATCACGTCGAGGCCAAGGCATAAAGGAGGGGGTTGGTGGTGGGGATGGGGATGGGGGGGAAATATAAACAAGCCTGCATGAGCGAGGATTCTGACCTAAAACAGAGAGTGAGGTACGAGCTGTGTGTACAGAGAAGCCTCCTCTGAATATTTCCCCGGTGACGGAGAGCAGGCCAGAGGCAGCGAGGTCAGCAGATAGAGTCCAAAGCCCATTGACAGCTGCTGGTTTGACTTTGATACACCATCAGTGTTCAGCGCGCCGGTTGTCCGCTCCCACCCCCCACCAGCCCCTCCTCCTCCCCCTCCTCCTCCTCCTCCACCACCACCTCTCCTGCACTAACCCGCAAGCGTGTTTGCTCAACCTGAACGCACGCTAGCCCCTCATTATGCCGCCCATGCAGACTTTGTCTCTTTGCAGCTGTTTAATGGCTGCACGTCTGTTTTTGTTTGTTTCCTCACCATAAGATTATTGCACCTTTATGGTTGGTCGGGGGGTTGGAATAATCCCTGGCATCTGTTCAGAGTGGGAGGGGTGCGCAGAGAGCCAGAGGTTTTGTTTTTTTTCCCTCCTTCTTCTTTTTCTACTTTTTTTTGTTGTTTTTCTTTAAATACGAGACCATGCGGCCCTCTATTTTACCCTCTACCACCGAGGCTGGGGCTGTGGCTCGGTTTTTTTAAAGGCAGCTACTAGGAGTGATGGAGGAGGCCGAGCGCTAACAGGCACAGAGGTCACTGAAGGAGCTTCCGTCACCGTTTATCCATCCCAAAATGAGCACAGGATAGCAGGGATTAATCTAATCACTGCTGTGTTCGTCTAATTTACTTACAAATGTATGCAGAAAAAGTAACTTCACTGTGACCCCGGCAGTAGCATTATTATTTCTAGGCCTGTGGGCATTATAATTGCACAACTAACATAACACTTTTTCCCTATGTTTTCAGTGTATTCCATCACAGACGTGTCTGTTCTCGTACTTTCCTCTGCTTTTATTTTGTTTTCCGGCCGTTTAGCAGAAGTAATAAATGAGCGGAGCAAGTCTGAGCTCCTCCAGTCCCGACAGCCGCTTCCCCTTCCTATCTTTTTTTTTTTTTTCTTAATTCAAGACTCCATCTTGTCATGGCTTCACTGCCTCCGGTCGTTATGGCAGGAGAACAGGAAGTTAATCAACGCAGCATTATCTCCCAGCCTGCACCTGGAGGCAAGAGTGCCAGTCATGCTACCACCACCAACACCCCCCCCTCCCCCTCCTCACCCCCTCCTCCTCATCTCTCTCTCTCTCTGGTGGGACCCCTGCCAGCCTGGGAACCCCTCGCTCCGCTCCGCCCTGCAGCTTCCCTGTGGGCTATCGCCAGTGCGCTGTGTCTCTGTGCCAGGTCACACTTGTGACACAGCCGTGATGAGCCAATGGGGGGCCTTCTATGCAGCGGTGCATACTTTATACGGTGCGTGTGTGCACAGAGAGTATAGAGGAGGATGCAAAGAGATAAAATACGTAGATAAATAAATAAATAAACGGCTCAGTTTTTTGTGATCTCTCTGTGCCGCCACATATGTCTCATATTTTCCCCCCAATTCCTGCTGTAGAGAGACGCCCAGTGTTTTTGGAGGCATCATTGCTCTATGTGGACTTAAAGTTACAACACAAAGCCCCAGAGGTGACTTTTTATTTTTTTATTTTTTCATTTTTTTCAAACTCCAGCCTCACAGAGCGAAAAACAGACAATATTTGAACAACATATTCATACTTAAAGGTTTTTTGCGACACTCAATGCACGAGAGCAGAGAGAGACGCACGCACGTCCCTCCTTTTTTAGTAAGTGAAAAGAGCCAGATCTTTGTGGAAGATGGCAGCAGGTCTGTCCTTGTGTCTGCCTCCCCTCTAACAGTCTGAGAAGCTGACAAATGTTCGTGCTGAAGAGTGAATTGCCGGCTGTCGCTGGTAATCATTAGGTTGTCTACCAGCATTCAAAGTGCTTTTATTTCTGCCCATTAGTTTGGTGAGAAAATGGCCGGGTATGGTCTAGCGTGTTCCCCCCTTTACACTCAGACTGATGCAGTAGGCAGGGCGAGCATGGGAAACATGAAAGTGTTTGAAGTATCTCTATTTATGCCAGTGGCAGTTTTGGCTTTTTTTTTTTTTTTTTACTTCAGTGTCTGTAGCATCTCTTTGTACACAACTGACTCAAAAGGATCTACAGCTTTTTTCTGAAGTAGCAGCACAGACGCATGTCAATATTGTGAGACTGGCGTGTAATTATTATTCAAAGGTTAAAGAGTGGATTGATCCATAGAGGAGTGTCAAGGGCAGATCAAAGGGATTTGGGGGAGTATCGGACCAAAAATGTTAAAAGCTGCTGCTCACTCTCAAACACAGAGAGACGTCAGTCTCGCGGAGAGCACCTTGATGTCCTCAGAGGAGAACCTGATCAAAGCGCTCGTAACAAAGATGGTCTCGGAAGATGATCTGACCTCAGCTGCATTTCACTCCTGTCTTTCACTTTACTTTTACCAGTCTTCATTTACCTGAGCCGCTCGGCACTGCCCCGGTTTCCGTCTTTCCTGTGTGTTTGTGCTGCTGGTTAGACTGTCTGAATATCAATGAAGCGGTCTCACCGCTGTATTACAAACACCAGAGAACAGTGATTAAAGATGACATATCTAAGCCTCACTCCCTTCCTCTCTCCTCTCTTCTCTTTTCCACAGGAGATCGCAGCTTACTTGATAACATTTGAAAAGCATGAAGAATGGCTAACGACATCCCCTAAAACAAGGTAAGACAATTACACTCCTGCCCTCTTTTAAAACATAAGTTAAAATTCATAGCCCTTAAAGGATGACATTCAGGGAGCCCAAAAAATTTCCATTTTTAGTTTAACACTTTTTTTCTTCCTCTCCACAAGACTATTTCCCTCATGCACAGCCTGCAACCTCCTCCAAGTTCAGTGTAGGATGTTTAATATTACAGGCTGCTGATGGCTGTTCAGAAAAAAGTTTACCATTTGCAGATAAACGATAGAATATTAATATTAACTAATAATTGCCTTTTAGCAAGCCAATTAACATAGCATGCAGTGGTGCAGCATCTGCTTTGAATGGTATGTTAATATGTTCCTATCTGTCTGCACATTCGCCACTCGGCTAATAACGCTGCCGAGGCTGGGAGTGTTTGTGTGGGTCAGACGTTACGCCCACGTGGAGCAAAATGCCAAGAGCTACTGTGATATTTGAAATAGAAAAAAGGGGGACGCCAGCGTTGCAGTTAATTTATTTTTGTTAATGTATGCAGACACATACTGTATAGAGGGCCAATTTGCAAGTGAAGAACCCTGTTTGGAGTTCCAGCCGTCTTTTAAACGCACACATTCAATGTCAGAAAACAAATGTGTTTTGTGGGTTGATGTAACTATACAGTATATAATCTGTGAGGGGTTGTAATTAAAAAATGCATGTAGCTTCGTTGTTGTAGCAGCGGTGGACTTCTCTTTGTTTGAGTGGCTGTGTTGTGTTGACGTCAGGGCCGTTGCGAGGAATTCTGGGGCCCCTTAAAGAAAACTAAACTGGCCCCCTGACTTTTCCACTTTTTTTCTTAGGCTACGTATGTATTAACACTTTTTATTTAGCCTACTTTGTTTTGATGCTAATGCAGCATTACTATGAGTATTAGTCAGGGTCTAAGCAGAGTAATTCAGTCATACAAAGATTAGACTACTGGGTTTTTTTGTGTCTCCGGCCCTGCTTGACGTTCACTGTCAGCGAACATAATATTTCCTCTGTCCTTTACCAAAAATTTACATGCTCTCTTCATCAAATCAGCTCAATATGTTAAACCTTTTTTCCCCCCTCCTCTATTTCTGTGAGCTGGACTTGCTATGCTGGCATTAATAGCCGTCCTCATGCATGTGTAAATGGACCTTGGGCTCACTGACATAGAACCCATTCCTCACAACGTCCCCCTCTCCCCCCACCCACCCCACCCCACCCCTCCTCTCTCTTCTTCCACTGCCTCGGAGGGACATTGATAATAGTTCTGCATAAAGACACTGCCAATTAGAATTCGTTCTCTGGTGTAATTATGGAGCATAGGCCAAAAGAGCACCGACTGAGCTCACCTGTTTTTTTTTTTTTATCAAGAATGTCTCCTCCTCCTCTTCCTCCTCCTCTTTGAGCCACTATACTCGCCAAAAATGAAACCAGTGTCAGGTTTATTCCAAACACAGCCTCTCACCTTTATCATCCTGCTGTTATTCTGTTGTAGAATTATAAATCACCGAAGCAACAAAGGGTTAAAAATAGAGAGAGAAAGAGAGGAGGAGAGGGTGACGGGTGATAAAGCATTACAAATTTGGCCCCGGCATCCTCCAGACAGCCTAAAAATGACACTTTGTGTGAGCGACTTTTGATCCGAGCGCTTTCTAAACAAATGGTCGTCGTGGCGCTGCTCATGGCCACAGTCTGTCACCGCTGGCTGTCGGTCTGTCTGTTACACGGCCGGTCGCTGGTCTCAGCTGCCACCACACTCGGGGGATTTCAACTCCGTGTCATGTCTCAGTGCAGGTGCTGATATCTCAGCAAACGTGTCACCAGGGAGCAAAACCCCCCCCAACCCACCCCCCCACCCTACCCCCCCACCCTCACCCCCAAGTGTGCACCTGCAGATGACCTGACAACACAACAACAGCACTTTCACTGTTTTAGAGGAGAGCGGCCATCATCTTTTTTTTTTTTTTTTTTTGCGGTATGGAGAGGCAGAGAGGAGAGAGAGAGAGGTGGTGAAGTGTTTGTGTTTTACCAGATGTCAGTGAAAGGGTAGAGTGTAGTGATGGATGTTTGGGCAAGGTAAGGCAGGAGGGGGGGAGAGGTGAGTGAAAGTGTGCAGCATATATGTGTGATTGATGGGGGCTGATTGATGGCTGCATGGCCTCTATATGAAAAGCTTTCTGCTCAAGGTCACGGGTGAAAGGTCAAAGCCGGGACACCTGTAGTTAAACGCTGCGTTATCATTTGTCAGCGCACATCTTGACGACTGAGTGTGTGCATGCATGTGTGCGTGTGCGTGTGTGTGTGGGGTTGACCCCTGTGGGGGAATAGGGTAAGTAGGCTAATTCCTCCCCCTGCCAGTGCCTGTAGACAGGGTCAGCAGGGCACGATGAGGGGAGGCAGAGATAAGCAGCGGGGTCGTACAGTAACGCGGAGAGGCGGCGTTGCGTCGTTGCGCTGCACGGCTTTGCACCGCATGCGTGTAACAACTCTGACACATGCAGGTCGTAAAAAAAACAAAACACGGGGAGTCGAGGGGAGAGCCGGAGCTCAAGGAGCTGACGGCAGCTGTTTGACCAAGGTGACACGCATGCACACACGCACAGGACATGCCCTGAATAGAGATGGCACCCTGTCAACACATGGAAGATGAGATGAAGTGGACCAATTACACACATGCACAGATGTATTTTCCCCCGAGCTGGTTCACGTTAGTAGTACACACAGGGCCGGATCTACTAAAGGTTTGCTTGTGTAAAAACGTGTGCAAACTTGATGCAAACACCCACAATTAAATGTGCAAGCTGATCTACAGTACTAACCGGGCGCACTTAGGATTGCGTGTCTCAAACGGGCAAAAAAAAGCATACGCGATGCATTTAGTGCGTTTTCCTTGATGAATATGCAAATATGGGCGTTTCAGCTAGAACGTGCAAAATATTGGGAGGAGTAGATGCCCCTTATCTGGGATCTTAGTCGATCCGGCCCACAGTTACAGTATCGGCCGGTGTGCTGTCTTTTTTTGTTTGGGTCTGTTTCTGGTTTTGTTTATCATTTTAAAAATCTGAAGCGTGCCAGGGGAGAGTGGAGGAATGCTGAGTGATTGATGTGCCTGGCTCTAGTAATACACATTCCCTTTCAGATAGGAAGTGCAACAGTGCTTAAAATCAATACCAGTGTTCTCCCACTGACTGCTTGAACAGCACTACAGCTAATTCAGGCCGCACCTGTCAGAGCCGGGGAAATCTTTCCCCCCCTACTCTGGCTTTACACTTTAATTTACACCCACAGCCTCACTGGCTTCCATTTCCATTAAAGGGAGAGCCTGGCATTATGGTTTTAATGAAGGCCGTGGCCAGCCTGTGATTTAAGATGGCCGTTACCCCGCACCTTCACTCCGCGGGAGGGAACACTCTTAAAGGGACAATTAAGATTTCCTTTTCCGAGATAGCCACTCTCTTTCTTTCCTTGTTTTTTTTTTTTGTCCATGTTGCTTCAGCTGATGGGATGTGAATGCGCCTGTGGGAAGAGCGAGCGGGAAAACAGAAGGACGGCGCAGAACTCCAGACAATAACGTTTGATTCGACCTCATCACGGGCGTTACATCGCGCTCCCGTTGAGAGGCCGGTGCGTTTGTTGTCCATCATAAATGACACAAATGTCTCCTTGAGGGGCTCTTTCAGAGGCTTTTGTATGCTGACAGATGGAGAAACTATTGACTGGAGGGTGTCACAGACTGGTCAGCCCAAAGAGCTACAGTAATGGACACCTGTGTGTCGTATAGAGAGATAGCTCATTATCCTGAGCACGCACTTAAATGGCACACACGCTTTTCATGAGTGGAGAAGTTGCGCATTAGTGTTTTCTTTCCTCCACTGTTTGTTTTATAGGACTGGTTAACAGCAGCCCGTCTCACAACACAACAGAGAGAGTGCTTCTCCGCCTGTCATCCACATCTCTCTCTATGTGTGTGTGTGTATGTGTGTGTGTTTATCTTTGTTATCTCCCGTCTTGCATAAAATACAAACATACAGTCGACTTGTTACAGCTGTTGGTGGGCTGTGTCAGCCATTCGCTGTCGACTTCTACCAGAGATTGAAGCGCACAGATTTCGCACATGTGCAGGGGCGGTCCAGAATATTTTCTGGTGGGGGGGCACAAGGGGCAACAACAGTGAATGTGAGGGGGGGCACTGTTTACATGTCTTGCTTTTATTGGCCACATTGAATCTTTCACCTTGTAAGGAAGATGCCTATGACCTTTCCATTTTCCACTTGTAAATATTAAAATCATAACCAGTCAATAATCAACTCTATCTTGTAAATAAGAAGTCTTATCAGAATAAGCAACACAATAAATTCTCAAAGTGAACATTAATATTTTATACTGTACAAACATCTCAGTGTTTTGTGTAAGAGTCAGTCAGTTATGCAGAATAACCAGAACAAGCATCACTGCAATGGTCAAATTGAGAACAATAACAATCTTACACAATGTTCTTTATTTCCTACACAGAACACTATAGGATGTTGAGCCTTAGTCAGAAGTTAGTGCTTATAGGTCTTTACAGTGAACATAGCAGTGGGAAAGAGCTTTACACAATGATTGACATTGCCACAAGTCAATGACCATTGGGGGGGGCAGGTGCCCCCCTGTGCCACCATGTTAGACCCGCCCCTGCACATGTGCTTCTTACATGATCACATAGCACACGCACACACACGCACGTACATTGTATACCGAAACTATCAAACAATAAGCACCAGTCCTTGGAGAGGCCCCGCAATGACACTGAACCTCGCTGCTCCCACGTCCCAGCGCAATAGCCCTCTCTCCTCCCACTCCCACATCCACATCCACAGAAACGGCTCTCCAGCAGCAGCAGCAGCAGCAGCTCTCCAAAATGAAACCGAGTCCCTTTAGACAGCTTCCAAAGACAATGCTTTTATTAAAACCTACAGCAGCGGCGGCACCACCCCAGAGGCGCGGGCACACCAGCAACACAGAGTGGAGCTAGAACTGAGAGGCAGCCTGAAATCTACTAATGACTGTTTGTTTGCTATTGTGTATGGTGTTTGCTATTGTATACGGGGAAGCCTGCGAATTTGTGCAGATCTGTGTGTGGTGTGTGTGTGTGTGGGTGTGTGATGACAGGAGCTGAGCGCGATAGAATAGAAAGGCATTGTGTTTATTATTATGCATGCGTATATGTATACGTATACTCTTGCATATGCACACGACGCCTGCGAGCATGACTGCGCATTTAAAAAACTGCATTGTGGATGAACATACGCAGGCATTTACGCACGCATTCAGACGGCATGTATGTGCGTGATTAGCACTGAAACACTGTGGATGTGTTGTGAATTCAACACAGAGTGCCTGCGTATGTGTGTGTGTGTGTTTTTTATAGGAGGGGTTGTATCTGGGTGAGTCTGCCACTGTGAATAAGACCTCCCTAGGCCTATGTGTAAACTCTGTTTCTGTCACCTAGTCTGGCACATAGTGTGAGGAAGTGCTGGGCTTTCTGTGTGTGTATGTGTGTGTGTGTGTAAGTGTGGGTGGGGGCTGATGTGTAGGATGTGCCTGAGAAGGGCGTCTGATAGTGTTTCGTCCTAATGCTTTGTGGCACTCGTTGGCTGGCAGAGGTTCAGAGGAGAGTGGGAAAGGACAGGAGCAGCAGGAGAGGGAAAGAGACGTAGAGGAAGGAGAGCGAGGGAGAGCGAGGGTGTAAAAAGGCACAAAGAAAGAAAGAAAGAAGGCCACATAAAGGAATAGAGGCATGAAATATAAAAAAAGGGATTAGATAAGATCACATTGAGACAAAGACAATAGGACATGTGGCAGTGGATCAAACCAGAGTTGTCAAGTGAATCTGAAGAGACGTTTTGTGAGGTGATTGCCTTCATCTTTCTTTTTTTTTCCGTCTCTGCTTGTCGTTCTCTGCCTCTGTTGTTGTTGTTGCTGTTGTTATCCCAACTCATCACGGGTAAAAGTTTTTAGTTTGTTGCACGGTGACAGTTCCCTCCTTCCCTCCCTCCCTCCTCCTCCCCCCCGCCCCCGAGCTGCTTCATTCTGCCCCGGGCCCCTGGAGGACACGGTGCCACGCTGCCTCCAACCCACAGTCAGGAGCCTCATGACAAGGACAGCTTTGTCCACCTGGGGCCTCGCGGGGCTGGGTGAAATAAAGCCCACCAGGGAGGAGGAAGGGAGGAGGGAGGGTGGGTGAAGCAGAGAGGACAGGAGCGAGGTGAACCCGGTGAGAGTGAATGAAAGAGAGAAAATGAAAAATGACCATCGAAGGAAGAGTGAATATGATGGAGCTAGAGCAGTTTAGAAAATGGAAACATGTCGATAAGAGAAGCGAACGAACGAGATGGAGATGGGAGGAATAGTGATGGATGGGGTGAGGAGGAGAAGAAGCAAGGGAGGAGGGAGGGGGGTGAGAGAGGATTTACACAAACAGACGAAGGAGCTGCAGAAAGATGGAATAGAGGGGGATTGAGCTGACATAGCGAGGGAGAGAAAAAATAGAAAAATAGAGTGGGTAAACAGCAGATAGAGATGGAAGGAGGTGAGCAATGGATTCAACTGACAGATAGAGAAAAGTCCTGTGGTTTTGGGGGCATGGGAGGGAGAATGCAAACGGTCAATAGATTACAGCGAGTGCTGGGCCGAGTGCCTGGGCCTCAGACTCCTGGCCAACTTAATAGTGTCTCTTGTTTGTCTGTCCTCTAAAGTAATGCCCAAGCAGAGCCCAGGGAAGCAGCCTGAGCCTGAGGCTAGTGGAAATGGACAGAGGACTAAATGTATGTTAGTTCTCATCCCAGCTGCTGTATATTACCCGGGCCAGCTTGCCCACCGGAGACTATTCAATAGAACATAGAACATCATCTCGCTTTATCGCCTTTATTCCCTCTGCACTCACCAGGACTACTGCTGAAGGCCAAGAATGGCAGGAGCCGTCCTAGGAATTAATCCTTTTTACTATGTGTCCCCTTTTTGTATGGTAATAGTCAGTGACGCACGGGGCATGTTTTGTAGCTGCATGCCTGTGTACGTTTTTTTTTTTTTTTAAAGCCCTGAAGTAAAAGATACTTCACTTGTGTGATGCTGAGGTTATCCAAGCTAAGGAGCGCTGCACAGCACAGCACAGACGAAGCAGCGTGATAAACAAGCAGGCCGAGCCTCTCTCGGTATGCCAATATGGAGGAGGGGGTGGAGGGGAGAGCGGAGTGCAGCCAGTGGCTGGCCACAGGAGAGAGGGGGATAAATAAATAGAGGAGGAAGTTGATGTCAAGCAGGTGTTCAAGGAGAAAGTGTCAGCCAAGCGGGCCGAGATGGGGAGAAGTGCTGCCGCTGCAGCCTGATAATAAAGACTTAATTCAATTAGCGCTTCTGCACCAGTGAGCAGCGTGCAGGCTGGCTGTCACGGAGCGGCCACAGACACAGCAGAGACACGGAGACGACGAGCAGGACCAGCACCGACCCGGATCCTCACCGGGCTCGCTCCCTTCACCCTCCTGTTGGCCTGCTGGGTCAAGGAAGGAAGGAAGGAAGGAAGGAAGGAAGGAAGGAAGGAAGGAAGGAAGGAAGGAAGGAAGGAAGGAAGGAAGGAAGGAAGGAAGGAAGGACAGACACAAGGGAAAGATGGGAGGGAACAGATTTGGTTAATTGGGTCAAAAAGGAAGGAAGAAGTATGGACGAAGGGAAAGAAGGAAGGAAGGGAGGGAGGGAAAAAGGATTGTGGAAAGAAGGAAGGGAAAAAGGAAGGAAAGAAAGATGGAGAGAGGGAACAGATTCGTTCAAGGAAGGAAGAAGAAGGGAAAGAAGGAAGGGAATAGATCAGGTCAATTGGATCAAAAGGGGAAGCAAGTAAGGACAAAGAGAAGGAAGGAAGGAACGAAGGAAGGAGGGGAATAAGGATTGTGGAAAGAAGGAAGGGAAAAAGGAAGGAAGGAAAGATGGAGGGAGGGAACAGATCAGGTCAATTGGATCAAAAGAAGTAGGAAGTAAGGACAAAGGGGAGAAAGGAAGGGAATAAGGATTGTGGAAACAAGGAAGGATGGAGGAAGGGAACAGATCGGGTCAATTGGATCAAAAGAGGAAGAAAGTAAGGACAAATTGAAGGAAAGACTGAAGGGAATAAGGATTGTGGAAAGAAGGAAGGGAGAAAGGAAGGAAGGATGGAGGAAGGGAACAGATCGGGTCAACACACAAAGTGGACCTAACGTATTATTCACACCTGAGTCACTGAGCAGTCCAGACACTAAACCCTGCCTACACATCTCTCCTCCACACACACACACACACACACACACACACACACACACACACACACACACACACACACACACACACACACACACACACACACACACACACACACACACACACACACAGAGACACACCGGCCTCGTTCCTTCCTCACCCTCATCCCTCCTCTCTCCCTCTCCTCTCCTCTCTCCCTTCGCCTCCTTGATTTTCTATTTTCAACCCCCCTCTGCTCTC
The DNA here is from genome assembly GCF_905171665.1 of Trachurus trachurus. Taxonomy (NCBI): domain Eukaryota; kingdom Metazoa; phylum Chordata; class Actinopteri; order Carangiformes; family Carangidae; genus Trachurus; species Trachurus trachurus. The sequence continues at coordinate 30,539,497 of NC_139901.1, read as the reverse complement.
CACCCCCTCTTGTACCTTCCTCTTCCACCTCGTCACTCTGCTCTGTTGGTGCCGAGTGGCCGTATGTTGGCCAAGGCACGCCGAGGATTGCGACTGCATGACTGCGTGTCCCTATTTTCAGCCCGTCACGCCCCGCTTGCCCAGTTGGGTGCTGTCCTGTGGGCATATGGCGTACAGCGGATCCCGGATCCCGGGCCCTTTAGAAAAAAGCTTTGTAGGGGGGCATCTCAGTCAGAAACCTGCTTCCCGTCCCACGCAACCTCCCCATGTGTCGTATATACACCCTAGAATCTGCTCCGCCACTCGGTGCTTTTGGGTGTGGTCCCGAGAGAGCGTATGTTCCTGACCGGTCGCTTTGACGATTCCCCCAAGGGTTGATACATCGGCACCGGGGCGCCAAACAGGTCTGAAAAGATCCCACACATACAGGAAGGAAGACAGGAAGTGGCAGCGGAACAAGAGGAGGAGGAGGAGGAGGAGGAGGAGGAGGAAGGACAGGACACACGGCTTTAGTGATACCGTTTGCTGTTATGTAAAGAGAAGGAGAAAATAGGTCCTGGACGGCTGCCAGAGAGCTGGGTGATTCACAGGCAAAGAACAGGCACGACATGGACGTGCACACACACACACACACACACACACACACACACACACACACACACACACACACACACACTGGCACACATTCTGTCCCATTTCTTCGCCCCAGCTGAGCTTCACAGTACAGGAAGTACAGTGGATGATAAGTTGCCACGTGGCAGCGTTCAATGTGTAAAAACAGCAAATGGCAGCGCTGACCTCTTGTACCTCTTTATCATTTAATCACTTAGTGATCAAGACGGAGCAGCAGCAGCAGCAGCAGCAGCCGGCTCCTCACTCACTCATACAGAGAGCATTCACAAAATCATAGCCCATGTTATTTACTTGACCTTTGCCCCCTCCACTCTCCAAAACATCTGGTTTAGGGTGAATTCCAATTACCCCCTTAGCTCGTGTTGCGCGTTCACGTGAAGTGGTGGTGTCCCGATTCTGGTTCAGACGAGGGTTAGGGGGAAGTGGTCGGGCTGTCTGGCCCTTCAAACAGAGATTTTTCAGAGGCACACTTCAAACCGAGGGGTATGACAAGTTTCCCAGAATGCATCTCCGGCAGCTGTTTTATTTCTCGCTGTAGGTTAAGTTTTAATAATTTTTCATGCGAGAAAGTAACTGTTTAGATCCCCATGTGCGGTCGGTTTATCCAAATGACGGCTGTTTAGACATTTGCTCCGATGTTTTTTGGAGAAGTGAAGCTCCACCACGGCTCGTCACAGAGACAGCAGTCCGTCTGGAGAGCTTGTCAGCCGGCCAACCTCCGTCGTCATCCCGGGAGAAAAGACGTTCGCTAATTAACTTACCCACAGGTTTTTAGAGATTTACCGCCGGGTAGTTACATTCTTTTTAGGAGATAAATGCTGGTCTCATTGATGAAATGTAACAATTGTGGCAGTCGCATTAGTTTGTTTGAATTAAAAGTGAAGCTTCATGTGTGTATTGGACAGAGGAGCAGCGCTGCCTGGGGGCTCTGGAGCCTACATACAGAAACCACCACATTTACATCAATAAATAAATGTTTTACAATGAATACATCAGTCTGCATTAAATTGTATTTTATTTTATTAAGTTAACATGGTTTTGAATACAGGATTAGTGGCAAAAGCTTGTCATGTCTGCTTATGTGAAAGCCAGCAGAGACTGATGACGTATGTGATTGTTGAAAGGGTTGACTTTCAACCCCCACCCCTTGTAGCTCCGTTTCAAGGGTTAAGGGCTAGGGACGAAAATTAGAACTGGAATTGGGCCTATAGGTTTCCATCAACCCCTCCTTTCTCTTTCATCTCCATCTCGCCTGTTAGTTTTGTTTTTGTGCCACTCAGAGAACTGCTCCCTGAAGAGCTCTGACTCACTCCGCATGAAACACTTTGGGTATTTCTCACCTGTCTCAGTCTGAGACATCATTAGCCTGTTGATTCTGATGAGACGTCTTCATTACAGTAGATTTCTATTAGACAGATACCACAGCCCCTCCACACACCCACCCCACCCCTGCCCACAGGCAAAAAAAAAAAACCTTACAACTTTAACTGCTTCATTAAAGATGGGAGAGGATAGAGTGGGAGGAATGTGGAGGATAGCCATGTATTAATTTTGCATCAGCGAATTAATCAATTCAAATATAAGTCAATTGATAAATTATTCAAATCTTTTTTCTTTTTTTTTTTTGTCGTGCGCATTTGAGAGGAGTACGCAGAAGGAAAGGTGAGAACCATTTCAGATTGGGTAATTAATATTCATTACTTTTTTAAAATGAAGTAAGAAAAATAGCCATCAATTCAACATCAAGATTTTTTTTTTTTAACACTGGTATAATTAAGACATTTCCCATGATGGTACAATTCCCTACAATGAAATTTAAAGGGTTTGATTTCTCCTGTCCTCCCTGTCTCCTTCAACTCGTGGTAATAGTTATTACAATCCAAATCTCCCATCCCCTCCCCCCCCCACTCTCCCTCCCTTTTTAAATTTTTTTTTTTTTATATAACACTGCTTGACTGATCGAACTTTGAGGGAGATAAATACATGAGACGATGATGAATCTTCCTCATCCACTTCATAAGCAAAGATAATTAACAAGCAACTGCAAAAACAGCCCACCAGAAGTCTTGTATTTGTTTACTGTATTTTAAATTTTTCATCATTTGTCAGTGCAGTCCTTCATCTTTATTATTATTATATTTTTTTTCTCCCCTGGAGGGTGGTGCTCGGGGGGGTGAGAGTTATGGAGACAGGTCAGCCAAGATTTAAAGTAGTCCCGCTCCTGACCCAAAGGACAGCAGCACTGCTGGATACATTAACATGATAGCGATATGATTATGTCGGAACGGACATGAAGGGTTTCAATTATTTACAGGTGATGTGGCCGTTGAATTGGCAATGAAGTGGCTCGTAAATTACTCCCTCTGTCTAATCAAGCCTCCAGCAGAATAATGGAGCAAGTGCTGCCAAGGAGGAGTCTCTCTCTCTCTGTGTCCCCCTGTCTTTCTGTCTTTTTCTTTCTCTCTTCAAGTGTTTTGGGTGGAGAATGGGGGGAGGAGGGGGGTGATGACACTCTCCAAATGACATTGGTTGAAAGGCAAGAAATGTGCCAGTGAGCGCAGGTTTAAAACCTCTCCACTTCATCACTGCTCAGTGCTTTACTGCGCTTTATGTCACCAGACAATGATACAGTGACAGCCAAGCATCAAAATGTGCAGCACCAGCACCTAATGTGCGCCTTGGTTTTGTGCCTGAAAGAGAGAGAGAGAGAGAGAGTGAGTGTGTGTGAGAGTGTGTGAGAGACAGACATATAGACACACTGAGAGAGACAGAGGAAGAGAGAGAATGAGGGAGAGACAGAAACCCCAGACAGGAAAAGAGAGAAAGAGAGAGACAGAGAGAGAGAGATAGAGGCTGCTGTAAAGGTTGGCATGGCTCCGCTCCAGTGCAGCCTCACTAACAGTAGCAACACTGTTGAGACAAAACACAGCCAGCCACCAGTCTTTTTTTTTTCTTTTTCTGAGGCCTGTGGTGTGGGATTCTGCTCATTTGACTGATGCCCCTCTTTGATTAGAAGAAATCAAATGCCAAAGAGTTTAATAGCCTGTTTTTAATGTGTCTCCAGTGAGCGTGTTTGATTTCCAGTGGATCCTGCTGGTATGCAGACCTGGCACAAACCTTACAAGCTCTGAAACCACCGAGGACTCGAGCCCACCAGTACACACCAGGCCACCTGCTCACTTTTTATCCCGCCCCCCCCAGCCGTATTGACCTGAGTTTTATCTGTGATTCATGTTTTTTTTTTTGTGTGTGTGTACTCCCAAACCATGTTAACAATCACACGGTGTTGGGTAATAGTATATTAAACCTATTTTAAGGAAACAAAAGGAAGGGATTCGCCTTTCCCCACCCACCATCACAATCCATAATCACCTACGGCGGTTTACAGTAGAAAGAGGGAACGAGAGAAAGAAAGAGATGGAGAGAGAGAGAGAGAGAGCTAGAAATGACAGGAAGATGGAAAGGCAAAAGGGGAAGTGAAGTGAGATAAAAGTGAAGTGTAATGGAGAGAGAGTACCACCTACCGTTCTGGTGTCTTCTGGCAGAGAGAATCGTTTTGAGGAGAAGACAGGGTGGTCTGTTCTCAGCCGGAGCCTGAGCTCCCTCTCTCTTTCCTTCTCTCTCTCTTTCCTTCTCTCTTTCTCCTTCTCTCTTTCTCCCCGTAGAAGTGAAACTGGGGTGACTGCACCCACAATTAGGGCATGAGAGGATTAGTGGCGAGTGGGAAGGTGGTTGGGGGCTGTTTTTTGTTTGTGTGCTTACTATTCCCTGCTATGTATTGTGGCAGTGGATCTGTGGCGCTTTTTTTTTTTCCTTTTTCCAATCCCCATGTTTCGCAAAAATAGAAACATCACAAACAACATAACAAGCTAATGTGCAAGAAAGAGAAGAGGGCAAAATAAGGAGAATAAGGAGTCCGATGTGTTCGTGTGTGTGTGTGTGTGTGTGTGTGTGTGTGTGTGTGTGTGTGTGTGTGTGTGTGTGTGTGTGTGTGTGTGTGTGTGTGTGTGTGTGTGTGTGTGTGTGTTTGCAGTGTCTCTCCACACAACTTTCCCTGTCACCATGTAACACGTCCTGGGAGCCTGTTTACTCTCTCTTCCTTTCATAATAATGCTTTTACAGACGCCAAATCCCCAGCAACTCCAAAAAAAAAAAAATGTCTGAGCATCCGTCATCTTTGCATCTATTTCAATTGCATTTCATTTTCTTACTGGCAAACACAGAGCTCACAGGGGGGTGGGGTGGTGGGGGAGACTAAGCATTAGGGTTATTATGAGTTTAAAGCACTTAAAAGCTTTTGGCCGTCCTGACACTATAGGAGATGCAAGGGTCCAGAGGAGGGAGGGAGGCATCACGCTCCAGTTTTTTAGAGGGAAGCAAAGTCCCAGATGTGTGTGCTTGAGTGTTTATAAGTGTGCGTGTGTGCGAGTTGGGGGCGGGGGGTGTTCTGTATACACATATATAACAAGAAACTGCTTTCAGTAATCACATCTGTCTGGGTCACAATGTTGCTATCATAACAGTTTTTTTTTAAATCTATTATTCACATTTGTAACTTTATTAAATGATAATAAAGGTAAGAAACGGACAGCTTCATTATACTATATACTGATTAGTTAAAGGGACATTGTGTAACTTCTCCTGTTATCTATTCACGAAAATCACGTTCAAAAGTCTGTTTTTCATTAATCAGTAATCCCCCCCATCAACAAAGTGAAGTGTTCCTTTCAGCTCTGAATGAGCCGTTCATATCATTCATATCTCCATGGAGCGGGTAAGCTCGGTGCTGCTGCCATGTGGTGTCGCCATGTTTTTACGTTCAGTGGCAGCGTGACGGTAGGAAACCACGGAAACTCAGCGGAGACACCGGAGCTGTCGGCTCAGGTGGAGGTGGCGTCTGTGAAAAGTCACCGCGGTAACGCAGTGAGGAGGAATGGAGCGTTACACTGATGCTGCATTCACCTGCAGTCGGGCAGACGGCCATCGCTAACAAACCAGATGTCATTTTAGTCACAGAAGTCCAGAGAAAGACGGTAAAACGTGGGTCAGGTAAACATCGTGCTGGCAGACCACTTGTTTACATAGAGGCTTGTTTATGCCGTTACATGCAGTGGCTGTTGTCTGTCTGCCGTCTGCCCAATTTCAAGTGAATGCAACATGAAAAATATGATCGAGTTGCTTGCAATATACAACCGCAACGCTTGATGGGAGTAATTCCTACACAATGCACCTTTAAATATGAAATAACACTCTTCTGTTCCATGCATGAGTCTGAATGGTCAGGGGTGAAAACTTTACAGTCCATGCACGTACTGTACTGTATAGCGTAACATATCTGCAGCTGCTGTAAGAGAGTGTGGGGGGGGGGGGGGGGGGATGACGACGACGACAATAATAATTACGCACTGTAAAAAAGTCCCAAACTCACTGAGCCACGGCAGTGAAGGTATCACATGGGGATGGTTGTTTTACACACTGTGGCAGCCTAAAAAAAACTCACACATAGCCTCCAGTATAAGTCAGAGGAGACACCAGGCATGTGACAGCCTGCAGTCATAAGCTACATTAGTTTAAAATTTAGTTTAATGTATAAAAAAGACCCACTTGATTAATTTAATCAAGTTATTGACATCATTTTTTCACCCATTTATGAACAGTATTGTAGATACACACACACACACACACACACACAGACGACAGACAGCTGCTGTATGGATATATGGATTCCTACGTTTATCCCCGTGGGTGTGTTTATATGTACAGCAGGGTCCAGCAGTCTTTACTATACAGTATGCATCCAGCCAGGGGTTGGCCCGTCTCCAGGAGCCGTGCGTCATGCCTGTAGCTCTCCTCCTCCTCCTCCTCCTCCTCCTCTTCCTCGCTGTGGCTTGTGGCAGACTGTATTAGCTCGCTGCTCCGCAACAGTCAAATTCTGTATCATGGCATCTTAGGCTGACTCTTTAGAGCTCTCTCCCTCAGGTCACACATGGAATTTAAGAGCTTTTCTGAGGCAAAGAGGTGTGACTCGCCCCGAGACTCCCCTCTCACTCTCACTCTTTCTCTGCGCCTCTCTTTCTCTCTCTCTCTCTGACTTATTCCTCCTCACTTTATTTCCCCCTGCTTTGCCGCTCCACTCAAGAGTCATGGGGCGCACACTCAGCGGTAAACCAATTTCATTTAGTATGTTTTCACATTTTTATCCAATCATGGCATGCTCAGAGGTTTCAAAAGCCACATGACGCTTTTATTGGGGCCTAATTAAGGATCTCTGATTTAATCCATGTAATTTAATAGAGATCAGTCATGGCTGTGAGGCGCTGGCTTTGTGCATAGGGTGGAAGTGCTGTTGTTGACGCACTGCAACCCCGCAACCCCGCTGCCTGCAGCAGGTCAGGGTTAAAGTGCTATAGGGGCTGATATGAATGTATGTATGTATGTATGGTGTCCATACTCCACCTGTTGGGCGATATGGGAACAGAGGCTGAGTTGGAGAATTTAGATTTTACACCCTGTGGCTTCTCTCTCACATGCACAAGTCGTGTGTTTTAAGCGACAGCGGCTGAGCTGCAGTACAGAATACAGACACTCAGGTGGTTTCACTGCCACCAGCAGATTAGTCTGTAGCCGAAGCCATCCGCTCTGTAATTGCCTCTTGGCTCGCTCATTGTTCTCATCCATTTGTCCCGCTCCGCATACAGAAAGTGGCTGAAGTACTTGCAATTGTTATTTTTTTTGTGTGTGTGTGTGTTGTTGATGTTTTTCAGAGGTGTGTTTACATCATAGAGTGATTGGTGCAGGCTGCTTCATTTACGATTGTTCACACTTAGCGGTCGACCCATGAGACCGTCTGGTAAGTTTCAGCTACGACGTCTTGGATTGCGATTGTTTTAGGACAGAAATGCAATTTTGAGGCGCGTTTTTTTTGTTTTTTTTTCTCCTTAAGCCCTCCAGTGAATGACTTGAATGAGAGAAAGGAGAGAGAGAGAGAGAGAGAGCTGCCTGGCTGGCGCTGCTCTGTCCCTTTCAGTAGCCCTTCACAACCTCCTCAAGCCAGGCAGTGTTGTGACGCAGCGTTGAGCGGAGAGAAAGCAGAAGAGCTGAGAACAGCCCGGGTTGGCTGGGGTGAGGGATCGCGTGCTGGGAGGCGTCTCGACGGTCTGGGATATAGCAGGCCAGACAGAGACAGAGAGAGAGAGAGAGAGAGAAGGAGAGAAGGAGACTGGCAGAGGAGTCTGGGCCAGAGGGAGGCCGTGTCGAGGGCACGGCCGGATGGGCGCCTTATCTAAAATCACGTCCAGTCGCTGCTGTGGACTCTGCAGCTTCTGGACACTAACGGCATTGACAGTTGACAGGGAGAGCGGCCGGCCACTTCCTGGCCCAACACAGCACTCACTCAGTCCTCCCTCAGTCTGACATCCTCTCTGTTTCTGTCCTGACTCCTGTCTGTCCGTCTGTCTTGTCCGTCCATAGTTGTGACACAAAGACAAAAAAAAGAAAGAAAAAAAGTAGTGTAGTATATTATCCCCCTGAACTTTTTTTGCTTGCATGGTGTTTTCTTAGCCTAAAGGTTAAGGGGTAGGTCAGAGGTCATTCACCATTTGGATAGGAACTTCATTTGTGATGAGTAACAGTTTATATCCAAATAGAATAAATATGAATAAATGCAGATGTTACAAGAGAGAAAGGCACACATACATTTACAGCATATGTAAAGATGTTTGGATTAGGTATCTAGTAGTCTAATAGATGGGGTAATGAGTGATACTTGTGAATGTGTTCCTTGTCTTTCACCCTTTATCTGTGGGTCATGGTTTTTGGGGATACTTGATACCTTATATATGTTTAAGTTAGCCTGGTCAAGAGGTTAAATGTCAGAAGGTACAGGTTAGATTCTGTTTTTAGATCCTGTCATAGTCTGAGCATCTTGGTCAAGACTACAGTATATCCTTCTGTTGGAGAAGGTTAAATTTTAGAATTAGAAAACGTATATAAGGTCAGGGTTTTGGGCCAAGAGGGAGGGAGAGATCTCACATTGGCACCAGAGATGCTCCAGGATTCGGCATTTTTTGACACTGTTCTTTTTCTTATAATAAACTCCTTTTTGTAGTATGCAAGAAAAGACGGTGAGTCAGCGGTGATCACTTCTTTTCATCAACACATCAATATACCACAGTAGCAGCTAAATTTTGATTGTTACGTGTTCTCTGCAAGAACTCAGATTGTTGCATAAAGCCAACGTCTGCATGGCATTCTTCCTAAATATGCACTCTCTCAGAGACTTCCTGTCTGCCATGCTAAGCTACATGGCTTTCTTCTGTAAAGTCACAAATTCATGCAATCTCTTGACTTTTATATGAGGTAAGAGTTTCTTTTTCTTTTTTTGTTGTTGCTTTTTTTTCTAGCAGATCTGTGGCAGAGGAGGAGGAGGGGGGGGGGGATGTGATGACTAATGTCTCCTATGTGTAGTAGGACTTGGGCTCATCTCTCTAGCACTCATTATGCCAGAACCCTACGACAGTTTGGTCAAGACTACAGTATATCCTTCTGTTGGAGAAGGTGAAGTTGTAGAATTAGAAAACATATATAAGGTTAGGGTTTTGGGCCAAGAGAGTGAGAGATCTCACATTGGCACCAGAGATGCTCCAGGATTCGGCATGCACTTCTTTTCATCAACACATCAATATACCACAGTAGCAGCCCAACATCTAAACCAGTCAACCAGCTAAATTTTAATTGTCACGTGTTTTCTGCAAGAACTCAGATTGTTGCATAAAGCCAACGTCTGCATGGCATTCTTCCTAAATATGCACTCTCTCAGAGACTTCCTGTCTGCCATGCTAAGCTACATGGCTTTCTTCTGTAAAGTCACAAATTCATGCGATCTCTTGACTTTTATATGAGGTAAGAGTTTCTTTTTCTTTTTTTTTGTTGCTTTTTTTTTCTAGCAGATCTGTGGCAGAGGAGGAGGGGGGGGGGGGAAATGTGATGACTAATGTCTCCTATGTGTAGGACTTGGGCTCATCTCTCTAGCGCTCATTATGCCAGAACCCTACGACAGTTTGGAGGGCGTCGGAAGGCATCGCCACGTTGCCCATATGCTTTCCGCGGCTCCTATCTGTCAGGATGTCAGGACGTGGCGGGGGTGCGCTTTTCTGCACCAACAGAGGAGCGGAGCGCGGCGCTACAGGAGGGCCTCATTACCGACACACCCCGCAAAAAAAAAAAAAAAAAGAGACTCGGGGACGGGGCGAGCAGAGCAGGCATACTGAGCGATGTGTTTAGAAGCAGAGGGTGAGCCATTTAAAAGGCACTCAACCCAACGAACCGACCCCTCCCTCTCCGGAGCTCCATTATCACAGCAGAAAATGTGACAGAGGATTTTTTTTTTTTCTTTTCCCGAAGTAAACGCTTAAACAAATTAACAAAGTAATTAAGGCAAACAAATTGATTCCCCTCAACATTTTTTAATTGAACTTTTGCCTTTGTGGTCTCCATCTGGCCTAATCCTATCCACTCTCACCCACAACTTAACGTGCACCCGCCGTCTTTATCTAGATTGCCGGATAAGAAGAGGCGATAAAACTGACATCATGGCCCACACACACACACACACACACACACACACACACACACACACACACACACACACACACACACACACACACACACACACTAATGCACCTAGTTTCTAAAGTAAACAAAAAGCGGAGATTGACACTGACATTGCTGCACTAAGGTGAGACACTACAGGCAAATCGTTTTTTCATGCACTGATCAATTTTGAGATTTTGGACATGTATTTTTTTCAGAAAAGTCAAAAGAAATGGTAGAAAATCCACATTAAGGTGGTTATTTTACTTTATTTTGTCTTCTATCATCAGTAGATTTCTCCTAAATTGACCAAAAGTTAACAGCTACTGTGACATACTGTGCTGTGCCTGTTGTCTGACCCATGTCATGTCAGGTATCATTGTAAAGCTCTCTCTCTCCTGAACAATGATGTAGGCTCCAACAATTGTTGTTTCCTCCATATCCACAACCAATCGTAAAAGTATGATTTACATTAACAATCTATGGAATTTTACAGTACAAGTCTTTAAAGGCCGTTTTCTCAAAATGAGTTTTTCCTCAGACTCTGAACCTGAAATCTCCACTTCAGCAGCACTTACAGACACCAAACCTTCCAGTTTTATTCCTGTCTATATTCTAAAGGTTTTTACAGAGGGGATTGTTGATATATCATTCAAAGCCTGATTTATACAACGTTTTGTTCCTAAAAACATGGCAAAATTAGATTTTTTAGGGCTTGTGACAGTATTTTCTCATTTACAATATAAAAAGATAAAAAGAGATATTCATAATCCCGTCTGTGAAAACATTTGACTCTAATATGTCAACAAAATAAAACAAGAATCATGAAAGTGGCTTTATCCATTGTTCAGATTTCGGTTCTGGAAGTGGAAATGTATGCAAAATAGCGCAAATTGCATTAGATATTATATAATATAAACTGCATTAGATATTGCGTATTAGATTATATATAAACTGCATTAGATATTGCCTCATTTACATATTTAAACATAACATTTGACAAAACTTGTAAAAACTTGGGATAAACTTGGGAAGTTTCATGGTGATATCTGTTAGTTAATCCCCCCCCCATGCACCTGTAGTGTCTCCCTGTAAGTGACTCTGAATCATGGTTTTCAGATGTGTGTGTGGTAGAATACACTGCAGTAGTAGTTTGCACAAGACTAAACAGCTACAACACTTTCCCTTCAGGCTGTGCTTCAGTGTTAAATCACAATAGAAAAGCGCTCCAAAGTCCCTCCATCACCATTGATCCATTAAATTTGTATTGGGAGCCACTTTGTGATGGTCAAAGCCAAAAAAAAAAAAAAAATCGCTTTTGTTCTTGACAATCTGTAATCTATACTTCCTGAATTAGAGTGCATTAGCGATCTGGTTGCTTCTCACTCAGGTGGTTCACATGCTCAGTGGAGGGATGCTCCATTAGAAACCAGGGGGAAACTTTAAAAGAGATTTTCTTTATGACTTTTCAAGGGAGACGATTGTTCAGAAAGTTATCTCAGCTGGGGCAAAGTCTTCTCACTTGACTAATGACTATCAAAGCAGCTCATCTGAATCTCCACTTTATTTTTTTTTTCTTCGAGCTGTTTGGGGCCCACCGCCGATGCTCTTTCTGTAAAATTGCTCTGGCCTTTGAATGGGTTCATTTTCGATACGTATTCATGTAGAAAATGTCTATTTCACCCAGACAGGATAGTTGGGCGGTCGCAAATACCCCAGTATTAATGTATTTTGCCCACCAGCAGATGTATTCTATTGTAACAACAGCATCATTATGGCCTATTTGTGTATCTATGGCACAAACTCATGGGGGGTAAAATGGTTTGAATCTGGGATATTTTTTATAAATAGAAGGCTGATAGAAACCAGCTGCTCATCTGTATAATCACTTTGTGTCACAGTGGCGTGACTTAAATGATACAGTTGTTACAAACTTTTCAGCTTTTGTCTGTAATTCAGCCGGCGCTCCACTCTTCCAGAAACGACCGCACACACGGTTCAGAGCGGATCGGGTCCAGAATCGAGAGGGTGGGGGCGACGCCATCCCCCCCTAATTAAATCGCCCAGTCCCGTGTAGCGTGGAAGCTAGCGGTTCGGCAGATGTAGCGCCATGTTAAACTTTATGTTGCTTGAAAATGGATTCCGCTCCGAGTGCATTTGAGACAGAAGATGGTTTGACTGTAAAATGATGTGTTTTATGGCACCGTTATCGGGGCGATATTCCTTAAAGATGCAGCGCCGCTACACTGTGGCGTTCTCCGTCTGCAAAAGAGGGGGGGAGGGAGCAAATTGATATGAACAGATCAACAGAGCTTTGCCCTTCTGGACGTCCTTGGCACCATACTTGGCCCTGAAATTGATTTCTCTCCATATCTCCTATGCCAAAAAACTCTCATTCAGTGATTTTATACTCCCACTGCTGACACATTTTGTTCAGGTTTGGAGAGGATGTACTGTTGGAATGTCATTCATTTCCTCCCACATTTTTTATTTTTTTTCTCCCCCTATCCACACTTTTAAAGTAACCTAATAGTATTGCAGCGTGTTGGATAGTGGTATTTGTCAGTTTTGTGTACGTGTATGTACAGGTATATAGCTATAGAGCCCTCTGTGTATGAATCGCCACGAGCGGGAGAGATTGCTTTTGATTTAATGGCTATTGTGCTTGACTTTGTGTGTGTTCCACTGTAGTGTTGTGTCCTTCCCTTGCCTCCCTCTCTGTAGCGGGTAAACTCTCTCAATCCAACATTTTTTTATTTTTTTTTTACACACACATACTCAAACTTACACACACACACACACACACACATATCGTGCCTTGGCTATGCTCCATTAGGTGGGCTGTGTCTTAAACAGGAGGCTGACGTCACCGCTTGGCTAGGGAATATAGGACGGGATTGTGTGTATGTATTTGTGAGTGTGTGTCTCTTGTTTGTATGTGTGTCTCTCTCTGGTCTCTGTTTTATTCTCAATGTCCTTATTGTCTCTCTCAGGGGACCCCCCCCCCTCCCTCCCCACACACCCTCTTCTCTGTATTTGTGGCCTGCTGGATCCTATTGATCAGCCTGTGAAAGCTTGAATGTCTGAAGAGGAGGACACAGAGAGAGAGAGAGAGAGAGAAGGGAGAGAAGGGAGAGTGGTATTTGTGTTCCCATATGTGTTTTTCAATTTGTGTGTTTGTGGGTGTGATTGGTGATCAAATAAAAACAGAAATAAGTATCTGGCTCCACGTCCCTCCGAGGCACGAACTTTAGATCTTGCATTTATTAGTCTCATTGGTGACTCACTAATATTGTTGCTATGGACACACACTTGAGCCGCCGGTGTGCGAGTTGCCTCTGTTTGTATGTTTGTTTGTTGCTCTTTTTATAGAAGCCGTGAATGAAGATTTACAGACCTGTTTCGTAAAACTTTCCCCAGTCAACTATCAGGTTGTAACAGAAAAAAAAAAAAAAAAGCAACTCGGCACAGGGAGAAGAAAAAAAAAAAGCACAAGAAAAGAAACTGCAGGTGAAAAAAAAAAAACCCGTAGCAGCCAGGCGAAAGGTCACCTTCGTCGTCACCGTTACAGATGGCAAACTACGGTTGAATTTCATCATTTTGCGAGCGCGGCTTTTTAAAGGTTGGGAAAAACTGGTAGAACAGTTTTTTTAACAGTTGGCGTTGTCCGTGCTCAGGGACGTTACCTCCCACAGAGACAGACTGCCACTGTTCAGACCCTCCCTCAGGGCCAAAGCACCGTCAGCTTAGACTCTAGTAGCACAACACAACACACAGCACAATGTTGGTACTATCAACATGCTTGGATTGGTTGTTGTTGTTGTTCCTGTGGGAGGTTTGGATTTCCTCCCAAAGATTCGATGGTCTTTTTTTTTCTTTTTTTTTTGCAGAAATCTGGCTAAACTCCTAAACCTTGAGGATGTTTTTTTTTTTTTCCTTTTACATAAAAGGTTGAACAAAAATACAGAAACTGGAAATCCATTGTGTCGTCTGGGTGCATTGTAAAGACCCGGAAAGACTCAAAAGGAAATGTCTCTGGAGAAAGCAGCATTTGCCAGTATCCTATTCTATTCTATTCTATTCTATTCTATTCTATTCTATTCTATTCTATTCTATTCTATTCTATTCTCAGATTTCAGATTTTCAGATTTATTTTTTATTTTTTAAATGGAAACAGTACATATTAATGAACACTGTTGTGTGTAAATATGTGGGATTGTAGCCAAGTGGCTCATTTCCATCCCCAGTCCCATTGGCAGGTTGATGTTAAACATAAAAACAATGAAGATAAAAGCACAAGAGGCAGGACTACGACAATAGACAATGCATTATCATAACACCATGACATCTTATACAAACATATATGACATGAACAACGTATGTATAAAAAGTATTAAGGGGACCAAGAGATTGCAGTACAGTTATAAAGTGCTACAGTGCTAATTAAAGTGCTATGTGCTAAAGTGCTATTTGCTAAAGTGACAAGTGCAAGATTAAATGTAATCTGATTGCACAATGCCCCAATTCTCTTCTATTCTGTCCTATAGACTGGCTACCTACTGGCTCTGTGGATATGGAGTGCTTTTGTTGGCATTGTTTCAGACCACTCACCTCACAGAGGGCAAGGTTAACGCTAATCACTGCTTACATAATGAATTTGCATGATCATATGGGCTTTCCATCTTAATGACGCCGGTGGAAAATGCCATCTCATACTTTGCCTCACAATATCACCATCAATGCACAAATGGCATCCTCTGTTAGTGATTAAGAAAGCCTTGACACATGGCTAATGTTGTTATCACACTGTTCAAACCACTGGACGGCCATTTGCGTCTTGTTGATGGGGACATTGACATCCTGGAAGGCACTGTTCCCATCAAGAAAGAGATGCATTATGGGATAAAGGCAATTGCTGAAGATGAATACATTATCAGGATAGAGAGTTCGCTTGACACACACACACACACACACACACACACACACACACACACACACACACACACACACATAGAGAGATCCTGGAGCCGGAGTCATGACGGAAAGTTTACCCCAAGTCAGTACAGATGCGGCTCATCATCATCAGCCACTCGTATTGATGTTTTTACTTCTAACATGCAGACACCACTGACAGTAGCCTGACTTCGCCGTCATGTTTGTTGTGTGTGTGTGCGTGACACAGAAAACGCCGCTTGGGCTTTTCTAAATTCAAAATAGGCCACACATTGTTTTCAGGCTCCTTTCTACTTTAAGCTCCAACAAATGGTGAATGAGGCACGAAACAAAGAGTCCTTTGAAGAACAAAGTGAACCTGCCACATACAACGACTGGCTGGAGACGAATCCCATCGCAGAGATTGCATGCTTTCAAGACAGGGGAGGGAAAAGCATCCCTAACAACAAAATGATATAAATTACCACTGTTATGGTCTATACGGTTCAATTTAATGTGCTTGTAATGATAAATTATTTTGGTTATGAATCTAAAGTGGACCTGAGTGCAGTCAGAGCAGCAGGACTGTTAGAACAATTGCAGCTGTCTCCCAGGGCTGTGGCCATTAGTCAATAAATTAGAAAGTAATTAGTTTCTGCTTCTGTGGCTCTATTTGAAGCGCTTCACACAGGTGTAATGAAAATTTATTGGAGCTGTTGATCCGGAGGAGAAAAGAAAAGTAGAGGATTTGTAGTGTGTGATTGTAATGCAGGATTTCCATCTGCCTCCCTTCTTTTTTTTTTGGCTCGCAGCGACAGGTAAAGTTGCCATAATGACCAATGTAGTGAAATTTGGCTTCGTCGTTCCAAGCTCTGTCAACAGGCCAGTTCGCTCACAGCTAGAAATGTTTCAGGTGTTGATACTTAATTAGAAGATGTCCCTTTTTTTTTTTTTTTTTAGATATTTTGAATTCATGACTGTTCATTATTCAACTTAAAGGTACATTGTGTAGGAATTACTCCCATCTAGCGTTGCGGTTGTATATCGCAAGCAACTCAATTGTATTTTTCATGCTGCATTCACCTGAAATTGGGCAGACAGCAGACGGACTGGTTCGGGTCGAAAATACAATATATAGAATGAGACCTCTATTCCATGGTTTTTATTTTTCCCGGGTAACCTCCTCCTTGCAGATAAGATTTCTGACCAATGACAGAACAGTTGGTTCACACAGTGGCATTTGTTCACAACTTTGGACCGGTAGGGACTGTTACCTTGTGAAAATGCAACAGTTGTATCGCTTTGGCCCACGTGAATCGGAAAAAGGCAAACCAACCACAGGTCTGAATGCGGCCTAAAAATCTACCCATTGTTTCCATATAGCACTGTGTCTTCTTCAGCTGTTTTTTATGCACAGACGGTGTCTTTCTCCTAAATTAAAAGGAAAGGGAAACATCAGCCTTGAGCCATCGGGTTTACCTAATTGAACAGCTTCACATTTCTCTTTCGTGCTATTGTGCGTGGATCAAGGCAGTCACACGAAACTCTTTGTTGGCAGACAACATCAAGGCTATTTGTTTTGTCTGGTGGAATGTAAGGTCAACAGGAGAGAGGGAGAACAGAAATTGGAAAACGCTCGCGCAACTGCGATGTCAATGAGCGGCATGAAAGGCAGACGGAGGGAAGGGAGGAAGGGAGGGAGGGAGCGGCCATGGCTGCTGCTGCTGCTGCATATGGAGGGGAAAAGAAAAGAGGAAAGAAAAAAAAATTAGAGGTGAAAGAGAGATGAGGCGGAGAGAGTAGGCGGAGAAAGGAGGCAAGGCGAGGAGATGAAGAAACAAGCACGGGCATGAAGTTTTGAAGGTATAGCCACGGAGACAGAGGAGAGAAAAAGGACGGGGTGTGGAGCAGAGACAGGATGGATGGATGGACGGACGGATGGATGAGGACAATGAGGCAGATCGGTCCCAGCCCAGGCTACGGCCAATTAGAATAAAATTAGCTGGACCTTGGCAAGGGCTAGGGCGCACAGTAGGGCACGGAGAGAGGGGAAGAGAGGTGGGGGAGGAGCAAAGGGGGAGAATATCCCGGTGATTAAAACCAAATGATTAGTGGTGTGCAAGGCAGAGGGCTACGGAGCTCGGGTCACCTGAGCCTGGAGGGAGAGAGAAGGTCTAATAGTAATGAGACCAACCTTCTCTCTCCTCCTCCTCCTCCTCATCCTCACCCTCTCACCACCCCTTACTTTTCTTTTCCCTTATTCACACTCAGTTTTTCTCCTTTAACCGTTTTTTCCTCTGTCTCCCACTGCTCTTTGTTTAACACATTCTCCGTCTCTCCCTGTCCTCGTCCTGTAGAACAGTTTTCAACCTTTTCAACCTGAGGACCGTCCCACCCGATCTGGGGAGTTGGGGTGCAGTTTGATAGAAACAGCAGAATTTTAAAGGGACAACGAGGAGTTTCTATTTGGTTATCAAAAAGTCTCACGTTAATGTGGATGAATCTACGCTACCCACACTTGTTAATGAGCCCATTTTCGATAAATATATTGTTTTGTCTCTATCATTATTTTGTTATTATTAGTGGTGGCGGAAATGCTGGTCGAGCCGACCAGCGTTTCTTTACTTTTGGTTGTAACTACCAGAACAAAAAACCATACTTATGGCATAATGTAACACAACAGCATAGTTATGCAATTTCCAGAAATATGTAACAAAACAGGACATTTGTTCATGTTACCCTCTGTAGTTTAGGTTGATAAAGATCTCAGTCACATTTGAATAAAATAATGCCATTTCTATAAATGTCATAGAATCCTTTTTAAAAGATATTTTACTTTCAGTGGTCCGCGGACCCCTGGTTGAAAACCACCGCTGTAGAACCACTGCTGTAGAAAACCCTACAGTACTATCTGTTACTATCTGTTACTGTCTGTTGCCTTTGGCCAAAGCGCACTCTAATGCTATTGTTGTGGGAGACACTTTAGCTCTCCGTGATAAGCAAAGATTTATGAGTAGTTTGTTTATCTACTAATCATAATCTCAAGTGCAGATCTGCAGATGTATGGTAATAGATGGATTGAGCTGCAACAAAAAAACTCAACACAATGCTGGCATCTGTTGCAGAGTCCCAAGTGTTACTGCTGCGGCTGCTGCTGCTGCTTGGGCTTTTGTTAATGGAGCTGAGGTTTGGTCCGAGCGCTCGTTCTCGTACCAAGCAACAATCATCTGTGATATAATGGAGTATTTTAGCCATGTAATAACACCCAGGACGGTAAAGAATATTTCATTCTCCACAGCGGTGTCTCACAGAGTAGTGGAGGTCAGATAACAGAGGTAGTTGTAGGACTCCACTAGAAATATGCATTGGATTCTGAGTTGCCTTTCTTCAATAGAGTTGCTGCAACAATGCAGAACTTCTCTTGTATGAGAGTTGTGTGCATTCGTAATTTGGTTGGTGTACATGCTTCCACATGTGCCAGAATATAAGTGTGTGTATCTATCTATCAATAATGAGGTCTGCCCATGGCATGTTTAATGGCCAGAAGCATGCTAATGGCCAGCAGCAGCAGCACCACTCATGCATTTACTCTTTAGGCTTTAAAGCAGAGTCTAGAAGGGCGATGGGCTGTGTGCTTGTCTGTTTTTCCTCTTCTCTATTGCGTGCTACACTAATCACAAGCTCCTTATTCACCACCACCCGCTACTTTTACCCACCGGGTCCAACAATAGGTCATGGGATGAACGCACCAAACGAGATTTTTACAGCAAAACTTTTATTTATTCTGCAAAACTTGATGTTTTCTTCGACTCTTATTTATACATCGATCCTCTTTTGCCGTTTCTCTCGTCTTGTCTCCTGTTTCGTCTGTTTTTAACTTATTCATTTGTTCTTGTTTTCCAATTATTTGATGTCCCTTTGTAAAGTCTTGCCAGTCTGGCACGTCGGTTTCTCCGGCTCATCTTGGCTGCAGTGGATTCAGAAATTATTCAGACCTCTTTTCCTTTTTGCACACTTTCATTTCAACTGGATAAAATTGCCCAATTGGAAAGAAAATTGCTCATAAATGTACAATCAATAATTTCCTAATGACAAAGTCAAAACATGTTGTTTTTAGAATTTATTTAGAAATCAAAAACTTTGATTTCTCATTCACACGAGTATTCAGTCTCTTCTAGTCAGGTTGGCAGGTGTTTTTACCTTATTTACGCTTTGTATGTAGTGGGAACTTGTTCATCTTTATCAAATTGACTTGATAGGCGCCACATACACAAACCTGTGTGTATATAAGGTTCCTCAATTCACACTGCATGTCAGGATAAAACCTGAGCCTTGAGTCCAGGGCACTGTCTGTAGACCTTGGTGATAAAATCTATGAGGTAGGAGAGGTAAACATCACAGGTAGAAGACTATTTCTAAAGCTTTAAGTGTCCCCACAACTACAGTGGTCTTAACCAGTCCCTGACTCTTCCTAGTGTTTGATACTCAAAGACCAGAGTCCTGGTGGCGACCAAGAAGCCAACGCTCACACTGACAGAGCTTCGGTCCTCTGCAGAATTTGCTGAAAAGACAACAATCTCTGCAGCGCTGCATCAATTATGCTTGGATGGTAGAGAGGCCAGAAGGGAAGGCCACTTTGAGTAAAAGACATATGACAGCCTGCTTTGGGCATCTGAAGGTCTCTGAGAGCATTAAGGGAAAAGACGCTCAGGTTTGCTGAGCAAAGCTTCATGCAGTATGTCTGGTAAACACCATAGGAACTACTTATCGCCTGACTAACACCATCCCTGTGGCGAAGCATGTGGCAGCATCATGTACAGTAGTTGCGGGGGAGGGGGGGTTGGGGGTTGGAGGAGGGGCTTCCCAAGGTCAGAGAGACTGCATGGGCAAAAATTGAGAGATGGATGATAAAAGTCAAATAGAGAGACCGGCTCCAGAGTGCATGAGTCGGACACAGGAGAGACGGCATAACAACGACCTGAAGCACCGAGCCGTGACAACGCCGGAGTGGGTTCAGGACAGAGTCTTCCTGTCCTTGAGAGGTCCAGCCAAGCCCGGGCTTAACGCTACAGAACATCTCTGGATCGGCCGTAAGATGGGCAGAGACATGTCAGATGGAGTTTGAGAAGATCTGCCTGAAAGAACCGGATAAACTGTTCAGATCCAGATGTACTGAGCTTGTAGAGACCGAGAAGAGCTGAAGCTGTAATTGCTGCCCAAAGGGGCTTCGACAAAGTGCTGAATTACAGGTCTGAATAGTGAATACTATGGTAGATGAGAGATTTTTAATCAGTTTGCAAAAAAAAGCCTGAAAACATGTTTTCACTTTGTCATCACGGGTTATTGAGTGTAGACAGATGGGTAAAAGTGGTAATTTTGTCAATTTTGAAATTAAATCAACAAAGTGTGGAAATAGTGAAGGGGTCTGAATACTTTCTGAAGCCTCGTTTTTTTTTTTTTAGATATATCTTCTCAACCTTTTACAGTTCAGAAAAGTTTTTGCAGACGAGGACGCCTCACGCACCTTGAGGAGCAGCAGAGCAGTTAATCACCTTCTCCTCTTGATGTCGGCCATGAGAGATATCATTGTGTCTTTTCCCAGGGAGGCGGCAGGGGTAACACCAATATGCTGTGAATCAACAGGCAATCGTGCAGAACATGCAGAGAGCTGCGATGGCCTGAGAGGAGAGAAATCCAGCTCCTAGATACTACTCCAAGCTACCACTTGCCTTAATTACAAACCTTTGCAAGCTTTTCCTGAATTAGAACATTTTTCTTCTCGCAAATTAATATTTTTTTGGACTGTTTTGAAACAACCGGTGTTTATCTTCTTCTTTTAGCGTCATTTGTCTTTCTGCTTTGCCTTCAAATCCTCTTCTTTTATACTCTTCCCAGCCATCCTCTCTGTCTCTGCCTCTCAGTGTCAGTTTATTTTGCCACTCCTCAGCAGCAGCGGAGTAGAATTTGCTGTGCAGAGTGAGGTAAAGAGTGCAGTGCAGAAGGCCTGCCAGCCCTGGAGGACTGTGGGAGATCAGAAGATGTGTCAAGAGAGTCTGGTGGGTCTTTTCTACACAAAAAAAACCCCATTCGGTTATGTGGTTGACGCCCACAGAGGAAGAGCTTCAACACGCCCCTAGGTCCAGGCCACAGGTCTGCATGGGATGGCCCTCACTTCAGTCAGAGCAGACAGGCTAAAATAAAGAGATCTATCCACAGGGGTAGGGGATTGGTTGGAGAGAGGATGTAATTCTGTGTGTGTTCCTCTCCACAATGGCAAGAAACACAGGCAGCTGCATGCACACAGAGACAGAGAGAGAGAAGGAGGGAGGGAGGGAGAAGTGACAAATAGACAGTGTACTATATGTGACCATTGTTTGAGTTGCCAAATTGCTCTGTTGTTGGCCAGCGATTATCTGTGCTACAGAACACCATGATGAGTTTTCAGTTTGGAGAACATCGGCGAGCAGGAAGAAAGGGAAAGCAAATAAAGGTCTTCCCTCCTTTTGGCTACCTGTGATGACTGAGCCGGGCCAGGAGACTTATAGCGCAGGCTGACACTTAAGGCCTGGGGGCTTTTATCACTTTGAAACAAGAAAAGGAGAAACAAGAGTAAAACTGCAGCGTGCCCCCCCCTCACCCCACCACCCACCCACCTCCCCTCTGTATTGTACTGTACTCAAGGCCGTTGTATACTATAGGGGAGAAAGGTGATGATAATTCTTGGGGCCCAGCAGAGCCCAGTGGGGTCCACACAAAACCCCAGTGGTCTAATCTTTGTATGACTGAATTATTCTGCATATGACCCTGACTATATGTAACGCTGCATAAGCATCAAACCAAAGTAAATAAAAAATGATAATACATACAGTACAGCTCTGGAAAAAATTAAGAGACCACTTCAAAATGATCAGTTCCTCTGGTTTTACTATTCATAGCTATGTGTTTGAGTAAAATGAACACTTTTGTTTCATTCTATAACAACCTACAGACAAAATTTCTCCCAAATTGGAAATAAAAATATTGTCATTTATCTGCGAAAATGGCAACAGGTCAAAATATCAAAAAAATCTGGTGTTTTCAGACCTTGTATAATAATGCAAAGAAAGCGACTTCAACACATCACCACTTTTTAAACCTAGGAAGAGTTTAGAAATCAAAATTGGTGGAATAATCCCAATTTTTAATTGCAGCAGTGTATTTTTAAATTTATTTATAATCTTTCTTCCTCATTAAATATGATTTTGTTCAGGTGATCAGCTAAGTAGAGTGAGTTGTGCTTGTGTTGGAGTTCAATAGACACTGGAATCGATGGCTGCCATTAATACATGTAGAGAAGCTGATTTATTAAGAACATTTTGGAGTGCTCTCCTTTTCCTCTTTTTCCAGAACAGTACATAGTATGTAGTCTAAGGCTACGTTTATATGGAAACGATCCGAACAGAAAACGCAAAAGTGGCTTCACGTCTTCACTTTTTATTCTGCGTTTAGACAAGCGTTTTTGGGATGGAAATCTGCGTGCATACAGTGACACAAAAGTCTGTGGAATTCATGCACACCAGGCGCCTAGGTGGCAGTGTGCCACACAACACGCAAGCCTGTGTGCTTTCCTCTTCTTCTTCTTCTTCTTGATTTCCAGCAGGCTGTACGCCAGCGATCGTAATGCTGCCCTTTGTGCCCTCCACAGGTCGTAGCAATCAGAGCAGACTTTTTGCGTTTTCACCCTTTACATGGGAACGCAACGGTGGAGCGTTTTTAAGATTTCCACTCTGGAGGGTGGTTTTATTTTTTTGCGTTTTCAAGCCCCAAAACGCTGTCGCAGTCTAAAACGAAAGGCACATCCGATTAAACTTTTTTTTTTAATAGTTTTCATCCACAAACGTTGTCGTGTAAACAGGGCCTAAGAAAGAATAGGGAAAAGTCAGGGGATGGGGGGCATGTGGGGGCCCACTTTAGTATTCTTTCAGTGGGCCCTAGGATTCCTAGCAGCGGCCCTGCTGTACTGTACTCCAGTTCCCCGGAGTGGCCTCGTGGTCGGAGGTGAGCGGTGGCAGTTTCAGCTGGCCGTTGGGGACGGTGGACAGGAGGCCTGGTCAAGTGGACGACAGCGAGGGTCACTGGGTCCCCTGGGGAGGAGATATCCCAGGGGGTGGGGGGTGGGGGGGCAGTAGCAGTGGGGGTGGGCAGATGGGGTCTGGGATGAGAGCGTTCTCAGACAGGTGGATGGCTGTCACCCTCGTTTCGCCACACCGCTAGCAAGCAGGTGGCCTCTCCCTCCTCCTCCTCCTCTCCTTCCACTCGAGGGTCACCTTCACATGGCACCGCTTCCCCCCTGGGTCCCATCCCATCATATATATACACTGTACATACACACACACACAGACACACACATAGAGACACACACACACACACTGTTGGTTCTCATGCTGCACTACTCTCAGTCAACCCCGGCACCTGGGGACTGGGCGCGTAAACAGTCGCTCTCAAGGTTGAACCCAGGTGTTTCATTTCCATTACGGCCCTCATCACACTCGCTGCCTCCTCCCTCTGACTTTGGTCATAACACAGACGGAATAGTCATTAAATTTCAGATTACCTTTTCTTTGCCTTTGTAGATGTTGAGATGCGTAGGGTCTATTTTAGATGTCTGTCTATGAAATAATTATCTCCCAACTCTCTGCCCCCCCCGACATCTTCAAAAGAGGATGTTCCATTGATGATTTTTGCCCTACATCATAGCTTTGCTCTTGCTGCGACTCTAAAACCCAATATAGCGTAATTAAACTAACAAAGTGACATCAATAAAGACAGAAGTGCTCTGTAATTACAGTCTGTGCTAGGACATCATAAGCAGGCAGTGTCATCACCCTAACGAAGGAAATAAATCAATGGCAGACAGACAAAGCCGCGCTTTACGATCCCCTTCTCCTCTGACACACAAAGCCGACCATAAACACAAGTAAGGCGAGAGTTTAATGGCAATCTTAAAGTTGCAGAGGCCACTAGCTTGTCTTTACTGCTGCTGCCCAGCAATACAATGGGCGCCTTGACACTTTCACCACTCCCTTCCTCTCCTTCATTAGTTGTGCTTCTCTCCGTTTCTCCCTTCACTCCTGCCTTTTTCCCTCCTTTCTCCCTTCCCTCCTACAGTATATGGTGTCTGGTCTCTCCTCACCCTCCGGAGACACATGAGTGGCAGCCCCCCCCCCTTAATAACTGTTGTATTCCAATTCTGACACGGTTGCACAAAAATGGATACACACAGAGATATAAACACACTCACAGAGAGAGACACAACAAAATAATATGTTGCAGGATTCAAGATTGGCATTCCCATGTTGCTTTTTTTCCCCCCATGTGGACAACAAGGCTAAATGTCAGGGAAAGATATTTAATCCCATGTGCGCACATACATAGATACAGTACATGCATGCAGCCCAACACACACAAAAGACAAGACACCCGACACTGATAGCGTGTGGAGAGTTGAGGCTAAATGTCAAGGGATGATGTAAATTCGCATGATTGCTTCCAGAAGTAGTTTATCACAGTGGCAACGCCGGCCAGATCCGTGTCTCGCTGTCCTCCAAGAGCAGGACGGTGGAGCCACTGACTGCTGTGTTTGTGTGTTTGTGTGTTTGTGTGTGTAGGTGTGTGTGTCTGTGGGGGCGTGGCGGTGGCATTGACCGACTGTCTCTCTCTCAACCCTGTGTTTTATCAGGGATGACCCAGTTTTCTGAGAAATACATAGTGCAGACTCACGCGCTGACAAACCTGCAGCAACGTTACATATATATTTCTCTCCAGCGCCTGTGATGTAAATCATGGCTTCTATCTGTGATGAGCTTATACTCAAACCTGTCACACTTGAGAACCAGGGAGTGTATATATATAATACACTAGTATTAGTATTAGTATATAATAAACTAGAGAATGTATTTCCTGATGGAAATACCGGTGAATGCTGAAAGCTGGAAGCTGAATGAGCTGAATAAATGGTTGAAACAATGCTGAATTAAAGCAGAAGTAAGCGGAATATTTGTGTTAATATAAGTCTTAAATAGTTGTATCTTCCGACAGCAATCACTTCTATAGAGTGTTTGGTCTGAAACACGGGTCTGTCAGTCACTCTGCTCTGCTGTAAGCCGAGGAGAAAACTTTCCTTGTATCCTACAACCTTTATCCAATGAGGAGAGAGAACGGCATAAAGGGGCGGTCCTCTCTGTGTGTGCAGCCAAGGGATGCGCGTGAAGTAGTTAGTATTAGTATATAATAAACTAGAGAATGCATTTCCTGAAGGAAATACCGGTGAATGCTGAAAGCTGGAAGCTGAATGAGCTGAAAAAATTATGGAAACATTGTTGAAATTGTTGAATCAATGTTGAAAAGATGAAACAATGAAGAGTAAAACTAAAACATGCATCTGTGATGAGCTTATACTCAAACCTGTCACACTTGAGAACGAGGGAGTGTATTTATATACTATATCTATAACTAAAAACCAGACCCAGAGACTTGGATCAGAAGTAGGATGTGTGCCATGTCATAGTTTTGTATAACACACATCCATTGTGGTCTCAGGGTGACAGTAGTGGATCTCCCCCTGCCCCCCCCCTGCCCCCCTCCCCTTCCTCCCACGTATCATTTGTTCGAAGAAATCCCCGCTGAATATGACATTTGAAAGAAATACGAGCGACTGATGAGTTGTAAAGTTGTTTATACTTGTAACTCTACGTACCACATTGATGAATAAAACATGGATTTTTATTCTCCAGCGCATCTCTCTCTGTCTCTCTCTCTCTTTGCCAGGCCCTATATGCGGCACAGAGCCAGAAGCAAACTCTTTGCCATGCTGTGGCTGTTGCCTTGACCCCCCCTCACCCTCCCCCATCCCTCCCCCACTACCCTCACCCCTCCTCTACTTGCTGAGGTGACTGATGAGCAGACTTACTGGTGTGTCAAATATGGGGGAAATAGTCAATCAGCTATAGGAGCGCGTGACAGAGTTTTTTTTTTTTTTTTTTTTTTTTTTTTTGGAAATGCAGCTGCAGGAAGTGTGTAAAAGTAACGCTGAGTGCCAGACTGAGGATAAACATTTTATGCTTTTTGGAACAGGAGGGTTAGCTACACCTCTTCCGTTTCTTGGAAGGTATACTGTAGCTCGACGCTCGATGCATCTGTGTTTAGCCCACCCCGAGCTGTGTTGGGATTTATTATAGCTATGCCTACTACTACTGGCTCGGCCCCGTATAGTAATATATGTGTGCATGTGTGCGTCCGTGCGTGTGTTGAGTGTGTTTGTCTGGGGCATGTTTTTTAAAGAAATAAAAGGAGGGAAGGAAGAAAAGACAGAGAGAACGCCTGCGTGTGGATCATTTATGGAGGGGAGCGTTGATGTGATTTAGTGTGTGGGAGCTCCATGGGCCACTGAACTCGGAAAATGAGAAGGCAGAGGTGGCCATGATTAGAGGTGTGCCTTGCTGACTACTTTATGAGTGTATTCAGAGGTGTGTGTACATGTGCATGTAGATGGCGCTTGGGAGTCTGTCGATGGACGGCGGCGGTAGATAAACACAGCACGCACACACAGTCGCACACACACACACACACACAGTCTGTCATTGTCTGGGTGAAGCCGATCAGTGTTGGTGTACGTGATCAGGAGACTTGAGCTGACTTATCTCTGCTTTGCTGTGCCCGACGTGCCTGTTCCTTCTGTCATGGGTCACAAGCCATTAGAGAAGTTCACAGTGAGGACATGCAGAGTTATGGAGCTACAGTAGATATTCAGATTGATCGGAAACACAGACAAAGGCCAGACAATTTTTAGCTTTTACAAATGCACAGACAACCTGTACTGTAGGTCAAACGGTGGTCGACTCAACACAACAAACCAGGTGAGTCAGAGGAAAAACTCAAATCTTTATTTTGTTATTTACCGTAGTATCTTCAGTATAACCACAATATATTATCTCCCATCACCACTCAGTTCTTTATTTAAAGGGACAACGAGGAGTTTCGGAAAGCGGAAGTGTTTTCACACTACATTTCCCATGAGCCTCGGCGCGCACGGTGAAATTCTTGGACGAAAGCGAAAACATTTGCCAAGAATATTTTCATTAGTCAAGAACGAAAGTCGGAGGTTCGAAGACGATCAGATACCGTCGTAGTTCCGACCATAAATGGCGATCCGTTGGCGTTATTCCCATGACCCGCCGGGCAGCATCCGTGAAACCGAAAATAAGGAAATGCTGGGCAAGCCGACCACTAGGTTTAGGTTTAAGTTTATTTATTTAGCACACATTTATATTCAATGGTGCAAGGAGGGAACGAAGCCGATTGGCTTGTACATAAGTTCCACCCCTGTCACTAATTACAACAAAACAAATTTCTCTGGCTAACAAATAAACATAGAGAAAAAAAAAAAGGAGATAAAGTGCGTAAATAATCAACGTTATATGAGCAAAATGAGCAAAAATTAGGAGATGGAGAACAAAGTGATCAGTAACAAATAGAGACAATGGAAATAAGGTACAAAAAATTCATAGATTGAAATCATAAAAAAAGACAGAGTAAGGATGTGGGATACGGAGAGAATAATATCAAAATAACTAAAAAGACAAAACGATATTTATCGAAAATGGACCCATTAACAAGTGTGTAACGTAGATTCATCCACATTAATATGAGACTCTTTTATAACCAAATACAAACTCCTCCGTGTCTCTTTAAAAATCTCTCTTGAGACTGAAAATCCACTTAACTGGATTGTGAAGAAGTCACGGCTTCCGATATTACACTGATCATATTAATCAATATTCACTTATCGAAATGATTCCCTCATCGGAGGACGGCGCCTTTAAGTTCTAAATTGAAAAGTAGTATTCATGCAACACTGCTCAGTCACGCTGCATCTGTTCCAGTGTGTGTGTGTGTGTGTGTGTGTGTGTGTGTGTGTGAGGTCCTGGCCTTAGCTGATGCATCAGAAACAGAGGGGAGTGATCCAGACACGAGCCAGGGGCCGAGGCCACGAGGTCGCCACATACAAACACACCCAGAGAGATAGAGTGTGAGAGAGCGATGGACCCGTGAGACGACTCGATCAACACATCCTCCATCCTACATCCTATAATATCCTACATCCTTCATCCTACATCCTACCTACACCCTCTCATCCTCATCCTCATCCTATCCTTTCATCTCCTGTTTTCCCTCTGTTCTCCTGCAGATTATTCTCACCTGCCAACCTGCGAGCGTCGTGCGTTTTGACATCGCGCCGCGCCGGTATGATTTGTCGCTGTAAACTATGCAAAAAAGTGTCGACGCTTGTGAGTTTAATTGTGCCCCTTCAGTGCTAAGAGCAGGAGCGCGGCAGCATTTTACTCTGCTGAGCAAGAGAGGAGGAAGAAGAGTAATGCAGACCTGCCACACTTGTCAAAATATTTAACGTTGATAACATTAGCTCAACGTTACATAATTTGCAAGCTAGCTATCTTACAGGCATTTAAGTTGCTAGAGTTAACATTAAGCCGTACTTTGCATGAATGCAAAGCAAAGCGATACGGCTTTATTGATAGAAAATGATGTTTGCTATTACATCAGCGGAAGACAGGAGGAGAATCCAAGACGCCTGATTCAGAAAGGAAATAAAAACACTTCAGATTCATATTGCACAAACCTTACAGTCTTTTATTTTTGTGTAATATTTACTTTAGCTTTGCCTTACAAACACACATTAGAAAACCATCTAAGCCAGACTCTCTGCTTTCATATCTGCATTGTCGGAGACAAATATTGTCATGTTCACAAACCCGACCGCTGAGATTCATTTTTTCATTTTTTTTTCCATTTTTTTCCAGCTCCGCTCAGTTGAATCCGCCACATTCATTCAGTTCCATAAGGATTATCTTGTGTCCCTACATCCATTGCCATAATAACTGTAACAGATGTGCTTACGATACAGAGTTTTCTGGTCAGTGGTCAGTGGTCAGCATCTTCACTTCAGAGTAAAAGCAAATTCTTGTTTTAATCATCAGCAAAAGAAGAACAGGCCGGTATGTTTTTCCTCTTTTGTCTGTTTTTTCTCTCTCTACTTTGTTTAACCGGGGTACAGTACGCTCGCTGAGCCTCGCTCCACACTGACACAGTTGCACACATTCACAGCTGGAAGGTTCCCAATAACCACCACAGTCTGATCTTTTGGCCAGCTGAGCCGGCTTTAATCTGTTTTTGTAGAAAAGTTGGATCGCGCTGATTTGTCCCACACGCTGCTCTGCAGTGGTGCAGAGGCCCGGTCAAAGCCGAGTTTGATGATCAATAAATTAACTGATTACAGAGAGAATTGCCTGCATTTATGAAGAATACTTCCAGTAGAGTATTAACTTTTAATTGCCACGCGTAAACAGCGTGTGTTATTATTTGATTTGTTCCGTCGCTGAGAAGAGTTTCCATCAACGACACATCACTGCGGTTTGTAACCACTGACACCTTTATTTTTCCCAAGTAAATAGATTTTTAATACCTTCCAGCGGTTTTGTGTTTTTTTATTGACAGTGTTTCACAATGAATCAGCAGAAGTCCTGCAAAGAAATTGAATTAAAACATTTTTGTTTGACCACTCGAAGCTACCGGGGGGAGAGCGTGACTCTGTATTGACTCATCTGCACCTGTCGTTTTCATTTTAATTCATATCAGGACTGTGAGCGACTGTGGATGCTCTGTGTGTGTACTCAACAACTCTCTGGCATGGGTTGTGTTTATGGAGGCGAATCCCAGCGCGTCAGTGTTTGTCTGAAATCCTCACAACACACTCGGGGATCAGAGAAGAAAGCCGTATAGCGACGCTATATACCGTGAACTTCATCCTGGAATCCAATCGGGGCATTGCTGCTGCTGCAGAGGCGGCTCGGTCCTGACTATGTTTAGCGTTACCTTAGAGACCGTATAAGCTCTGTAATGCAAGCAATGCCTGAAATTCGATTTGATCTGCATGGCCACCATCACTTGACCACGACTGATGTCCGTCCTTCTCGCCCCGTCCTTTCCTTCTCGCTCTCTATCTGCCGCCTGAGCTGCGGCTGAGCCCTGGGCTCCAATTAATCCCATGATGCCTGGCTGTGGTTGGTATGGTGACCAGACAGGGGCACGCGGAGAGAGAGAGCTGTGATTCCCAGGTGAAAGGTGGGATAGACTTTCTGATTCGCTCCAGCACACAGATAGAGTTGCAGCTCAATTTCAACCTCTCGCCCTCACTGGTCTATCCTCATGACTAAAATAGGACCAAGGAATAGGAGCAGGGAGAGGAAGAATAGCTTCTTCTTTTATTTCTCTCCATTTTCCTATCCGTCTCTCTCCCTTTTCTCACTCCTTTCTTCATCACTCCCTCTTTTCAGCCCCTCCACGCCCCGCTTCTATCACTGTGCTGTCGTTTTTTTTTGTGACAGAAGGGACTCTGAGTGGGGCTTTATAGCTTGGTCAGCTTGTAAAGCAGCACTTCTAACTCTGTACTTCTGTCTCACTTTAAAAAGTGGAGGGTTTTTTTGACCTCTCTGGCTCCTTATCCTTCTCTCTTCTCCAGTTGTTTCTACTGCTTGTGCTTTGTTCTTTTACCTTTTTTGTGGACAAGGCAGGATTTGTGAATTAATCATAAGTGGTTCAATAGCTGGCCTTAGCTGTGCTCCGTCACCGAGGGGGGGGGGGGGGGGGAAGGATCAATAGGGGAAGGTCAGTGGCACTGTGGTGGCACTGAAGTGCTCTGGAGGGGGAGACAAGGAGGACCATGTCCAGGTGATCCATAAGCTCAGTCTGGCATGAGGCATGATGGGGGGAGGACGGTCTGTCCTTGTCCCATCCGGTCTGTCCCGGTCTCTGGAGGAGGGAGACAGACTTCTGTCCTCACTGTAGCTGCTGGACTTCAAGGTCCTCTTGAGATCCGCTTTTCATCCACTCCACTTTTATAAAGTTGAAGTGTGGTATCTCTGTACACACAATGCATGTATAGTGGCGAATAATAACAAACGTTAACAATAATAATAAAGCACACATTCATGACAATGTGTTTTCTTTTACACTTTCTCCTCTTAACTGTCCTTTTCTTTTTATTTCCTGGCTGCGTTTTATACCTTCATCATAAAAAACCACCAGATTTATGATTTTTTTTTCTTTTACTTTTCTTTTTTCTCTTTTCTCATTTAATTTTATTATTATCATTATTATTATTATTATTATTATTATTATTTTCTCTTTCCTGTTTTGGTTTACCATGTATATACATATTTATTTAATTTTTTCTTTTCTTTTCTCTGCTGATATGAATTTGTCGGTAACTTACAGTACTTGTCTGTAAGGGTATTATTGGGTGGAGATGGGTGGTGGGAGGTGGTGGGGAAGAAAAACCACTTATATACTATTGACTTGCAAAATAAATCTTTGTGACTCAAAGTGGAATAAAAAAATATATAAAGAAAAAGAAAAATAACCCACCAGCAACGTACGTTCATGTTATTGTTGAATGTTTTGCATAATAGGACACCAATAAAGAGAAGAAAATATCTTCCATCCTCCGTCTGAATTGGACTCTTGAAAATATGTGACCACATCATTAACTTGGTGGCTTAATTCTCCTGCTTCTTGTTTTTGTAGAAAGCCAGCTTGTAGTTACTAATAATGAAAACCTGACCTTTTCCTGCTGCAGTCTACTTCGACTTAGATTTAATTGCATTAGTATTTTTTCTTACCACGGGAGGATGTAAGCTGCTAAAACAGCAATTCTACCCCATGACATAAAATAAGGCTGTATGCAATTCCCTGCTGCCCATGCATTATTGAAAGTACAAAAAGCATCCTCTTTACAAAGTGTCATAATAAGGCAGTGCTGCAGGACTTAAGTCTTATACACATGCACGCAGCATGTACTGTAGTTGTCAGCAGGACCGCGGCCATAGAGAAGCTCCGTTCTTCTGATAGCGGCCCTTTTTTTTATTTACAACGCGCTGAGACGCGACCGTGGATGATTGGAGGAGATTAGCGGCGAGGATGTGAGGTGTGAATCATCGTCTTCTGTAGTCGCTGTTTCCAAGTAAACATATGCGCACGGACTAAAAGGCTGAAAATAGCATTCACCGCGAACATGACGTCGGAAGCCTTTTGAGCAAACAGTTGAAAGTGATCAACGGTTAAACATATTATATATGGATATGGGCTCCGACACAAACAGCAACAGAGTGTGTTTCAAATGAATAAGAAATGTCTTGACAGCCAAAACCTTACAAGCACTGAAATTCAAACTCCGTGTCACCTAAGCTGTACATCAAAGCTGCACATTAGCCCCCACTGCTACAGTTATGTGTGTGTTTGTGTGTGTTTGTGTGTGTGTCGACACAGGGAATGGAGCAGTATAACCAGTGTATGACATGGCTATTTGTAAATAATGTCCCAACCTCATCCACTGGCGGCTGTGGCGGCGGCTGAGAGAGAGTTTTAAGTCTGAGTAGTGATGGCAGCCTCCCTGAAATGTGCATGAAACCGGCTTAGTGCTATCAGTGCAGCATCACCGCCAGTCACCAGCCTCCCTCTCATTCTGCCGGGCTGCTGTGGACCAGATAAGAGCAACACCACCCTCCTCCTCCCCTACTGCTTCCATCCGCCTTATGTTGTCCCCCCCCTCCCACCCCACACACACACACACACAACCCCAACAATCCACCCGTCCTCCCACACCAATTCACCCTTATCCTCTTTACAAGGTCTTATAGGGACAGAGACACTGATGTTGTGTAGCTACAACCCGTAATTTATATTCTTTGTAAATTGTCTGTGATTTTTTCATTGAGATAAGTGCGGGGGGGAACATCTGTTTTGTGCTGGAAGGCCACAGCCTGGGCCTGGGTTTCTGTGGCAATCACCAGCAGTGCAGATAGAGAGAAAGAGGGGTTGGGGGAGGTTGGGGGAGGTTGGGGGGGTGGTGGTGGGGGGGTAGCACACACGATCTGTCTCCCTTTCCTGAATTACAACTCCAGGGGCCGCGGCTAGTAGCCTCTCATCATTACTGTTGTATTTAGTGGAACGCATTGGGTAAACAAACATTGCGCTCCATCTGTACAGCCTAGGAGATCAGCACATGATAGTGTGTTTGGCAAACTTCATGATTCACTTCAGTCAGACTGTTTCCTCTCTTTAGTCGTCTTTAACACTTGTCTCGTTTCCGCTTTTATGGAAGATGGTTCATATCCCGTGTTCACTTGTTATAGGGAGACGGAGAGAGATGCTGCAAAGTCATTCACAAGACGTGACGTAACAACACCGCCCCCTCACTCCCATAATTACCATAGGCTATATAATTAAAGGCATAATGTGTAGGAATTTCCCCCATCTAGCGGTGCGGTTGCATATCGGAACGTATTCTTGATGTTGCATTCACGTGAAATCGGGCAGACGTCAGACAGACAACAGACGCTGCATGTAACAGGATAAACAAGCATCTATGTAAACAAGTGGTCCGCCAGCACGAGGCAAAACAATACAGGCGTGACAACATGTTGTCATGGTGATGTCGTATTGTTTACCTCCGACGGCCGTCTGCCTGAATGCACCTGAATGCAACACCAGTGCCTCCGTCCTTCCTCACACTACACAGTGGTGACAGTTTTAACAGGCCGAGCCCACAGCTCCGCTGAGTTTCCGTGGTTACCTACGGTCACGCTGCCACTCAACGTAAAAAATGGCGATGCAACATGGCCGCCTCGGTTCGGTGCGTCGCCCACTTATGTATTTGTAACGACTTGTAACAACTCATTCTAAGGTACGAGGAAGCTTTCATTTGTATGCAGGTGTGATCCAACTTCAGTGAAATACGTATTTATGAAAACAATATTTGATTTTTGCTAATAAAAAGCCAAATAAGTTACACACTGGGGCTTTAAAGGTTTTGCCAAAAGATGAGAGAGATGCTGCAAAGTCATTCACAAGACGTGACGTAACTTGCTCCAGCTGACTGACTGACCCACAACAACAATAACAACAACACCGCCCCCCTCACTCCCATAATTACCATACATAATTAAGCATTCCTGGTTGAAGGCCGAGGCCACTCAGGAAGAACTGTGCAGCGCCAACAGTGACCGAGCGCCGAGGCCTCATTGGCAGTCAAGGAGGAGCGCGACCCGCGGCGTCTCGACATACGAACACTGGGATGCCGGAGGTGAGGGGAGTTAGGGGGAGTTGGGGGGGTTTTCGGAGAACGGCGCAGACGATGAATCTCAATACTGAGGGCCGTGGCAGATTTACATTTAAAGTAGTTTTAGCGAACGCCCCACTTCCTGATGCATTCTTTTGGCAGGGGGTTGAAGGGAGCGGCTTATCTGCGAGTCATCAATTGCACGTGATGCGTTCAAGATACGGAGTCTCCCAACGCGGAGCCAGCACCTTTTCTGCTCACACATCCTCAGCTCAGCTCAGATCAGAGAGAGACGGCGGTGGCGGCCATCTAATAAAGCCGCCGCCGTCGTCGCTTGAAGTATAATTACATTACACATAAGAAACACCTCTGCTCGGCGTCGACAGCTCCAGATGTGTGCGTGTCTGTGTGTGCGTGCCGTTGTACTGTACTGTATGTGTGTTGGTGTTTTAACACATGTGACCTATGTTTTACCTGTGATTGACAGAAGCAGTAATGACCAGCATCAGTGTGTTATTGATGTTCTGTCACTCTTCCTGCTATTAATGTTATCCCTCGATGGAGCAACAGGGTTACTAGAAACTTATGTGTGTGTGTGTACATGTGTGTGTTGCCCAGGGGCATATTTGTGCCTCATATTTATACTTAATAGGGTCAGTGTGTGTGTGTGACATTACATTTAGTGTGTCTCTCTGTGTGTGTCTCTGTGTGTGTGTGGACGTAGTTTGGATGAGTAGTAGGTGTGAGTGTGGCTGTTGACACAGTGGGGTAAAGGCTGTGATGGCTGAAGGCTCTGATGGGTAATTGAGAACAGCAGGTGTTGCCTCCCTCCTGCGCCACTTCAGGCCCCGACCAGCTCACCCTCCGATCTTCAAAGCCTCCTCCTCTCCTCTCCTCTCCTCGTGTCCTCTCCTCTCCTCTCCTCTCCTCTCCTCTCCTCTCCTCTCCTCTGCTCTTCTCCTCTCCTCATGTCCTTCTCTCCTGTCCGCTCCTCTCCTGTCCTCTTCTCTTTGCTCGTCTCCTCTCCTCATGTCCTCTCATTTCCTCTCCTCTCCTCTTCTATTCGCTCCTCTCCTCTCCTCTCCTCTCCTCTCCTCTCCTCTCCTCTCCTCTCCTCTCCTCTCCTCTCCTCTCCTCTCCTCTCCTCTCCTCTCCTCTCCTCTCCTCTCCTCTCCTCGTCTCCTCTCCTCTCCTCTCCTCTCCTCTCCTCTCCTCTCCTCTCCTCTCCTCTCCTCATGTCCTTCTCTCCTGTCCTCTTCTCTTTGCTCGTCTCCTCTCCTCATGTCCTCTCATTTCCTCTCCTCTCCTCTTCTATTCGCTCCTCTCCTCTCCCCTCCGCATGTCCTCTCCTCTACCCTCCTCTCCTCTCCTCTCCTCTCCTCTCCTCTCCTCTCCTCTCCTCTCCTCTCCTCTCCTCTCCTCTCCTCTCCTCTCCTCTCCTCTCCTCTCCTCTCCTCTCCTCATGTTCCCTCCCCTCCTCCCCTCCATTCCTCTCCCTTCCTCTCCTCTCCTCTCCTCTCCTCTCCTCTCCCCTCCTCTCCTCTCCTCCTGTCCTCTTCTCTTCGCTGCTCTCCCCTCTCCTCTCCTCCTGTCCTCTCCTCTCCTTTCCTTTCCTTTCCTTTCCTTTCCTTTCCTTTCCTTTCCTTTCCTTTCCTTTCCTTTCCTT
Source organism: Trachurus trachurus (assembly GCF_905171665.1). Lineage (NCBI taxonomy): Eukaryota > Metazoa > Chordata > Actinopteri > Carangiformes > Carangidae > Trachurus > Trachurus trachurus. Next base: position 30,503,504 of record NC_139901.1, on the reverse strand, counting down.
TCCTTTCCTTTCCTTTCCTCTCCTCTCCTCTCCTCTCCTCTCCTCTCCTCTCCTCTCCTCTCCTCTCCTCTCCTCTCCTCTCCTCTCCTCTCCTCTCCTCTCCTCTCCTTTCCTTTCCTTTCCTTTCCTTTCCTTTCCTCTCCCCTCCTCCTGTCCTCTTCTCTTTGCTCCTCTCCTCTCCTCTCCCCCTGTCCTCTTCTCTTGCTCCTTTCCTCTCCTAATGTCCTCTCCTCTCCTCTCCTCTCCTCTCCTCTCCTCTCCTCTCCTTTCTCTCCTTTGCTAGGTAGAAAAACACTGTGTATGGCATTAATCAAACCCAGGGCATCGTGGGGAATGGAGGAGGGGGGCTATTACTGCCACATTGGTTCACCGACACTGAAATATTTCATTATCTGTAACTCCTTTTGATAAGAATACATACAGCAACACAGAATTTACACCATTATGAGCTGGAAAGCCAATTAAACTGTTGTATGCTTGTCTTCCACTTGAGTACACTTGATACAGTTGAGTAGTTTCGAGTGTGTGTAATACAGTAGTGGCTTATTTCATGTGTTCTTAGCGATATATCGAGCACATGTTTGATTTCTCCTCCTTTTTTTTATGTTACAAATGGTTTCCCAAAGACTCAGACAATAATAAGCCTGCTGGTGTTCGTGCTGCTCATATATATAATTTTAGTTTTGTCAGGTCAGAGCGTTTCAGTTTCCATCAACTGTGTTTTGCTCAGAACATTTTTAGTTTTTTTTTTTTTTTTAAGATGATTCATCAGAGCTGTGGATTCTCCCCACTGATCCCTGCTGGAAAAAAAAAATAGAAAAGGAGATTCTCTAACGCTGGCTCAGATTTGTCTCTCTCTGTCTGTCTGCCCGTTTTTAGCTCTTTCCCTCCTTCTCTCTGCTGCAGGCGCCTATAGGTGCTGTAGACGACGGTTCTCCTGTCTTGTCTATGGGCCAATGCCAGAGTCAGAGCTGCTGTTGTTACCCATGCCGAACACGTCACACCAGCCTCATAAACCCCTCCACCCTCCCCTGCACTTTTTTTCAAATGAACAAATCTGATTGAGCGAATGCCATTACCTCGGTAAATGAATGATTCCTAAAGGACTGGACAAGGCACTAACACCACCCTGAGGGTAAAGCTTATTATCGCTGCAAACTCCAAAGAAGAGAAAGGCGGCGGTGGTGGCGGTGGCGGTGGCTCCGAAGCATGTGTGTGCACTTTGTCAGAAGCCTGTATTTCCATATTAATCTGCCACATTTAGGCATCTGAGACAGAGGGCCTCCTGTCACGCTTCTTTGATAACAGAGCAGTTAGCTTTTCCCCTCGTATATAAATATGTATAATTCTGATAAAATTAATTGAAACGCCTAAGTATACAGTGGTAGGAGATGAGTGGGAGGAAGAGAGGAAAAAGAGCAAGCGAGAGAAAAGAAGAGAGAGACAGCAGCAGCAGGAGGGAGCAGAGAGGAGACACATTATGTTACCTAAGCATGCATTTTAGATTGGTCTCTGCCTCAGACCTACTCCAGAGTGGGTGCCTCGGCTCTCTCCTCTGGGTCCAAAGTGCCTTGAATTGAAAATAGCATCTACCTAACAGTCTCTCAAAAATAGCTGAGTGAATACGTTTTTGCGCCAAGCTGATAAATACGGCGTGGAGCCTCTGACACCGAAGGCTCACCCCAATTTCCAGTGCTCTGGAGGAGATCAGATAGCCCTGTGTCATTTGATTTTCTGCCTTATCTCATCCGCGCCCATCTTTTTTTTTTGTCTCACGCAAGGGGGGCTACATTTTAAGAAGCGCACACTCCTCCTCTTCTTCTTCTGAAGGACAAAACCCAGGATGATATTGAAACAAATAATAGGATCACACTGTCGGAGGAGCGAGGGCCCATTCCACTGTTTTGATTGATACCGAGTGCTGATGTAGGCATGTCAAATGAGTGTCCTTCAAATGACATTCGGGAGGGGGGGGGGGGGGGGGGGGGGGGGGGGGGGGGATGCAAATCTGCAGAAGTATAGTGTACATGTTGGAGATTGCAGCAATCTGCAAAAAGTTTCTCGGTGGTCCACGTACGAGCGCCCGTTTATGATCACGCCTCCACGACGACGGCTGACATTACAGACGCTGTAAACGAGAGCACAATTTATACTTTGTGTGCATCGCGTGCAGCCGCAGTTGAGCAGTTCCCCCACTCCTCAAACTGACCAATAAAAACGTCTGTTTAATAGTTGTTTTCTGCAAAGTATGCTGAGTGCGAAACAAGAGAGGGCAGCGAGAGACGCTCTCCTCTCCTCTCTTTTCCTTCTGTCCTCTCATCTCATCTCCTTTCCCTTTCTTTCCTTTCTTTTCTTTTCTTTTCTTTTCCTTTCCTCTCCTCCTTTTCTTTCCTTTCTTTTCCTCTCCTCTCCTCTCCTCTCCTCTCCTCTCCTCTCCTCTCCTTTCCTTTCCTCCTCTCCTTTCCTCTCCTCTCCTTTTCTTTCCTTTCTTTTCCTTTCCTTTCCGCTCCTTTTCTTTCCTTTCTTTTCCTTTCCTTCTGTCCTCTCCTCTCCTCTCCTCTCCTCTCCTCTCCTCTCCTCTCCTCTCCTCTCCCTCTCCTCTCCTCTCCTCCTCTCCTTTCCTTTCCTCTCCTTTTCTTTCCTTTCTTTTCCTTTCCTTTCCGCTCCTTTTCTTTTCTTTCCTTTCTTTTCCTTTCCTTCTGTCCTCTCCTCTCCTCTCCTCTCCTCTCCTCTCCTGTCCTCTCCTCTCCTCTCCTCTCCTTCTCTTCTGTTCTCTTCTCTTCTGTTCTCTTCTCTTCTCTTCTCTTCTCTTCTCTCCTCTCCTCTCCTCTCCTCTCCTCTCCTCTCCTCTCCTCTCCTCCCCCTCTCCTCTCCTCTCCTCCTAGTTGTTTTCTGCAAAGTATGCTGAGTGTGAAACAAGAGAGGGCAGCGAGAAAGAGAGAGAGAGAGGAGAGAGGGAGGTGTGGGAGAGTGGAGAGGGATCCTGAGACAGATGAAACAAGAGAGAGAGAGGAGGGAGAGAGAGAGAGAGAAGGAGAGAGGAGGAGACAAAGACGTTCCCCGGTGCACAGCTTGGAGTTGACTGACGGCGAGAAGAGGCGGCTGCAGCGCCAGGGAGAGGAGGGAGGGAGGGAGAGGAGGGGAGAGGAGGGAGGGAAGAAGGGATCTCAGCGAGGATTTGAGCACGTCAGCGTGTGAATGGCGTCTCTCATTAGAAGGTGCTGTCAGGGGCCACAGAGGGGGGACTGCTGGGACCCCTCACCCCTCCCTCACCCCCTCCTCCCCCCGCTGGCCCCTGAGATCCGGGGCCGGGGAAAAATGATTGATGAGTGATACCAAGATAAACACGCGCCCTGGGCCCCCAAAGGCAGCCCCTGCAAAATGATGCATGCAGCGTTATAAATAAACCTTGTGAAAAAAGACAGAAAGAAGAAAAAAAAAGAGAATTAACAATAAACAACAAAACAATGCAAAACAACCGACGGGTTTTTTCTTATTTCGGATATTGTCGGGAATCGACACGACTTACTTTTTTTGTTCTTTTTGCTTTGATGAGAGTTTTTTTTTTCTTTCCTTCCTTCAGTTTCTAGTTGTATATGTTTGTGTCATTATGTTTGCTGTGTGTGCGCCCATGTGTGTATGTGTGTGTGTGTGTGTGTGTGTGTGTGAGAGCAGTGAACACAGGGCTAACGAGGTTCACCAGCTGACTGGATGGTTAAGCCGCCCTCAACGGTTACACTGCCTCCTCAACAGCTTGGGCAGGTGGCTTTCCCACTCATTCACTGTGAGGCAGCGAACACTGAGGCAAACCTGTTCTCATTTGGGAGAGCTCCAAATCATAGCAGATGTGTGCAGCGTGTGTGTGCGTGTGTGTGTGTGTGTGTGTCTTGCAAACAGAAACCGAGGTGCAGTGTGGCATGTGTATGATGATACATACTGTCGCCCCTACACAACACACATACAAACACAGACACACAAATACAAATACACACATTAAGTATGTCACGATTATAGATTTTCTTGGTGCGATTATTGTCAGAGAAGTAACAGTGTTACGATTATCACGATTATTATGCAATAATACATTTCACAACACTGTGAATGTGTAAAATCAAATATAGTCAAAAATATAATTACATTACTAATCTCTAAATAGTTATTAATCCCCTGGGGGGAAGTGTTTGAAATATAGCATATAAGTCATTAATTGCCATCTATACCAATTGTTTAAAGGGATAGTTCAACATTTGTGTATTTGATGAGTTTGATGAGGGAAACCAAGAAATCCCATGAGCCTCCGTAGCGTAGCTCTGAGCAGCTTGCGGCTCTGCTCTGCCGTTCTAAAAATAGCTTGCTCCAACAATTAAATGTGATGAACCTACTCCTAAAACTATAGGGATTATGGCAATGGGCCAATTTGCCAAAATGTTGAACTACCCCTTTAAGTTTATTTTAATCATTTTTTTAAATTACAAATGACACGCTAACATTTAAATTCCCACCAATTCAGTGTTACGTTATAGAAATGGACCAGTATCTGTGCATCTTCCTTTACTTTGGCCGATATGCTTCCGATAATCTGTATCGGAAAGCGGCGGTATTTAGGAATCTTACATTACGATCAATTAATTGTGGCGTTTAAAACCGCAATTAATTGTGAAAACAAGTAATTGTGACATCCCTAACACACATACTGTACAAAACTAATTGTCGAGTAACTGGTAAATGTTTCATTCTGCACTTTCTGTTCATGTTTAACTCTGAGCGGTATAAAATGCTTCTGTTACAAATCGAAGTGGAAAGGCAGATTATCATCAAATAGTTACATTATATCATTATGAGCCTACAGGCTGTGGTCTGGTGGTGGAGGGAGGATGAATTATGAATGGAGTGTGAGGGAGGATCTTCTCTTACCCCCCCTCCCCCTCCTCCCCCCAAGGGACTTCCAACACCACTACTCATTTAAGTTGGATGAATGAGAGACAAGGAAGGAAGAGAAGAGCCCACCATTCTCTCTCTCTCACCACACACCTCCACACTGCTTGTCTTTCACACTGGCCTTTATGTAATTTACTCTGTGAGTAGAAGAAGTGTCACTTTACACACACACACATATACACACACACACTTCTCATTGGGAGAAATGTATGTTGAAGGGTGCTTTGTTCGTTGTCAAACTGTGCATACCAATGCTGAAAAAACACCATAAAGAAGTCTTGTCATCTAAGTCACTGGTGCATTTTCTGCCTGGCGCAGACTCGTGTCGGGCCTCTTTGTACATCTCTAAAATGAGTCCCCGAGCTGTGCTGCAGCTTTGCCTGAAAAAATTCTTCTCATCTCATCTCATCTTTTCTGTCTTTTGCTTCTCTCCCCCCTCTCTCTCCCTCCCTCCCTCCCTCCCCTCTGTCTCTCTCTCTGTGTCCTGTCTCCACGGATGCAGGCCGCAGAATGGGTCGATGATACTGTACAATAGGAAGAAGGTGAAGTACAGGAAGGATGGCTACTGCTGGAAGAAGAGGAAAGACGGGAAGACCACACGGGAGGATCACATGAAGTTGAAAGTGCAGGGAGTTGAGGTGAGTGGGCTGAGAAAGAGTTTGGATTTAAATGGAGGAGGGAGAAAGGGGGGGAAAGTGGTGTCAGGTGTGAGCACAACCTTCACCCTGACACAGACAAACACAGGTCTACAGTGAGTTCTCCCTCCTCGGCTGTAATGGAGACAGTCACATGCTCGCAGTCGGTCGGCCCCTCCGTTGTGTCTCCGAGGAGCTTCACCAAGAAACAATGTGGCACAACAATAGTTTTCCCTGGGAAGCCAGTGGAGTGGAACCGATTGTTTGTACCTTATTAAGGCTCTGGATGTTGCCTTTGCTCCAGAGAGCCTACATTAATCTTCGCCGGCTCAAAGCAGTACTGTGGAGCCAGCGTTCCCTCACCTCACCTCGCTCCGAGTCGCTCTCCCCTATACCAGCCGCTGCCATAAAAAAAAAAAAAAAAGGGCCCAGTTGTATCTGTCCTTGGCTCACCCAGGCTCAATCTTGTTCGACCTGCTGTTGCTTGGCACCCTGACTGATTTATCAGCAAAGTCCCATATATGAAACCACCAGGCGCGCTGCAAATCCTTCACTTCCTATGTTTTCAATTGTGTTCAAAAAAAAAAAGTTTGGGGTTCTTGGTCTCTTTCACATGTTTTCAACCCCCCACAAGCGCTGTGATGCCAGGAGAGCTGAGATAGAGAAGAGGCAGAGCAGAGAGACGTGAGGGCGGGAGATTGTGGTCTTCCAGTTGTGTGTTGTGTTGTGTGCAGACATTTTTTCGCTCGCTCCGTTCACGCACATGTACACATAAGCAGACATACAGTTCACCTCAGGGAGCGGTGGCTGCTGTGAGTCTGTGTCACATAGTGTGACAAAGACAAAGCTCAGGCGTTCTCCCAACAGGGGCTCTGCTCTCTGTTTGTACTCCTCCAGATATTTGTCACTCCAAGAAAATGGCCTCTTCCTTCGCCGAGCCAGCTCAGTGTCATCTCTGGCCCTGCAGTGGTCTGATAACCTGTTGGGACTACGCACATCCACCGCCTTTTTCTTTTTTTTCCTTTTTTTTTGTTGGACTGTTACATATTTTTCCCAGTTTCTGACAGTTTCTGGCGTTTTTACGGAGGATTTAGTCAGCCAACTTACTTAAGCAGGAACAGTGTTTAGTCTGCAGGCTCTGACTTTTTTGTCAATCCTCACAGAATACGCTTAAGGGGAAAACACTACAGGTGAATAGGGTAAAACATTTTAAATAACAGATATCACCATGAAACTTCCCAAGTTTATTACTCACATTAAGACGAATATTTTTTGTATTACAAGTTTTGTCAAATTTGAAGTTTAAATATGAAAATGAGGCAATATCTGGTGAAATATGCGCTAATTTGCATACATTTCCCGAACCGAAATCTGAAAAATGGATAAAGCTACTTTCAAAATTCTAGTTTTATTTCGTTGACATGTTAGAGTTAGAAGTTTTTTACAGAGAAGGATTTTGGATATCTCTTTTTATCACTCTGTAAATGAGAAAATACTGTGCTGTCACCAGCCCTAAAAAAATCCAATTTCTCCATGTTTTTAGGGATAAAATGTTATATTAATCAGGCTTTGAATGATATATCAACAATCCCCTCTGTGAAATACTTCAGAAGTGACTCTGCCCTCTTTGGGTTTCTTACAGAGAAGGCAGGCCGGGTGCTTCTTGCTCAAATCTTTTGTCACTGGCATCCACATTGAGGCCATTAGAGCCAAGTGGCAACTGCCCAAGTGTCTTTTTGCGTTTGTTTTAACAACAGGAACGGGTCATAGATGCCAATTCCTCTTGGCAACTATGACCTTGTGTTTTGGGGTGAGTTTACCTTAACTGATGGGTCTTTTTGGCCGTGGCACCAACGCCGTGTTGTTTTCCATGTGTCTGACCAGCTTCGTCTCGACCCGGGCTCCTCTCCGATGGCACATGTCCATCCAAGAAAAAGGCCTTGGACAGCGGAGTAAGACATGGCAGTAGTATTACAGTACAGTAGCTGGCTCTTGTACAGTAGCCACGGCCTGTGTACAGTCATAACAAAAGCTGTTCCCCCAGAGTCTTGAAAGATGCATAAAACAGAAATATAACTAAAAATGTGCCCTAAGCAGAACGTTTACTGTAAAGTTTGTCTCTGCCATCTGCTTTATCATAGAGGAGGACATCAGCACATGCAGAGACATCGCCCGCCCCTCCCAGCAGAATACTTTACTCTATACCACTGTCCTATTTTCCAGGCGTCAGTGCTGGTCAATGCTGCAGAAAAGCGAGTCATTTCTCTTTAAAGAACATTAAACTCCCTCAATTGTGGCGCATCACAGCCAAGCCACTATATCTTTTGAGTTTACTCCTCCGCTGACCGGCGGTGATGGCTCACAACGTCCGTCCTTCTGTGGTCATGTTAGCTGTCACGCAGTGGACGACGAGGAGAAAACGACATACCTCTAAAAATATCCAGGCCTCTGCGACAAACAAGTCCCAGCTTTATAAAAATTATATTAAACAAAAAGGCATTTCCTGGACGAGCCGCGGCTGAATGATCTGGACCCATCATGTGAAATAAAACACAAAAAAAGGCAGTTGAATGCAAGGCAGGAGTTCTGTTTTATGCTGTGACCTCGTGGCGGGTCTGACGTGTGCGAGGGTCGTCGATGCACTTCTGCACTGAGTTTTCTGAGTTTTTTTAAGACTAAAACAAAGGCAGAAGGAGAGCGGCGGCTGCAGACTTCTTTCATATACGGCCCCCCGACTGTTTGAAGAATGAGATTTTCTTTACATTCCAGTTGACACTTGACACGAACATTGAGTAATTATTCCAGTATTTCATGTCCATCAATAGCGGCGCGCAGTCAGAGGGCCAGATACGGCGCAGCTGTCGAATCATTAAACCTGTGGTGTGCAGTGAACAGTACGCAACAACATAACATAAAGGAGTGTACTAAAGTGAAATCATTATGAGTCCCACACACACACACACACACATAAACACTGATGGTTGTTCACTGAGCTGCCAGCACTAACTTGGAAGTGATGAAGTGGAGCTCTCCATACTGAGAGTTTTTATTTTTTCTGTGTGTCTGTGATCTCCTATACGTTGTAACGGGTCTAATTCACCACAGTTACTGTAGCTGCTGTGTGAACCAGCGCCAGGTGTGAAGGTGAGTTAGGAGAGAGAAAGAACACATGCAGCAACTGATGTAGGATTGCAAAGCCTCATGGGAAACTCATGCACTTAGACTACAGTGACCATAACTGCTGTTTCACATACTGTACATAAGGCAAAGCAGCTTTATTTATATAGTGCATTTCATACCAAGGCAACTCAATGTGCTTTACATAAAGACAAAACTTTTTTTTTTAAAGAACAGCATAAAACAGCATAAAAACTAAAAACACAGAGTTAAAAGTAAGTAAAATAAAATAAAATAGATAAAGTTTAAAGTTCTTAAAAAGAGCTCAGCTACAGTATAAGCACATGAAAAGAGAAATGTTTTTAACCCTCCTGTTGTCCTCCTGCGTCAAGGAAAGAAGGACGAAGGGAAAGAAAGAAAGAAGGAAGGAAGGACAAAGGGAAAGGTGGGAGGAAGGAAGGAAGGGAAGGAAGGAAGGGAAAAGGAAGGAAAGAAAGATGGAAGGAGGGGACAGATCAGGTCAATTGGGTCAAAAAAGGTAGGAAGAAGTAAGGACGAAGGAAGGAAGGAAGGAGGGAAGGAAGGAAGGAAGGAAGGAAGGAAGGAAGGAAGGAAGGAAGGAAGGAAGGAATGAAGGAAGGAAGGAAGGAAAGATGGAGGGAGGGAACAGATTAGGCCAATGAAGGAAGCAGAAGGATGGACGAAGGGAGGAAGGAAGGAAGGAAAGAAGGAAGGGAAAAAGGATTGTGGAAAGAATGAGGAGAGAAAGGAAGGAAAGAGGGAAGGATGGAGGAAGTGAACAGACCCAGAAGGACAACAGGAGGGTTTTAACCTGGATTTAAAAGAGCTCATAGTTGGGGCTGATCTCAGTTCTGCTGGTAGTTTGTTCCAGTTGTGTGCAGCGTAACAGCTAAATGCTGCTTCACCATGTCTGATCTAAACTCTGAGCTCCACTATCTGACCTGAGTCAGTAGATCTCAGAGCTCTACTGGGTTTATACTCTACTAACATGTCATTCACGTGTTCTGGACCTAAACCATTCAGTGATTTGTCGACCAGTAGCAGAACTTTAAAATCTGCTCTGTAGCTGACTGGGAGCCAGTTTAAGGTCTTAAGAACATAAAACGACTGTGCAGCCACATTCTGTGACACACACACACACATTCACATTCCTGCAGCCTTGGAAGACCCGAGCCGTGTCCTTTAAACACCTCGCTCCTCAACACTGACACACAGAAGTGATCCATCACCGCGGTAACCAGACAGTGATGGCCTCCCATCATGCACAGTCATGCCTGCTGTAAGCACATACAAATGGCTCGACCTTTGACTTGACCTTTTGAATGCGCGAGGCCACCGGAGAGGGAAAGACTGATGGTTTCTGCTTACTGCTCTGTTTAGGAAGAGGATCCGGCCATTTGATGCATAATTCATGTCGGACGTTGGTAAAGCAGAGCAGCAGAGTTCTGTCATAACTTGAGCACAAACTTGCTTGTTTTACAGGATATTCTCAACATCGCTCTCAAGTAGGGTTGCAAAGGGGCGGAGAATTTCCGGTAAATTTCCAGAAACTTTCCATGGGAAGTTAAATTGGAAACCTTCCATGGGAATTATGGGAATTATTGGGAATTAACTGGAAATTGGGGGTAATTTAAACAATATCCAAACATAAATGTAAATACTTTGTTTTGTCATAAGCAGACATCCATGCAAAATCATACAATTAGAAAACATGACATTTCAACAGATTTATTTGTGAGTAAAACTTTATCAAGTTTTAATTCTTGTATGAACAATCGGTTCTTTTACTGAACAACAAAAACATGAATGTTGAATAAAATATTACTCCCCCCCCCCCCCCCCCCACTGTGTGCATGTGGTTGAGGAATAGCATAGATATTCAAGTGTACTTGCATTAAATCTGGTTGTTTTAGCCAAGATTATGCTACAATATATTTTCCCCAACTATATTTAAGTTCCCTGTTAAGGATCAACCTCTTCAATTTTGTAAATTTCGGATTTATTCTCATTTATTCCCGTTAATTCCCATGGAAAGTTTCCAACTTTGAAAATTCCCGGAATTTTGCAGCCCTACTCTCCAGCTGTGTGCTCTGGCTGCTCTGATTCCCCAGCCAATCCAGTGCTTAATAGAGGTTCTCTGGTTATTACATGGGCCACGTTTAGTGCAAGTGTTGTGGGTGGTTCAGGCCGGTGATGCTCGGCGGCCTCGGCTCGATGGGCGGCGAGGGAGAGAGAGAGGCTGCGAGTCCGGGAGCGAGAGGCCTTCTGGGGCCGGCCGCTCCGCTCTGCTCTGCTCCGCGCCGCTCCGCGCAGCGCGAGGCAGCGTAGCGTGGCAGGAGTAGATGTCAGCGTGTGCTGCTGCTGCTGTCCTGTCTGGCTCCGCAGTGCCGACTCAGCAACCCGTGTAAACCAAAGCTCTACTCTCTCTTCCTCCCTCCCTTTCTCTGTCTTTACCTTCTTTTTTTTTTACTCTTTACCCGTGTGTCATTCTCTCTTCCTCCCCTCCCCGCGTCTTGTCATTTCTCTTCTCTTTTAATAATTTCTCTAGATTTCTCATTGTCCTTTTCTACTCCCACCTCTCTTTATCCTTTCTGCCCTTTCATTCTCCACACCTCCTCCTCCCTCCTCCCTCCTTCCTCCTCCTTCCCCTCCAAGTCCACACAGTCCAGACGGACAGAACCTTGAGTTGGGCGGTAATGCTCCCTGTTCCCTAAAATTGGAGCGCAGGGCATGTTGCGGCATTAGCGCTTAACAGGCCGTGAAATAGCAGCCTGCCTTCCTGACGTCTCCCCCATCACTCCAGGTGAGTTGGCCAGACGGCTGGATAAATGAGCAAGCAGCACCCCCCAGCAACCGGCATGCATTTGGGGCACTTGAGGAGAGATGTCCATCAGTGATTATCTCACCACACCCTGCTCTTACCAAGCTCAAGTTGTTCACCAGCAGCTCCTAAAAGCGGCCCAAACTTCCCGCCGGGACCCGTGTAACCGCTCTAATGAGGATGTCCGGTGGCTTGTCCATTAATCAGGCTCCTCGCTTACATCGGGGGGTTTTGATTGGCTCTGTCCTCTCCCACACGGTGATGTCATCTTACAGTTTTTCTCGATTGTTAAGACACATTTCTTGAAAGCTGCTCTCCTTTTCTCTAAACTGTGTGAACACAAACAACCAATTTTCAAGCTACATTCACAAAACCAAACTTTCACCTCAAAACAGTTTAATCTGTGCTCCGAACTGAACTACAGTATGTTGCCATATCGTGCCCCGAGTCAATCAACACTACTGAGCAGTCACTAAACACTACAGTACATAGAAAAATGGAAAACACAATGCTCAGGACATGAAGCTGTAGAAATAAATGTTTATTGTTCACTGTAGGCTAAATGCATGTTGCAAAACAAAAAACCTGTGCATTTAGCACACAGGACAGGTGTGCAAGGAGAGTGTGGAGGGAAAACACAGGAAGTAACACTAGAACAAAATGCACAAGAACAGAACTACAAAATAAAACAGGAACTGAAGAAAACAAGAGTCCAAAACAACAGAAAACTAAGCCAATAAATGGCAGCAGGCTCAGGGCCATGACAGTGCATAGTAAAAAAAAAAGTATAGTATAGTATAGCCAGGCCACAGGACTTCATCCTGAACTGGCTTATGTATGTTCCCTCACATCATTAGTCACAGGTGTGATCAAGTTTTGAGTGTTTGAGTTTTGTTGTGTTCAACTGGTGAAACTTGTGCTTTAATTGTGTTTGACTTTTGCCACCTGTGCTCAGCATTATGCAACACAGGTGCATCACAATGAAAATGTGTTGGCAAGTTGTGTCTAAACAGGTGAAAAGTGCTGATGGTTTTGCCAAAAGAAGTGACTGGTTCAATCAGAGAGTTCAGGCAACCAAGCATTTGGTTCAGACAACAGGGTTTATGGTTTAGCAACTGAGAGAAACTGTAAAGCACAGGTTTCACCGGTTGAACACAACAACTCAAAATTGATCACACTTGTGGCTGATATGTAAATGATGTGAGGGCACATAAACTAGTTCAGGATGAAGTCCTGTGGCCTGACCCAATATGGAGAAATTATGCTGTGTGAGTAATGCACTTCTCATTTGTATATTTTTGTACTTTATTTTTACGTAGGCTTACTGTATACAACTGCTAAATGCACAGGTTTCTTTGTTTTGCAACATGCATTTAGCCTACAGTGAACAATTAACATTTATTTCTACAGGTTCATGTCCTGAGCATTGTGTTTTCTATTTATCTATGTAGTGTTTAGTGACTGCTCAGTATTTTGATTGACTTGAGGCACGATTTGACAACATAGTTCAGTTTTGAGGTGAAAGTTTTGGTTTTGCAAGAAGAGTCTGAGGCATTGTAAAGTAGCTTGAAAATTGGGGTTTGTGTTCACAGTTTAGAGAAAAGGAGAGCAGCTTTCAAGAAATGTGCCTTAACAATCGCTGCAGGTCTGATAGTACGCCTATAGCTCTAGCGTCCCCTGGCTTCTCGCTGTGAAACAGCCGAGGCCTCGGACAGGACACGTCTCCTTCCACAAACTCCAACTGATCTCCGTTCTGCTTCTTGTCAACGCCGCCACCGCCTCTCCTTATGTGATTAGCTGCTGATGCGGACTCACCTCCCCCCCTCCACCTCCTCCCTATCTCCTCCACTCATCCACCCCTTCTATCCTATCTCCCCATTATTCCTAAGCTTTAATAAACTCCCTCAAACGCAGATCGATTTTCTCTTAAGTGAAGGTGGCAGTGCTTCTGACTTATTTCATTACCACGGGCTAATTATACCGATTGAAATGAGCTCCTCTTCTTAAGGTGTGCTGTGCTGCTCTGCGCCCCCACGCTGCTCCCCGGACTTTAATGCCAATACAGTTCTCCACCAATTCCCCCATGCAGCTCCCATCCCATCCCATCCCTGCCTCAGCAGCTCCACCCCGCCATCCCATCACCCCAACCTTCTCACCCTCCACCTCCTAAATAATCAGCTGCTGCGTCCTTAGCCCCCGTAACTTGTCATTTCATGTTGGATCCACCCTAATGTGTGATTTCAACTGTGCAACTGTGCAATGAAGGAAGGTAATGGAGCATGCTGGTGGCTCAATCGCCTCTGTTCATTGATAATAATGAAGACAAATGTCAAAACATTAGTTGCTAATGTTGTAATGGAGTGGATGCTAGTGGATGCGCGCTGGATGCTACACTGCATTGGCTTTCAATATCACATGACCTTCAACATTTAACTCCTCTTTTTTTACAAGTAGCCCACTCTTTATTTTTTATTTTTTGCAGCAGCATCGAATCAAACATTTAAATGCTTTGTCCATTCAGGGAAATTTATATTTGATTTCACATCACCTCTCGAGGCAAACCTTTTATACTTGCAGCTTTTTTGTCTGCTAGTTAAAATCGGTTGGGAGAGAGAAAAAAAAAAAAAACATTTCATAATTTCATGGCCACCTGGGTGGGTGGTGTTGGTAAGTGGCAAGTTATAATCAAACTAGCTGCAAAGCTGTGAAATAGAGTTTCTTTGTGGCCGTATGTGTTTTCAGTAGCAGTGGTATAACTGATTTATAGATGCAGTGGCTGATACCACCAGATTGCGAGGCCAGATGTGAGGGGGCACTAAACAAACCCCTGTTTCTGAGAGGAGGTGACACCATGCATGCTTTCCCTCCTGTCCCTGCTCCAAGTCAACTGTGAAATTAAGATCAGATTACTGATACAGGCGATGCCCAAAGCAAAAAAGAGTAAAAAAAAAAAAAAAGTTTGTATTTTCCATTTTTATTCCAACTTATAGGCTGTCTGTTAGACAACAGTCAGTTGCTTGCTCTGTAAAGACAGTAAATCGATTACTGTTTCCATCGTCTTCTCTCTTCTCCTGCAGCCTGCTTTGTTATTCAGTTTTTTTTTCTTCCCTTCTTTTGCCTTGGAGCTCGCACGCACGCACAACGAGCTTTTCCCTTTTGAATTACCTGATTGTGGAGGAGTGAGGTCCAATCTGTGTGTGTGATATTTTAAAGAATGGTTACCATGGTTATAACTCCTGACCTTCTGCTGTCAATAGTCAATGAGCAGTTTGCAGAAACATGGGAAATAATGGATGTGGTTTAGTTACAGCGAGACTCGTAACATAATGACGATATCAGATAAGGTAAGATGGAATAAAAATAAATGTAAAAACTCTGATTATGTTACAAAAATAATTACCAGGTATAAATGAAGTTACAACTCAGGCCTTTAATATAAATAGCAGCATTTATCTTTAGACGATGCCATGCACGGTTGCTAGGTGCTAGAACTGGATATCCATTTTAATTATTGTGAGTGTTTTTTTTCTTGTTCTTTCTTTCTTTTTTTAAATCCAGCACAGTAGATTAAAGCAGTGATCCTCTCCCCACCATAATGGCTTAATGGGGGTTGTTATCTTGTTATTAGCGACCAAACCAAAGCCTTCCCACATGAACGCCTTACCCCCCCCCCCCCTCTACCCCCCCACCTCCCCAGCATTGGGAGCATCCACTTTACCCATGGTTTTCCTTTAAGCCCACAGTAATTAGTTTTCCTCTTTTTACGTCTTACAATTGCCAAATCGCTCAGCAGCCGTTAAGCGCTCCGTCTGCCTTTCATGCTGACCCCGCTATCACCGTTCTCAATCCTGCAGCTGGATTTGAGGCGGCTAATTTTGGAAAGGTTGGATCGGGGAGCAAAAAATGTATACGAGGGGCCCTGGCTGGCTGTCGGAGAAAGCTGTGCATTATCGACAGCCTCTGTAATTTAATTTACCACTTGTTGCCGCGGCGTTGTCACGCTGAGGAGTCTCCACAGGGGCCGCCCCGTCTTTATTGCGAAGAGGAAGGTGGAAAATTGTCCCCGAGGAAACAGACTCAGAAACATTTTAATTTGTTGCGTTTTGATTTCCATTTACAGACCGGAGCTTTATCAGTTGCTGCCCAATGCAGCAGGCCCGACTTCCCTCCCTCCCAGGCCCGCTATAAGAATTGTCCAGCAGCTGTTCACACCTTCTTCATTCCTCTTGTGGTAAAAGAAAAAAAGAATAATGGCACACAGTTAAAAATGAGGCAGAATCCATAGGACTGTTGCTTTAGGGACACTTTTGTGAGACAGAAGCAGAGATGACTGGTTCCTTATTATCCTTATTAATGCTGCTGATGCACCACATCAACTCAGTTTGCCAGTTTTTTGATATATGTAAACCCCCCTGGGAGCAGCAGATATGCAGATATGCAAAACAGGGGCAAAGGGTTTGCAAGAGGGGTGAGGAAAACAGAGAGCTGCAGGCAGCGAGCAGACTTTTCATGACTCTGTGGTTTTGCTCTTACAGTGTGTGAATTCTCCTTTTGTTTGGTCTCGTGAGTGAAAACACAGCTCCCTGGGCAACGCGAGGCCTGGGTTTTATGTTAATGAGCAACTCTTTTTGCCAAGGCTTCTTCTGCCTTCCACCATCTCTCACATCCAGGCCAGAAGACTCTTCAGAGACTCACACTTGCTGCTCTGGAAGAAAACAAAATAACAGCACAACTAACCAAGTCATATGTAGCGAGAGGCTCACTCCGGTCCTGACCTCAAACCATCACTGGTTTCAGCTGATTCACTTGAATTTGAAGGTAGGAGTTCAAAGGAAAAGCAAGAAGTTTCAGCATCACTCTCTTACTCCTCTTCACCTCTCTTATGTCAGGGGGCAAGTCCTTTGCAAAATCGCTGTTTAATAATGTACAAGCGGTTTTGGCTCGGTTCACACATTTCTGGGGCATTTCTGTCCACAGGCCAGGACCAAAGGGGTCGGCCGAGGTCTGAGTATTGAGCAGAATCACAGACTGAGTTTCTATTCCTGAAGTCGCCTGTAAAATGCATACCAATATATAGATTGACTGAAATGCCTTGGAAATCTCTTTTTTTTTTTAAATTCCTCCTCATCGTTCTTAAAGCAGAAGTAAGCGATCCGGTGGTTTTGGCTAACTTCTTGTCAGCCGATGGAGTTAGCAGTCCCCGTCCTCGTCCCTACATCACCACATTCACGTGCATCCCTTGGCTGCACACACAGAGAGGACCGCCCCTTAATGCCGTTCTCCCTCCTCATTGGATAAAGGTTGTAGGATACAAGGAAAGTTTTCTCCTTGGCTTACAGCAGAGCAGAGTGACTGACAGACCCGTGTTTCAGACCAAACACTCTATAGAAGTGATTGCTGTCGGAAGATATAACTATTTAAGACTTATATTAACACAATCATTCCGCTTACTTCTGCTTTAATCTTGTTCCCTCTTCCTCTCTTTCCTTTCTCCCTCTGTCTTTCCTCCATCTGCTTCTTCTTTCCTTTTTGAAAAAGCTGTTTTTCCCCTGATGGTCGCCGTTATTATGAGGCCACTCCTGCAGCAGCAGCAGAGAGGCAGAGGCAGAGGCAGACCTCTATGTCAAGAGCATCAGTTTTCTCAGGATGCTGTAAGGCCTTGGCAGAGTCGTCTCCTCTCTCCCCCTGCTGGCTCTGGAACACTTGGTTCTTTTAATATCCTTCAGATGGGGGGAGAGCAGCACCGGTCTTTAGGATACCACCATACACAGAGGGGAGAGGGGGTGAGGAGTGGGGGGTGAGAGTTGGGGGTTTTGAGAGGGAATCATCCGGCGACATTATCTCCTCTTTATTCAGAAAGCCCGTACAGCTGGGCCCACGATTCCACCGCTCCGCTTTTTCTGCCTCATCTGCAAAAATATTTGTGTATTGACGTTTGCAGTGAGATGAATTTGTTATACTGGAGCGTCTCACTCGTCGGCTATACCTTTATCTTTATTTTTGCTTTGCTATTTATTCTGCCGGCTACTGCACATGGGCCTACTCTGTATGTATTATTAACCAGAAACACAGAGGTTTAGATGCAATTTGCTGCTGCGTTACATTTAATAACTGCAAAATCAAAACGTACCAATGCTCCCAACATTCACTCTTCAAAGGAGGTATAATGAGTGTAGCAGCAAAAGTTCAAAGAGAATGGTTAAGTGTTTGTATAGGATTATACAGCATGTGCAACTGTGCTTTCCTCAGAGTGATATTGAAAGGTTTGATATTTTACATGAAAGGTTGCTAAAGAGGAGTTTAACACAGGAAAGAGGTTTAACCCATCTGCTTTGGGCAACAGAGGAAATCCTGATGCAGATAAGAGTCTCTTCATTAATGCTCTTGTCTTGTTTTGTCAGTCTCGACTCTTGTGTCTTCCTGTCTTCTATTTCTCTTCCTACAGTACTATCATCTTCCTCTTATGGTTGTTTTCCCCCTCTACATCTCTCCCCTTTCATTCCTGGCTGATACATCAGTGTTGCCCTTGTTCTTTTCACAGCAATCTGAAGAGACGTTCTCTTCTGTGTCCTGTGCACTTCATGCATCTGTTCTTCCTTTTTTCTTCAATTTCTGTTGATTTTCTGTGTTGTTTCTGGTTGAGTCCTTATTTTTTTTTCCTTCCCTCAGTTGTTTTGATATGATGTTGTTGTTGTTTTGTTTTTTTTGTTTCCAGTTCTGGGAATGAAAGGCGGCAACAGACTTCTGTGGATTTCTAGTACACATTTAAATGTAGAGAGAAAGAGAGAGAGAGAGAGAATGAGTAATTTGTTGAAGCCCAAGGGAGCGCCTAGCTTGTTCTGCACTGTGTGTCGACACTGGTCCCCTGTTAATGTCATTGTCACCGAATAATGATGCACGCGTGTCGACAGACGCACACTGACACATACACACACATGTACAGTATAAATTATGTGTTAATGGTTTCACTGAAATCATTCTGTACATATGGATTTTCACACACTAAATAAATGTACATATAACCAGATGTAGTAAAAAGCCATTTCATTTCATAAATTGAGCCTCTGATTGCTGGAAAATTATGTTTAAAGATGCCCCCCCCTCCAAAAAAAAAAAAAAAAAAAAAAATCCTATCCTATGTGATAGATGAAAATGGAAGAGATAAAAATTAATCAGAAAGACTGTAGACTGTGGAAAATAAAAGACTGATGAAAAGGAGAGGAGGGAGCAAGAGAGGCTTAGAAGGTGGATGGATGGTGAGGGAGAAAGGAGGGAGGGAGGGGAGGGAGGGAGAGGCGAGTGTTGAGCGGAGAGGAGAGAGAAAGCCGGAATGAACGATATATAGCCGCTGGCAAACAGAAAACAATTGTTACACTGCCTCCCATAACCCACTTCAACCTTAAACAGCAGATTTTTTTCACTCAATTAATTTCTACACATTGGAGCAGGGGCCTTGGCTGAAGCTGAGCTTTTATGTGCTCCTGCTGCTGCAAGGCCTATACACATCTCTGTCTCTCTCTCTCTCCATCTCTAGCTTTCTTTCTTTTTTTTCCTCTCTCTCTCTCTCTCTCTCTCTCTCTCCAGAAAATGAACCTCCTGCATTGGAATGGACTGGAACACTTTGAGAGATGAAACCTGAATAAACAGGGAAATATTACATATTGTAAAAATAGCACAGACACACAAACAATCGGTGAAAGAAAAAAAAAAAAAACACAGTTTGATTCTCTCGGAGGGGAAAGAAATGCATTTTAACCTAATCAGTATTATCAAAGGCAACCGTGTAGACCTCCTTTGAAATACGATTTAAAACTCCTACGTATTATACATTCAACTGAACACCTCCCTATATATAGCTCTGCAGTGAGTTTGCATGATATGTAAAGCTAATAGAAAGTCAGAACATCACAGAACGAGACAGTCAACTTTTAATGATCAAATCCCTTAAGAAGATTTACAGAAAGACGCCTAATGGAAAAAAAAAAAACACAAAACAAGATTTCCACACAAAGATAATAATGATGATGAATAATAATAATAATAGTAATGATAATGCAGATAATGACAGAGAGGAAGCTGTGGTGGCTGTCCCTGTGTGGACAGCAGGTTGACGCGCCCGAGGGCAGAGAGGAGGGAGAGCAGGCAGAGACAGATGGACAGATAGATAGGGGAGGGCATGACTGAGCTGTGTCTGTGTGTGGTGAGTGAGGGCCAGTCGGAACAACATGAATCATGGCTCCAGTTGAGAGAGGAGGAGATCAGATCAATAACAGCCCAGAGGAGGGAGAGAGAGAAAGAGGATGAAGGGAGGACACAGGAGGTGTTCATCACTGGACCACCCTGACTCCCAGCAGACTCTTTCTCTTTTTTTTTTCCTTTTTTTTCTCTCCTTATTCTTCTCAGGCTGCTGTACAGTTAATGTATTGAGGGGAAAGAGCTGGTTAATTTTCTCAGTGGAGACGTAGGTAGAGACAGACAATGTGCTAATGTGTAAGTATGACTTATTGATTATTCAAATGGAAAAAAAAACCATGCACAGGCTTTTCATGGTCATCCTTACAGTAGCAGCTGTAGCGATGTGAGGGAGAAATCCTCGTGCTGCCAACGCTGCAACAGCAGAAGTGTTACACAAAGTGACATTGTGTAACTTCTCCTGTTGTCTATTCACGAAAATGTATTATTTCGTTTTTCATAAATCAGTAATCCCCCCCCATCAACAAACTGAAGTGTTTCTTTCAGCTCTGAATTAGCCGTTCATATCATAACGCAGTGAGGAGGAATGGAGCGTTACACTGATGCTGCATTCACCTGCAGTCGGGCAGACGGCCGTCGCTAACAAACCAGATGTCATTTTAGTCACAGAAGTCGAGAGAAAGCCGGTAAAACGTGGGTCGGGTAAACAATACCACATCGCCATGACAACATATTGTCATGTGTATTGTTTTGCCTCGTGCTGACGGACCACTTGTTTACATAGAGGCTTGTTTATGCCGTTACGTGCAGCGGCTGTCGTCCGACTGCCGTCCGCCCAATGTCATGTGAATGCAGCATGAAAGATACGATTGAGTTGCTTGCGATATACAACCGCAACGTTATATGGGAGGAATTCCTATACAGGTAATACTCAGAAAATTAGAATATCGTGAAAAAGTTCATTCACTTCCCCATGATTGCGAACTGTACTGAACCAGACAGAGAGCTTTTAAAGGCTCAGGAACCCTTTGCAGGTGTTTTGGATTAATTGGCTGACAATTTGAGCTACAACATTGAACTTTTTCACGATATTCAAATTTTTTGAGATTCTGATTTTGGGGTTTTCATAAGCTGTAAGCCATAATAATCAAAATTCTAACAAATAAAAGCTTGAAATATCTTGCAATGCCTGTTATGAGTCTAAATAATATATTCATTTCACCTTTTAAGTTGAATTACTTAAATAAATGAACTTTTTCACGATATTCTAATTTTCTGAGTATTACCTGTATGTACCTTTAATCTGCGACTTCATATGATGAGATGAAATCATTTCAAAATAAGAGCGCGTTGCTTTATCAGATGAAAGGAAACTACTAAACGACTAATTCAACTCAGAAACCACAGACCGTGTCCGATTGTGTGTGTGTGTGTTTTGTCTGAGTGCACCACAAGTGTAAAGGCTGTAGTGTAGTGGTCATTTCTCATTAGGTGACCATTGTGCCTTAGGGAAAGGCCTGTGTGGCGGTCTGGATGTTTAAGCATGCTACGCACACTAGTGTAAGATGGCCAAGCTCTCCCCTCCACCATTGTGCTGTGGAACAGGCAAGCAATTTTTCTCATCCCTCTTTTTTTTCTTTCTTTTTTTCTATATAATTTGGTCGATGAAGGTGAAGGACGTTTCATCGCTATTTCTCCCTCCTGACGCCCTCCTCCCCGTGTGTGCTCTGCACTGTCTCAGAGTGAAATCCCGAGATAAAGCTCGCCGGCGCTCCATGTTTAATGGAGCTTAATCCCACAGATTTGAGATACGGAGCTGTGAGGTAATTCCCTCATGCCCATCTTCACTAACACAGAATAGTCATGTGATGTGACCGCCTAATTCTGCACACCACGGACAGACAGACAGGTGGACACGACAAGAACATATTTGCCAAGGACAAGAAAAATACTTTTTTTTTTTTTTTTTAAACAGCTGATCAGGAGAAGGGCTGCGCTTTATCTCGGGATTATAGGAACACTCACCATCTCATCTGCTGTAAAACCAAGTCATTTCTCTGCCGTACACTCCTCTTCAGCTGCGCCTCAGTAAAAATGTGGTCATCTTAAAGGGATAGTTCACCCTAGAATGATATTTCGCTCATTATCTACTCACCCTCATGTTGACTAAGGGCTGGAAGAAGTTTCGGAGCCCACCGTCCCTTCTCTGAGTTACAGGGGGTCTTAGCGTAGCAGTGCATTTCAATGCCATGGTAGCAAAGGGACACCAGAGCTCTTCGTAAAAAAAACACACACAAAAAAACATCCAAATACCTCCATGATGCTCGTATGTAATGTCCGTCTTGTGCTGAAGCCCCAAATTGCGGAATTGTCCCGAAAAAAATTAAATAAGTCCACATTCCAAGCATGTTTGTAGCATTAGCTCCCAGTGTTGTTGTCCGGTCTTCCGCTGCCAGCGCGCATGCGCAATGTTCGCACTGAGACTCGAGTCGGTCTCAGTGCTCTCATGTGCTCTTGCGCATGCGCGCTGGCAGCGGAAGACCGGACAACAACACTGGGAGCTAATGCTACAAACATGCTTGGAATGTGGACTTATTTAATTTTTTTCGGGACAATTCCGCAATTTGGGGCTTCAGCACAAGACGGACATTACATACGAGCATCATGGAGGTATTTGGATGTTTTTTTGTGTGTGTTTTTTTTACGAAGAGCTCTGGTGTCCCTTTGCTATCATGGCATTGAAATGCACTGCTACGCTAAGACCCCCTGTAACTCAGAGAAGGGACGGTGGGCTCCGAAACTTCTTCCAGCCCTTAGTCAACATGAGGGTGAGTAGATAATGAGCGAAATATCATTCTAGGGTGAACTATCCCTTTAACTTCGGCCCGGTCAGTCAACCTCCCTCTTGATGGGAGGGGAGGGAGGGGGATTTATGAATTAATCTGCAACACAGAGACCAATACGAGCCAAAGTGATGAGTTTGGGGAGTCGTAACTGAAAGCTTAGACAGGACTTCAGCCACGGCCTCGCGTCAGGATGCTTGGAGAGAGTTAAGAGGGGGGGGGGGGGGGGTTGGTTGGCCGGCTTGAGACTATTTGCAGAAGCTATGTGCTTGGAAGTATTATACCCACCAACAATCCTCCTTAAGTGATGAGCTGACACTAAGCAATTTACTATTCACCCTGCCAGTGAAAATATTTTCAATCCAAGTGCACAAAGCTCCCATGGCAGGTAATATGCCAAGGCCCTCTTCTTCTATCTGACACTTTTTGTTTCAGTATAGCTACTGTGTGGTTCAATTTACCCCCAGACATGCTTGTCAGGCCCGTTTGACACGAGCTTCCTTGTCAATGTGTAAAACAGTCTACATGGATGATTGCAGAGCAGCACTGGGTTTTTAGTGGTTGTTGAGTGCAGCGTGAGAGAGGAAAGGAGGAGGAAAATGTGCATGTTGCTAAATAAACCTTGTGTGTTTTTTTTTTAATACACATAAAGTAGGGTCTTGAAAGCGAAAACAAGGAAACAAGCAGCTCCACTTATTTAATCAGTGTTAGTATGAAGACTCAAGGGACTCGCTGCAACTCCCCACAGACTTCCATGTTCACTCTATTTCACCTTTTCCTCCTGTTTTCTTCCCCTCTATCCACCACCACCCGATGCTCACATCTTGCATCTCCTTCCCTACCTTTTTTTCCCCCCATTCCCTCTCAGGTATAAGACACCTAATTGTCATGGGAGTAGCGGCGAACTGCAGTGTAACAAAAAAACAAAAAAACACGGAAACACTCTATAGTAGGGATGTCAAGATTACTTGTTTTCACAATTAATCGTGGTGTTAAACGCCACAATTAATTAATTGTAAAGATTCCTAAATACCGTCACTTCCCAAAAAAGATTATGTCGGAACCGTATCGGCAGATGTGGGCCAAAATAAAGGTGAATGTCCCACTTAACTAACATAACATTGAATTGATAGGAATTTAAATGTTAGCGTGTCATTCAACCAGTTGAAAAACGATTAAAATAAACGTAAACATTTGGAATAGATGACAATTTATGACCTGAATATTTCAAACACTTCCCCTCGTAGGTTAATAATTGGTCATATATTAATAGATACCTGAAATATTTTGTGTAAACAATGAGTAATGTAATTATATTTTGACTATATTTGATTTTACACATTCATAGTGTTGTGAAATTAATTAATGCATAATAATCATAATAAATAAAGTACATTTACATAATCGTATACTGAGAAAATTTGTAATGGTGACATCCCTACTCCATAGTTATTATCCAAACCCAAAACAGCAGGCACACGGGCATCCGGATGTCATTGCAGGGGGGGTGCAGAAGTTGTGTTTGTGCTTGTTTATGTGTGTGTAAGTGTATGTTTTTGGCAGGTGAGGGGGGCACATCGTCCTTTCTAGCTGCGCTCTCTCTGGCACTGTCACTTCAAGGTCTCAATCGCTTGCCATTCTGGGCCCCGACCACTGCCAACGCAGCCCCATCCAACCTCTGCCAAGGTCCTCCTCATCCCTCTGCTTACTGCTCTTCTCTCTCCTCCTTTGCATAATTACCCAGGTAATTGTGGAGTAATTGACTGCATCACCTGCTCCTAGGAAGCTCTGGCATTGTTTAATAAACAGCTGGAATATACGCCACATGTTGTTGGAGAGCAAGAGGAGGAACATATTTAGGGGGGGGGGGGGGGGGCAGAGAGGGAGGGATGGAGACTGGGAAAGAGAAGGTAGGAGGAGGAGGAGGACTGAGAAGAGTCAGGTGGTGCAGTCTGAAAGGGAGGAGGCGGCGGCGAAGGCGGAGGCGAGAGAATGTACACATGCTAATTTCCTAAACACAGGCGCACAGATATAACACTCTCCAGGCGAGTCCTGAACTTGTTATGCAAGGTGAACATATTATTGCCTATGGAAAGATTAGTGGGAGAGAGAGGGGGTAATGAGAACGGGAGATGGATAGATTTAGAGACACAGAGGGAAAAAAAGCAACAGAAAGTGAACGAGAGAAAGTTTGAGATGGATAGATGAAGGGGGAGGGGGGAAGCGGGAAAGGAGAGAGTGGTGAAGCGAGCCTCTCAGGGCTAATGACATTAAGGAGGTCTGATGAATCGACACCCGCTGAGTGTTATTGACGTCCCCCGAGCCTGCCCAGGCAGAGCCAGCCTCCCAGCTCGGGTATTGGCTAGCCCCGCTCCTCAATTAGACCGCCTGATTAGATTCCCTCGGTTGTGCCCTCTCGTGGGGTGAGCAGGGTGGCATGATGGATGTGATGGGCAGGATTATCAGAGGAGGAGGGGGGGGAGGGGTGTCACCCATGCCCCGCCTGAGGGGGCAACCAGACGATGGGTTTGACCAGTCGTCGCGGGGGCGTGTAGGCGGAAAGGCGGCGCGAGTCTCTTATTGAGGCTGTCAATCATGGCCGCTTACAAGATAGAGGCTGTGTCTCTGCACAGGGAAGCACAGGAGTAATTACTATTCCATCTCGCTTGGCATCTAGATATATGAGGCTGTGCAACGACCGCTGACCTCACGTGGCAACCCCTTCGCCATCTTTGAAATTGTTTGAAAATGCTCAATTTACATATCCTGTCCTTCATTCGCTTAATCCTCCGCAGAGAGAGAGAGACCGCAGAGTGTAACTGTGCTTAGTTGATAGACACGCACGGCGGATGTGTGGTCGGTTTGCTTTTCTTTCGCTCTGCCACTCATACGCTAAAGTGAACGTGAAGGATACTAATGAAACTTCAAGCCCCAGTATGTAACTTATTTGGCTTTTTATTAGCAAAAATCAAATATGTCTTTCATAAATACGTATTTCACTAAAGTCGAATCACACCTGCATACAAATGAAAGCTTTCTCGTACCTTAGAATGAGTTGTTACAAGTCGTTACACTTGTTTACATAGATGCTTGTTTATCCTATTACATGCAGCGTCTGTTGTCTGTCTGACATCTGCCCGATTTCACGTGAATGCAGCATCAAGAATACGTTCCGATATGCAACCGCACCGCTAGATGGGGGTAATTCCTACACAATGTACCTTTAAGTTTTACCATCATCCTTGTTCGTTCGCTGATGTTGAGGAGTTCGGCCGGGATATGTCCTTAACCCTATTCTCTCCATATCCTGGTGGTGACAGTTTCATACAACCATTCATCAACATCTTGGCTCTTGTGGTGCAAAAAATGGGGCAAGTCAGGTAAAGTGTCCCAATTCAGCAGTTTTGAAAGGCAGTAACTAATGATATCTCAGGAACGAGGGCTGCTGCTGTTTCCCTGAGAATTTTCCTCCTCTGTCCCATTGTGTGTTTGTGTGGCTGGATAGCTAGCTAATGGCCTGTCTCTGATGAATTAGGGGGTCTGACACCCTGCAAACACACTCTCCCAAGGTCAGAGCAGCCCACAGATTACCATATCCGGGGGCTTTAACAATCTAACACAGCCTCAAGTCAGTCGGATGACAATTGAGTCGAGCACACAAGAAGATAAGGGAGTTGGAGGGTTGAGGTTGAGGGGTGGTGGTGTGGGGAGGGGGGGTTTGGCTCCAAAGGAAGAAATTGCTTTTAAAGTGGAGAAAACCTGCAGTGATCTCTGCCGCTGATGTCCCCCAACAGTGGCTGTGATGCCAAGTGTCCATTTGTGCATCCCTCTCAGTTAGGCGCTCTTGCAGTTGTTCACTCGACAATGTTATCCCTTTTCTTTATTGAAAGCTGGTATTCAACTCTGCAGTCTGTGCTAAAGAGAAAAAAAAAGTGCTTGGTTGAATGTTGCTCTGCCGAAACCGCTTCCATATATTTCTTCCTCAATAGCGCCGAGTTGTTTTCAAATACAGCTGTGGTTTTTTAATGTGGCCCATTATGCAGGGGAGAAAAAAAACAACATATTGTATAATGTATTGCATTGATTCGTAGCTGCCTGTGGTCAGCGTTGTCAGCCCTGTAGTTGTCAGGTGGGTGTTGTCACCGAGATGTAGATAGAGGACACAAAAGTTGTAGCGGTTGTAGAACATTTACATTAACATAAATATATGCACAAACATGGACTCGTATATCTGGGCCGCCCCCAAAAAAATACAAGCACTCACACATGCACTTGCACACACACACACACATGCATGCATGCTCACGGAAGCAAATTGTAACACATAAGGGCATCCACACACATCCACCCACACACTTGCCATATGTGTCTGCAGGGAGCTGGCTAAAATGTCAAGCTATGTGCATGGCTGCCTCCTGTCGACGCCTCTCTCCTTATTTCACAGCAGCACCTGGTGGTGACAAAGAGCACAGAGGAGAGAGAGACTCCCCGGGAGGAGGAGAGGAGAGGAGAGGAGGAAAGGGGAGGGGAGGAGAGGAGGGAAGGAGAGGACAGGACAGGATGAGAGAGGAGAGAAGAGGATAGGAGAGGAAAGGAAAGGAGAAGGAGAGGATAAGAGAGGACAGGAAGAGAGGAAAGGAAAGGAGATGAGGAGAGGAGAGGAGAGGAGAGGAGAGGAGAGGAGAGGAGAGGAGAGGGGGAAATGAGAGGAAAGGAAAGAACAGGAGAGGAGAGGGGAGGAAGGACAGGAGGAGAGTAGAGGAAAAAAGAGGAGAGGAGAGGAGAGAGGAGTCCACCCAGTCCCTAGACAACAGACCCCTTCCTGTCCCATCATGTTCTCCTTGCCTGTCAATCCAACTCAGGGATTTCACTTTGAATTGACGATATTCGAGCCCCTTGCCAAAGTTTGAGGGATTTTTAGACATAGTTCCAAAGCCAAGGAGTATAATGAATGAAAAGCCCCTTCCCAAATTGATTTCAAACTAAATCAAACCCCGGTATTCAATTATCTGCCAGAGCTGCCACTGAGGAACTTTTTAAAGTTGTATAGGCAGAGAAAGAGAAGGGGTGAGGTGAGGTGGGGAGAGGAGAGGAGTGGAGAGGACGGGAGGGGAGAGGAGGGGAGAGGAGGGGGGGTGAGGACAGGGAAAGAGGACGGTCGGAGCAGAATGCAAATGACTTCATCGCTGCGTGGTGTCAGAACAGGTGGCCCAGTGGTAGCGCCCGGGCCTGATGAATGAGCTGTTGAAGTGGAGCCCATTGCTACCTCTAGCTAGTGGCAGCTCCAATTCTGCCTAGTTAAGCATTTGGCCTCCGCTGCCAGGAAAGCTTAATTGAAGAAATCATCACAGGGACCGGGACAGATCTGGTGTTGCTGGGACCAAATTGTCTGTCTGCCTAACCAGACTGTAACATCATAA
Source organism: Trachurus trachurus (assembly GCF_905171665.1). Lineage (NCBI taxonomy): Eukaryota > Metazoa > Chordata > Actinopteri > Carangiformes > Carangidae > Trachurus > Trachurus trachurus. The sequence continues at coordinate 30,475,516 of NC_139901.1, read as the reverse complement.
TAGTGTGATACTATCCGTCCACTAATCAGAAGAAAAAGTGTTTCATTTCAGGAGAACATACCGGGACCAGATTTCTTTTAATTACTGTACGCTGCTGGCTGCACCCAGTGTGAATTGTTTCAATCCAGTCGCAAGTTTAATGCCAATGCCATCGATTTTTTTCTTCTTTTTTGTGTGTTTGTTACAGTCAGAAGCTGCTATTTATGATGCGTACATGTACTGTAGATTATAAACTCCATTAAAAGCTGCTCACATGCAGACATACCGCTGCTTTGACTAATAATGCAATGCATCATGTCGAACAGCACGTGTACAGTACTGTTTGTTTTCTCCTAACATGGCGTTATCGCTCAGGTAATTACTGTTTTAGTATCATTCAATACACTATTACACCTGCGTCAGGAAGACAAAATGTCCCCGTTCCTTTCTGACATTTGTTGTTGTCGTTGTTTTTCTTCTTCGTCTTCCTAGTGTAGTGTGTAATATTTATTAATTCAGTCCACCACAGCCCACTGGACATTATTCACAGCAGACAAGCCGAGCAGAAGGCAGGGAGCAGAAGGAACGCGCCCTGATTGGTTTATCTAAGCAGAGACCAGTGACTGTTTTATTGTATCAGAGAGCGAGGGTAATTATTGGTTAAAAAAAAACCTGTACTGTCAGCGATATCAAGCAGAAACAGTCAAGTCATTGACACTGCAATTGCGCCCAAAAAAAACCCTAAAAAAAAACAAAACAAGTAGCCTTTGGCCTCCCGCCGCACCTGCGCAGAGTATCGAATGTTTGGCCTAACTAATGAACGACTGAATGCAATTATAACGCACTATCTCTGAAATTAGGCCTGCCATGGTGTTAATTACATAATTACTGAAGATGTCAGCTCTGTGCGGGAGGGTGGAGTGTCAGCGGAGAGAGAGAGAGAGAGAGAGAGAGCGGAGGGAGCGCACGGGAAGGGAGGGAAGTTGCTTTCGCTTTCAGGGATGAACTATAGATGCTTCTTTGATTCATGATGCCGGCTTTGTGGAAAATATCGCCTTTGCCAAGTTAATTTTGAAAAGGCCAGCATATTTGGGCAGAGACAATCAGCCTGACCTTTTTGAGAACAACCCCAGTTTTCACTCTTTCACCTCTTTTTTTTGTTCGCTCTTTCCTCTTTTCCCTTTCTCCCCCCCCCCTTTTATTTGTTTCCTTCCCTCTTGTCTTTGTGTCTTTTTTTCTTCCTTCCCGTCTCTCATTCACTCCCTGCTTTTCTCTCTCCTCTGTCTCTTTCTCTCTCGCTGTGTTTGTCGGCGCTGACATGCACGTCCTTGACAGCAGCGTCTGCTAATAGAGACCGCCATTGTTTATCAACACATCCCACTGATGAAGCAGCCTTCCCGTTTCTGTTGGAATATTTGTACAAATTTATTGGAGGCTGCCTCTATTAGACACAGGGCCTTTACTAGGAAACAAGTGCGCTGCGAGTGTAGACAGACAATTGTATTCTCTTGCCTGTGTTCTTCACTAATCAAGGCGACGCAGATGACTTTGCCGTTGTTCTGTGTGCGCAGTTATATCATGCAGATGATTGGAATATCAATTCAATCCACACTTGCAGCCTCATGGCTAATTTGCAACGGCTGTATATCAAATGTGTCATGAGAGTGGGGAGCCATATTTCCCTTACACGGAATATGGAGCAGAATTTGTCATTTGCCATTCAGAGCCCACTCCTCCCTGGTGCCATTTGGTATGGAAACTTAGGCAGTGTGCATGTGTGTGTGTGTATCGCCTTGTATTTCTATATTCATGAAGGTGGAAAACTGCTGCACTTGTGGGGACCGACTACTTTGTGGGGACCAATATGTTGTACCTGTACCCCAGAAGTTTAAAGGTTGAGTCTGTACTGCAGGGCCGTTGTATAGGGGAGAAAGGTGATGATAATTCTTGGGGCCCAGTGCCCAGTAGGGCCCACACAAAAACACAGTAGTCTAATCTTTGTATGACTGAATTATTCTGCATAAGACCCTGACTAATACTCATATGTAACGCTGCATTAGCATCAAGACAAAGTAAATAAAAAATGATAATACATACGTAGTCTAAGAAAGAAGGGGGAAAGGGGCCCATTTTAGTAATCTTTCAGTGAGCCCAGAATTCCTAGCAACGGCCCTGCTGTACTGTAGGTTTGTTTATTGCAGTTTGTAAACACAACATTCAATTTGGGGCCCTCCTCTTGGGCTCAGTTGCGCACGGCCCCGCCCCCTGACAACAGTTCAATCAGGACAGACCAATAAGGATGAAGAGAGTCAGGCTGAAAAAATGAACTAACATTTATTGTGCATGAAAAATAAACTTTGGCGCTTCAACGCCGGGGAGTAGATCAGCGTAGTGGACTGATCTAGGGATGAGAAGCATCTGAAGGGACTGACCCATGTTCAACTGCTTTTCACATTGAACCCTTCTCCACTTCAGCTTTTAAAGTTCATGTTTGCTACTACAGTACCACCAAGATAGAGACTGGACATCGTCAAGCCAGGAGAAATGGCGGATACACACTTACCAGCAATGAAAAAGGAAATTCAGACACCACACATGAGTAGAAGCCCATACTAGATGATGATTAAGCAGGAATAGTCTATATTTTGTTTTTTAGGAAAATCCTAAAGACTCGACCTTTAATAAAGGAACTATGCAAGACTTTTACTTTTATTGAATTTAAATGATTATTTTATTAAACAGCTTCAGAGTAATTGTGATTGTTAAATGACTTACGGGGAGAATGGAGGCTCTCTGTCTTCCACCTATAACATCTCTTGGCTGAAAACCTCCGACCCGGTGTCCCAGCTCTCGTCTCTGCGGCACCGCCACACAAACACGCCCCATAATCCATAATGTTTTGTTTATGACAGGTAGTACTACACAAATACACACATTGTAAAACGTATATGATGTATAAAGTTATCCACCACTCAGTTGAATTGCCTTCTCATTTTGCAGAACAGCGAAAAAGCGACTCGACTTGCATCTTTGAGACTAATAACCTGGTGTTATTATGGTTTAGGTTAAAAATCAGGTTTATGAATTCATATTTTTAGACAGGGCGTGATGGGGCGAAGAGCGTCCCAAACAAGATGCAGATGAGGAGCCATGCTGAATAATCACGTCCCATCAACGCTGCTCCTCAGACAGGGAGGGGCCTCCATCACAGCTGTTTGAGCCCAGACTCAACCCCGCCGTCCCTCCACGTCTCTCCCCGTCCACCTGTCCCGTGTCAGAACTGCCAGCAGAACAAACTCTGACGAGACCGCTCCTGGAACTGGAAATAGTTTACCTACCCCCCCTCCCCACTTCCCCCCACCCCCCACCCTCCTGTTCTCTGTTGTACCTCCACCCGCTGCCTCCTGCCTCGGTAGTCTGCTGTTTTCACAGGAAATTAGCCAGACGTCCCCTGAGGTGGATCTCGTGCATAGCAAGATATCTGCCTGTCAAGGTGTTGTATGGCTTCTGCATTCATTTGCTGCTTGGTCTGTCTCTCTTTCTCACTCTCTCTCTCACTCTCTTTCCCTCCCTTCATCCCTTCATCCCTCCCTTCTTCCAACTCTCCATCTGACCCCTGCGACTGCACCGTCATCTAAGCCTTTCCCTGTCTGCCTCATCCATCAGATGGACATCTAAGAAGGGCATTGTGAGTGACACTTTAGTCAAGATGTGACCACTTAACTCCAAACTCAGAAGAGACTTCAGAGCCCCTGTCTGAACCGCGGTGTCTGAGCACAGTTTTTCCTTTGTTTTATTCAAAATAAATGCTTTTTTTTTTTTTCTTTTTTTTTAAAGGGACAACGAGGAGTTTTGGAAAAGCGAAGCGTTTTCACACAACATTTATAAGCGCACCGTGAAATTCTTTGACCGGCGCAAGACAGACTCATGTTTTCATTCATCAAGAATGAAAGTTAGAGGTTCGAAGACGATCACATACCACCATAGTTCCGACCATAAACGATGATTCGGCGGCGTTATTCTCATGACTCGCCGGGCAGCGTCCACGAAACCGGGGCCCAGCATTTCCGTCACCACTAATAATAACAAAATAACCATAGAGACAAAACGATATATTTATCCAAAATGGGCCCAATAACAAGTGGTAACGTAGATTCATCCACATTAATATGAGACTTTTTTTATTGTCGCGGAATTTTTCGTTCTGCCGATGGAGAAAACTCCTCGTTGTCCCTTTAATCATTTGACACCGTCTCAACCGGTCGTTTCTCCTTCCAGTTGTTCAACTGTCAGTCTCGACGGTGTGTGTCGATGTTGTCCTCTGTGGCCGTGTTGCAAGATTACAATCTTGCCTTTAATCCCCACCTGTATTTTGAGCGTGATACTCTAACCCCTGCCACGCGGGTCCTGACATCACTCTGGAGAGGAATAATTGCTCTGCTGTAAGTTGGCGTAGCCGCATTCCCCTCCTGACCGCAGCACGGGCACCAGTACTTAACGGCTCTTTGACCTGAGGCGCTGTATTTATCACACTTTGTTTTATGACCCCATAAAACAGTCCCTTGATGAATTTGATAAGCTTATGAAAACATTTCCATCCAGACAAGGCTGTAACAGTGACACAGGGACCGTCGACCGTAAAAAAAACAAAACAGACGCGGCTTCACTTTACTCCATTCTTGTCCTGATATTTTTTTTCTTTTTTTTCTTCCTGTGCTCCCAGTTGAAGAACAGTATGATGAACCGCGGTGCACAGAGTGGCTGATAAGGAGACTGGCCCTTTCACACAAGAGATGTGAAGAGGACAAGAAAATGCAGTGTGAACTTCATGAAAATGGTGCTTTCAAAAAACAAAAAAACAAAAAAAGCTTAGTGGTGTTATTTTGCCTCCACAAACCTCCTCTGTTCTCCCACTCTCTCTCTCTCTGTCTCTCTTTCTCTCTCTCGGACTGTGTTGTTTTCATGCCGGTGCGCCCGTGCTCCGTGAGTGGTTACAGGTGACCTCTCCTATCATCACTTCAGGCTTTTAAGGACACTTGGGTTCAAGTATAGTGGAGTGAGTCATTGAAATGGGTCAGATAGTGGCCCATTTTTGCCCCTCCACATGAGAACAGAAGGTGCACGTCAGTCACAGCGGGGGGTGGGGGGAAGAGGGAGAGGGAGAGGGGGGGATGGAGAGGCAGTAGGGAGAGAGAGGCAGCTCCTCTCGGGATCTGTCCCCAGGAAAGAATCGCTGAAACAGGGAATTCAGTGGCCCAAGACTTCTGCAACACAAAGGACTGTCCTCCTGCTCTGGCACACAGGGGACACAGTCAGCAAAGTGCCTCTTATACAGCCAAGACCAGAGCATTGGATTCATTGTGTGTCTTTTGTGCTCTTAGAAGCTTTGCCCCGCTTTTTTCTTTCTTTCTTTCTTCTTCTTCTTCATCTTCTTCTTTCTCTTTCTTTTTTTTTCCCTTTTTGAAATTTGGTTCAACTCATGCAGACACTTCATAGGTGCCAACGAAGGATGGTGCCCATTCGTGGATGTCTGACACAGCATCTTACAATTGCCCAGGCACAGGCTCATGATTGCTATACGAGAAAAAAAAAAGAAAAAAGAAAAAGTCAGTCGTCTCATTTTGGTGCAACGGATAAAGGACTCTTAAAGCGGAATGACCAAGTCAGGGCGGTTGTTGATATCGAGGCTTTTAAGACCTAATGATCTCCAGGTTGTAGTAATGTCTGTCTATTTGTTGTCTAACTTGATAATGGTGTAGTGTGAACTGTGAAGTGTTTTCTGGAGGAGGATGGGATGGATGCTAAAGCAGCTGTGTGATATTAAGTACAGTAGTTTAGTGTTGGACCCGGTAGATCACATTGCACAAATATAAATATATAAACCCTCTGTGCTGCACCACAACACCTCCTACAGTACAATCACTCATTCACTGAATAGGTGACAAGTCAACCTAGCCGGCTCCTCAATGCATTTACCCTACATTGTCAGGGAAAAGGGTTGAAGGACACACACACACACAGAGAGAGAGAGAAGCCAATGCATGTACAGCACATGTTGCAATGAACGGCACACACTATTTATGCGACAGGACACTTTTGAAAGCTGACAGCCAGAAGACAGGGCGGCATAGGAGGCTCCCGTGAGCTTACACCTCTTTTTACTGTTGGTTGGCCCATGAAATATTAACAGTGACTGCCTCCCCTCTGAATAAGCCAATAGAGTAGTAAAGGGTGAGGTCTGACTGACACAGTGTTTAATGTATGCCCCTTAGGGCCCCCGGCTTGGTCTGGAAAACAGGGTCTTTTCTCTTGCTCTTTCCTTCAGTCTCAGTTCTTTGACTTTCATTCCTTCTTCCCTGTCTGTCTTTTGTCTTTTCTTTTTGTCTTTCTTTTATTTTGGGGCCCTAATGTATTCCTCTTTTCTTCCATTATCTGCTACAAGTAGAGGGAAAGACAAGCAAGAGAGAGAGAGAGAGAGCGTAGGAGAAAGAGAGTGAGATGGTGAGTGGTTGGATTCAGTGGGCTTAATGTTATCAGATGGCCGGTGCGTCGGCTTCTCCGCCTCAGCCTGTTGTCTGTCCTCTAGCTGTGTTTTTTTTTTTTTTTGCCATGTGCTGAGAGGAAATGGTTGTTCTATGGCGATCTCTGTTTTATGAGGCATGCAGGCGCTTTCTCATCTGTTCGTTCCCGGGCCTTTTCCCTCCCACAGCAAGAACAGTAGCAGCAGACCAACCTTTAAAAGGTGACTGTAACAAAAACAGCAGAATGCATCCATAAATTAAACAGATGCTTTAGATATTTCCCCCTGTTTTTTTTTTATTTTTAATTTAATCGTGGTTTCTGGGAGTTTTTATAGTTTGTCACTTTGTTTGTTTCTCACCATACGGCCGCCGTCAAAAGTGATGCAGGAAGTGCTGAGGTACGCCAGTCCTTCCCTACGATGCGGCTGCTACACACAACATTTGGAAAGTGTAACAGTGACGGCAGAACAGCAACAGCCGAGGAGCTTCCTTCCTTCCTTTCTTCCTCCGTTTTTTATCCAACCCACGTGAAATTGCACAGCAGTTATTTCTTAATCCACAGACATCTGGCTCTAGATGATTGAGCGCCTTTCCAGAGCATCTTACAGTACATTCACTTGGCACTATACAGAGTAAAGACAGAGAGAGAGAGAGAGAAAAAAAAAGAAAAGAAAAGCCCATTGCAATTTAATTAAACTGAAAGAATATCATTAGAGCTCTTAATGATGATGAATGTCTAAATAATAATAACATTTATGAAGTATTAGGGTATTAGAGTTCCAGTTGGATGTGAAATTATTCTTTCAGGTTAGGTGCAGGACATTGTTATAACAAATAGCGACCCTCATTACTCATATCATTGGCTCCTGGGTTAGAGATTCGGACAGATCGGGAATCCATTTTATCTCTCAAGTTTACTCTCTGTTCGATTCTTTCCTCTTTGTAAACTATAGAACATTCAGCCATCCACTCAGCCCTGAAAGTCGCTGACAACAAACTCTTTCTGGTTTTCTTCCTGTTGACTTATTTCCTTACTTTCCTCCCACCCCCCCTCTCCTGTATTAAAACAAATGGCAACTACAGGAGGAAAAAGAAGAAGGAAAAAAAAAGAGCTGAAAAGTTGACATTTAGCTTAAATGGAGGTGGAATGGGCCGCGGGGATGCAGCTGTAACGATGCAGGGGAGACCAGGGCTTCTTCCTCTTCTTCTTCTTCTCTTCCCTTTCCCGCTAAAACAAGATTTATGACCTCACGAATACCATCATATTTTAGCAGCTCATGTTCACTGTGGGTGGTTTATCTGTGGGATTGAGGGCTTTTGCTGTTGAGCCCCATCACTGTGGGGGCTTCTGCTGTGACTTACAGTGACAACATGCAACAAGAGGTGGCGGAAAGGACACAGTGTTTTCATGTCACACATACATGAGCCTTTATGTGGGAATTTCCTGATGTTTTAAAGGTACATTGTGTAGGAATTACTCCCATCTAGCGTTGCGGTTGTATATCGCAAGCAACTCAATGGTATTTTTCATGCTGCATTCACGTGAAATTGGGCAGACGGCAGACGGACGACAGCCGCTGCACGTAACGGCATAAACAAGCCTCTATGTAAACAAGTGGTCCGTCAGCACGAGGCAAAACAATACACGTGACAATATGTTGTCATGGCGATGTCGTATTGTTTACCTGACCCACGTTTTACCGGCTTTCTCTGGACTTCTGTGACTAAAATGACTTCTGGTTTGTTAGCGACGGCCGTCTGCCCGACTGCAGGTGAATGCAGCATCAGTTTCCGTGGTTTCCTACCGTCACGCTGCCACTGAACGTAAAAACATGGCGACACCACATGGCAGCAGCACCGAGCTTACCCGCTCCATGGAGATATGAATGATATGAACGGCTAAATCAGAGCTGAAAGGAACACTTCACTTTGTTGATGGGGGGATTACTGATTAATGAAAAACAGACTTTTGAACCAAATAATCGATTTTCGTGAATAGATAACAGGAGAAGTTACACAATGCCCCTTTAAATCGCACCCCAGAAGAAAAACAAAAACAAGCTAAAGGTGAAGGAAGAAGCTCTCCAGCTCAAGCTCAACCAAATTAATTCCTCCTCGCACATTAGGCGTGTTTCTGGGGGGGAGCACGCGTGGGGAGTCATAGAGCGCTGAATGAGAGATCTTATATTCAACTGTGCCCCCTGCTTTGCGTGTCATTGCCGTACCCTCTTGCTCTTCCCCTCCCCACTCTTCCTCTGGCGATGTAATTGACAGGCTTCAGCAGTTAAGACCTCCAACAGCTCTTTCTTCATTTGGAGACACTTTGTCGGTTTTAATCAGGGCTTTAATTGGCAGCCTGGCAGTGGGTGAGTGGCACCAGAGGCTGGGGCATAGAGGGGACACTGACTTTCCCAAGACACCATTAGTGCTTTTCTCTTTTGTCTTTTTCCCCCTGCACCTTCCTCTCTCTTTAAAAAAAAAAAAATCTGTCCTTCCTATAGTTTCTTATTCCACGTCTGTCTGTCTTTCTTTCTTTCTTTCTTTCTCCCCCAATTGTTCTAGGTCATATTTACTCACAGTTCAGCAAATATTAAGTCAGAAATCAATATATTTATCTTTCTACTCTGTGTTTTCATCTTAAATGTTTGTATTATCTGCTAACTCACAGAGGCCCCTCAAACACACTGTCACACCTAGATAAAAAAGAGTGTGCTGATGGCATTACCCAAATAACAAACATGGAATAATCCCCAACCATGACACACACTGCATTCCCTTTATCCTCAGCTATACGTGGGTGTCTATCTATGTGAACAGTGACTGGAGGTCCTGTGGGCTCTTTTGCATTATGTTTAAACTGGGCTGCTGCCGCTATGTGCATATGCTTTTTCTTTTTTTTTCTTTTTTTTGCTTCCGAGTCCTGCGTGGCAGCTAGTAGGACAGGCCAGTATGTGCCGTGCTCCTGCCAGTGTTGCAGAATCTAGGACACCGGGACTCTTGTCTGTGATTCTCCCTCCCGCTGAGGTGTTAGTAATGCCAGGGGACAAGCTAGAGTGGATTGAAAAAGAGTGAAAAATAGGTGGTGGGAGGCAGAGGGAGATAGAGAGACGTATGGATCGGCTGAAGAAAGAGAATATGTCCCAGAATCCTTTGTCAGAATCTTTTGTTGACAGCTGGAGCCCTGCTTTTGAACCTGGCACAGCAAAGCCTTGAATTGTCTGTCATTCTGATGACATGACAGTTATTGTCAGTGTTGCCTCTGCTAAAGCATGCCTGTGTGCTGCTAGCTCACTTGTATCCTGCTATGTATAGACCTTGTGTGTGTGTATTTTGTGCGTCTGTGGGAAGTACAAGCAAGCGCTCGCTGCCCCGACGGGAACGCACATCAGTGGTTTTGCATGAATTTACCTAAAAAAAAAAACCTCCATCTTGTTATCATCTCATAGCGTGGTGAATGTGCAGGTCACAGCTTGTCCACCAGAGCGTTTTGGAGTTGTTGGATTGTGTATTTGATGAGTTTGATGAGAGAAACCATTAGAAATCCCGTTAGCCTCCGTAGCGTAGCTCTGAGCAGCTCGCGGCTCTGCTCCGCCGTTCTAAAAATAGCTTGCACCGACAATTAAAGGTAACAAACCTACTGCTATGACTATAGGGATTATGGCAATGGGTCAATTTGCCAAAATGTTGAATTATCCCTTTAACTATTTGCACTTAAAATCAAAATCTGGCATCTTTGCTTTTCTATGTTCTGAAATGTATAAGCTCCCATATAAAGACAGTTTACCTCCATCTATTTTTCACCTTCACCTTCTGTTGAATTGTCTGTCATTTTGATGACATGACAGTTATTGTGTGTTGCCTCTGTGCTAGCTCACTTGTATCCTGCTGTATAGAGCTTGTGTATGTGTATTTGTGCGTCTGTGGGAAGTACAAGCAAGCACTCGCTGGGAAAAAAAAAAAAAGAAAAAGAAAAAAGGAAAAGAAAAAAAAAACTCCCTATAATCAACAAGCATCCTGTGTATTTGCCAGGCCAATTAAGAGTCATTCATTTGCTAATGAAGGCCCTGTCGAGGTCTAAACTGCTCCTAGGGGCATGCAGACATGCAGTCAGCACACACACAGCCCTCAGCAAAGCTCAGCGCCACCAACATAGTCGCTGCTGTGTGCGCGCCTTGCATTGCCCACTCAGCACATCTCACCAGCAGCCCCCCTAAACACTAAAAAGTATAATTGAATTCATTATTTCCTGTTTTATGACTTGTTCCGCTGTGGTTTTAATTTGTCCTGTAAAAGATGAGGCAGGCAGGCAGGCAGTTCTTCTGCCTTGAATTCCCTCCAGTTCCCCTCTCCCAGGCTCCCTTGTTCTGTTACCGAGCCCGGGATTTTATGAGGCAGGGGTCTCCTGTGTCGTGGGAGCCGTCTCTACCACTAATCAACTCCTCAAGGTTGCTACCTCTGTGCCATGCAGGAGGAGGAGGAGGAGGAGGAGGGTAGAGATGTTGCTGCCAAACCGTGCGCCCATGCAGCTTCCTCTTTAATGGGCTAACTGCTTGACCTTCACCGTGACTCCGTCCTAACTCGGCTCTGAAGAGACGGGCCCGTCTGCGTATTGATTTAGTCATGAGAATATAATCTGAAAACATCTCTGTCAATATTTCCCGCCCGCCTTCAGCTTCAGCTTCCTGGGGAGAGATGATGTTCGGCACGAGTGTGAGGTTATCGGCGGCATCTTCCTGTTCATCGGAGACGCTCGCTCTGTATTTTTTTTGTGATAAGAAGAAGAAGAAGCTCTTATTTGAGACTTTCTTAGACTTGGCAGAACAGTTGCTCAGTCAGTGCCTCCAGGCTCTTCACTTTGGCCCCTGAATGACTGAAGATGACTGCTCCGCTGCCAGCAACAGCTGCTTTACCTGTTCTCCCTTGACTCCGCAGACTTCCATTCCTCCATTTCCCCCCCGTCTCTCTCTCTCTCTCTGCCTTTTCTCCCTCCAACCATCCTCTAATACCCTCGTTTCCTCTGTCCATACATCAGTCCCTTCATCATTTATTTGCAGTGTGCTCGAGGTCTCTGCTGGCTAGGTTGAAGAAGGTCTTTGTCGGAGGACTGACCTCCCGCACCTCGAACCCACCAGGGATTCAAAGGCATCGCTGGCCGGACCGAGCACATTATCCAGAGACAGAAAAACAGGTCTTTGTGGACATTTTTCCGCGGCCTTGAGAAGTCAGCTTCGAGGACTCTGTGTCACCTTCAGCATGAAAGAGATACTTACTTTATTTGTCTGTCCCTGTCACGTTTTTGATCAATAGGATCTCTTTGCTTTTCAACAGTCATAAATTAATTATTTTTTGCTTTGAATGCTGACACAGTCGGGGCACGGGCGCTATCGGTGGGTCAAACACGGCTTAGTGTTTTACCACCGGTGAGATATAACAGTTTAATTTCATGGTGTCAACATAGCATTGGAATCACATCATAAAGCATTATGGCGCTTGCTGTAAAGCGGCAGAGTGCACACCCCCGGCCCCCGGACGTATGGAGTCGTATCGTATGTATTGTGAATTTTTAGCACATATGTGTTTAGCGGTCGGGTCGACTGGTAATGATAACAACAGGCAATGTTCCATGTATTCATCTGTTTGTTTGAAGAACTCGATGTTGGCAGAGGCGCCTCGAGATGCATGACAAACGCCGCAGTCAGAGGAACATAAAAAAAGATCCTGTAGCCTATAGCTTATGCAGTTCGGAAATGTAGGCCACCTGGTTGGTATATAGGGATAAATGTAGGTCTTCCTTTGTTCCTGCCGTGTGTGGGTCGAGCTCTGATGATGTCATGTGCAGTTGTTTCTATAGCGGGATCCACCGTGGGCGGCTGGGCCCTGGCACAGAGGTACAAGGGGATTCGGTGAAGGGCCGTGATTTTGCAGGAGTTCCAAGCAAAAAAACGTTAAATACAGACTGAGAGGAGCGATGTGATGTGTGAGACTGCAAAATGATTCTTTAAGGGGAGACACTACAGGTGAATAGGGTAAACATTTTAACTAACAGATATCACCATGAAACTTCCCAAGTTTATCACTCACATTAAGATAAATATTTTTTGTATTACAAGTTTTGTCCAATTTTATGTTTAAATATCTAAATGAGGCAATATCTAATGAAATATGCGCTAATTTGCATACATTTCCAGAACCGAAATCTGAACAATGGATAAAGCCACTTTCAAAATTCTTGTTTTATTTTGTTGACATATTAGAGTCCGAAGTTTTTACAGAGGGGATTTTGGATATCTCTTTTTATCACTCTGTAAATGACAAAGTACTGTCACCAGCCCTGTTTTTAGGAATAAAATGTTGTATAAATCAGGCTGTGAATGATATATCAACAATCCCCTCTGTGAAATACTTCAGAATATAGACAGGAATAAAACTGGAAGGTTTGGTGTCTGTAAGTGCTGCTGAAGTGGAGATTTCTAGCTCAGAGTTTGAGGAAAAACTCATTTTGAGAAAACGGCCTTTAAAGACTTGTACTGTAAAATTCCATCGACTGTTAATGTAAATCATACTTTTACGATTGGTTGCGGATACAAAGGAAACAACAATTTTTGAGCCTACATCATTGTTCAGGAGAAAGAGAGCTTTACAATGATACCTGACATGACATGGGTCAGACAACAGGCACAGCACAGTATGTCACAGTAGCTGTTAACTTTTGGCGAATTTAGGAGAAATCTACCAACAAAAGAGACAAAATGAAGTAAAATAACCACCTTAATGTGGTTTTTATACCATTTTTTTTTTTTAACTTTTCTGAAAGAATACATGTTAAGGAAGAAAAATAGCCCAAAACCTGTTTTTGCCTGTAGTGTCTCTCATTTTTAAATCAAGAGACAGGAAAGACGTTGGAAGAACGATGCGGCTCTGACCAGCAAAAACCTTCTCCATCGTCACGTTACTGAGTAAAAACACAGTTGTGGTGTTTACAGTTTACAGAGTAAAAAGCTGCACGTGGCGACGCATTGCTGCCTCATGCTTGTGAATCAGCGGGGTCACGGTGAGTGTGTGATGTGTAACCGCTGTCAGCACCTGTGTTCAGGTCGTTAGTGCCGTTGGACAAAGTGTATTAAGAGACAGTAAGATGAAAAAAAAAAAAGAAACAGGAATAAGACAGGCTGTACGCTACGTGCATTTGAGTAGCTCGGGGAGGAGGGAGATGTTTTGAACACATGCCTGGCACGTACGACTCAGCCGAGCAAAGGAGTTTTGTATCCTCCTCACCAGGGGAAATAAAGAGAAGGTGAGACAAAAAAACTTTTCCATTGCTCCGGGCTACTGTTACCTGGCAGCCGCTAAGGAATTTAAAATATTATTCTGCCATTGCATATATTCTAGATCTCTGTGAGACACACACACATACACACACAGAAATGCTCTCTCTCTCTCTCACACACACACACACACACACACACACACACACACACACACACACACACACACACACACACACACACACACACACACACACACACACACACACACACACAGTATGTCAAGCCTTCAGGAATACACTACAGAAGAGAGAGAGAGAGAGGGAGACTCCCACCAGGCCTGCAGGCAGCAAGAGGTGCTGGCTTTTGTTTTGGACGTTGTTTCCCGGTGTCGAAAAAATGATGATGTTAGTTTCTCACTGTCACCTCGGCTTGCTGCTTTGACTCGGAGCCATTTGCATAGGCAGCATTTATATTCCACCAGGAAATATGGGGCAGCTTTAAGAAAACTCCACTTTGGGAGAGGAGAGGAGAGGAGAGGAGAGGCGGAGGTGGAGGGAAAGGCGGCGGCGGCGGGTGGAGGAGAGGAGAGAGAGAGAGAGTAAGTGATAGTGATGGACGGTGTGATATAAATAGAAGTGGTGATGGCAGGATAATGCATGGCTCTTTCTGCCGGGCCGAGGTTCAGGCCTGTCAGTGAAGACGAGGAAGAAGGGAGGAGGAGGAGGAGAGAGAGAGAGAGGAAGGAGGGAGGAGAAAAGGAAGGAGGAAGGAGGAGGGGGGAAAGAGGAAGAGAAAGAAAGAGGTCCGGGTGTCTTTTCCAGGTCACTGTGGGCTCCTAGAGGTGCAGGAAGAACCCTTGATTAATTATGATCATTATTATCATCATCTTGGCCGGGGGCATTAATCACAGCCATGTCAGAGAGAGGGAGGACTGGACTGGACAGGGGGAGGGGGGGAGGAGGGGGCAAACAGGCCTCATAATGGACAGTGGGATCGCTGGCATGTTAGACACACGTATCCCCAGCAACCATCACATGCGGCAGTGCTCAGCATCCATATGTCCACTGTCAGCCCGGCATCTATCAAGGGGAAGAGGGAGGAGGGAAGAGGGGGGTTGTGTTGTCAATCCGGCCCGGCTCAATCATGCAATTTCTGAAAAACATGCATTGCCCCCCCCCCCCCAATAAAAATACCCAAATTATTCAAAATTGAATAAATGTATTTTCAGACTTCACATTCTTCACATTTTAGATTCACATCTAAAAAGAAATGATTGGTGGAACATAATGTAATGTTTGACAAATGTATTTCTGACTCCACATCCCATCTCTGGTCTCCTCCACTATGATGCAAATGAACGGGTAGTTTCTTCCCCCCCTCAATCTTAGGGCTTCATATTTTGATTCATCCATATCAATTAATCATGTATAAAGTTTAGTCCCATACACTGGGAGAAAAGGAAGATGGTGAAAAGAATTGGGGATCTGGGAGGGTCGAAGGGAGGTGAAAGATAAGAAGGTGAGAAGAATAAGATATTACATGTCCGAGACCCTTAGAATTATAATTTACTAATATAACAGCAGTGATTCGCGCTGTTGGCTGTTTAGGATAAATAAACAAGAAAGGTATAAGCACAATAAATGATTCCCTGTGCAGTACTTTTTGAATGATATGACGAGCCTCTACCAAGTTGTGATTTATGGTGCCATGTTATGAGCTGCATACGGGCAGCCCCCCCCCCCAATCCTGACATCAGATCTGCAGCCCTGGGCTCAATCCCACTGCTCGGAAACAAACTGACTGACTAAACGTATACTGTGATCATTGATGGCTCTTTACTTTCAACTAGATGCCAATAAAAAGCAGCCAAGTATGAATTGACTGCAGCTAAGTTGACAGCCAGTCAGCGATCTCAACATTGTTTGTCAGAACATCCGTCGTTGA
This sequence comes from Trachurus trachurus, assembly GCF_905171665.1. Classification (NCBI taxonomy): domain Eukaryota; kingdom Metazoa; phylum Chordata; class Actinopteri; order Carangiformes; family Carangidae; genus Trachurus; species Trachurus trachurus. Next base: position 30,459,804 of record NC_139901.1, on the reverse strand, counting down.
ACTGTAATGAGCGAGTCGTAGCATGTTGTGTCAGCGTTCGTCTCAAATCGAGCACCGTCCGTCCTCACAAATCACATCGGAAAAAGTCACATATATATAAGATGAGAGTGGAGGACACGACACTAAAGATACTGTACCTCTGTACCGGACCGGTCATTTTTATGTAAAGGCCATAAACAGATTTATGTGTTGTGAAAATCCTGGAGCGCCTCACAAAAAACAGATCACATAAGTATAAGGGCCTGAGCTTTTAGTAAGTAAGTTTTTAGTAAGAAAAGATGACAGCTCACTGCTCCCTCAGTGTGTTAAAAAGACTATTTTAAACATTTAAAGGGATAGTTCAACATTTTTGGCAAATTGGCCCATTGCCATAATCCCTATAGTCATAGCAGTAGGTTTGTTACTTTTAATTGTCGGTGCAAGCTGTTTTTAGAACAGCAGAGCAGAGCCGTGAGCTGCTCAGAACTACGCTACGGAGGCTCATGGGATTTCTTGGTTTCCCTCATCAAACTCATCAAATACACAATCCAACAACTCCACAACGCTCTGGTGGACAAGTTGTGACCTGCACAATCACCACGCTATGAGATAATAACACAACGTTACCACACAGAGTTGTTTTAGAGGTAAATACAGAGACTGCTTGATGAAAATCTGTCCCTGAAGGCAACGCGCATCAGCGGTTTTGCATGAATTTCCCTCTAAAACAACTCTGTCTGGTAACGTTGTGTTATTATCTCATAGCGTGGTGAATGTGCAGGTCACAACTTGTCCACCAGAGCGTTTTGGAGTTGTTGGATTGTGTATTTGATGAGTTTGATGAGGGAAACCAAGAAATCCCATCAGCCTCTGTAGTGTAGCTCTGAGTAGCTCGCGGCTCTGCTCCGCCGTTCTAAAAACAGCTTGCACCGACAATTAAAGGTAACAAAAGTACTGCTATGACTATAGGGATTATGGCAATGGGCCAATTTGGCCAAAAATGTTGAACTATCCCTTTAACTATTTGCTCTTCAAATCTAGCATCTTTGCTTTTCTGTGTTCTGAAATGTACAAGCTCCCATATAAAGACAGTTTTCCTCCATGTTGCCCTTTCATCTTCCACATTTTTTTTTCTTACCGTCTATTTTTCACCTTCACCTTCTCCCCTACCTTCTCTGCATGTTACACGTAATGATGGACAGCTCCGCGCAGCCATGACAACCGCGAGGCAGGATGTGTTTGTCGCCAGCCAGGCGGCAACGTCGGGCACTCCACTCTGTCAAGACGTCTCTCTGACTTTTATGAATACATGTACACAGCTCAGAGCGGCGGTGGATTTGTCTTTATAAGTCTGGGTGACACGTCCGTAGCGGCCCCACTTCATTTATTCCACTTGCGTAGATTAAGGCTGGCATTACAAGTAAGGTCACACCATGCATCAATGTTACCTCGACACCACGCCGCTGCCGAGCGTGCTCAGGCGTTGCCATTACTGCGCCCCGGCTTCTCCACAGGAAATTTCCATCAATTTCTTGTTTTATTTCTTTATTTTTTTTCATTTTTGGCGTCTTCCTCTTCCTCTTTCCCTCTTGATTTTCCCTGATCCTCGGACGCTCCCGTGGCGGCGTGTTGCAGCGAGGGCCCGGGACAGGTGTAAACACTGCTCCAGGAACGGCTTGGAGCCTCACACTGTGTCGGAAACAGGTGCGCTTCTGGACAGGAGGTGTGAGGCAGGTGTTAGATGAAGCCTCGGCTCACGAGTGTAGCTGTCAAAATGTCTGTGTTCCCCCTTCTGTGATGACATGTTAATCCCTAACACTTGGTCTCCACTGGGAGCTTCTACACCACTCAGTCTGATAATAAACAGGAAGTCAAGGAACATCCTTTACTGACACCTGAAAACTAATTAGATTTTTAGCTACTCCATCATAAAGTGCACCCACAACCCCCCCGCCCCCAACCCTCTCTGAGACATTTAATTTCTTGTCATATTTTCTGCCTCAGTCAAAACCCTTAATATTACATTAGCTGCATGATAATAGTGTGTGTAAAATAGGTTATCTCAAGGTAAAAAATGCATCCCTGCTTAGGCTTCTCATGAGAGGAAAAGTTTGACTTTGTAAATGCAGCTTGGTCGTGGCGGTTGTTGGGCGGAGGTCCTCTTAACCTTAACCTGGCCTCTTTTAGCGCGGGGACTCGGGGACAGCATCAGGGACGGTCATTTGTCCTTGCAGGTCTGGGTCCTTGTGTGGCAGAGAAGAGCTCTTAGCTGTGTTGGTATTTATATCAGCGCTGCTCCTTGTCTGTCCAGGACTTTACACGCGCTCCCTCGGCCTCTTAAGTAGGGACTATCTCCTTGAAAAATAAACTTGACAAAGGAGGATTGTGACAGTCGTCAGGGCTGCTGCTGCTGCTGCACTTTGCCTGTTTTCAGCACCGGGTAAAATATTAAAAAAAAAAAAAAACTCTGTGGCGAAGAAAAGAGAAAAAGTCGTTTGGGCTGCGATGGCAGTTTGATGTGTATTTTTGGGCTGTTTGCTATATCTGGTGTTGATTTGTGGTTAGATTTCCTGGCATACTGTATGTGTGTCAGCTGCCAGTGTCTCAGTCTCCTGCCTGTTGTCTTGTATGAGTCTCCATCACAAGCCCGAGGTTGTATTTTTTTTTTTTTTTTTTTTCACAGGCTGTTGGGGAGGATTTATTCGTCTTTTACTACATCACTGAAACAGACTCGTAACTCATGAATGAACTCCATTCCACTCCAACGCCCTGGCTTGCTGCGCTTCAAGCTCCATCCTTAGCATCTTATATCCGTCAATCAGGCTAATCTGCTCCCTCTCTCTCTCTCTCACGTATAGCCGCTAACCCGCAAAAAGGCTTCGGCTTTTCCCCGTCGACATCAAAGAATGGCAGGCCTGCCTTCTAACCATACGCCTCCTAGCACCGAGCTGTCCAAACAACATCTGCTCAATCTAACACCGGCCCCCAAAAATAAGGGTCAGAAACAATCCCGCTGTTTGTTTCAAGAGCAACAATTCACAAGCAGGTACAGCTGAGTGAGCTGAGGAGGCATAAAAAGGCTTCATATGATTTATGTAATTACTTTTTTTTATTCTCCTTCATGCTGGTGGCTTATTTATAAACAGTAACTGATATATTGGTTTTATTGTTCAATAGACTAAATCTTATACGCTGCATTTCCATTTTAGCGTAGTTTAAAATGTTTTTTTTTTCTATTATTACGCTCGACTTGGCTCCGAATGTTCACAAAGAGTGATTGCTTTATATTTTACAGGCTCTATTGATTGTGTTGTCACCAAGCATTTTCTTTTGGTAGTCACTCAGGTGTTAAGATTCCTCCGCCCGCCGTCATACCTTTTGTGTCGCGGCCGGTCGCAAGTCTATAGGAAGTTAGGGGCCGTCGCTGTCACTGCCGCGCCGTATCTGAGGATGACACATGGATGACTGCATCATGTAAAGGTGACATCTGAAGTGACACAAGCATGTTACATTACCGATGCAACGTTTGCAGCGCGGAGGTGACCTCCCCCTGTTCCCGTCCCAGCTCTTATCCTGCCTGCCTCACCTTTGCCAAACGCCAGAGCTGTTTGTCATGGATGATTTGGTAATAAAATGAGAAAGGTGTTGAGTCAGCGACAGAAGTCTCCGTTCCACCTGGCCCTCTGTCATCCCGTTCCCCTTTCACACACACACACACACACGCACACACACATAAGTGCATTCAAACACACTCGAGCATGCAAGCGAACTTGCACAAACTCTGTCTGAAAATCTTTTGCACACATGCACACAAGCCTATATGGCTGTGTCTATACAGTAGCTCTCTTTCTCATACAGGCAACACACATTGGTCCTCGTTTTTCTGGTGTATACGCTGTCTGTGCACTGCCGATTTTGCCATAGAACCGCTAATTTGGCTTTTTATTAGTAAAAATCAAATATTGCTTTCATAAATACGTATTTCACTGAAGTGGAATCACACCCGCATACAAATGAAAGCTTTCTCGTACCTTAGAATGAGTTGTTACAAGTCGTTACAAATACATAAGTGGGCGACGCACCGAACCGAGGCGGCCATGTTGCATCGCCATTTTTTACGTTGAGTGGCAGCGTGACCGTAGGTAACCACGGAAACTCAGCGGAGCTGTGGGCTCGGCCTGTTAAAACTGTCACCACTGTGTAGTGTGAGGAAGGACGGAGGCACTGGTGTTGCATTCAGGTGCAGTCAGGCAGACGGCCGTCGGCAAACCAACCGGATGTCATTTTACTCGACGAGAGAAAGACGGTAAAACGTGGGTCAGGTAAACAATACGACATCACCATGACAACATATTGTCACGCCTGTATTGTTTTGCCTCGTGCTGGCGGACCACTTGTTTACATAGACGCTTGTTTATCCTGTTACATGCAGCGTCTGTTGTCTGTCTGACGTCTGCCCGATTTCACGTGAATGCAACATCAAGAATACGTTCTGATATGCAACCGCGCCGCTAGATGGGGGGAATTCCTACACATTATACCTTTAAAGTCATGAATTAACCATTATTTCTATAAAAGGTCAGAATAAGACAAAAGGTGTCGGCTTTAATCCGATAAATATTCAGTTTTCATTGATAAAAAGCAACAAATCGTCGCATTTGAGAAGCAGAAACAGCTGCAGATACATTATTTATGACTTATTTATTAATCAACCGGCTTTAAGTTGCTTCGGCCTTTATGATGAACTGATTAGTTTTCAACACGGACTTGATGAATATGTGGTTGTATCTAATTAATATATTTATCTTACTAACAACAAGAGAATGCCAATCCTTGCGGTGGATCTGGCATACCTGTACTGTACACCCATTTTTTGTGGTGTACGCACGTTTGATAATTGAAGGCCAATGGCCAATGAAGGCGAAGGTAGTACAGGCACGACACACACATAAACTTCATGTTAACGGTGTATGTGCATACTAACTAACTAAACCCTCTCCTTCTTCTTCCTAACCTTTTCCTAATACCAGATGTTTCACCATCCCTGGTGAAAAAGTCGGCCCCAGAGACACTTGGTGCTGCTGATTACAGCGCACATAAATTTGCTGTTAAACACTTTTTCCTCCGCCCAAGTTGCTCTGCGATGTGCAGGTATCTCTGCTCTGCACAAACACTTATCGGTATCAAAAAAAAGTCACAGCGCGATATATAGTAGCCCCCCCCCCCCATACAGTATCTCACTCCATTGGGCCGGGTCAAATGACTCAGGAAGCCAAATAATTGGTCTAATGAAGTGCAAGAAGGAGTCTGTCAGGAGTCCTTTTACTGTACCAGACACATATTAGTTCACCCTACTGTAGCTACCACTGCTGACTGACTGAGGAGAGAGTACAGTAATGGAGAACATGAGCTTGATGGGCTCTCGGGAGCTTCAGCTGACACGACAGGGCTGCTTAACGGTGTTCTGCCAACTTAAATATTTATAGCAGTGAAATTTCTTTGCGCATGAACGGTTTGAGTGATACAGTTACTGTGCATGAACTTTGCATGGAGCGCAGCAGACGTCACGTGGCAACTTCCTAGACGACCGGATTTCGGAGATCTAAAACTAGGATCAAAGGCACTTTGCAGAAAGAAAGAGAGAGAGAAAGAGAGAGAGAGACATCTTATTACTCTGAATCTTGCGTTATTCAAAAAGCAGCTTCTTTGTTTCATAGTTTGTGTTTATGTAAAGTTGTGACCTAGCAATGTTTGGGAGTTTCAGGTGTGCAGGAGAATATTAATTGCCGTATGATAATTTGCAGCACCAATAAAGCGGTTGAGGATCATACATTATGCAGGCTATATGATATAAAGCGCTGTAGTATAGGACACTCTGTGGACCTGACCACCTTCTGTTCCTCACACATCCCTCACGGACACACAAACACACACACACACACACACACACTGAAAATCACACTTAGTCCACATTTCCTACACACACACCATCCGGCTTTCTCACCTAAGCAGTGCTGATTCTATCCAAGAGCACAGAGCAAGTAAACAAGAGTTACCCAGCAGCAGCAGCAGCAGCAGCAGCAGCAGCAGCAGCAGTGCCTCCGATGAATATTGTATACACCTAGTCTGGCTAAGTGTTGTTGTTTATGTCAGGGACAGTGTTTATGGTGCTTGGTGGGCCTCTTAGCACAGTTAAGTTTCCACAGCATCCCACTATGGCCATCAATTTCAGTACAAGATCGTCTAGGTTTGTGTTTTTTCTCCACTCTCCGCTCCACTCTCTTCCTCCTTCACTTCCTCTCCTCCCTTCCTTCTTTCTTTTCCGTGCTCGGCTGGTGTTGCCTTGCCTCGCCCGCCCGCCCGCCCGCTCCCTCGTCTCCGCTTGCCCATCTCACCTTCTTTCCTTCCAGATGGCGCATTTCACAACCTGCTAGGCACGATCAATCAAGCCCAGATGCAGACTGGGCTATTAAGGTCAGTAATGATCGGCCTTTGAGCGTTATGGGCCCAGCTCCTGTTGTAAAGCCATGCATCAAACTCTGTTCCAGCGCTCAGCTCGCCTGCCCTTAACAAGCCAGCTTAAAATATCGGCCGGAGGATACAAAATGAAAAGGGTACAACCTTATCTCTCCAAAGACAGGCCGCTGTAGCCCCAAGGTGTAATAAAACTACAGAACTTGGCCGTCGCCTGGAGTCATCTCTTTTATAAGCAATATCTTTCAAAGATCAGCTAAGCGGTGGGCTATGGGTGCCGGGTAGAGAGATGTAATGCATCACACCATATTCCCCTGCACAGGAAAAAACCTCTGCTCACTATTCAAGGCTTTTTTTTTTTACAGGAGAGCCAGGTTCTTCCATCCTTCTTGCCTCATACTCCACATGGGATTTAGATTTAATAGTGTGAGAAGCCCAGGGTTTGAGGAGGGATTTGACAAGGTCCTGAACCCTGCCCCCCCACCCCAACCCCCCCCTCCCCTCAGCCTGCTCCAACCAGATACAAATGCATGAAGAGGAGCTGAACCAAATCACACACCAGGGGAAGGAAGGGAGGGAGTCATCTCAGACATCTGCTCCCTTCAGTACAGAGGACTATGGGCCACCATGAGGCCATCATCATCATCTAACAGTTGCTTTAAATCCTCCTTATTGAGTTACCTCCTCATCAACCTTGTATTTACACCTGAAAAAAGCCACGTTCGGAGAGTTTCAGTCCAAGTAATGATTTGATTTGGATGCGCAGAGTTGCCAAGAGAGCAGCAAAAACAACTGAGACTGCAGCCAGGGGAGATGAAGGGAAGGGAGGGGGGTCATGGGAAATGTGTGCTCACCGGATGATGGATGCTCACAGGAGGGAACACCTGTTATTTATTTGGTCATTTCATCCCAATTCCATATCTCCAGTCCATCCAGCATTTATTAATATAGTTGCTTCATGTGCTCAGAGGATGCAATAAATCTTATCTGGCTAATGCTGTTCAGACTACAGCTCCTGTCCAGAGTTTTTTTTTACCCCACCGCCATATTGTACCGGCACCTACCAGTGATAAGTTACTGATGCAATCAAATAGCCATTCAGAGCTAATGCTAAGACGGAGTCCAATTAATAGAGGAGAGGAGGCGCAGAGGACACTCCGATATAAAGATGTGGCTTTAACCCGGTGTTCGTGATTAGTTGCTCAATAAAAAAAGGCGACCCAGACCGACCAGGCTCCTCCCTGCGCCTCCACGCTCCGACTCGTACGGCGTGCACAGCACACTGCAGTTTACTTATTCCATCCATCTGTCTGTACAGGTAATTAGGTTTTTGAGCTTGGTTTAGAAAAGGAATTTCATTTCCATTTCAAATTTGCATAACCCATTTTCACAGGAACTGGAACAAAAACAAAGACTGGCTCAGACTCTTTGACTGAGCCAACGAAAATCTGCTTTTTGTTCAGAGAGCAAAAAAAAAAAAAGGATGGACCTTATAAAGAGCCATAATATTCTGGACTAAAGCGACCGTCACCCCCGAGCCTGGCGCTGCTGTGGGTTGTGATTACTCTTTGTATGTGAGAGTGCTGCATGTGTTGCCAGCATCTGTGGAACATGATGTCTTCCTGTGGACGCTGGCTGGGTGGTGGTGGGGTTGTGGGGGTGTCCACTCCACGGCGTTCTGTGGTTGGTTGACGATGCCCCTGTACCTGGTTGGCCAGCGGCGGCCTTGATGTCACCCCCGGCCACGGCGCACGCACTAACAGGCGGGGAGTCCAGGTCGGCCCCCGCCAGCCAGGCCGTCTGGAACCTTTTGCACATGCAGGCCCCATAAAACACAGAAGCACAGAGCAGAAAATTGAAAGCATCACGGAGGTGCCACGGCTCTGCTGGGGAGGAAGATAAAAGTCTTTGGCCAGGGTTGGAAGCATCTTAGGTGGAGATGCATGCTGGGGGCTGTAGGATTTAATAACCTAAGACCAGGGGGTTGTGGGGCTGCAAGCACACAGTAGCACCGAGCGCTGTAATAGTTTACAGTTGTATGACAGTGAACCGCAAACCCCCTATGATTAATAATATCTAGCTCTGAGGCATAACATGGTAGTGGTGTCCCATGTTATATCTGTTTTACTATTCTATGTATTATACATAGACCTGCCTTGTCATTCACTGTCTCAGATATGAAACTAGTTGTCATGTTATGGCCTGTCATGCGCCTGTGTAGCAACCAAAAACGTAATAACGGCCAATAACATAATAACTGCAAATAGCATAATAATTTAACGTAATAAAGCCAATAATGTAATAAAACATTTGAGCCAATAACGTAATAACTTTTTGCCAATTATGTAATAAGTTATTACATTATTGGCCTAGTATTAAAACCCTTTGAAAATGTAATAACTGGTGCCAATAATGTTATAATATATAATATGACTGCAGTTCTTGGAAATAAAATACTTTTTTGCAATTTTTGTGCAGTTTGCTAATCAACAGTGGATGACATAGTCGTCATATTTATTCATCCAAGATACGTACTATCTTTCATCTCTCTCTCTCGTTAAACTGTGTGGTCTTTATCCTCTTTAGCCAAATAGATATGACATTATTGGCTCAAAAGTTATATTACATGTTTGGCTTTATTACATTTAAAATGGCCAAATTATTACGTTATTGGCAGTTGCTACAGTGGTGTGTCCCATGTTATGTATCTGTTTTACTATTCTATGTATTATACATAGACCTGCCTTGTCATTCACAGTCTCAGATATGAAACTAGTTGTCATGTTATGGCCTGTCATGCGCCTGTCTCCCAGGATCAAATAATGGCTGCCCACAGAGGCAACGGGCGTGTTTGTAGTACTCTCCGTGTGACATTTGGATGAAGTCATCACAGCTCCTGTTTGATCACCGTGGCCCCTTTGTGGACGTCACTGTGACTAAAGCTGTCATGGAGGCAGAGGCGGCGTGATTTATCCTCAGAGCCACTCCTTCCTGCCACCTTTGGCATTCTGTTATAACATCACTAGGCAATAAGCTGATGGATTTTCTCCAATTTGGTCCAAGCCTAAGCCCCTATTCCTCTTCCTCCCATCCTCCTTCCTTCCCTTCCCTTCCTTCCTCCGCAAATTATTCTCTTCCATGCTGTGCTTGTCCACCACCGCCACCACTACTCTCTCTTTGCCACATACCTCTGTCTTACCAATGCCTGTTATTCTTCCATTTTTAACTGCTTGTACTCGTAAAGCTGCTGTGGGTTTTATCAGCGGAATAAAAGCTGAATGTTAGCCTTAGTGCACTGGGCCATACCTTCAACTCACAGCCTGACAAATGAGTTGTGACCTTGAGTAATATTTGCCCATTATTCAGAAGGCACCCGAGCAGATATTAAAAATAGCCCTCATTTTAGAGGCGCGGGAGGTTGGCTGTTATCAGAGGTGCGTGTAGGTGTATACAGTATGCATATGAATGTATATGTTTTGTTTTTTTCCCCCCTCCTCCTTCTTCTTTCTTAGAAATAGGCTGCGTTTTGTAAATTTTTGATGACCAACGAGTCCAGATAAAGACACAGGGGATTTATTGTCTCCTCGTTTAACCTGGTTCACTGCACATCATACACCGACAACAACAGCACTATAATATACTTTTGTATTATTTACATAAAGCCTGATGTGGTGCGGTTGTATCAGTCAAATGCTCATATATCCTGAAACATACTGATCACACATCTTTCCTCACTCACCACTTACCATGTTAACATAACTGTACATATACCGATACAACCATATTCAATGTCACAGTCTGATATGATGAAGGATGCATCTCCGTGTAAATCAGTGGTTCCCAACCTTTTTTTGGCTCATGACCCCATTTTGACATCACAAATTTGTTTCCAGATATTGGGTTTATTGTGACTTTACTGTAGAAACTGTTACAGTAGTGAATAAACTTATGTTGGCAATAATTTGTTGATGCAAAAGAAATGGCAATTAGGACAGGATAGAGACATTTTATGAAGTGGGTAAACTTCAAATAACAAACACTGATTCATTTGTCGTCTTACATTATTCACAGATGGATTTTAACAAGAAAATACTTCTTAGTATTACTTCTCAGCATCATATTTGAATGTACAGTAGCCTGTCACTTAATGATGTGCTGGTATCGACCGCCTAATTTACCAGCCAACAGCTGAAAAGGGGAGTACCGGCACTTATTTTTTTCCCACTTAAAGAACTGCAAGAAAGTGAAAGTATAGGATACAATTCTTTATTTTAAAAAGAATATTAATTAGTTTGAAAAAATATTTCTATCAGTAATTGTTTTTATCAATTACTAAATCCTGTATATGAAAACATGTGCTACCGTATTAGCACTATAAACACCCAGATGGACTCAAAACAGAAAACATGAGTGATAAAGTGATGTATACCTCTTACTCTGAATCGCAGTAATTAATTAGCAGCCAATGTGTTTTCAAACTTGTGAAAATGGCAACTTTGGAGGAAGGTGTCGTGCTGATGGTGCAGTGATTTCCATGTCACATGACAGGCAGTGGGGGACACAAACAGGAAATCCAACATTCAATTTAAGTCAGTTAAAGCCCCAGTATGTAACTTATTTGGCTTTTTATTAGCAAAAATCAAATGTTGCTTTCATAAATACGTATTTCACTGAAGTTGAATCACACCCGCATACAAATGAAAGCTTCTCGTACCTTAGAGTGAGTTGTTACAAGTCGTTACAAATACATAAGTGGGCGACGCACCGAACCGAGGCGGCCATGTTGCATCGCCATTTTTTACGTTCAGTGGCAGCGTGACCGTAGGTAACCACGGAAACTCAGTGGAGCTGTCGGCTCGGCCTGTTAAAACTGTCACCACTGTGTAGTGTGAGGAAGGACGGAGGCACTGGTGTTGCATTCAGGTGCAGTCAGGCAGACGGCCGTCGGCAAACCAACCGGATGTCATTTTACTCGACGAGAGAAAGACGGTAAAACGTGGGTCAGGTAAACAATACAACATCACCATGACAACATATTGTCAGGCCTGTATTGTTTTGCCTCGTGCTGGCCGGACCACTTGTTTACATAGACGCTTGTTTATCCTGTTACATGCAGCGTCTGTTGTCTGTCTGACGTCTGCCCGATTTCAGGTGAATGCAACATCAAGAATACGTTCCGATATGCAACCGCACCGCTAGATGGGGGGAATTCCTACATATTATACCTTTAAGGAAAAACACTGGTTGACAGGCGACGTTATTTCTGGTGGGTGAACAGTGACAGTGTTTGATTTTGGGACCACACTAACCCAGTCCTAACTCCAATGCCAGTGAGTGTACACAGTCTACACATACATATATGATTGAGACACAGCATTAGTCTTTATTCAAGAACATTTCAGTGCCAGTTTGTTATTTTGAAACTCTTACTGTAGTTGATGAAGAGCAAGTCAAGTTTTTTTTTTAGTAGAACTAAATGATGTATAACAGTCAGTGAAAATTTAATAAATTACAGTAAAAGGTTATTTCACTGCTTGACTTTTGCACTTCCAAAAAGTTAGAGTAAAAACTTTCAAGTGTAAAGCCTAAGCCGAGATAAGCTGATGACACCATCAGGGTCTTTTTCTCAGACTTTATAAAACTCCCTCCAGAGACTCTGACGACACACACACACACTGTACAGATGATTTCTGAAGTTGTTCACCTAACACTCGTTTTCTCCTTTTCATCTGTGAGTGCCAGCAATTTATTATCGTGCTACACTAATATCTAGAATCTCTACAACAACCATTTAATTCAAAAAACACCTGAATGTTTTTTTTTAGTTTTGTGATGAAATTTTCCACCGCAGCCAAAAAAAAAAAAAAAAAAAGTCAGATTTAATAATACAGTGATATCCAGGAACACTGAATCATTCATACGAGGGTACATGCAATGTCAAACCCGCTGAAACACATCTATCATTTAAGAGGGTATAATTGATATTTTATAATGGCGGCGTATCAAATGACAGCCCGACGGTGTTAGAGGTGTTTGCTCCTGGTGATGAACCGACAGAGGAATATCACACAACTCTGCAGCTCGGCTCAACTCAAACTAAACTTTACAGCAGAGACACAATTAGTGACCAGCCGGTGAATATCCAGATATTTGAGTTGATACTAAACTGACAGGTGCATAAAAACATTTCTCTAAATGAATATCAGTGTTGCTCAGTAGTTGCTGGATGTGTAAATGTGCAACAGTTAGTTTGCCATATGTAACATTAGTGTAGTGTGCAAAAGTTGCCTTTCATTCAGGTTTGAAAATGCTGACTACAGCAGTTGTTTTACCTGTTGCATTGGCCTTTAAAGGGATATATCAACATTTTTGCAAATTTGCCATAATCCCTATACTGTAGTCATAGGACGAGGTCCATTACCTTTATTTGTCGGTGCATGTTGTTTTGAGAGAGAGGCGCAGAGACGCAGCACACAAAACTTTCGGTTTTCCCTAAATACACACTCCAACAACTCCAAAACGCTGTGGAGAAGTTGTGACCTGCACATTCACCACACTATGAAATAATAACATATAATTATGTAACATTACCACACATGAAGCAAATACTCTGAACTACTTGTGTTTTTGAAATAGGTCTGGCTATGCATTTGCCTTGAAAGCAACTCTGTCTCACTTTATCACTCATTTTTTCACTTAACGACTTGTAACAACTCATTCTAAGGTACTAGAAAGCTTTCATTTGTATGCGGGTGTGATTCAACTTCAGTGAAATACGTATTCATGAAAGCAGTATTTGATTTTTGCTAATAAAAAGCCAGATACTGTAAGTTACATACTGGGGCTTTAAATACTTGCTTATTTATCGCAAGTCATATCTTCATCACGATATTGAACATTGCATATTTTTCTCATGTTGTGCAGGCCTAGTGTGTTGTATTACCGTGTGATGGGCAGATTTATGTCACTGCATTACATAATGTGCTAATACAATTCCTCAGGTGACTCCAGTCCGGTCCCTCCCCCCTCTCTTTGTTGTGTGGTCTCACTGTGGTTATTATGGATTACTCTGAGAGCCGCTGCAGGCTCTGTTTACCTGTTTATACAACTGACCGTCCATTTATCCGTTGTTCAAAGCCGTGTTTAGTTTTCATTTATTGACAAAAATGTGCTGCGATTTAATTGCAGCCCTATTAAAAGCTGCATTTCTGCGCTGACAAAGTGAACACAGGGTTCCTATGCAAGTATAGAAAGTATGGAAAACTAGGGAATTTGATTTTATACAGTTCCAGTTCTGGAAAAGTATGGAAAATGGAAACTATTATATGGAAATATATTTATTTTATTTATCTTATCTTGGTTTGGTCTTATCTGAAGTTATTTGGGTTAACTATTTTGTATGCACTATTGTACTTAGCTACAATCTCATGGAAGTTATTTGGTTGCATAATGACATACACATTCAGAATAATGAAAACAAATGATAAATTGCATGCTTTTTTATATTATGCATGTCTATTAACTGAAATACCACAAATTATTTGAATTTTTTTTTACCAAGAAGTTTGGAAAAAGTATGGAATTTGGAAATTTCAAATGTGTAGGAACCCTCTGAACACCGGCAGAAGTTTTCGCAGCAGTCGATCCGGTCCGGGTCCGCCCCCCCCCCCCCAGGTTTTTGGTCTTCAGAGATTCTGTAACTATATACAACAGGATCCAAACCCACCCCCCCCACACCCACCGCCCCCCACCCCCCCTCGTGCATGTGCTTCCTCTTCTTCCATCGTCCCCCTCCGTCCCCCTCCTCTGCCCTTCAGCCCACTGAGGGGCCGTTCAGCCTCCCAGGAGCCGGACCGCATGGCCACTCTGCTGAAAGGCATGATGGGTAATGAGTGGAAATGGCAGCGATCCGGCTCAGGAGCTCTCGCTGCTCGTGCTCCCCCCAGATCACAAATGCCAGTGGATGAAGATTGATCCTGACCCCCAGTCCATCCCTCTCTCCATCCCTCTCTCCATCCCTCACTCCTCCCTCTCTTCTTCTCACCCTAAAACCCAGAGATGGACAGAGTACTCCACCCCAGTACTTGAGTAAGAGTACAAATACTACTGGTCAAAACTTACCCTGTTACAAGTAAAAGTAGCTCAGTCGACATGTTACTCGAGTAAGAACAAAAAGTACTTGCTTTTAAAGGTACTTAAGTATCCAGAAGTACATGCTTTTAAATTTACTTTAAGTAAAAGTAAGAGTAAATTTCTTATTTTTCACATCAATGAATTACTATATTTGCTTCTAAATTAATTTAAGGACCTTTTAACTCTTGTTTCTGAGAATGAACTCTTTGAAACCAGCTGCACTGATGTGTGAAGTACAGTACTCAAGTAAATTTACTCCGTTACTGTCCACCACTGCTAACCCCCCCCCACCTCGCTCTTTCTCCCACTTTTGCCCCGTAACCTCACACTTATCTTATTCTTATCACGTATTCTTTCACTTTTTCTTTTTTCTTTTAAAGTTACACTTCCACACCGTCGGTCCTCTCACTCACTCACTCTTTCACTCACTCTTTCTCCTCCTTCCTCCCTCTCATTTTCATGCCCATTATATTTTTTGGTCACTCCCTCCCTCATTGCCTGAGACTTATTACCTGCTTTACCCTCCTCTGTCCTCTCTGTGCTTTCACTCCCTCTATCTCCTGTTTTCTTTTACTGAGTCAGGCACAGTTTCCTCTCACTCACTCACTCACTCACTCACTCTCCCCTTCCCTTCCCTCACCCGTGCTTTTTCCTTTTCCTTTTCTCTCTCTGTTACTTTTCTGTTACTTTTATTCTATAGCCCTCCTCACCCTTCCTACTCCCTGACCCCTCCCACCCTCTCTCCTTCCCTCCCTCTCTCCCTCTCTCTTTCTGAGCTGGGTGTGCAGGCGGCTCGGCTCCTGAGTGGCAAGGTGACATTGTGTGTCATATCAGCATTCCACGGCAGTCCCCCCTTTCTCTCCAGAGAGTAATTATTTCTTTCAGAGTGAAAGGTTCAATTTGCTATAAAAGAACAAGAGCCTCAGGTATAGAGGGAGTGAGGGGTAGCAGCAGCAGCGAGAGGAGAGGAGGGGAGGGGAAGGAGGACGGAAGTGATAGGGTGGCAGCGAGAGAGAGGGAGGAAAGAGGGAGGGAGGGAGGGAGAAAAGTGGGGGAGAAAGGGAACAGAATGAGAAGCTGGGACATGGAGGCAACGAGAGAGGAAAAAAAACTAGTGAGTGAGTGAGGGAGGGAGGAGGACAAGCCGTAACGTTCCCTCTGTGTGCTGGACACACTGTTCTCAGAGGAGAGCAAGGTGCTGTGAGGTGCTCGGTGACATCACAGCCCCCTCGTCTCCCTCCTCTCCGGCCCGGGATTACATCATCACCGAGCCGCGACTCAGACAGACAGAGTCCAACTCCACAACACTTGTACTGCCTGTAGATATTTTGTGGCCTTCATGCTGCCTTCCTCTTCCCTTCCTCCCTCCTCCTCCTGCTGCTGCACTTGTATATATTTTTATTCCGAGTCTTGCCGGGTATTTTCAGCCCACGTCTCGGTGCTGAGCAGCTCCCATTTTCCAAATGTAAATTTGTGCCGGAGTGCCCTCGAGGAAGTATTTTAGGGGAGGGTGAGGGCAACCGAGGTATTTGTAGGTAAGCTGTCTCATTTCCATTCCATGTATATTCCCTTTTCCACTTCTCCACTTCTCCCCCCCTCCACGTGCTCTCTGCCGCTCCCTCTATCTCGCCCTGCCGGTGAATCCCGCTTCCCACAGTCACCTGATGTAAATTGTTCCAGTATCTCCGGTGCAGGAGCGCTGTTTTTTTTTTTTTTTTTTTTTCCACCCCAGTGTCTTCCTGTTGGAGTGTCTCTCACCACTGGGATTAAGGAGCCTCTCCAGACAGGCTGAGGCGCTTATTTAAAGCAGCAGGCTTGTCACAGGGACTATTTTAAGTGGGAGCTTGAAAGCAATTGCTGCCGCGTTCCAGCACGATGTTGGCTATGAGTTATTATGCACTGCTTCAGTGGCGAGGAGCAGTGGAACCAGAAAGGCTTTTTTTACCCTGTTGCTTTTTTTCTGACTGCAGCCCGTACTGTAGATGAATAGAAGAATGGACTGTGGTTAAAGACGACTTTTAACGCAAATGTTGCCATTTGTTAGTCCTTTGTAATCTAGCCTCTCAGCAGATCCTGTTATAATTTAATGACCGTTCCTTTCAGCCAGTATCTGTCAACCCGGCGCGCTCGCCTTGGGGACAGTCAGAGGACTTCAAAATTGGTCCACTGAACATTTAATTTCATGAATTCCTACAAAGAACCGTACTGATTGGTCATAAGCACCGCGCCCCCGGGGGCCAGCAACTCCTACATCATATCTAAAAGAAATGTCTGTAATATGTTTCTCGCTGTTTCGTCTTGAATATCGTCTCCTTCTTTTTTGCCGCTAAATGAAATCCTCTGAGGTGTGTAGCCGCCGAGCCTCGCCTGCTGAATATGTGGAGTCACTCCCATCAACAGAACCAGCAGCAGCAGCAGCAGAGAATTTTTTTCTGGGCGAAAGATGCAGCTGGTGTCTTGCTCTGTTGACTGAAGCGATTTTAATGTTTTATTGATTTTTTGATTTATTTTTTTTCTTTCCCCCAGCCTCCATATACACACTCTCACTCTATCTTCGTCATTAGGAACAGACAAACAGACAAAAAAAAGAAAGAAAGAAAATAAAAAAAATAAAAAAATCCAGTTGGCTTTGGTCCCCGCCGGTCCCTGGGCGTCCACATCCCAGCTTCGCCAAAACACGGGAGCAGGACACGACGAGTGTTAATGATGATCGCTGGAGGTGTTTGATTTGGACTCACCTGCAGTTTTACTGAATGATCAATGAGTTTTATTTCCCCCCTCCTCTCCCCTCCTCTCCCCTCCTCTCCTCCTCCTTCATGCTTTACAACAGGTTTCTTTCTGTAGCACACCCACCCCCGACCACTTAGTAGCTTTTTTTTCATCGCCCATTCGGCATGAAGTGGGGGAAAGAATGAGCACGAAATAAAAAAAAACCACACACAAACAAACAAAACAATAAACAGAAGAGATGGAATGACAGAAAGGGGAGATAAAATCCAATTTGCATACACAACCCTCGGAGAGGTGCCTGTTAAAAGTGGGAGGGAGGAGAGGAGAGGGGGAGAGGGTGAGGGAGTGGAGGGCAAGAACAGAAAGAGTGTTTATGAGGGAGCTAAAGCAGCATCTGACGCCACTGGATGCAGGCTGTTGTTCTTCTCTCAGAGGCATTAGAGCAAACCACACCACTCCATCTCTCATACACGCGTGCAACAACATCTCCAAGGTTGTATAAATCACACCACTCTTGCTACTGAACCAGCATATCCTGCCCACCACGAACAATTACCACCCCACCCCTTGCTTAGATAACAAAGCATCCTATCTTAATAAGCATCCACCATGGGGAGCTAATGGTCTCGCCGCTCCTTTTAATTTTATTCATACCTAACTATGAGATATTAATAATGAATGCAGAGTAAACAACAGTTTAAGATGCCGGCCACGCCATTGTGGACTAATTGGCTCATTAAATGTAACATTAGGTGGGAGAGGGGGCCCTTGATTGGGAGCTGTAGGCCCCAGTCAATGCTAACACTCAGAGATCATTGATCTTTACCCAGCCTGCACCGCTTTGATTAAAGAGCAATAAAGATGGTGCCGGTTCCCTTCGGCACCATAACACCCCGCCACAGTTCCCTGAAAGTGCCTCAGACGCTGCCCAAAAGCAGACTGATATTCTGTCTTTCATGATGCTGCTGCTGCTAACAGGCGTGCCAGGGCTAAAGCTGGCTCCGTAGGGCCACACAGACGCAGCTGTGGCCCCGGCCCCGGCCCCCCCACCACCACCTCCCCTCAGAGTAGCAGAGGTGCTAAATGGTCTGAGAGGAAGAGAGAGAGGGAGTTGGCTCTGTCCATCACATCCCATACACTGCAAAAACTCAAATATCTTACCAAGAATATTTGTCATATTTCTAGTCAAAACAAATCTCATTCTACTTAAAATAAGACTCGTCACATAAAAAGTAGCTTGTTTTTAGACACTTTTTACTTCTTTCAAGGATATTTTCACTTTAAATTAGTAGAAAAAATCTGATAGTGGAGCACATTTTTCTTCCTTATTACAAGCACAAAAACCTTGCTTTCACTGGCAGTGAATTTTCTACTTATTTCAAGTGAAAATTGGTTTGAAACAAGTGAAAATGATCTAAAAACAAGTGAAAATGATCTAAAAACAAGTAATTTTTTAGGTGATGAGTCTTATTTTAAGTGGAAAGAGATTAGTTTTGACCAGAAATAAGACAAATATTCTTGGAAAGATTTTGCAGTTTTTGCAGTGTAAGCAAACACTGGCATTTCACCTCACTGTCCGGGTCCTGACGTGACGTGACGTGAGTGTTTCAGCCCCGACTCATCGCTCATGTCGCTGCAGGGTTGAGGATCTTCTTCTGGCGAGTGCTTTGGTTTCCCTTTTAAAAATTGAAGAAGCCTAAAATAAATGGGCAGGAGGATCCTGCACCGCACCGCCCACTCTGCCAGGCAACAACGGGACCGCTGTTTGGCTGTGAGGTGCTGCTAAATCTGACCGTGGCAAACAGCCAGTGTGCTTTTGTCTGCTAGCTAATACATGCACAGATGTCTATATAGTTTGTGCAACAGTAGGAGCATCCTCTGAGCCGCTGGTAGAGGTCACATATTGTGGTAAACAAAGCAGACATCCCCCTCTACGTGCATGACTCTTAGACCTTTTTGCAGGACGACCTGGTGGTGATGGGGATTAGGGGATTGAAGTGCTCCTAGCAGCCCAGTGGCATCTGGCCGGAGCAGGCCTGCAGCCCAGTTGACTGCCTCCACTGGCCAGCTATAGAGGCTAGTTTTATAGCACTACTCTGGTCTGGGCATTGACTCCAGCTCTAATAAACATCCAATATGTTATCCCACCCTCACACAACAAACAGAGATGATACTCTGTAAAAACACAACAAGCCCTCAGATTGGCCTACAATAAAAACATTTTTACACACTATGTGAACCTGTAAAGCCCTCACATGGCACCGGCACACACACACACACACACACAAACACACAGTTGTACAGGGACCCCAGGTGTTACTGGTAAGATAGAGAGAGCTGTGGAGAAAAAATAAAAGCAAACACCTCCCAGGAAGCTTAGAGAGTGTGTTCAAAACAGATTTAAGTACTGTAAGTATTACTACGAGGTAATATTTAGATTTAGAATTTAGATTTAGAAAACTTTATTGTCCCGCCAAGGCAGGAAATTCATCTTTGGTCTCAGTTACATAGGTAAAACACAGACGCTTGCCAGCAAGACAAAACAAATCAACTATGATCACATAATAGATAAAAAACAACATACATACAGGTAACAACCACACTTCAAGATCCCCTTTACTGTGTCTTATTGATTATAGAAATGGCATTGGGGATAAAGGAGCCCTATTTATGGATGAAGTCAGTATTATCAGTGAAACTCAGTTTGTCATCTATGAGTGTTCCCAGATACTTAAAACAGTTAACAATTTCCACAGTCTAGTTACATAGTATCAGAGGGAGTGGGTCTGCATAGTTTAAAATCAGCTCCTGTGTTGTTTTTCCTGTGTTAAATAGCAATGAGCTGGACGCACACCACTGTTGGAACGAGAGAACCTGTGCAAAATAGTCAAAGACATCGTCATTTCTGTTGAAAAGTCCCACTAGAGCCATATCATCGGCATATTTAAATAGCCTAGACTTGCTGTAACTGGATGCAGGACTAGTGTCATTTCATTAATGTACACAGAGAAGAGTAATGGGGACAAAACGCAGCCCTGAGGGGCCTCGGTGTTAAGGACAATCTCATCAGAGAGCACCTCTTTAACACATACTGTACTTTTTGTGCACGGTCAGTTAACAAATCTTTGATCTAGTGCACCAGACCCCCATTCACCCCTACTGTAGGTCCAGGAGCCGTTGCAAAAGTACACTTACTTGCATTGTATTAAAAGCTGCAGTAAAATCAACAAATAAAGTCCGTGCATAAGGATTTGCCTTTTGAAGGTGATTGGTAACCATGTTAACCATGGAAAGCGTGGCATCCTCAGTCCCTCTGCAGGCTTTATAAGCAAACTGTAATGGGTCCAGTTGTTGTCCTATGGATGAGGTAAGACCCTCTCCATGCACTTGGCCTGTACAGAGGTTAAAGCTATGGGGCTAGAGTTGTTTAGTTCCTTGGACCCTGTAGTTTTGGCTACTGGTCTAATCGTTGATGCCTTCCAGGTATTGACTAATAAAAATTGAAATATATATAATAATATAAATACAAAGCTGATAATATGAGGGGCAGCAGTAATGAAAAGGCCATCCTCATTTGTTGTCTGGTATGAATTGTATTTTCTCTGCCACAACATAGGGTCAATACGCTATTACATTTAACATAATGATTCTTCCAGGCCTCTCTCTGATCTTATTGGTGATGGTGAGAAATGCTCCTGCTTGTTGAAGCGCTGAGAGGCAACGCTATCTGCTGAAGGAAGACGAGGCCTTGCCGCCTGCCTCCTGCTGTCAAAATGTACTGATTTACTGATCGTGGCGGTTCACATTGGATGGAAGCGCGACTTTACATGCATCATGTAGACGTTTCATTCAACTTGACAACACAGTGGGACTTAGGCAGTGGATTTTCCCCTCAGGGATTAGATTGATATTATTTCCCCCCCGTTACCTTGGATGTTCATTCCCGATAAATAAGCTAAAAGCCGCAGCACTTGAAAATAAACATCTTCCCCTTCCTTAAATGGCTAATCTCTTTGACTTGCAGCTGCCACGTCCATGTTCACGCCCAACAGCCATTACAATGAGCCGAGTATGTGGAGCAGCCATAGCAAGAAATCAAACCGTGATTACAAGTGCCTCAAGCCTGGTTGAAGGCATGGTGCTGATATCTTCCGTGCACAGCCCTCCTCCTTCCCATCTCTCTCACTACACCCTCATCTGCCTCTCTTCCCGCTTGGAGCATGCCTGTGCTGCACCCTTCCTTTGCCCTCCACTGCCCCACCTTTCCTGATCTCATCTGGAGACGGAGCAGGTGCTATGGAGAGATAGAGGAAAGGCTGAGAAAGGCATCTCCACCCAGGCTAATGACGCCTGCTCCTTTCTCAGCTCACTATGCTGAAACTGTTTCTCTGCAGCAGCATCGGCAGCAGCAGCAGCAGCAGCAGCAGCCGGGCTGAAGCCAGATGAGAGCGGGAGGGGAAACATCACAGAAGTCGAAGGCAGACTGGAGATGATGGTCTCCTGCAGATGAGGAAGAGATTGTTTCGAGTGTGTGCACTCACATAATAAGATGCTCACCCTCACATCCACATATACACACACACTGATCCGTGAGGTGCGTATACGTATGTGTGTATACGTGCGCCTTCTAAAAACACTCACATATCCCAAGTCATCAACTTTCAGGGATGCCAACACAGGCTCCCGTCTTGTCACACACATCTTACCTCTGCAGGGGTGCTATATATATATATATATATGGTACAATTATATCACACTACGTACAGTATCACTCACACTGAAAGAAATGCTGTTTTTATCGTTCTCATTCTCTCCCCTCACTAATGGACACACGACGTACACACTGCAGCGCGGCGTAATGTAGGAAAGGCAGCATTTTCCATTGACCTGCGTGTCGCCGGGGCTGTGATATTCAGCCAAGGTCAGCAGTCATCAGCAGGAGGCCCGAGGAGGAAGAGGCGGTTGAAAAGTTCAAACAGCATGCGCGTAAACACACACACACACACACACACACACACAGATGCAATAGTTCACGCTCGCACACTTCGGCGGAGGAGAAGCGTAATGGGCTGCACTCTGAATCAGGGACAGCGCGGGTCACAGCGAGCGACTGTCAAAGAGCACGCCGTGTGACTCACTCTCAATAAGCGAACAGCACAGACATTAATAATAAGACTAAAATCGAATAGGAAATCTAATGTGATTTGCAGTTATGCAGCCGAGTTCTGGTTCTGCATTGAAATATATACACTGAAACTTATGAATGTGAAATATTTGAATCGCTGTGTGCATCAGTTTAACTTTGCATACTTTCCAATATTGTGCACACCAACACACACACACATATATATATATATACAGATGCACACATCCCGACATCCAATGAGAGACGAAAAGGGGGATGGCAGGATTAACGGATCAGTTCCCAATTTCCCCCAGCCGCCCAGCAGTAATCAGATCATCTTGCACCTGACGTGAGGCCTGAATTCCATTAGGCTTTATTAGCAGTAATTATCCCCTGCTTCCACCCCATGCTGTTCCCTCACTCCCCATCCTTTATTTTTCCTGCAGATCCTGACATTGCCCTCTCCTTCTTTCATCCACTTCACCCCTTTTTTTTTCTTTTTTTGAAGTTTGACTTTTCTCCTCCGCTCACTCGCTCACATCATCACTCTTAGTGTCATCCCACTTCCCGGAAAAAAGTGTCTTGTCAGTTCATTCATAGCTTTTTATTCTCGGTGTGCTCCTGTCCTGTCTCTCTTTTTTGACTATTGCCCGCATGTGCAAACTCACAAATTCCTGTTGAAGGTCACTCATGCACACACACACACACACACATTATACAGTACGCACACTTTGCTTTTACTCTTAGTGGACCTAAGGATAAAAAGGCCACTTCAGTTGCTCTCCAGTAGAGCTGAGGGATGCATCAGGCAATCTCCCATCTGTGTGTGTCTGTTGTTGTTTTTCTTTAAAGGTACATTGTGTAGGAATTACTCCCATCTAACGTTGCGGTTGTATATCGCAAGCAACTCAGTCGTATTTTTCACGCTGCATTCACGTGAAATTGGGCAGACGGCAGACGGACGACAGCCGCTGCACGTAACGGCATAAACAAGCCTCTATGTAAACAAGTGGCAAAACAATACACGTGACAATATGTTTTACCGGCTTTCTCTCGACTTCTGTGACTAAAATGACATCTGGTTTGTTACCGACGGCCGTCTGCCTGACTGCAGGTGAATGCAGCATCAGTGTAACGCTCCATTCCAAACATGGCGACACAACATGGCAGCCAGCACCGAGCTTACCCGCTCCATGTAGATATGAATGATATGAACGGCTAATTCAGAGCTGAAAGAAACACTTCAGTTTGTTGATGGGGGGGGGGGGGGGGGGGGGGTTACTGATTAATGAAAAACAGACTTTTGAACCAAATAATCGATTTTCGTGAATAGATAACAGGAGAAGTTACACAATGTCCCTTTAAACGTTCCTTTCTTTTTTGCAGCGGGGCCCAGAGATGAGATGGACAATTGTGGACTCTTTCAGATAGTGTTTCTCACTCAAGCAGGAAGGAGCATGAGGACTACAGAAAAGGAGAAATCCTCCTGGGAGCAGCTTTTTACTCCCAGTTTGTGTTCATTTGTCCCCCCGCTCCCCTCGGCTGCCTTTGGGAGCGAGTCAGCGCTTGTTTTATTGGCTGTTACTGTGTGTCAGGGAGCAAATCGGTTTTTACTCACAGGTGTGAGTGGAGGACAAGTGTGAGTGTTCCATTACTTTTTGTATCAGGTTAGAATTATCTGGGTACGAATGGGTTTGTCTCTCTCTCTCTGTGGCGGTGAAGCCGTTGGTATGTGTGAATAGATGTTGTGCGTATTTGTTAAAAGAAAGAAAAAAAAATCGAACGCTGTATTTTTTATATTCACTTGTTTGTACATTGGGAAATAAGTATATGTGTATATATGAGGTGTAGCAAAGTAGATGATGGAACTGATTCCCTCTGTGCTGTTTATTATCGCATTTTGTGTAATTATATAATTACTGCTAATCACCCACCTGAGGTGGCAGTGCTCTGCGGCAACACACTATTACAGAACAAACACAGCGACCTCAGCACATCTCACACTCATTAACACACTCCTCCCTCCCTCATTCTCTTTCCCTCTCCCTCGCTCTTGCTCCCTTTCTCTATGCTCATTATCTCTTGTCTTTATTTACATGCATGAAAACACACGTGCACGCACACGCCTGCGTGCGCACACTCTAATGTAATGAGGATCCCAATCAAGCATAATGAGATGAATAGCATTTCAGGAGCAGATAGGAGGAAATTTATAGAGAGAAAATCTTCCCAGCAGGTATGTTTCTGATGTGAAACGGAAACAAGAAGAAAGCGTCTCCAAATCACATCTGATGCTCCATCCTTTTCGACAGGCAGTTGAGAGAACGGGGTAATAGTATAGCGTTGCCATATACTGCACATTAGTTAACTGAATGTGCCAGTCTCCAAATGAGAGAGAATGAGGGGGGTGTATGGCGAGCGCTATTCAGAGGCAAAAGACAAATCTCACATTTCAGACTCCATTTCAAAGTACATGAAATTCAATATACCACTCCAATCTAGTGCACGCTGTCATTGCTTATGCCAGTAATAGCAATCAGAGATATTGTATTCACTCCCCTCAGCCTCCCGGTGTCAATTTATGTTTATGTTTGCCAGTAAATATATTAAATGTAATTTAAGCCCTTTTCAGGAAGTTGATTGTTTTTGCTTTTGTTTCGTACCGTCTGGTTGTTGCTGTTTGTCATCCAGCAGATCTTTGCACACACAGGCTTTTTTTTTTATTATTAATCTTCGCGCTGGATGGCAACTCTCACTATAGTGCTCCCCACCGGCCCCCGCTGTCATCTGTGCAAACATCCCTGCTAAATTAAATTTTACCCTCAAGAATGGGCAACAAATTGAAAAGACACATATACAAATGTAGAGGTATAGCATTTACACCGGTCAGTTTGAAAATTGAGTGACATTTGAGTTTTTTGCATTAAAACCCCAGTATGTAACTTATTTGGCTTTTTATTAGCAAAAATCAAATATTGCTTTCATAAATACGTATTTCACTGAAGTCGAATCACACCCGCATACAAATGAAAGCTTTCTCGTACCTTAGAATGAGTTGTTACAAGTCGTGGAGAAAGTTTTCCAGGTAGCGCCTGTTAAAACTGTCACCACTGTGTAGTGTGAGGAAGGACGGAGGCACTGGTGTTGCATTCAGGTGCAGTCAGGCAGACGGCCGTCGGGAAACCAACCGGATGTCATTTTACTGGACGAGAGAAAGACGGTAAAAAAAAACGTGGGTCAGGTAAACAATACAACATCACCATGACAACATATTGTCACGCCTGTATTGTTTTGCCTCGTGCTGCTGGACCGCTTGTTTACATTATCCTGTTAATGCAGCGTCTGTTGTCTGTCTGACGTCTGCCCGATTTCACGTGAATGCAACATCAAGAATACGTTCCTAATTTGCAACCGCACTGCTAGATGGGGGGAATTCCTACATATTATACCTTTAAAGTGTGGACATGGTGTAGTGTGTACCCCCCTCTCCTCCTCCTCCTCCTTCTGCTTATTTTTGAGCCTTGCAAAAGAAAAATAATGATAATCCGGCGTGAGAGGAATCCTGAGAAAGGAATTCTGTGGATAAGGAGACCATCAACACACACACACACGCACGCCACTGACAAACACACCAAAAGAAAGATACAAACAAACAGACAGACAAACTGTGTGCTGCAGTAGCTAGGCGCCCACTGAGAACAGGATGGCACACAGAGACCCCCCCCCCTTCCCTCCTTCCCCCCTCCCCCTCCCAAAACATCTCGCCCACATAATGAGACAGGGCAGGAGCACCGGGGCTTCTTGAGGAAGACGGTGGTGGCGGCGGCGGTGATGGGGAGGAGGCTTCGCGACATGTCAGTCGTCATGTAGCCCACAGAGGGACGTGCCGGACCCCCCCTCACCCCCCACCACCCCCCCTTCCTCTGTCACCACCACCGCGTGTATCTGAAGGATGGCAGCTGCAGAACCGGGGGCCGACGTCGTGCACACACACGCAGCCTCAACTGGCTCGTATCTGGCAGGCAGAATGAATTTATCAGAAGGCAGACACAGACAACACAGCGCAGCCATGTTCATCAGATGGAAACGGAACTTTAATTAAGTCTGTGTGCGCCTATAACGTGTGTGCGTGCGTGTGTGCGCTTGCGTGTGTTGATAAGAGAGCATCTCTCAGCCCCCCCCGACAGATAACAACCTGTGTTCGACTTAAAAAAGACTTGAGACAGAGACTACTTTGCACTGATTTTCTTCTCCTCAAAGAGTCCCCCCTTTTCTTTTTTTTTTTTACAAACTCTGTACTGCTGCAATTCTACCCACTCAAAAAATGCCGACGCAGCACTTTTCGCAGCTCTCACAAGAAAGCCTATTACTGTACGGCACAACTGGTAGCGCCGGAGGCCTTGTTTGTAGGTACAGCACAGTATAGACAGATGTATGGCCATCTTCATTCTCATCAAGTATCACTTAGGGATACACCTTGTTTTCAAGCAGCTAATGGGCTGTGGCGATTGCTCTCGCACTGTGACATCTTTAGAGCAAGTCCTCGCTCTAAAGGAGGAGGCTGTCTCTCCATTATTGTCATCATCATCATCAGCTCAGAGGAGGAGGAATCATCTGGAACTCCGGCCGCAGTGTGTGTTCATCTCGGGCCCCATGAAATCAGCAGCTGGGTAAATGTTAGTCCAAGTCTCTTGACTAAAGACCAGACTCTCTGTCTCTGTCTCTCTTTTCTTTTTCTATCTTTTTTTTTTTCCCCCTCAGTCTCTGTGTTGCTGACCTCTATATCTCGCTTCACTGTCTGTGTCTGTGCTCCCTTTGGAAAAGCAAAGGGGGTGGTGTGCACACAGAGATGAGGAGGGGACAGGGACAAGTTTGGGGGGGGGGGGGGTTCAGCCTCAGCCCAATCTCATTTAGGCAGAGAGAGGGCAGAGTGCCACCAGGAACCTCCACTCGGTTACACCTGAGGGGCCCCTTGCTATGGAAGGGGGGATATGCAGCTTTGCATGCAAATCGCTGCCGGGAGTCATCCGCCTGCCACTTTACACAGGGGCACGGGAACACTGGCGCCTGATTAACATGAAGGGTATCGAATCTCGCTCTGCAAACACGTGTTAAAGACTGGTGATTTTCTTTCTTTTTTCGGAGCGCCCGGCTCGGCTGTATCCATCACACATGTGCTCCGGCGCCGCCCGGGAAACATAGAGATGACATTCCATGACATTTCATGGCGATCCATGTGTCATAAAGCTGACATAAAGGTTGACATACAGCTTACTTTGACGATGGATTGGATGTCATAAACATTGATGGCACTACATAACAAATGATGCAAAAATTTTCACGGCGCCGTTGTGACATTGAACAATGTCGTCCCCGCAATCGAATCCGGAGCTCATTTTCCGAGCGCTGACCTAAATCTTAGTAATGTCAGTTTGACCAACATGTTGTGATTGAATGACTGCGTGATTGTGCGCCATTCGTCATAAGGGAGTCATTATTTGCGGCGTAAATATCATAATCAAACTGTTATTTGTGGCGCCGTTATCCGTCGCGTCGAGGTCTGAGGGAATCAACACCCCTCTGTGTCTTCGGGATCCAGTTTCGGCTGCGTACAGTAACTGCACACATTGTATTGTACCGTGAAAAAGTCAATGACACAATTCACTCTTTGCCTTTCACAAGTCAACGTCTTCTGTGGTGCAGATTGTATGTTAGAACAGCTTGTTTGCAATTTCTTTTAATGATTTCTTTCTCTCTCTTTTTGACGTATGGGCATCTATAAGCACACCTCCCCATTCAGTTTAGTGCAGACACTTTCATCCATAACGGTCTCTGTAATGTGCAATATATATTTACGTACATGTGAGCTGCAAACATATCATTGGACATCGTATAATAAGAAAATGAAGCTGTTTTTGTATGCCCTTGTTTCCTGGTTTTCTCTGATGCAGGCCAGGAGCTCATGCAGGGCGAGCCAAGGAGATTGGTAGATTGGTCCAATTCCTCATCCGTATGCACGGCCAAGGCCCTCCTCCTCCTCCTCCTCCTCCTCCAGAAGTCTTTTGTTTTTAATGATAACTGGTTCCATGCATTGTTTACTAAGATGACAGGTCTATTTTCCTCTGATTTATAGCACTGTGGCATTCAAGGAGATACTGTACTTATTACTTTAAATGCAGTATGCAAAAACAAGTCAAAGAGACAGGCAGAAGGAGGGAGGAGGAGGGGAGAGGAGAGGAGAGGAGGAGGAAGTTGGGGGGGGGGGGTGTGGACATAAATTAAGGGTCATTGTTCTCCTTCTGCTCCAGACCGAGCAGCTGTTTGTTGAGGTCTAGACAGAGAGCTGAGAGCTGATCACCTCAGGAGGTCACTGCTGCTCCCTCGGCTGCCAGGAGCCGAGATTGGAAGTGTTGGCGTCGTCAGACTTCCCTGTCAACTTCATCTTTATATTTTGTTTTGTGTATTTGGGCAAGAGGCCTGGCTCTCTCCCTCTCTGGATCCTCATATATATTTTTTTATATATTTATTATTTATATATATATATACTATATACACACATTCAGGGGGGAAACTCCCTCTGGTGGTTGAACGCCGGTGTCACATGGCTAACTGTGGTAATAAAACACCACTCCAACTAACCCTAACCCCTCCCCTCCCTGGTACGCCTTTACAGAAAACTGTGAAAATACAGCACCAGATTTTTTTTAATTTTTTTTTATTTTAACCCTCCTGTTGTCCTGGGTCAAGGAAGGAAGGAAGGCAGGAAGGACGAAGGGAAAGATGGGAGGAAAGGAGGGGAAGGTAGAAGGAGAGAGGGAACAGATTGGGTCAATTGGGTCAAAAAGGAAGGAAGAAGTAAGAACGAAGGGACAGAAGGAAGGAAGTGGAAAATGATTGTGGAAAGAAGGAAGGGAAAAGGAAGGAAAGAAAGATGGAGGGAGGAAACAGATCAGGTCAACTGGATCAAAGGAGGAAGGAAGGAAGGAAGGAAGGAAGGAAGGAAGGAAGGAAGGAAGGAAGGAAGGAAGGAAGGAAGGAAGGAAGGAAGGAAGGAAGGAAGGAAGGAAGGAAGGAAGGAAGGAAGGGAAATAGGATTGTGGAAAGAAGGAAGGGAAAAGGGAAGGAAAGAAAGATGGAGGGAGGGAGGAAACAGATCAGGTCAATTGGATCAAAAGGAAGAAAGGAAGGATTGAGGAAGGGAACAGATTGGGTCAATTTGACCCAGAAAGGCGACAGGAGAGTTAAGAACAACCTGAGTGTAAAAAGGAGGAGGTATGGGATGGCGATGGTGAGGAGAGAGGTGGGAAAAAAGAGGAAGTGGAAGGATAGAGAAAAGGAGGTGTGGGGGGGTTGTCATTGTTTTGACGGATTTAGTTACAGTAGCACGGAGATCAATTATTCGGCTGAGGCATGCATGGTCGCAGGATTAATGGTGCGTGCAGCAGATAAATCAACCACTGGTCTCGAACTTCTGCAGGGAGAAGAAGGAGAAGGAGGTGGCGGGGGGGGGGGGGGGGGGGGGGGAAACATTACAAGACAAACATAGAAACGTGTTTGACGCTGGCATTTTGTATCCATCCGTTACCATTAGTAACCTTGAGATTTCAGGAGAGAATGGGAACGTACTGTATAGCAGCCGGCCGCGCATCCCAGCCCACAAATAACCAACCGTCCAGAATTGTTGGGGAGGGGGTGTGTGTGTGTGGGGGGGGGGGGGGTGTTGTAATGTCAAAAAATGAGCACATTATATCATCTTGAATGCCGATTTGGGCTCCGAAGGACAGAAGCGTCTCTTCCTCTGTCCTCACTCAGTCTGTGGAAGGATATATGAAAAGGGAGCGCTGTAGTAGTTGCTGGAGAGAGATTGAAACGATGCTATATATTACAACCTCTGGAGACCCTGTCGCCCCCCCCCCCACCCCCCCCGACCGACCACTGTCTCTGTCTGTGTCTGTCTCTGTGTCTCTCACGCTCTCTCTTATTCTCACTTTGACTTTGCTCTGGGTCTTTTTACCCTTTTCTGCTCCACTGTTACATTTCTCATCACACCCCTCCTCCTCCTTCGTGCATTCATACAGCATCTCTACCCGTGTTCCTGTCTGTCTGGCTGTACTTGTATTTGTATATGTGTGTGTGCATCTCTCTGCCTGATTGAATTTGTTGCATTCAGCTCCTCCTCCCACCCCACCCCCTCCCCTCCTTGTCTGTTTGGGCTGTCAGGTTGTACCTGTCTGCTACCTCAGGTACGTTTTAGCCCATGTATCTGTGTGCGCCTATAATTCCCTTCCTCTATTTGTAGCTGCCTTCTTTATCTGTCCGTCTCCTTTATCTGTCTGCTGCCCCGGCCCACGAAAAAAAAACAGCCCTCGTGGCCCCTTCCTTTCCTCCTACAGTTGAAATCTCATACCCTGGTCAGGCTCCCCATCTTCAAACACCAAGCTTTGCCCGGCCGCATGTCAAATCATCTCAGCCTCAGTCCCATTTTTCTCTCTCTCTCTCTCTTTCTCCTTGTGTTTGTTTCCATAGGCCTCTCCATCTCCTTCTCCTTCTCACCCTGTCTTTCTCTTGCTATTTCTTATTTCTGTGTGCATCTCTTTCGCCCCCTGCACACATGCCCCTGCTCTCTTTTAATGCATTTTTTCTCTGTCTCCCTTTTCTCTCTCCTCTCAGTGGTTATCTTCATTTGTAGCACTACCAGCGCAACCGCTGTGTCCAGAAGTGTTTCTGTGTGAAGCCAAAGCTGCAGCTTCGCCCTCGCCAGATTAGAGAAGTTGCAATTAATTAAGAGTGGAGTGAGTACGGTGGATTTTGGCCATATCAAAGGAGCAACAGGACACAGAGAGACTTTTTTTTTTTTTTTGCATGCGAGCGATGGTGGAGGAGGGACCGAGGGGAAGGGGGGAGGAAGAAGGCAGTGAGGCATCAGCTATGGTAGAAGTGGGAGGATCAAAGCGGAGCATGGTGGCAGAGTGCTGTCCCCTGCTGTGCAGCTCAGATAAAGACAGGTTAGCGCCACAGGTCTCCTCAGCGAGAGAGGGAGAGCCAGGCACCCGGCCAGGGGAGATGCATGAACAAGCCAGCTTACAAACATCTCATAATAACTCAGGCAGAAGAAGCCCTCTGAATTAAAGTGTCACTTTTCATTTGCTTTCCTTTCCCTCTTTTTGGCTCACTGGCTGATTTTTCCCTCTCTCTTTTTCTTTCTCTTTCTCTTTCGTACTCCCTCTCTCTTGTCTGCCTATACCCCACCCTCCATAACCAACCACTCCCCAGCATCCCTACCCTTCCCTTCCCTTCCTTCCTTCCCTCCCTCCCTTCATCACAATCTGAACATAACATGGACTCCTTCAGTTGCCTTCCCCACTGTCTTCATCACAGGGCTGCCCGGGGGCTCTCGGGCTCCTTCCATCTGCCTGCTGTGTGTCTGCGGCTCTCCCTGTCTTTCTTTGCTTGTCTCTCTGTCTGTTTGTGGCAATCCCCGTCTCTCCAAATCTGTCTTTTGTGTATGTGTGTGTGTGTGTGTGTGTTTGGCTGGCTGCGTGTCTGTCTGCAGGGCTCTCTGTCTCCCCACACACAGACAGTCAGAAGTATGAGCATTAGCGAAGTTAAAGTTGTTATTTTTTTGGCTCATGTGCTCATTTACAGCACAAGCACAGACATTATTAATATTCCAAAAAAAAAAAAAAAAAAAAAAAAAAGGAAATACTGTCTGGGGTCAACCCCAGTTGGAGCCGTGGCAGCAGCAGATGAGGAATAAAGTAGCTTGGCAACGTTTTGTCAACTTCACCAAGTCTGTCTGGTTATGTATCCAGCTGACAGCTCCAGAGCACACTCCTGTTTTCAGCGTTATACTGATAGGCCAGATAGGCTCAACCTCCAGGGTGTGTGTGCGTGCGTGTGTGTGTGTGTATGTGTGCGTTAACAGCTCCACCACAGCCAGGAG
This sequence comes from Trachurus trachurus, assembly GCF_905171665.1. Lineage (NCBI taxonomy): Eukaryota > Metazoa > Chordata > Actinopteri > Carangiformes > Carangidae > Trachurus > Trachurus trachurus. The sequence goes on along the minus strand of NC_139901.1, from coordinate 30,427,420 downwards.
TATTATTATTATTATGACTGTTTTAAATTCAACTGGTTCATTTGTTTTTGAAGTCACAGCTCTGCTAAGATGTGAAGTCAGATCATCATATACAGTCTGGGTTGTATTTGCTGCTGCAGCTCCCATCGTACCTCCATGATCAGCGCCATTACTGTCGTCGTTCTCGATCCTACTAATCCCACCGCCGCCGCAGTCCGGCCCCGTCCAAATTGGGTGTACTGGGGGCTAAAGAGGAGGAGGGTGGAGGAGAAGAAAGTACACAGAAGCTGATGGAGGTTGTGGAGGCCCATCTTCCACCGCCGCAGCAGCATTGGGGAGTGGATATAGGGCAGCTATCAGTCTTTAATTGGGCACTGTGGGCCATAATGAAGAGATCTCAGACTATGGAGAAACAGAATGAGAGAGAGAGAGAGATACACAGAGCTATATGGAAGGCCGGAGAGCGAGGTGAACCTAGTGCGGCTCTTAATGCAATGCGTATTGGCAGGTGTCGCTCTGCCTAATTTCACGCCTCTGTGAGCGAATGTGCACCCAGACGATCGCCACTTCCAAGTCTCCTCTCCTTCTCTCTCTTTCTCTCTTTACCTCGCCCCCTGCCTCTCTGCCTTTTAAACGTATAGACAGCCGCAGTGATGTGTTTGGTTCCTCCTGCGATTTTGGCCTGCACACACACACACACACATCCTTGTAATGCTATCTTTGTGGGGACACTCATTGACATAATGTATTCCCTAGCCCCTTACCTTAACCATCCAAAACAAATGCCTAACCTTAACCATTACTCTAAACCTAATATAAACCTAATACAGTGCTGAAGCGGAAGCAGGAAGTAACGTCGCCATGTGACCTCAATTCTGAAAAAATCTCAATTTAAGTGAATTGGAGTCAAAAATTTATTTCGTGATCCGATTGAATTGTGTCATGAGAAAAAAATATTACCTTAACCTACTTAAAACATTGCGTTTCATGCCAAAAAATCAGCAGTTTATCGTAAAATGGCAACGGAAAAATGTATTTTGTGTGAAGACGCTCTACGGACTACAGATCTGGTGTCCGACAAAAAATACGTCACCAACTGAAACGGGAAAGGGCGGCATGTGGTGTGTGACGTCACCTGTAGTCTTTCTGGTTACATATTTTTCGGATTGATTGATGTTTTGAATAGGTTATGGTCATATTTTTTTCTCATGACACAATTGAATCGGATCACAAACTAAAATTTTGACTCCCGTTCACTTACATGGAGATTTTTTCCGAATTGAGGTCCCATGGCGACCGTTACTTCCTGCTTCCGCTTTGGGACTGTATTATATCCTAAAGCCTTAACCCTCAAACAACCCTTAGAAAAAAGTGAGGACCGAGGGCCAAAATGTCCTCACTTCCCAAAAACGTCCCCACTCTGTTGGTTAAAAACTCTTTCTAGTCCTCACAACGTAGTAAGTACAAGAACACACAAACACACACACGTCCTTGTAATGCTATCTTTGTAAGGACATTCATTACATAATGTATTCCCTTGTCCCTTACCCTGACCTTAACCATTCAAAACAAATGCTCCTCACTTCCCAAAAATGTCCCCACTCTGTTGGTTTAAAAACTCTTTCCAGTCCTCACAAAACATATAGTAAGTACAAGAACACACACATATACACACATACACACAGACAGACAGAGCGAACGTGCACTTTGCTGAAACCTGGAAGGGCATGTTGTCCGTACCGTATAAGCTCCATGACAGGGCCAAATGTGCAGAATAAGCAGTAAACAGAGGCTGGGTGACAGTTAAGGAAGCACATAGCCCACCTCCTCCATCTGTCTCATCCAGGCCGTGTGATGAGGATTTGATGCTTGTTCCTTTTTTGCTTCTGTCTGTAATCCGGCCTGTTGAACTTTTTTTTTTTTTGCTAGTGGGTAGAGATGACAACAGGATGGCAAAGGGGTAGAAGTGGAGGGGGGGCTTATGTGTGTCTGTCTGAGTGTGTGTGTGTGTGTGTGTTTTTGTGTTTGTATGTCACACTTTACAGTTTGACATTAGGGGCATCCCGTGGCAGCGAAGACGGAGGAAGGAAAAAAAGAGTCCTGCTCCTCGATGCCCCTGCCCCAGCTTCTCCCTTTTGTCGCTCCACAAACCTCCTTCCTGTCCTCACCTTCTCGCCCTCCTCCCTCCTTTTTCCCCTCTTTCTTCCTCCCTCATCCTTTTCACCCGCCTCTCTCTCTCTCTCTCTCTCTCTCTCCCCTCATCACTGTTCTCGCCTCCTCAACCCTCCACACCCTTTCTCGCCCCTCCTTCCTGTAGTCTGTGTTTGTGTTGGGAAGATTAAGCTGCTCTGACAAAGCTGTGTTTACAAATATGCAGGCAGAGAAACAGGCCAAGCGACGCTGAATAGGAATAGAATACAAATTGCTTTTTTATCTCTCTTAGGGCCAGGGCGAGAGAAAATGTGTTTGCGATTGTTGCTCCTCCGCCTGTGAAGGATAAAGCCTCAGTACTGGGTTTGGGCTCCCTGTTAGCATTCATTCTATCCTCTCCTCCCTCTGTCTCCCTCTCTCTCTGTGTCTCTCTGTCCTCCCACTCCCTTTCTTCCCCCCATGCTCTTTCTCCTCTTTGTCTGCTCCACACTCTCTGTCTCTTCCTCCCCGGCAGGATTTTTTTTTCTTGCTGTTTCCTTGGTAATCATATCTCCTCTCCTCTCTTCTTTCCTCCCTAACTCTCACATGTCTCCCTGATGTGTGCTCCTCTCCGCTCTATACGTGCACTCCTCCCTCTCCCATCACCTCGTTCCCTCAATAATTTTCTCCGTTCCTCTCCTCCTTCATGTTTCCATACAAGCCGAATATCTCCCTCTGTCGCTCACTCCCTCTCCCTCCATCCATCTATCCCCTTTTCCTCCTCTCCTCCTGCTCAGAGGGGACTTGTCATGATTTACAGTCTCTCTCAGCTCTTCCTTGCTCACACCGGAGATATTGGAAAATTTGGAGTGCCTATAGATCACGGCGGGGGGAGAAGAAGGCGTGAGCCTCCGCTAATCAGCCTTAACAGAACTGTGCAGCATTACAAATCTGAGCTCTCTCTTACAATTAGGCAGCATGTCTGCCTGGCATAACCCATGGCAGGGAGGCTGAGCCTGTGATGTCATTTTCAGCAGGTCTCCGCTGGGCGTGTGTGTGTATGTGTGTGTGTGTGTATGTTTTAGGGGGGAAAACAGAGAGTTGGATGGTTTGCTCTCATTAATGCAGAGGACATGCTCCCCTTCTCCACACAGTGGCACTTTTATCCTTACCTCAGCTAACACAAGGGGAAGGTTAATGGGCGGTCACACGGACTCAAACAATGCCATCTATGTTTATTAAGCAGCAGCCGTCTCACCATGTGATACTTTAATTAATTAATTATTCCATTTCAAACGCGGAGCCATGCCTGCGGGGCTGCATAGGCACGCAGCTTTTGAGGACAATGTCAGGAGAAAAAGATCCAAAGGCAGATCAATTTTTTTTTTGTTTTTGTTTTGTTTTTGTGTGGTTTCTTTTCCCTCCTACATGCGTAACTACATGTGTCTCCTCTCCTCTCTCCCTCTTTCTCCTCTCCGTGTCATTGTGAGGTACAAGTGAACACACGACGTCCATGTCCCGTGTGTCGATATCACCCTTGGCCACTCTCCAGCACATACATTCAGGTTTTGACTAAGCGTGATGAAGAGGCCCGGCTACCGGAAAGTCTCCTCAGACTCAGCTGTTTCCTCCGCACTCAAAGTGACGACTAAAGCCTGACCTTCGACTCGGCGCCTTTAAACTGTGGCCCAATCTGATTGCTGTATCCATTACTCCCGTTTTTTTAATGGAACGAAGTGCCTGTCATAGTTGATAGCTGCGGGCTCCGTATAACGCAAACAGATGCTCATTACTCTTTTTAGCTGCAGGACATATTTTACATGTCTGTTGGAGACAGGCAATCTGGAGGTCAGCTCAAAGGTTAGATGATAAGGAAGTGGTGTCTTGAGATAATGACTGCTTTCCATTTGCCATTTTACCTTCTTGCACACACACACACTCACACTTAACATCCATTTGTAACCTGTCATCCGTCACATTAGTATAATTCGCTGATCTCCTCGCATTGACGTTTAACCACAGCTATTTTGCTCCGTCGAGATGCGGCGGGTTCAAACGGGAATTTGCAAGTCGGCCTATTAGCATTTCAAAAACAAAGACTTTGACTTGAGCTAATTTAATCTGTAGTGCATCTCCAAAGTAAGGCCACTTTTCTCATGCGCGGAGAGCAAAGTGAGTCGAGGAGAGGAGATAAAGATGAAGAAATTAAATGAAAGCCGGAGCGGAAAAAGAAAAGCGGTTTTCTACTCTGCTTTACTGCGTTCGGGGCCTCTACTCACAGTGTGGGTACTTGAGAAGCTGACAGAAGCGCTGCAAGGTTTACCGAGCTCCTCCTTTGTTGACAGGCATCAATGTGTTGACTGCTGTTGTGGGCTGAGGTCAAGGCGAGGCTTCCTCTGGCTCTTTGTGCAGTATATGTATAAAAAAAAACACTGATATATTCACTGGTCCAACAATCTCACCTCTTTTTGTATTACGGTGTTTTCAGTATTCTTGTTAGGCTTTACTTTAGGTGAATAGACCTTTATGTGCTGCCGCTACATTCAGAGCTATGTACGGTAGCTACTGTTACAGAACTGATCAAGGTTTGTTTATTTAATGTGTTTATCTCTATGTATGTGTTTCCTCATTTGCTACAGGACCACGTTAAATTAAATATGATGAGATTGCATGAATATCTGATGAGCATCTCGATTGATTTGATATGAGGGAATCAAGCCAAGTCGTATCATAATGATGTTCCTTGGATGATGGTGATTAATTTTACATGTGGTCTGGCTGTAACCTCATCCGGCTGAGGATTTATATGCAGCTTGTGTCCCCATATGTCAATGTACTTACAGTTGTGTGTGTGTGTGTGTGTTAATGTTATGAGCTTGTGCTATTCGTGCAAACACACATATACTGTATAGGTAAAGCCGTATTTCTATTTGTGTCGGGTGTGACTTGGCATACGCTAAAAGTACGTCGCTGTGTTTGTGCCGAGCTGTGTTTGCTTTGTGTCTCAGTGTGTGTGTGTGTCAGTCTGTGTGTGTGTGTGTGTGTGTGTTGGTGTATGGTGGCATGCCGTAGGCCCCGTGCCACCCTTCCATCCCATTAGCTGAGCCCAGCCCCTGCCTGTGTCTGCTTTAACCTTGGCCAGGGGGGGCTGGAGGAGAGGGAGAGTAATTCTAACCTTAAAAACCTGCTGATTAAAGCTAGTTTGGTGGAATTCGATTCCACTTAATGCCTTTGGCCGTGAGCCCAGCTGGCTAGCATTAGCATCAACAGACACCGTGTCTTCAGTCAGGGAGACAGACGTGCATGGGCATGTGCATGAGCTTTCCTCTGGCAGATACAAAAGTGCCGGCTGTAAACCCCCACGTCCCCCCCGTCTGTCTTTCTGTCTCTCTCTCTCTCTCTCTCTCTGTGTGCCTCTCTGCCCTCTGTCTATCATTCATCCCCCTGTGCGACGTATACCTCCTATATTTTCCCCTCTAAATTGTCTTTCCACTCCTTACACCTTCCTTTAAGGTACATTGTGTAGGAATTACGCCCATCTAGCGTTGCGGTTGTATATCGCAAGCAACTCCAATCGTATTTTTCATGCTGCATTCACGTGAAATTGGGCAGACAGCAGACGGACGACAGCCGCTGCACGTAACGGCATAAACAAGCCTCTATGTAAACAAGTGGCAAAACGGCGATGTCGTATTGTTTGTTTGTTACCAGCTTTCTCTCGACTTCTGTGACTAAAATGACATCTGGTTTGTTACCGGCGGCTGTCTGCCCGACTGCAGGTGAATGCAGCATCAGTGTAACGCTCCATTCCTCCTCACTGCATAACATACTTTTGAACTAAATAATCAATTTTCGTGAATAGATAACAGGAGAAGTTACACAATGTCCCTTTAAGGGCCAGTGAGAGTCGGGGGGCTTTCAGTGTGGCGAGTGCTCGGGGGGTGGGGGAGTTCTCTGCAACCGCCTCAGCCCTGTTATTGTTTTCCTCTTGAACTTGATGTATAGCTGTGTTTACGCGTCCAGCGTGGCTAATTAATTCTCCTCTTCGGGGCCTGTTTATCAACTCTTTGTGTGTGTTTTACAATGAGCATGCTATTTTTAGCGTTGATCATTTCCATAACACATGCATTTTTTTTATTTTTTTTTTCCAGAGCATCATTTGTTTTGCTTTGTTGAGGAATTTAGGTTTGTTTTTCCTCTTTCTTTTTTTCCCTTCAACTTGGGTGCAGCCTGCCAATTCATTTTGTAGCCCGCTTCAGTTTTGACTGATTTAGAGGCTGCAGCTGGTCCAACGGAGAGAGGACCGGGGAGATAAATCTAAGCCTCTTTTGATTTATTATGTATAATGTCTCATCAACCGTTGCTTAAAGTCTTCAGATGCACTGAAGAATTATACTGCTACAACTTTACAAGTAGTGGCTTATTTAAAGGCGTATAAAGAAGGAGAAGAATCTTAATAGAAAAAAGCAGGAGCTGGGATAAGAAAGCCACAGCCATTGTGCCAGTAACATGCAAGAGGTGTGCGTTTCCCCTCTGAACCCCCCGAAATGCAAAAGAGATACTGTATATTATGGGCATTCTGGGCATGGTGCCACCCCACCAGACACTACAGATAATTTGATTCCTGCTGAACGATTGGGATAGAGCCGAGCCGAGCCGAGCCGAGCTGAGCAGCTGACTGTAAAAGACAGCAGGTGAAAATGCCGAGCATTACGGTATGAGTTGAAAATGAGCTCATCCTCCAAACTGGAAGTGGCACTTTTCAGCCGTAAGTCATCTAATCACGTCTATATAGAGCCAGAAATCGTTGGCTGATCAATAGTCATCATGGATGCTGTCAATGGCCGGGGTAGCTTGAATCTTGCATGGTCCATGAATCTCTATTGAGTATGGATTTTTTTCGCGCTCCCTTCCGCGGATGGGGGTTTGATAGTAACCGCCTGATTGGCTGCTTGCGTGAGCTCTATTTATGCTGCTGTGCCCCAGGCTGAATCACCTGCCCCAGGCATCCGTGTGAATAGACATACACTAAAGACGCGCACAAACAGACACACACACTCACACAAACTCACACAAACTGATACATTCCCCCCTAATGAAGCAGTGAAGCCAGAAGTGACTTTACTGGGTGGATGTCCGTGTCAACAACTGTATAATAGTGTGAAGCAAGTCACTCAATACACTGAGAGCTGAAGATTTCTTTTTTTTTTTTTTTTTTTATAGCAGGAGATCCAGCTGCCGATTATTCACATCCAGAGTGACGGTGTGTGTTTGTGTGTTTGTGTGAGTGTGTGTGTGTGAAGAAATGTTAGCTAAGGAAGCATTAGAGGACACATGAGTCAGTGGGAAAACTATCCTTGAAAGACTTCACTCTGCTTGATTGATTGATGGGTGCCGGGCAGAAGGAATGTCATTTAAAAAACCAGGAAGTAAGTACGGTACGGTGGCCCTGAGGTGCAAAACACAACAGCAAATCAGAAAACACAACAACAAAAAGAGAAAACACAACGACAAATTACTAAACTTTTTTTTCTTTTTTGTTGTTGTGTTTAGTAATTTGCCGTTGTGTTTCCTGATTTGCTTTTGTGATTTGGGCCACTGTAGTAAGTAAGAGTTTTTGACAAAATGCCAAGCATGTTGCTCATGCGTGTGCATATTTCTATGCTTGAGCAAGTGTGTGTGTGTTTGTGCGTCCTCCTCCCAGTCGGACTGACAATCCGACAGACAGATAAATGTGTGGCAGCCTCTGACAGTAAGACGTTTGCATCACTGCAGGAAAACAGCAAATTGCCAACATAAATAAGGTGCCACGCTCTGATTAGGACTGTCTTCACACATCATTATGGTGTAATGAGAGAGTTTCCCTCTCTCTCTCTCTCTCTCTACTATCACTGTGTGTGTGTGTGTGTGTGTGTGTGTGTGTGTGTGTGTGTGTGTGTGTCTGCTGTGTTCACAGACTTTGCATTTTTACTAACCCATCCCTGTGCTGGTGCCTGACACCTGTCAGCCATGATGGATGAATGGAAGTGAGGTGTCGCCAGGGCAACAGGCGGGCCGTGGGCAGCGGTGGCCTCCAGAGGCAGGACAGGCAACCCCGTTGGTGGCCCCGCCGTTACATCTGAAGGCTTTATTTAGGCCCCGACTGTTTATCACTGGGATGTCTGGCCCGCGTGAACCCGCGATCCTGCTCCACTCAGGACCACTTTGACGCCCCGGGGAGGGAGGGGGGAGGGGGTGTGGGGGGGGGTCAGGCAATAACACCCTCTCATTGGACCGAGCCAACGTTTCGTCGCCTTGGCCACTTGCTTGAGTGACAACACCAAATGAATTTGCTGCATCAGTGTCTGACTTTGGAGGACACACGTCGCTGTAACTCTTTATTCCTGCTGTCCGCCGTGACAGCACATGAATACATTATGGACACCCTGCTTGTGAATACTTCTATTAACTGTTGCACATCGTTCCTTCTATTGTGTCTCAATTGCAGCGCCCAACACGACGCCTGCACCAGCCGTACATTAACATGTGTTAACGTGCACATACCCACACACAAACACGCACCTGTGTGTTTGTGTGGCAGTGTTTGTGTCGGCGTGCGAGAGCTCTTCAAAATTACACACTGGGAAACTGTGTTTTTTTTTATTTTTTTTATGAGAGGATATGCGTGTATGTGTGTATAATTATGGTTTAATTGCTTTCCCTGTGATGCGCTGTCATCTGTCACAGCCCAAAGACAGCAAATAATGGTTCTGCTGCCATCACTTTGTCACCCAGACGCTCAGCATGCAGAGAGCAGCAGAAACACCAGTAACTGATATGCGTCTTGAATTACTGATAAGCGCTCAAGTATGATGAGCTCTGTGTATGTGGGCGCGCTCGCTCTCTCAAAAGTGTCTCGCCCTGCCTTTCTGTCGCGGCCGGCTGCGTAAGTGTGCAGCAGCATGTGTCGGTGCATGTATGACAATGTGTAGTTTCTTCATGTGTGTGTGTGTGTGGGTTGTGTGATGTGTTTGATGCCCACTGTATACCGGCACTGACAGGTGCAACAGTTGTGTTGTGCTTTAAGCTGCTTGTTTGTCTGGCACGCTGCTTTGTGTGGTTGAGAAATGGAGTAAACAGAGGGAGAGGAAAGCAGCCTGGGGGCTAATTTATTCACTCCCCAGTCGCCGTAGTCACAGCGGCCTGTTGCACCGGCCCCCACCTGTCAATCCTGAGAAGCGGCGTGCCACATGCCTCATCCAAGTGCACACGCAGCCACGCCACACAGCCCCACTCTCAGTAGGCCGACTGCTTTAGGCTAGAGCAGTATTAAACATGATATATCAATAAACTCTCCCTAATCAGAATTAACAAGATGGCAAGATTTTGGCAGCTTTTAAAAGTCTGCGTTTTACTGTGTGTGCCCTGTGAGAACAAATGCAGAGTTACCGTCTTTTTCAGCGTCGGTGTCGACATTTAAAGTCAAATATTGAACAGAGAGAGCGTTTTCTGCACTCGTATTGCAACACATGGCTGTAATGAAATGCATTTAATGAAATGCAACGGTTTAAGGGGAGACACTACAGGTGAATACGGTAAAAAATTTAACTAACAGATATCACCATGAAACTTCCCAAGTTTATCACTGATATTAAGACAAATAGTTTTTGTATTACAAGTTTTGTCAAGTTTTATGTTTTTATATGTAAATGAGGCAATATCTAATGAAATATGCGTGAATTTGCATACATTTCCAGAACCGAAATCTGAACAATGGATAAAGCCCCTTTCAAAATTCTTGTTTTATTGTGTTGACATATTAGAGTCAGAAGTTTTTACAAGGGATTTACAATGATACCTGACATGACATGGGTCAGATAACAGGCACAGCACAGTATGTCACAGTAGCATGTTAACTGTTGGTGAATTTGGGAGAAATCTACTGCCGAAAGAGACTAAATGAAGTCAAATAACCACCTTAATGTGGATTTTCTACTATTTATTTGGACTTTTATGAAAGAATACATGTTAAGGAAGAAAAATAGCCCAAAATCTCAAAAGTGATCAGTGCATGAAAAAACTGTTTTTGCCTGTAGTGTCTCGCCTTAATGCCTTATAGACAAAGGTAACGCATTGCATCAAGGCTGCCTAATCCCTGAAGAGAGCACACACACACACACACACACACAAAAAAATAACGTTTGTGACACAAACGCTTGACAAAAGTGCGCAGGAGAAATGTGCAAGCCCGGTAGCAGCTGTAGTGGTACAGTAGCTGTAGTAATGTGATGTTCAATGCACTGTGGGAGTGGGAGGAAGTGTCTGTCCGTTGCCAGCGTGGAGTAATGGATAACAGAGCTATGGGAGTGGGAGGAGGCATACATCCTATTTCAGACAGCTGTAATGGATGAGAGTACAGCAGAAAAATAAGAGGAGGAAGTCTGCGCGCCGTCACTATCTTCCCAGTCTCGCGCCGCGCAGAGTCGAGTTAGTATTGAAATCGGTCCACAATAGATGAGACGGGAACAATGGAACACCTGGAGAGAAGCCGGTCGAGGCCGGTGTGAGTTTTGTTGCCGGTGAATTGGTCATAGGATGTTGTCTACCTGTGTTGTTGGACACACACATACACACACACATACACACACAGCTGTATTCTAGTGTTTGTGCATCTGTGTGTGTGTGTTTGTTTGTTTGTTTGTGTTTAGCTCTGTAATGTGTCTCTCACCATGTGCCCAGTCATGTGGCACTCTGCTGTAATTAATCAGGCGGTTTGTTGTGTTTGCTTTTTCCAAGCTCCAGCTACATGGAGCTTTTTACTGAAGCTACATGAGCATGTTACAGTAACACATTTAACCCTCCTGTTGTCCTCAAGGAAGGAAGGAAGGAAGGAAGGACGAAGGGAAAGAAGGAAGGGGAAAAAGGAAGGAAAGATAGAAGGAGGGAGGCAACAGATTGGGTCAAAAAAGAAGGAAGGAAGTGAGAGAAAAGGATTGGGGGGAACAGATTGGGTCAATCGGGTCAAAAAGGAAGGAAGAAGTAAGAACGGAGGGAAGGAAGGAAGGGAAAAAATAAGAAAAGAAAGATGGAGGGAGGGAACAGATTCATTCAAGGAAGGAAGAAGGGAAAGAAGGAAGGAAAAAGGAAAGAAAGATGGAGGGATATGGAACAGATCAGGTCAATTGGATCAAATGAGGAAGGAAGAATAAGTAAGGACGAAGGGAAGGAAGAAAGGAAGGAAAGAAGGAAGGGAAAAAGGGTTGAGGAAAGAAGGAAGGGAGAAAGGAAGGAAAGAAGGAAGGGAAAAAGGATTGAGGAAAGAAGGAATGGGAAAAGGAAGGAATGAAAGAAAGATGGAGGGAGGAAACAGATTCATTCAAGGAAGGAAGAAGAAGGAAGAAAGTAAGGAAGGGAGGAAGGAAAGAAAGACGGAGGGAGGGAACAGATCAGGTCAATTGGATCAAAAGAGGAAGGAAGAAGAAGTGAGGATGAAGGGAAGGAAGGGAAAAGGGTTGAGGAAAGAAGGAAGGGAGAAAGGAAGGAAAGAAGCGTCCACCCATTCACATCTACAGCAACCCCAGGAACCCGCCGCCGTCTAACTCGGCGAACACACGGTGGCTCCTGAATACTGATGCTGCGTCAGTCAGGTTGTCGTAGTTACGTGTGTGCGAGTCTTTGCACGTGCGTCGGCGTGGCGACGGTGCAGCTGTGTAGCTGTGTTTCCTCCACGTTGCTACTAAACAAACAGTTACAGCAAAAGTGGAAGTAGAGTAGAAGAGTAGAAGCAGCTCAACCTCCTCCTGACCTGCTGCTTTGATTTATTCCTGTAAAAGCCAAGCTTCCTGACTTAAGAGCAATTTCTTTTTCTTCTCCCCCCCACAATATTTCCAAGCTGGTAAAGGTGGGGGTGGGATCGGCTTGGGGGGGTGGAAGTAGAGTGCTGTAGATTTCTTGTTGCTGCTGTAAACAAGCAGAAGCAGGCTATAGCCGTTCCCCTCCGGGTCACCTGGGAGCCAGCAGGACCGCGGGTCTTCCAGAGACGGATCGAGGAGGAGGAGGAGGAGGAGGAGGAGGAGGAGGAGGAGGGGGCTAAGTGCTGCCTTACTCACGGTCCTCGCTGCCCCCCCTCTTTTTCTCTTTTTTTTTTCTGCTGCCGACAGGTGAAAAATGTCTCCCGGCCTCCTCCAGGAGGCGTTATCAGCGCTGCCTAGCTCTCTCCACGGTAACAAGCCCCCAGGCGCGGCATTATCTGTTTACGATAAGGATATTAATAACATTGTGCTCTAGTTATGTTCAGGGGAGGGGAGGGGGGAGGAGGGGAGAGGAGGGGGAGGGCGTGAGAAGCACCTGAATCGTTCTGTGTCCGGGGTTTCTCCTCTCCCCAGACGGGACAGGATGAAAGAAAGAAAGAAAGAGAGGAAAAGAAAAGAGGGATGGAGAGGAGGAGTGGGAGGGATGAAGGGGAGGAGTGGATGCTGGGACAGTTGCTGAGGTGTTCTCTGGTTAACCTCGTCCCACCAGGTCACTGTCTTTGTTCCGGGAAACAATAGCTTGACCATCTGCCGGCAGCTTCATGTGGCAGAGTTATGAGAAGGGGTGGGAAGAGGGGAAGAGGAGGGGAAGAGGTCAGGCAGGGGGGTCAAAGGTCACAGCTGCCAAGGTCGGTAAGAGAGGTCAGCCTAATTGTCTTCATATCACTTTTTTTTTTTAAACAATATATTTATTAACATTTTCTTACATACACTTGTATTTACATATATGTACAGTAGTTATATCAAATATGTAGATCTGTGCTCCATTCACAAAGGCACCTGTTATGGTACAAGTCTTTTTGTGCATAATTTAAAGCCCTCTTATTTGGCTTTTTATTAGCAAAAATCAAATATTGCTTTCATAAATACGTATTTCACTGAATCGAATCACACCCGCATACAAATGAAAGCTTTCTCGTACCTTAGAATGAGTTGTTACAAGTCGTTACAAATACATAAGTGGGCGACGCACCGAACCGAGGCGGCCATGTTGCATCGGCCGTTCGGCAAACCAACCAGATGTCATTTTACTCCACGAGAGAAAGACGGTAAAATGTGGGTCAGGTAAACAATACGACATCACCATGACAACATATTGTCACGCCTGTATTGGTTTTCCTCGTGCTGGCGGACCACTTGTTTACATTGACGCTTGTTTATCCTGTTACATGCAGCGTCTGTTGTCTGACTGACGTCTCCCCGATTTCAGGTGAATGCAACATCAAGAATACGTTCCGATATGCAACCGCACCGCTAGATGGGGGGAATTCCTACACATTATACCTTTAACAAACACATTGAACGGTTTCCATATCTCTTCAAATATGCCTTGCCTTTCTTTCCGTATGTATGTCACTCTCTCCAAAGGAAAGGTTGTCAGCAGCTGTTTCACCCAATACGTAACACTTGGTCTGCTGATCTTATTCCAAAACATTGCAATGGATCTTTTCGCCTGTAAAAGACACACTTCATATCACTTTTTTACTGTAGTAGTAGTAACGCCTCCCCTTCCTTCCCCTTTTCCTTCTCTCTCTCCCTCTACTGTCTCCCTTCCTTCCTTCCTTCCTTCCTTCCTTCCTTCCTTCCTTCCTTCCAGTGTCTGTATGGCTGCTACGTCCACTCCTCCATCATCCCCACCTTCCACCGTAGGTGCTACTGGCTGCTTCAGGTAAGAACTCCTCTTTTTCCTCCCTCTACAGTCCACCACACTTTAGTTTCGCTCTCCAAACCCCCCCCCCCCCCTCTCCCCCCCAAGCCCCCGAAGAAACCTGAATGAGTTGCATGATATCAGTTTCCATTTAACCGAAGCATTTTCCTTTGACAGCCGGCAGGCAGACATCAACCTCCAACCCCTCCCTCCCTCGCCACCTCTCTTTCTTTTCCACCCTTTTCTCCTCTCCCCCAGCCTCCATTTCCCCTTATCTTTCCCAGTCATTCACTTTTCTGATGGCATTGCCCATACACGCCGTCCAGCAAAGAGGGACGGTATCTCAGTCTGCTAAAAGCTTTGCCATCTCCCCTGTCTAACAGCTGCAGTGATGGGCAGTAAAAGCATGATGGAAGAGGTTCCCTGTACAGTATAGTGCAGCTTACAGTGGGTCATCAAGTCCGCAGGCTGAGAGTGGTTGTAAATAGTAGTCCTTTGATCACCTCCCCAATACATCTCATCATTCTCGTTTAGCATGGCAGCCATTATTGTTGGAAGGTGCCTGATACGTACACCCATTCACGCACACAATATTAAGAGAGCATAAAGCACACAGAGAGCAGGAGTGTGTGGAGCGCTGCTGGTTTTGTCTGTCTATCATCTATCTTTCTATCTATCTATCTATCCATCAGTATATTCCAGGATAAAATGTAGGAAGAAAAGCCATTTTGCTAAAAAGAAAAACACACTCTTCGCTATACTTCAATTTCTCTATGTTGTATTTTCTGAAGAGAAGATTTGTCGATTCACAAAATATCTACTGTACTGAAGCAGACCCACAAGACAAATCCATTTGTAGTCTAACCAACCCCACTTTGCAGCGTCTGTGAGCACAAGAGCAGAGCAGACCGGTGGGGAGAAGACAAAAGAGAGAAAGAGAAAAAAAAACTGGCCTCCACAAAGCTTAAATACTAATCAAAATAATTAGAGTGTTCCCACAGCAAACAAAAGCTTTCAAACAACAACTGTTTATTTCTCTCTCGCTCTCTGTTGGCTCTGTGTGTGTCACAGGCGGTAATAACAACACCAGCAGACAAAAAGCATGTCTCCTCCCGTCTCTGCTGAGTTCAATCAGCCCAGCCACTCAGGTTATTTTCACTTATAAATCTGTTTTTTCATATGATTAGAGGTACAGTCAGTGTGTATCATTAACATTCCTGACTTAATGGAGGCGAGAAAAAACAATGAAATAATGGTATATATGGAATACATCAGCGTTATTGTGGAAAATAACACGAGAAAGACACCATGTGTTTTGTTCTGTTTGTTAAAGGTGCATATTATCCCTAATCTGCTCCCTCTTAGCGAACTGCCGGGGATATCTTGTGTTTTCTGTGAGTCGTTGTGTGGCTCCATTAGCGCCGCAATGTTCCCACAATGCAACATCAGCGTGCCCCGAGGGTATCGGTGTTATTAAGCATCTCGAGCTAATTGAAGTAGCGCAGGTGTGATCAGAGTAAGTCGTTGCAGTCGTTGCCACTTTTTTGGTGTCATGATACCAGATTGTACGAATATGAAACATTGTGTAACACATCCTACATCCACATTTGCACATTTAAAACGACTATAATCATTACTTCTCTCCATGTTTGTCAGGGAAAGATCCTCTCTAGATCCCAGTGGACCAGTGTTTCTCAACCAGGGGCACTTGGACCCCTAGTGGTACTGGGTGTAATTGCAAGGGATACTGTAAAACGATAAAATACCATTTAATTGAGTGACCTTTACAGACATTTATCATTTTACTAAAACAGTGACTGGAGCCATCATTATTGCCTAAACTGCAGAGGCTGAACTAATTGGCATTTTTCCTAGTCCCATATGTTTTAATGTGAAATTGGTCATATTTTAATAAGAAGCCACATTTTTAATGGTTTCGATTCACTCTCGTTTGTCTTTTTTAAATTTACTGCATTACGCCGCTCCTACAAACTCAGCACTTCCTGTGTTTTTGAAACATTTCCACTTACCTTGCTGGTTGAAATTCATTATTTAGCCTACCTTCAAGAGAGAACATACATTCAATGTTTATTACACATTTGTTTAGTTTAGTTTATTTGGGTCTTGACATGTCACCTCATTTTACATTAGAAATTAGATCACACATAAAGACAGCAGCTACAACAAAAGAACAAGAAACATTGACATTTAGACTGAAAAGGTGCAGGCTGAAGCTTAGCTTATTTTGCCTACCTTGGTTATAAATTAAGTTATATTTAAAATATACAAATATCAGCACACATCCCCGAAAAGGTTAAGAAGCACTACAGTAGATTGTTTTAGCTCTGACCATACTGACACATCTGAGCATGCACATATATACAGTATATATATATATATATATAAATTCAGAGCATACAGTTACACTTGGTATGCTTGAGCCGGCATAAACAGGAAGCAGACTGTCTGGCCTGCAGTTGATCAGTTCCACAAAATGCAGCAAAGGGCAGTTGTAGCGTTAAAATACTAAACTAAATTCAACTCCCTCCAACAGCTGCTAGCAAAAAAAAAAAAAAAAAAATCCAACAAGGTCAGTGATGCTTGTGATTCATTATTTATGCTGCTTTCACCGCTGGTTATCAATGCTGATTAGACCCAGTGATAAGATCCAGGTGCAAATGTAGCAAAGAGACGCTTCTTAAAAACTAAAACATGTTGGTTTGGACGCAGCTTCAGTTTCTAGAGAGAATTCAAGTGGATGTCAATTAAAGTTTGTTCTTTTTTTGCTGAGAAATTTCCTCTTTGTGTTTTCCACTGTTTTCCTGCTGAGTTGCAGTGTAGTTATGACTAATTCAGATGTAGCTGGATCGTCTCAACACGCATTTTAGCTCAGAACAAGGACGGTGGATTCTGTTTCCAATCACTTGCATGGAATTGCAATAAGAATAAGAAAGGGATCGGGGTTGGGATGGGGGATTGGAGGGGGGGGTCTCCCCGAGGCCAAGACATTTTTCAGTCACAGACAACTATTTCAATATACATGTGGGCCTGTGGGTATTGTTTTAAGACAGACTTAAGAAATGTGAACTTATCCTTGAAGTCGAATTCAGGCCAAAAGGAGCGCGACTGCTGGATGAAACGGAGCCACGGTTCTCGGGAGAGTCGGACCACCACACACACACACACACACACACACACACACACACACACACACACAGTAATATAGAGACACATGCAGACATTCAGAAACATGTGTACGCCCTGCACAGAGACAGTGAATAGCAAAGAGATCTGGGGGTCACACTGGGTCGCTGCCTTTTTCAAATAACTCCAGTGCAGCAGCAGCTCTCTCTCTATCTCTCTCTGTGTCTCTCTGTGTCTCTGTCAGTTTTAGGATTCATGCACATAAACACTCATCAAACTTTGAGGAGTTCACTGACTCAACTTTACTTTCCCGTTACTGCAGACCATCAGCTAAGAACAACCAGTTAGTGAATCCTTGGCCCTCACCTCTCCTCCTCCTCCTCCTCCTCCTCCTCTCACTCCGCTCGGCACATACTCTTCCATGACTCATAGGCCCTGGTGTGCAGCTAATACATCCACTCATTCAAAAAAAAAAAAAAAAAAAAGTACCTTCTGCTGCTCACCCCAAAAAAACAAAAAAAAAAACACATTTATTTACAACCAACAAGTATTTTCTTTGGCAGAGAGCATCCCTGAGACCCCAGATTTACATCTCTTTTCAGGCAGTTTATTGCAGACCATCTGTGCTGACAGGAAGCCACGATCACCGTGACACCAGAAGTAAAAGATTACACCGCTCCCGTCCGTGTGTCTCTCTCCAAATGCAGATGGATCGTCACTACTTCTGTCCCGCTTTTTTTCCCGAAACCATTTCAATTGGTTTCACCCAACGTGTCAGCTGACACTCAGCCCTGCTATTAGAGGCAGCTGAGCTCTCTCCCATTCTCCCCCTCTCTCTTTCTCTTTTCCCACCTTTCTCCAGTCTCTGAACCTCTCTCTCTGTCCCCGACTCCCTGTGTACCATTTGCTGTGTCCATATGAGATTTGCAGGCAGTCGTCTGTCAACAGCAGAGCAGCAAGGAGACTGAAGCTCCCAGAGCAGCAACAAGGGAAAGGTCACCAGTGAGTGAAAAATGTAAATATTCAGCCATCCAGCGGCCGCAGTCACGGATAGAGACAGGGATGAAAATAACTCCTATTACACAGCAGCACCGACAGGGAGGGAACATAGAGGACGGAGAGAGGGTAGAGAGGTAGAGACAGACTGTGAATGAGAGAGAGAAAGAGAGAGAGAGAGAAGAGTGTACGAGATGGACACAACTTTTAAAAAGTTAGGCTAAAAAAAAAACACTCTGAAGGGAGAGGCTGGAAAGAAAGATAGATTTAAAGATTTGAAGCAAAAAAAAAAGAAAAAAACAGAGCAGAATAGGGAGAAAGGGGACAGTGTGTATCTGTGTGTATTTTTGGATATGTGTGTGACACTGCAGGAAAAAGCGAGAAAGCAAGAAGTGAGAACGACAGACAGAGAGAGAGAGAGAAAGAGAGAGGGAGAGTGGGGTTGGTGAAAGGTGTTTTAGGGAGAGGGCGGAGGGGGAGTTAGCCTGCCTCTTTATCCACTCTTTATCCACTCTTTATTGAGTCAAAGCCTGGGTAATGAGACAGGGGACAGGAATGAAGACCTGCGAGGGGGGTCTCCTCTCTCTCTCTCTCCATTCATTTTCCTTTGTTCTTTTCACCTCTCACTCTCAATCTGCTCATCCTCCGCCACACTACCTCCACCTCTCTATGGCATTAGACCACTTTAAAATGTCTGGCCCATCCCTGCAAATGGCTGAGACTGAAGAAAAGTACCACCGCAGTTATCTGGGGTTGCAAACAATGAATCCAAATTGCTGCTGAGACAGAGAGCTGCCCAGAGCAGGCTGTGTGTGGTTTGTCACTCAAGAAAAAAAAAAAGTCCCATTTCAGTGCATCTGGTAAAAAATAAAAAATAAAATAAAAAAGACAAAAAACTGTGGTATATTCTCAGTGCTGTTGACAAAAACTCCTTTAGTCATCATAAACACCTAAATGTTATGAGTTCTCTCTTTAAACACCCTGAATTGCAGCTGGAGTTTGCACAACCCGATGCTTTAAAAAAGTCGTGTCTGGACGAGTTAAAGGGGAACTATTGCTTTTCCTCTGTTTTGCTAACCCTCCTCCCGGCCATGTGCATTTGTTTTTAGAAGAAATTGGCGAGAAATCAATCAATGGAGCGGTGGATAACGTTACTTATCATATACGATGTTAGGATGTTTATATTTTTGTAGTCTTATCTCTCATTAACAAGAGATTACGGGTTACGGGGCACAGGGTCGGAGGCGCTGATCTTGCAAGGTTGGTTTTCAGCCAAGAGACACTAGGTGGGAAGCAGATAGCCTCCATTCTCCCTGTAACAAGTCATTTATTTAACCATCACAGTTACTCTGAAGCTGTTTAAAGGGATAGTTCAACATTTTGGCAAAATGGCCCATTGCCATAATCCCTCTAGTCTTAGCAGTAGGTTCGTTACCTTTAATTGTCGGTGCAAGCTATTTTTAGAACGGCGGAGCAGAGCCGTGAGCTGCTCAGAGCTACACTACGGAGGCTCATGGGATTTCTTGGTTTCCCTCATCAAACTCATCAAATACACAATCCAACAACTCCACAACGCTCTGGTGGACAAGTTGTGACCTGCACATTCACCACGCTATGAGATAATAACACAATGTTACCACACAGAGTTGTTTTAGAGGGAAATACAGAGACTGCTTGATGAAAAACTGTCCCTGAACGCAACGCGCATCAGCGGTTTTGCATGAATTTCCCTCTAAAACGACTCTCTCTGGTAACGTTGTGTTATTATCTCATAGCGTGGTGAATGTGCAGGTCACAACTTGTCCACCAGAGCGTTTTGGAGTTGTTGGATTGTGTATTTGATGAGTTTGATGAGGGAAACCAAGAAATCCCATGAGCCTCCGTAGCGTAGCTCTGAGCAGCTCACGGCTCTGCTCCGTCGTTCTAAAAATAGCTTGCATCGACAATTAAAGGTAACAAACCTACTGCTATGACTATAGGGATTATGGCAATGGGCCAATTTGCCAAAATGTTGAACTATCCCTTTAATTAAGGTAAAAATTTAGCATAGTTAAGGTATAAATCCTGCATAGTTCCTCTTTAAGCTCAACACACTACCTCTAGCCTCGAGCTGTCACACACTCACACAGACAGTCAGACAGACAGAATCACTGACACAAAAGGATCTCGGCCCTGTCCGCGGTGGCACTGATTGATTCTATCGCTTCATGTCCCCTTCTCTTGTTTAGTGCTAATCGAATGTAATTCCCCGCTTTGCGCCTCTCCATCAAATCAGACAGTGGAGTTTGCGCGCCGGCCGACGGGGGCACGGAGGTGGGGGATAATTATGATATTAATACGGAGGGGGGTCTGAGGGGAAACTTCATTTGTCCTGCCCGCCTGCCACGAACACAGAGAGGGGTCAATAGCTTCTCCCGCTTTTTCCTACTTTAAAAGAGGAGGAGAGAGGGATGAGATAATGAAATGACGGCTAAGGCAGGAGGGAATGCTGACGACCTTGTTTCTTCACAGCTATCACTTTCTCCCTCTTACCTTCCTCGGCTCGGGCCACTCTGCTCTCCAGTCTCTGTCTCACATGAATACATTATTAATATCCCTATTCACTGCAGTTACATTTTTCTTATAACATTAGTCCTTCAGAGTATAATGACTTTGGAACCACTTGAATTAGTGTTATATAGGAAAATGAGTTGTAACTGTTGTCCCTGTGATCGTTCCCGCACTATTAGACTATATTTCAGCAAATTTTTATGGAATATAATGGAATTTATGGAATAATTCAAATGTTACTTAATTGGACGGGCAGAGTGATAACTCTGTGATTAAAGAGAGCGCCGTTCCTGCTGCGGGAACCG
Organism: Trachurus trachurus; assembly: GCF_905171665.1. Taxonomy (NCBI): domain Eukaryota; kingdom Metazoa; phylum Chordata; class Actinopteri; order Carangiformes; family Carangidae; genus Trachurus; species Trachurus trachurus. The sequence goes on along the minus strand of NC_139901.1, from coordinate 30,406,658 downwards.
ACTCCTCTCTCTTTCTCTTTCCTTCACCTTTCTATCCATTCACCACGTCACCACAGGGCCTTTTCTTTTTTTTTATCTGTTGATTTATCAAACACCACTCAGCACCTTTGAACTCCCATGCTGTTCACCTCTCATAACAAGCTCACCAATCTCCAAAGATCAATACACCTGACCAATGCTGTCAGCAGCTCATATGCAGGACTCCCTATCTCTCTCTCTCTCTCTCTCTCCTTCTGGCTAATTGAATGGGAAAAGTTGAGTAGCTCTTTCTTTTTTTTTTCTGTGCTGTGGTGATCCGTCATCCGTCTGTGTGCTAGCAGGATACAGTAGCTACAGACCCAGAGCGGACATGCCTGCAGGCTAAAGCTAGACAGCTGGAATCTTTATATCTTACCACAGTCCTTCTATTCGTTCGGATCGGTTTAGTTGCCTCTGTGTTGCGCGCTGGGAGACAGGTGCCGGGTTCGTGAGTGGCTCAGGTGATGTGTGATGACGGAGCAGAGCTGTCAGGTCCAGATTCACATCAGATACGTTCCAGACTATGTAAGGCTACATAATGAATATTTCACCCGAGATAAATCATGGATGAGTCTGGGCACCGTTCTGTTGATTTCAGTGAGAGGGGAGAGAGAGAAGGCAGGAAAACCTGGCGAGGGTTTGACTGGCTGTCTACAACCTGAGGGCAAACGGAGGCAGTAGAAATATAATTGCCTTTAGCTATGCAGGCTGTTGTTTGTATCAAATGGAAATGCACCTCTACGGAGTCGGAGATCAGATTTGTAGCATATGAATTTGACTCCCGACACCTGACATTACTGTTCAACCTGAAAACCTCAACACCGGACTGGCAGGAGAATGGATGGCAGCGTGTGTATGTGGTGGTTGTCTTTGTGTATGTGTGTTGTGTATGTGTATGTATGTGTATATGTGTGTCTGTGCTGTGCCGCTGTGTTTCCGTGCTACGGTGGGAGACCACGGTGCTCTCGGCAGCATGCTGCTGCTGGCAGGCCCCCACTCTCTCCGCCATGAGGAGAACAGCTGCTTCACGAGCATGTCGGGGTGTGAGCCATGTCCCTGTGGCTCCCTCATCTCCTTCACTCCTCCTCCTCCTCCTCTTCCTCTGACATTAACCCTCTCCATCCTCTTTTCTCCTAAACATTCAAATATTACAATTATCCTACAAGAAAAAAGGGTAGAATATAAGTTATATTATATTGAGTATTTAGTAGTAATATATATGTGACACAACCTCTGGCTTGCTAAGGAATGGCTTCTCTGTAATACATTCTATTGGGGGTGGTGGGGGGGTTCCGATGAGCAGGAAAAGTGGGTGTGGCTGTTTTTTTCCACCAAGGAGTGTTTTGGGTGTAAAACTAATGTTTGCGATCAACTCAGAATCACGAAAAACCCCTAGTTTGACCCCTCACAAGTTACTGAAGGCCAAATTTAACATTTCGGAATTTTCAAAAAATCGTAAAAAAGTAGTTTTTTAGGGGGTTTCCCACTAGAGTTGAATTTCAACATGTTATTACATGATATTACAGACCTTCCTAAAGACAATGGTGAATAATTTTTTTTGGAAATGATTCTTTCCCCAGATTTTCATATGTTTCCAATGGAGAATAATGTGGAAAAAATGCAATTCTGAGGTCAAAGACCCCTAAAGGTCAGCCACCAAAGTGGTTCCACGTCTGAAATCAAACCTTGGGGTATGTAGATGAAATGCTGAAAGTTTCATGCTTTAGTCATAAAATGCACAATACCTTCCATACTGTATATGAGCTTATCTGCCCCACTATATGTCTCCCACCCTGCTGCCACTTTTCCTTCTACACCAGCCTTTTCTCTCTTTTTTTTGAAATTATCTTTTTATTTAGAAAGGCACATTACCATCACATACTGTACATTAATTACAATCTTCGTCATTCAAAGACATAGCTAAAGATGGTTACAGAAAGTCCATGTGATTTTGTCCATATTGCCCTTCTGGAATTGTCTTTTTCAGACTCTTACTTGTTTTAGTTGAGAACAATATCAAAACAGAACAGAACTGGGGAGCGCACCACTTGAGACAATCCAAATAACACACACACACAAAAAAGGGAGGACAGGTTCACACAAAGCACAAGGACAGTCATATGAAATCAGATCTAATTGGTTTTACATACAGTACTCAGTCCATTTGGTCCAGATCCTATCGATAAATTTTTTTCTTTTTCAACTTTACCATAACATACAGTAGATCTCATAGACAATGTCAATCCATTCATCAGTGGTGGGTGGTTCTGCTTTAACCATTTCCTCGTGACAGATTTCCTACTGGCTGCCTAGAGTACAGTATAGTATAGCCAGCAGTTTTTTGTCTTTGATGTTCCATGTTTCAAACAATATATATCACCCAAATACAAAGTTTCACATTAAATACATTTTTTTATATGTTTGTGGATCTCTTCCCAGTAAGGTCTTATACAGCAGCCTTTTCATTTCCTCTCTGAGAATGAAAATGTGGAGTTACTTCAGAGTTGGTTTCTGCCCAAAACAGTGACACCGGGGCTTCTGACCTCTAAACAAATTGAAAGTTACTCTGGTGCTTAATTAATGGCCCCTGCTGGAGCGCTCTCTCCCCCATACAATGAAAGAGAGAGAAGTCAAGCTAAAACCCCTGAGACGCACCGAGCCTCTCCTCTCCTTCTGGCAGACTGATCTGTTCCTCAGTGCCTGCGACCTTTTCTCTAGGCCCGTCGCCTGGCCCACCAGCACGGCCAATTATCACAAATCCCCCGCCGCATTTGTCTTGCCATTTTCGCTCTGCGGCCAAAGAGCCGTGCGTGGCCATAGACTCATGCAGCCTCCTATAACCGGCCTGAGCCCAAATGGAGAAACAGAGGCCCACAACAGGTATGTGCTGCTTAAATAATTCAGTTATCCTGAAAGGTTAAGGCTCTGCCGCTACGACGAATTGACATTCATCTTGCTCCAAGAGTCGTTGCACCCCACTTTCAGAAGGAGCAGCCATCGACGTGTTTACATTTTTGAGACTTCCAAGATTGTTATTGACTCCGATATTTACACTTTATTCTGCTATTCCTGCTGTCTTTTCCTCTGGTCAGCTTAAAAGAGCACGGAGGAGCGGCTCACTAACCAGCGCAGGAAAACAAATCGCTGACTTTAAACAGCTCTAAATGTGTAAGCTTGTTGAGGAGTATTGCAACAAACCATGATCCTGATTTGATTTTACCCTCTGTCTTGCACTTGATGAGCTTCTTTTCTTCTGCAGTTTTCTGCTGCAGCTCCAGTATTAGATAATCAGAGAGTCCCTGTGCATAGCCAGACTTACTTGTGTTTACTTGTCTGTGTGTGTCTTAGAAAGCAGAGGATATCAATGGCTCCAGACTTATGTCTGTGCCGTGCCGTGCCAATCTCTGTGCCTCCTCTTCTCATGTCGCGGCGCTGCTCTCTGCCTGTGTCACTATGCAGTGCTCAGGCGTGATGGCAGAAGAGTGCACGCATCTCCCAGCTTCCCAGAGAACACTGGTCACAGCTAATGACCAGAACTGTCCGATTTGTCCTGCCCTGATTACTCCTCTGAGCCCCAATTAGCCGTGGATGAGGGCTGACATCCCGACACGATCACTTGGACGTGTCATAGAGGGAAAGATGAGACAGGGAAGGGAAGGGAAGGGAAGGGTAGAGGTAAAAGGGGGGGAGAGTGTGTGTGTTCTCCACATGCGGAGAAGAGTATAGCTAATGTATAAAGTAATGTATTCTCCTTTTCTTTGTATAGACCGAATCGCCTTGTTGTTTACAACTACTTCCGGGTAGAAAACCAGCAAGTAGTAACGAGAGTTTAGCTAGGCTATATATATCATGTTTTTCACGCCCTATCACCGTTTAGACAAATCTGAAATGACTAAAGAAACATTACTACTATTTCTGTGTGTATGTTTTGTGTTGCTACTGTATGTGTTGTATTTATTCAGTTTTGCGTTATCTAGAAGTGGCTGCAGCTGACAGGGACAGCTAACGGCGGTAGCTGCTAACGGCAGTAGCTAAGCTAACGGCAGTAGCTAAGCTAACATCAGGACGTCAACTCAAAACTCAAACTCAAAAGTACTTTATTATTCCGTTAGGAACTTCGTTGCGGAAGGACATCAAAAGTGCAGGTGCAAAACAACAATCCACACATACATACCACAGCCATACCCAACACAATAATAATACATATTCCTACAACCACACATAGTACAAGTACTCGCAGCAAAGGTTAAAAACAAAGGACACATACAAGTATAAAAATTTGTTAAAAAAAAAAAAAAAAAAAAAACAAGTTAATTAAAAAGGAAAAAAGCTGTCCCGTTGTCGGACACGACATGAAACTACTCCAGTTAGCTCAGTCATGTTGTAACTAAGATATCTGCTGGAAAAAATATTTTATTGAGTCACTGTTATTAAAGTTAAACAGCTAACGGTTAGCCCCGCCAATTTACGATAACCATGACTAATTACAAAAACGTGCACACATAAATAGTAATGTTTGTCCAATCATTGGTTTTATAGACTTTACAAACATCAGATTAGTCTAAACGGTGATATAGTGACGCGAAAAATTAGATATAAATAGCAAAACTCTCGTCTGTCGCTATTGTTCTGATGCTGGTTTTCTACCCGGAAGTAGTTGTTAACAACAGAGGCGATTCGTTCTATAATATGCAATTTTGTGTAGGTCTTGTGTGACCCCTTGAATTATCTTTTATTATCTGCAAATCTAAATAATGTTTCTTTAAAAAAAATAAAGATAGAAATAAAAAGCAAAAGGGGGAGTGGGATATAAAAGCCTCAGTAATGTAAGGCCAGAGTCATTCGCTCTGCCTTCATTCAGATATCGATCTCAATTCCCCTTTTACCAGCTCCCACTCATCAACATACAACACAACAGCTCTGATTGCAATTTCTATAATTGGCAATTTTCATTGTGAAAATCTGTCTATCTGAGGGTGTTAGCTGCATCTGGTCTGAGACGGGGGCTGATTTCTCTGCGGGTTAGGGATGAAGAGACTAAAGACCGCCTGTGGAAAAAAAAAGAAAGAAAAAGATTTAAGATAAAGATAAAGTATTGGGCCAGTGTGGTCGAAACAGTTTAGTAGCTGATGTGAATAGAGAAGTTGTGGGAGCCACAGAGGTATTTCATTATGGATAAAAACAATGCCATTTGTTTTCTTAATTGTCAATAACCCTCTCTACATTGTTTTCATCCGTGTCTTCCCCTATGTCCTCTTTTTCTTTCCCTTTCACTCCTGCCTACTGTTCTGGACTCACTATAACCCTCATCCCACTGTTCTGTCTTTATTTTTCTCTGCCAATGTGTCTCCCCAGGATTGCTGAGCTTTCTCCCCTCTGTAAGTTGTGAGAGAAAATCTTTCTCTCTCTCTTTTTTTTATTTTGGCTTGCTCTCATTCTCTCTCAGTAGGGGGCAGTGGAAAAGTAACTACAAGGGCACATAAACCCTTCAGAGTCAAACCAGACTTCTTTTAGTCTCTTTTTTTTTTTGATTTGGATAGATGTCACATGAACGCACATGCACACACACAACCCTCTGTAGCACATCTCCTATCTCAGTCTGCCACCAAACCCCAACCCCCCCATCTCAAAACTCACCCACGCAAACCTGACAAGACGCGGAGATTGAGTGGAGGAGGCCAGAGGCGGAGGAGAGAGAGGGGGGAAAGCAAAAAGAAATTGTGGATGGGAGGTATGGGAAGCGGAGTGGAGGTAACATAGTGGTGGTGGTGGTGGGGGGTTGGGGGGGGTTAGAGTTAGAGAAGATTAGAGGTAGAAGATGATATCATTTGGTGGAGATGAGCGGGAGCAAACGAGCAGCGCAAATCACCCGACATTAACGAGCTGCCTCGTAAATTACTGCAGCCAGCAGAGAGTAGGGCTTGAAGCTGGATGTGGATGTGGGGCTGCGTAGTGCAAGGGAGGCATAACGCTTGTCTTGATGTTATTTACTGCCCCGTCCCAGTATATATAGTTTGTCTCCCTTTGCCCCAGAGCCCTGAAATTGGCCTCCTGTGGCAGCATCCGAGGACGCTTCCTTATAAATAGTTGGGAGGTTTTTATTTATTAATTCTCCTGTGTGGGATCCTAATACTCGTACAGTCTGCAAATGATAGACCCCCCTTCCCCTCCTCTCCTCCTCTTTCTCCCCTCTCTTCTCTCTCTCTCTCTTTTACCCAAACAGAGGAGAGCTCAGCTACCCAAAAAAAAAAAAAAAACTAACCTCCCAGTGACCCACTCAGATACAGTAACTCCACATTTGACAGGCGGCTCCTCGCCTCCCTGTAGTGTTTACCTCCTGATACAGAAACTGCAGGTATAGTGAGTCATTATATTAAATTAAAATGTAGATTTTTCAATGAAATGTTTTTTTTTTTTTTTTTTTTTTGGTGGACTAAAATTCCTTAACCCTGTAAAGCCTGAACCATGAAATAATTGTCAGAAAATTACAGTTTTTTTTAAATTGGACCATTTATTGGACCTTCTGACAAAAAATGTAAAAAATAATTCAAATATAAAAGATTGCATATCAGATTTGCATAGAAAATTACTTTACATACCTGCTGTGTCTATTTTGATACACACATTTTCAACACGGTTCTACTATAAAATAAGTTATGAAATATTAAGTAGTTTTACTTTGCATCAATGCAGTAACTATTCCTTTTGAAGTTTCAGTAACAATTTTTAAAGTTTTTCTTACCTTAAGTTCATGAAGGTTCTCAGTCATCCTAGGTCATCTTATTCTTGTGGAGTTGTAGTAAAAAGCACACATGGTTCTGAATCTGATCCAGAAGTGAAGAAGCCTCTTGGATGAGGGGCGAAATGTCCAGTTGCCTTTTTTACTACAACTCCACAAGAATTTCTTACCTTAACTTTTTCAAAATTGGCAAAAAATATCCATGAGAAAATATATTTGGGTCCCTGACTGACAGCGGCCATATTGGATGTCCCAAGTGAAGGCTGCTGGTGCATAAATAACTAACTGCACCCTGGTGGATTATCTGATCATTGCATGTTTCTGATTGCATACATTAGGTGAGGATGTAGAGGTCTCAAAAACATATTTTTACGTTTCATTTCATTTCATTTCATAACCTTTATTTAAACTCGGAGATATATTGAGGAGTAACCTCATTTACAATATAGCCGAAATGAAACACAAAACATAAGGACAGAAGACAAGACATTTCAAACATACAAAAGCAAAACATAATACCGGAAGTTAAAGGTGACAAGGATAAATAGAAACATACAGTAAGTGTAGTTAAAAGCAGGAGCAGTTAGAGGTAAAATAAGATTACGGTTTTAAAATGGTCCTATTGATAAAAGTGAGGTAAGTTTGCAGAGTGTTCCAGGTTGTAGGTGCAACAGTCAGAGAAACTGGTCTTTCCAAGTTCGGTGTTAACAGAGGGAACCTGCAATGTGAGCCAAATTTGATACAAATGGCGACATACTATAGGATTAAGAGGGATTGCAGGCAGCAGTTCCACCGAAATGAACCTGCGTATAAACCTGAATGTCTCAGACTGTTCTCCAGACAGACAGACAGACAGAGTCGGGGATATGGATGGTAGAAAGTTGGACTCATTCACTTCTTGTGCTCTCGGGGCGTATGGTGGGGAGGGGGGGAAGGGGAATATACATTTCTATTTTAGCCAGGAGCCCAGCAGCAGGAGAATGACTTTCATTGGCGGGATTCTAAATATTACATGACTTCCTGATGGCAGTGTGCTGTCTGAGGTGCTGTCTGGCCTGGTATTAACCTGTCCAGATAAATCAGCCGTTTACTCAACTCTGCTCCTCTATCCAAAGCACCATTTCCTCCCTTCTTACCTCATTTTCCCTCTGTTTCTCTCTTTTTTTCCCCTCTCTGACCCCCTCCTCCCTCCTCCTCCTCCTCCTCCTCCTCCTCCTCAGCTTCACCTGTTTCTCTATGCACCTTTATGTGCTTTTCTATGCTGCAGTCCACCTTGTGTGTGTGTGTGTGTACAGTACAGTGGGGAAAAATGTGGATTTACTCTGTGGTCCTCTGCCAAGGCCCCCTAACGTCATATGCAGCCTGGCAGGTGACAAATAGTTTTTTAATTGCTTGCACCAGGAAAATCATTAGTCTCTTCCCTTTCCTTGGTGGGACCAGGCAGGACGTGTGCGCAATAATAATAGCCTCAGTCCCGTTTCCCGCTTCCCGCCTGCTATTTTTAGAGCGGGTATTTTTAGGGCCCTCCTCTCTCTGTGTGTGTGTGTGTGCATATGTATATGTTTGTGTGTGAGCTTGCATGAGTGCTTGTGCAAAAGGTGGACTAAATGGTCCAGTGGTGCTTTTCCTCGCCTTTTGAAGGAGAGGAGGAGGGGGGGGAAAGTGTGTTTGTCAACCCTGTTCCTGCCTCATGAGAGTTTTTCTCATTGCTGTTGCTATTCCCCCAGCCCCTGGGAGTCAGTGTGCAGTTTGTCTCAGTGTATGTGTGTGTTTCTGTATGTGTATGTGTATATATGTGTGTGTACCTCTGTGTCTGGCAGGCAGGCAGGCAGGCAGGCTCTGGCTTAGGCCATTGTGCTGTAGTGCATTACTGTAGCAATCCACCGACACAGCGGCCGGCCAGATGAAGCCGTCCAGTTTATGGAGCAACCTGCAAACTCCAGCTGCTTTTGGTTGGGGATTGTGCTTAGAGGTGAGATATAGTATTGATTTTCTCTCCTTGGTGCCCTTGCCATCCCTGCGTAGATATGCACCAGCGCTCAGCATCCATTCACTGAAAAAGAAAAAAAAAAAGAGGTGGGGGGCGGATGGGTGGGAAGGAGCGGGTTGGGGTTGAGCAGAGGATAATGTTTATGTGACGATACTGACCCCATTCGTTCACATGGAAAAGGCGTGGAGCGTAGAGGAGGCCAGACAGCAGAGGAGGGGGTAGTGGAGGGGGAATTGAGTTTGCGAGGCTCAGATTGCAAGATGAACCCTGAATTTGATTTCTGTGTTATATACAATAATTTGTTTTTATCTATCTGGGCGTCTAAAAGCGTGTTTGTGTATATGGGCCTCATACTTGTGCAGGATTGTGTGGATTTATGAGTGTGGAAGGTTGTATGTGTGTGTGTGTGGTTTCAATTTGAATCTGTGTAGCTGATGTTTTTTGTTTTTTTTTGTTTTTGCCCTTGGTTTGAATCCCAGTGGGGAGCCATGTTCAGTACAGTTCCAAAGCTGTTCAGATCCAGTTCTCCCTCACACGGACTCTCCTTCCCTCTAACAACAACATGGTCAAATCAAATACACGGTCAGTCATTATATGTGCAGCGTTCCTATGGACCCCCACCATACACACACACGCATCCCAGCCGCACCGCAGCAGTTCAAGCAACTTATTAAAGCCCCAGTATGTACATACACATACACTTGTATATGTAGTTATATCAAATATGTAGATCTGTGCTCCAATAACGAAGGCGACTGTTATGGTACAAGTGTTGTAAACCGAACAAACAAACATTACATATACACATTACAAACATCCACTTCTCAGGCATAAAACATTTTGTGCACAATTTAAAGCCCCAGTATGTAACTTACTTGGCTTTTTATCAGCAAAAATCAAATATTGCTTTCATAAATACGTATTTCACTGAAGTCGAATCACACCCGCATACTGTACAAATGAAAGCTTTCTCGTACCTTAGAATGAGTTGTTACAAGTCGTTACAAATACATAAGTGGGCGACGCACCGAACCGAGGCGGCCATGTTGCATCGCCATTTTTTACGTTCAGTGGCAGCGTGACCGTAGGTAACCACGGAAACTCAGCGGAGCTGTCGGCTCGGCCTGTTAAAACTGTCACCACTGTGTAGTGTGAGGAAGGACGGAGGCACTGGTGTTGCATTCAGGTGCAGTCAGGCAGACGGCCGTCGGCAAACCAACCGGATGTCACCATGACAACATATTATCACGCCTGTATTGTTTTGCCTCGTGCTGGCGGACCACTTGTTTACATAGACGCTTATTTATCCTGTTACATGCAGCGTCTGTTGTCTGTCTGACGTCTGCCCGATTTCACGTGAATGCAACATCAAGAATACGTTCTGATATGCAACCGCACCGCCAGATGGGGGGAATTCCTACACATTATAGCTTTAAAGCGTGGATATGATATGGAGCGTGTACCCCCCCTCCTCCCCCTCCCTCTCCTCCTCCTCTGCCTTTTGCTTATTTTTGAGCCTTGTAAAAGAAAAATAATGATAATCCAGCGTGAGAGGAATCCTGAGAAAGGAATTCTGTGGATAAGGAGACCATCAACACACACACACGCACGCCACTGACAAACACCCGATTTCATGTGAATGCAACATCAAGAATACGTTCCTATATGCAACCGCACCGCTAGATGGGTGGAATTCCTACATATTATACCTTTAAGCAAAAAATATTTCATACATAAATGATACAACTTAAAAATCTTATCAAGTGTTGTATAAAAATATTAGTGTGACCTTTCAGTGAATGTGAAGCCTGGCGCTTATAAAATGTTTAAGCAATGAAAACTGAATAGAACCCACTTGACTGTCAGTGTTAATGATAGCTTTAGGTGCACAGCACATCAGTGTTTGACACACACACACACACACACACAGAGTGTAACTAACCATTAAACTCTGTGCAAAGTTTTCACTTTCTTTGCCAAACGCCCCCTTAAACTTCCATGATCTGCAGTGACCAAGACGAGAGCAGAGTGAGAAAATACATAAATGTCCTGCAGGTGAGTTGATACCGACTCTAAACAGCCAACGTCTGTCAACAACTGATGGATACCAGCGTGGACATGTGGGATGCCTGACCCCGTAACAGAGACTGTTAGACTTTATTTCACACTGTTTCAGATTTATTAAGAAAATACTAAAAGTGTCTTTTTCATACCCGACTCTGTGTTGCTTATAGTTTTAAAGCCCGGCATTAACAAATTAATATTTTGCAGCTTCCACCAATAATTAATTAAAGTGAATCATAGTCTAGCCCATGAAGAGATTATAAAATCTATCTCATATCACAATTTATGAGGTTGGCTAGCCAAACAGCTGAAAGCCACTATGTGTAAGTGTGTGTGTGTGTGTGTAAGTGTGTATATATGTGTGTGTGTTTATAATCAGGCGGTGTTATCCAAGCCAAGCAGTCCTACCCTGGCAGAGCTGAGACTGGGGGAGACCCCATCTCTTTCCATCTCTCCAGCTTTGTTTGACTAAGTAGTGCCATGGTGTTGGTGTTGGAGAGGTGCTGGAGTGGCAACAGCAGCAGCCGTGCAGCTTATGCGTGGGCTGCCTGAGCCAGTGGGGCTTGGCACGGAGAGGCAGCATATGTTCATGGCCAGCTTCCTTCCTCCTCTCCCATCTTTCTCCCCCCACCCCCTCACCCCCCTCCTTCTCACTCCTGATAACCCTCATCCTTTCTTTCTTTTCTTTCCCCCATATTTTATTTTCCACTTCTCTCAGGGTTTTTTTTTTCAGCGTCTTTGTGTCACCTGTGGGAGCAGTGCAGATCAAAGGGATGTACCCCCACCATAACTGTGCGTTCACACCAAAAGCTTCCAAAGCGTCAAAACACAGGAAGTCAATTCATTTTCAATGAGAGCCCGGCGACACTTCCAAAGCGTCCAAAGCGTCCAAAGCATCACCAGATGAGAAGGTGAGTCTTGGTTAACTTTAGGGTAATTAGCTATGACGCGGTTCGGCGGCAACCTGTCAGAATAGAGACGTCCTTTGGCTGCCTTTTTTTTCTTCTTTTTTTTGTCCTTCTTCGGCTCCCCAATTACCAGCGGGATCGAACTTTGACGTCAGTCACGTGACGAGCGACCAAAGCGGATGAAAATATTTGCCGTTTTGGAAGCTGTCTTGTCTGAAGCGCACCCTCGAGGAGCTTTTTTGACGCTTTGGAAGCTTTTGGTGTGAACGCCGTCTCCCCAATTTCACGTGAATGCAGCATGAAAAATACAATTGAGTTGCTTGCAATATACAACCGCAACCCTAGATGGAGTAGAGTAGAGTAATTCCTACACAATGTACCTTTAAGCAAAAAATATTTCATACATAAATGATATAACGTAAAAATCTTATCAAGTATTGTATAAAAATATTTTCTGGGAGCTGTCTTGTCTGAAGCGCACCCTCAAGGAGCGTTTTTGACGCTTTGGAAGCTTTTGGTGTGAACGCACACTACAGTAAGGACAGCCCACACTGCCGTCACGTCTTCTAACAGAAACACACACATGCACGCTCTCCTCTTTGTCATTTTGTCACCTGGCATATGATCAGAGAATATTCAGTGCAGCAGGTAATGTGTTGTGGCTGCAAGGGATTGGTCTCTGTTGCATTTTTTGATGCCGATCCAAGGTGTTGGTCACCAGCACCTTGGCCTTTCTCTGCCCTACATAAACACTGGCTGTTATCCAGGCATGTCAGAACCAACCATTTCTGAATACTATTACCTAAATGGGTAGATGTGGACTTGTGCACCAGCAAAGGGTTAACCGTGTCCCAGATAGCCCCCAACCAGCTGTTTCAGCCTTTCACACCTTCTCTCCTGCTGCCTGCTCTCCTCCCTGCCTCCTGGACCAGTAAATGAACACTCATTTGCAAGTTAGATAAATCCTTTGAATGTATTATTGATGCAAACAAATTAGCCTGTAGGCCCCAGACAATACCTAATGGAGCCTTGGCTTATGGGTGAGGTAGTTTCCAGCGAGGGCACTGTCGGTGTTCCAGGATTGATGTCTGCTCTTCTGCCCCGTAATTATTTCTCCTACAAATTATTCAGCTGTTCTGATGCAGTTTGGGGGTTTAAAGCAGTGCTACTTATTGCTGCCTATATGATTCTAGGCCTCAGCCACAGCCACATTCATTAGTTTATTAAAGAAAGGAAGAAAAAAAAAAGACATGGGCAATTAGATAACTGGGATAAAGCCACCGAAATGAGGGGATGTGTTATTATTCAAGTTTATGCATGCTGCCCATAATTCACTGGGGTTTATGTTGCTGTTGCTTTTTCAAGGATATTCTCTTATCTTGTTGTACACAGACACATGCACACATTTTAACAGCCTCGTATAAGCCTGTTCACATATTTACAGAGACTCAAACCGACTCCCGTTCACAAATATGCACAGAGGCAGCGGCAGAATGTGTGTGGCCCCGACAGACACGCACATTTTTGCAAAGGTATGGACACACGCAAACACACACGAAAGCGTAACAAGCTAATGTGTGTGATTTATGCTAGCTAGCGATAGCACGGCGGAAAGGAGAGGTATGGAAAGCGTGCAAAGAGAAAAAGTGAGAGAGGAGATGAGAGAAAGTAGAGGGCTATCACACTGTCCTCAGTGATTAGCACCCAGTATTGATCAGAAGAGGGAGGGGAAGGCAGGCTGAGAGGGGGAGGGAGGGAACGGGGCCCCGGGGCTCGGGCCCCAAATCTCCGGTGGCCTCCTCTGCTCTGTTCTCCTCCCTGCCAAAGTTGGCTGTGTGGCTGTCAGGAGATACATCAAAGAGGGCCCTCATCCTTCCATCCATCCCCTATGCACACACGCAAATACACACATTAATGCATACACACGCGTGCAGCCAGCGCACTCCTCCGGCCTTTGAAAAAATGCTCCATTTGATTACATCATTTTCCCTTTTGTTCCTCTGCGAGACTTTGTATTGTAAATCAAAGCTGATATGTTATCGCACATGCGTTGGAGGAGAGGAGGCCGACACTTGGACACACAGCGCTCGTCCATGTCCATGTGTCACCTGTGAACTTCAGATGTGAAGTTAGAGGCAAATTCATGCAAAACCGCTGATGCACGTTGCCTTCAGGGACAGTTTTTCAGCAAGCAGTCTCTGTATTTACCTCTAAAACAACTCTGTCTGGTAACGTTCTGTTATTATCTCATAGCGTGGTGAATGTGCAGGTCACAACTTGTCCACCAGAGCGTTTTGGAGTTGTTGGATTGTGTATTTGATGAGTTTGATGAGCAAAACCAAGAATCCCATTAGCCTCTGTAGCGTAGCTCTGAGCAGCTTGCGGTTCTGCTCCGCTGTTCTAAAAATAGCTTGCACCGACAATTAAAGGTAACAAACCTACTGCTATGACTATAGGGATTATGGCAATGGGCCAATTTGCCAAAATGTTGAACTATCCCTTTAAAGAATAGAATTTTATTTTATTGTATTTTACTGTATTACAAGTTATTGTCTAGTTTATAAGTTTTATTTTGGTGAATACTTTTACTTTGGGGAATTTGGTGAATTACAGATCTGCTCTCTAGGCCGGAACCAGAATCCAGACCAAATTCAGAGTGAACGGATACCAGACTCTTCTACTCTCTGTATGAAGAGCCCGTCCCTTGTCTCCTGACACTGACCCCACCGGCTTATGCTCAGAGTCAAAACTATAAATTTTAAATTTTCTCAGAGCAAACAGCCTGAATGTAGCTGCCTTTCTTTCTTTCTTTCTTTCTTTCTTTCTTTCTTTCTTTCTTTCTTTCTTTCTTTCTTTCTTTCTTTCTTTCTTTCTTTCTGATAGCATCACTGTGTGACCGGCCTCTCAGACACATCGCTGAACATGCTGGATAGTGTCAGTAGTCAAGAGCTGCAAGTTTCAAGCCATGGCAGCAACCACACACACACACACACACACTCACACACACACTCTCTCACTTACACACACACACACTCAGCCTCATTCTGCTGGTCATGATGGTGTGTCCATGCTCTCTCTCTCTCTCTCTCCAGTATTCAGTGTGTGTAGAGGAAGTGCTCATTACTTTGCGTTCTCTCAGGCCCAGACCTGTGTTAATGCATTTTCTCCTCTTACTGCCCCCCCTTACTCCCCCCCCCCCCCCCCCCCCCCCCCCCTCCTCTGCTCCCTCTGCCTCCTTTTCAGCTGACTCTGGGCTTTGGCAGTCTTATTTGCCTTTCGATCCAGATCAATCTCCATCTTATCTACAGCTCCTGAATCATAAACATTTCATAGGCTTCAGCCTTGACACTGACAGACACTGGGGGGTTGATGGTGGTGGGGGTAGTTGGGGGGGGGGGGGTTGGTGTAAAGTGCCCGTGGAGGCTACTTGATGCTGAACTTCACAGGGTCCGAAGAAAAGACGGCGTGGAGAATATCGCCCTGTCGAACTCCCCCGCACACACTGACTAGCTACAAACCCCATCATGCACAGCTGTCGCACTATCTCTGCAAGAGACACAGACACAGACACACACATAAACACTCACAGCGGTATGCATTTATGTGTGTGTCTGTGTGTGTTTGTGTGCACATATTTGAAGGATGCGTCTGGTTTTTGTCTGCGTGTACGCCGGCGTGTGATGTATTATTCATAAGAAGGAGCATTCATCTCAGTGAGACACCTTCAACAATTTGGAGACGCGGTGTGCTTAACGGCTTAATGTAGTTGCTGCAATTTGGCTCACCTCTGGCTGATTAACACCGACACTCCTCCTGTCCTCGCCGCGCATTGCCTCGCCAAGGATTAGGTGTTATAAGAAACATTGCTTCCAAGGGGGAGTTGATGAATATTTTCCCCAAATTTACCTGACATGTTCTGATTCGAACATCTTTCAAAAAAAAATACCAACCTCTTATTCAATTTCTGTCTCACTATTTAGTCACAAACAGAGGGGGGGTGAGCACTCGACACACACTTCTCACGGCATAGGTAGAATGACCTTGGGTGACTTCGCCTCCACTAGGGTTGCAAAATTCTGGGAATTTTCAAAGTTGGAAACTTTCCATGGGAAATAACGCCCTATATAGACCGAATCGCCTTGTTGTTTACAACTACTTCCGGGTAGAAAACCAGCACATAATTTGAATGAGAACAGTAGTAACGAACGAGAGTTTAGCTATATATATCATATTTTTCACGCCCTATCACCATTTAGACAAATCCGAAATGATTGAAGAAACATTACTATTTCTATGTGTGTGTTTTGTGTTGGTATGTTGTAGTATTTATTCAGTTTGGGGGAATCACAGTGTCTAGAAAGCGTCAGTGGCTCAGCTGACAGCGCAACAGCTAACGGCGGTAGCTAAGCTAACGGCGGTAGCTAAGCTAACATCAGGACGTCAGCTGTTAAAACACTCCCGTTGTCGGACACGACATGAAACTACTCCAGTTAGCTCAGTCATGTTGTAACTCAGATATCCACTGGAGAAAATATTTTTTCATGGACCGTTTATTGAGTCACAGAGTTATTAAAGTTAAACAGGTAGCTAACCGTTAGCCTGGCTAATCTATGATAACCATGACTAATTACAAAAATGTGCACACAGAAATAGTAATGTTTGTCCAATCATTGGTTTTATAAACTTTACAAACATCAGATTAGTCTAAACGGCTCATGAAAAATGAGATATAGCGAAACTCTCGTTCGTCACTATTGTTCTCATGCTGGTTTTCTACCCGGAAGTAGTTGTAAACAACAAGGAGATTCGTTCTATTCAATTTCTGTCTCACTATTTAGTCACTATCAGAGGGGGGGTATAAGCACTCGACACACTTCTCACGGCAAAGGTAGAATGACCTTGGGTGACTGCGTGTGTCTCCACTCACTGTGTAGCCTATGTGTGTGTCTAAATGGAGGATGCACGCTTTCCTTTTCCTCATTTCTCCTTTGTCTCCTTTCCTTTTTTTTTTTTTTTTGCAAAACAGCAGGTCAAACTTTTACTTTGTGTGTGTGTGTGTGTGTGTGTGTGAGAGTGAGAGTGCGAGTGCTGCCAACAGTGGAGCAGTCAGCAAAGTGCCACCTCAGCACCTGTGCTTTAATGATTAATACCATATTGATGGTCTCAATTAATTTCCTATTACACCACCAGAAGGCTGTGGTCGCTCTGTCTCTGTCACGGCCCCGCGTGCTTGTTTTTTTGGGAAGCCTCTTTGTGGCAGCTGCTGGATGGAGATAGTAGGCTATGCTTCCTCACTAACCTCACGCACACAATTTTACAGACACAAGTAGCAAACACACACACAGTATATCTTATGGAAACACACATTCACACTATTACACGCCCGTTTGCTCCTCACATTTCACACGCTTGCACACAGATAAACAAATAAAATGTAACTTTTTGTCAAATGTTTTTTTTTATTTCTCTCTTTTTTTTTAAAGGGGACTCGCTGTGTTTTGGTTATAATATTCAGAAATGATCAAAAAACTCTTCAGAGCCCCAGAGACTCAGCTACGCCTCTTTGTACAGGGCTCCGCAGCCATTTTTTTTTTTTTTTTTTTTTACAAGCCACTACTTTTACCTGATTGTGTGACTTTGCTTCAGACAGAGCAACCCCTTTACTTTGATTTGCATTTGAACCCGGTATGATATGCACCGCTGCGTTTCAGGCCATTTTCCAAAGCCTATGCTTTTTTGCGTCTTGCATAATCCCCTCGCCCTGCAGCGCTGCCGCGTATTTGTAACAGTGTGTAAGATACTGATTTATTCCCATGATGCTCTCCCTCTCCCTCTCCCTCTCTCTCTGTCTCTCTTCCTCTCTGAGCTGTGATTTGACAACACGTTCCCATGACCTCAGCTGTCTGCAGACCTGCTCAACTCGCAGCCAACACTGCCCCTGCAGAGCGGCTGGGGAAATGCTTTTTTTTTTTTTTTTTTTTTTTTTTTTGTCGATCAGATTGGCAGACTTCTGATCCCGCCTCTTCTCTTCTCTTCTCTTCCTCCTCTATTCATTACCTTTTTTCACATCCCATTCACAACTTCTTATCTCTGGCCGCTCCGCACTTCACCCCTCCATCTCTCTCTAATATGCTCTGTTTATCTGAACCTCTCTCTCACACACACATACACACACATACACATACACGCACACGTGGCGGCACGCTCACACACTGTCTTTATTTTTCATTTTTCATGTGGACCCAATACACACCACCGGTTGCTAGGAAACCATTTGAGCGTTTTTTTTTCTTTTTTTCTTCCCAGGGGCAGACGTTTGATTACCCATTTGTATGGTGTGTATGCATGCATGTGTGTAGCTGTGTGTGTGTGTGTGTGTGTGTGTGTGTGCGTCTCCAGAGAGAGGTCTTGCCAAGCTGAGCTCTGGGGCTGCTCCAGTATCCAGCCCATAGTAATAATAATGAGCCCCTCACCATGTTTGACAGAGCACACAGCCTCAGCGCTCCTGTGTTGTCCACTGCTGTCGTCACTGTGTTGTGTGGAAGTCAGTCTCTTGATGTGTGTGTGTGTCTGCTGCTGTGGGCTGCAGATCTACATATGTGTGCGTTTTGCGTCAGATTGCGCTTGACTGGGGTCTGTTCTCTGCTACAATGTCAACAGTTGTTTTATTTATTTGCACAATTAAAAATGACATAGCTAAAAGTAACAATTTAACAGTTTAAAGTGCATCAAGAGGCGAAAACTCAAGGAGCTTATCAGGTGCCTCCACCTATAGCTAACAAGAAATTATAATATCATACTAAAGAAAACAAAATATACAAATGAGCAATTAGAAATACAGTATATAGATGATAGAAATATATGAATAACAATCAAGAGTACAATTTAAAAATATGTGTCATGTCAGTACATCCATTATTATTTATGCCAGAGCAGTTCCATTTACAAAACATCCTTTATAACCTTGTACAGATGAGCTTTTTTTTGCTAAGTGGGAATATGTATCCCATAGTTTGACTCCCCTGTACCGTATTGTATATGATTGACCCCTGGTTGTAACACATTTTGGAGGATGCAGCTCTAACGCTCGACAGGTTGCATGAGTATGGACCTGAGAGTTTGTAGTGAAATAGTCTTTGAGGTGAGCAGGAATGCTTTCCTCCTTTAAAGCAGAAGTAAGCGATCCGGTGGTTTTGGCTATAACTTCCTGTCAGCCGATGGAGTTAGCAGTCCCCGCCCTCGTCCCTACGTCACCACATTCACGCGCATCCCTTGGCTGCACACACAGAGAGGACCGCCCGTTTATGCCGTTCTCTCTCCTCATTGGATAAAGGTTGTAGGATACGAGGAAAGTTTTCTCCTCGGCTTACAGCAGAGCAGAGTGACTGACAGACCCGTGTTTCAGACCAAACACTCTATATAAGTGATTGCTGTCGGAAGATAGAACTATTTAAGACTTATATTAACACAAACATTCTGCTTACTTCTGCTTTAAGACCTTGATTTCTATTATAAATGTTAAGAATATGAAGTTTCTGAAACAAAGGAGGAGTTGTTGTCGTTGTTGTCGTTGATGCTGACAACCGGTGTTATCTATTATTGTTCAGCGGGCCGTTGCAGAGGCAGATATAGTGTCCAGGTTGGACTGTCTGTCTTGCTGCTGGACACACATCAGTCCTCCATGTGACTCCCTGTTTAGAAATGCACCAGCACATCTCTCTCTCTCTCTCTCTTTCCCTTGGCTGCTGCTCCTATGAAGTCCTGATTCGCTCACAGACATGGGCAGAGGCACATAAATAGCCCGCCTTGTCGACTGGCACGGGGAGAAAAGACGACGCGCACAAACAAATCAGACTCAACACTGGTATGAAAGGGAAGCGAGAGCACAGAGAGAGACAGAGAGACAGACAGAGAGAGAGAGAGATGGCATTAGCAGTGTTTTCCGCCTCCAAATGAATTGCACTATGTCCCTAAGAGAAAGAGATGAAAATGAGACAGAGCAAGCGAGGGGAAAAGACTCGCACAAGCCAGAGGTTGAGAGGTATTGTGAGGCGGAAACAGAAAGAAAAGAACCATGAAGAGAGAAAGAGAAAGAGAGCACACGGTTAAATCCTCCCCGCATCGGAGAGAGAAAGGCTCAGTAACTTCCTTTTCCCCTTTTTCCCTTTTATTCCAGTGTGACTCAGTGTCACCTGGATGGCCACTGAATATTAGGATCAGTGCCATGGGCTGAGCCAAGGCCATTATGGCGGCCGGATGGGCTCCTGATGGCCCTTTCTCCTGCTTGCCCCTGGGCAGCGTGGCCTCTCACTTGGGACCACCACAACTAATGGAGAGGGTAGTGTGTGCTCTGTAAGGGCTTTAGGAAGAATAAGTGGGCTGTAAACTGTGAGTTGAGTTGTGGCAGCTAAAGGGGTTTCAATGCCTCACTGCCCGGCTTACCGCCTGACTTACTGCCTGCCTGCCTGCTTGGCATCCAGAATACTCCTCCATATTCAGGCTCTGAATACTGGCCTTTTGCACTTTTATTGTAATGCATGCAGACACTTGGCACAGCAACAAACACACTCCACCTTTTTTTTTTCTTTTTTTTTACTGTGGTGCTGCACTGCACAAATAAAATATTTCAAAGCAGGGAGGAGCCACACAAAAATAGAGGAGCACTCTCTTGCATACTCACTCGCTCACTCACAAACATGTAGCAATGTGGGATGCGCTCACATATCTGCACAATTACACACACAAGTGCACAGACATGTGCGTGCGTGCACACACACACACACACACTTGCATTCCCCCACCCAGAGTGAAGCAGTTCTGCCCCTCTAAGCTGAGTTATTTAAAGCCCCGCTCTCAACTCCATCGGAGTGATTATGTGCTACTGAATTAAACATCACAGGCCTCAGCCCCTGGCTTCCTCTGAAACACGCTCAAACATGCTGGCCTCTTCCTGTTCCTCAAAAGTTCCAAGTTCTGCCTTTCATATCTCCCAGCCGGTACACTAACGGTAGGTAGCGGAGGTAAAGAGATGCAGTAGGAGTCTTCCCCTGAATCTGGATCTCCCGCTAAGCCTCTGCTCTCACAGACCTTGGACAGAGGCAGTTTAGACAATTCATGTTAAGAAACCGACTCCCACCCTCCGAGTCCTGGATCGGTACCACCACCACCACCAATCCCACCCCAGGAATCGTTTTAGCTTGGCACTCGGCAGCCGAGCCGTCGGTAGTTTGGTGGAGAGCCGGGTGCAGCAGAGGGTGAAGTGTAGCAGTTAAGTTGAGCGTTGACTCCAGACACCCCCAATTAGGATGTCTGTATTCTAAACTGGGAACATTTAAACAAAGAGTTTGTCATAGAGGAACCTGGAGAGAGAGAGGGAGAGTGGGGGTGCAGGTTCAGATAAGGGATTACTCTGCTACCTAGACGAGAGCTTCAGGCTGTTTGCTGCGTTTTTTGGGCAGGTTTGACGTAGAGTTTTGTTTACTTCGGTGTGTGTGTATGTGTGTGTGTGTGCACCTCTGTGTGTCTGCACGAGGCAAAGCAGCAGCCAGCCACCCCCACATTCAAAAAAAAAAACACACCCGTTGGCAGCGAGCGATAAAGGCTCCAAAACAAAAGAGGGAAGAAGAAGTCTTGTGCCTTGTGGAGGTGAACTTACAGCACCACAGAGGCAGCTGACCTTGAAATGAGCAGTGGTGTTTGGGGACAGGCGGCGGCGGCAGTGGTGGGGGGGTGAGAGGGAGGGGTGGGGGGAGGGGCAGGAGGGGTGGGGGGGCGGCGGTGTTTAAGAGTGCAACCTCAGTGCCAGAGGCCAGGAGGCGGCCTAATGACTGGCACCCCATGCCATCCATCACCATGCCACTGCCAGGGCAACTGCCCCCGCAGCCCAGGGAGCAGGAGCAGGAGCAGGAGCAGGAGCAGGCAGGGCCTCGTAGCGCTTCACACACACACACACACATACATACAGATGTTCCAGATGCACGGACGGAAGGAAAGAAGGGAAGAAAGAAGAAAAGAAAGATGAAGGGAGGGAACAGATTCGTTCAAGGAATGAAGGAATTAATGATTGTGGAAAGAAGGAAGAGAAGAAGGAAGGAAAGAAAGATGGAGGGAGGAAAAAGATCAGGTCAATTGGATCAAAGGAGGAAGGAAGAGAAGGACGAAGGGAAGGAAGGAAGGGAAAAAGATGAAAAGAAAGATGGAGGGAGGGAACAGATTTGTTCAAGGAAGGAAGGAAGGAATTAAGTGGAAAATGATTGTGGAAAGAAGGAAGGGAAAAGGGAAGGAAAGAAAGATGGAGGGAGGGAGGGAACAGATCAGGTCAATTGGATCAAAAAAGGAAGGAAGAGAAGGACGAAGGGAAGGAAGGAAGGAAGGAAAGAAGGAAGGGAAAAAGGAGGGGAAGGCAGAAGGAGAGAGGGAACAGATTGGGTCAATCGGGTCAAAAAAGGAAGGAAGAAGGAAGGAAGGGAAAAAAGAAGAAAAGAACGATGGAGGGAGGGAACAGATTCGTTCAAGGAAGGAAGGAAGGAATTAAGTGGAAAATGATTGTGGAAAGAAGGAAGGGAAAAAGGAAGGAAAGAAAGATGGAGGGAGGGAACAGATCAGGTCAATTGGATCAAAAAAGGAAGGAAGAGAAGGACGAAGGGAAGGAAGGGAAAAAGGAGGGTAAAGTAGAAGGAGAGAGGGAACAGATTGGGTCAATCGGGTCAAAAAGGAAGGAAGAACGAAGGGACAGAAGGAAGGAAGGAAGGAAGGAAGGAAGGAAGGAAGGAAGGAAGGAAGGGAAAAAAGAAGAAAAGAAAGATGGAGGGAGGAAACGAAACACACACACATACAGATGTTCCAGATGCACAGACAGTCTGAGGAAAGATGCACACCACAAAGTCTAATATGCGTCGCACGCACACACACACACACATAGCATGAATGCAGTTAACAATAGCAGATGCACTCGGTCTCACACTCACAGCTCATTGGGCTCGTTCTGCATGCACACTGATGGTACGGACGCCAGGCGACGTACAGGAATCTGCCTCTAGACGCTCATTCACACGCTATTTATAATTTAATGTAGGCAGACGCAAATATACAAAGGCACAGATAGATCCACAAACACAAACATAGCAACACACGCGCCTCCCCTCTGTATTTACGCCTTGATGCTGAATGTTTGTGACAAAACAATTGACTGCTCCTGCTTTCATGATGTTTTGTATTGAAATGGATATCCCTGTAGCGAGCTGGTGCAATTCTCCCATGAAGAGCTGTCTCCTTCCTTTCCTCCTCTGCTTATTTTCCTCCCAGTTCCTTCCTCAGAGTAAAAGTGGAAGATGAGGAAGAGGAAGAGGAGGAGGGAGATGGAGATGGAGGGGCTTTTCCCATATACCTGTGTGACAGACTTTGAAGCCCCCCCCTTCCCTTCCCTTCCCTTTCCCGTCCCTATTCCTCGGTGGGGGTTATTTTATCAGAGAGAAACAAGGTTTCCCCACCGCACTCCTCGGCTCATCCACGTTCCATGAAGCATCCCCTCTCAATTAAGATCCTTTCATGTTAATGGTGTTCTTATCGCACTTGTGCACGGGTTGTGAAAGCGAGGCCCTGCTATGTTGGAGTACAACCACGGAGCAGAGCAGAGCAGAGCGGCTGCCTGACAACACGAGAGCTGCTCCTCTCATTCTTCTAACTGTCTCTGCCTCCTCTCTGTCTTTTCACATACAGTATCTCCATCTGAAACTCTTTCTCTGTCTGTCTTTCTCTCTCCAGCCTCTTTAAATACCCTCCTGTTGTCCTTCTGGGTCAAATTGACCCAATCTGTTCCCTTCTTCAATCCTTCCTTCCTTCCTTCCCTTCGTCCTTCTCTTCCTTCTTTTGATCCAATTGACCTGATCTGTTTCCTCCCTCCAACTTTCTTTTCTTCTTTTTTCCCTTCCTTCCTTCCTTCCTTCTGTCCCTTCGTTCTTACTTCTTCCTTCATTTTTGACCCGATTGACCCAATCTGTTCCCTCTCTCCTTCCACCTTCCTCTCCTTTTTTCCTTCCTTCCTTCCTTCCTTCCTTCCTTCCTTCCTTCCTTCCTTCCCTCCTTCCCTTCGTCCTTCTCTTCCTTCCTCCTTTGATCCAATTGACCTGATCTGTTTCCTCCCCCCATCTTTCTTTCCTTCCTTTTTCCCTTCCTCCTTTCCACAATCATTTTCCACTTAATTCCTTCCTTCCTTCCTTCCCTTTTTCCTTCCCTGAACGAATCTGTTCCCTCCCTCCATCTTTCTTTTCTTCTTTTTTCCCTTCCTTCCTTCTGTCCCTTCATTCTTCTTCGTTCCTTTTTGACCCGATCTGTTCCCTCTCTCCTTCTACCTTCCTCTCCTCTGTCCCTTCCTTCTTTCCTCCCATCTTTCCCTTTATCCTTCCTTCCTTGACCCAGAAGGACAACAGGAGGGTTTTAAACAGGGATCCCACTGTGTTTGTCATTAAGGAGACCCCCCCCCCCTCCCCCTTGTTAAGTTTTGCTCCTGTAAAACTTTGGCACCTTGATGTGTGATTGTTATACAGCTCGTCGGCGTCCAGGAGGCCAGAAAACGTCACGTTTAAGTCGTCAACGTGGGCATCTGTGCCACCGTAACAACTGACCCCCCCCCCCCACACACACACACACACACACACACACACACACACCACCACCACCACTCCAGGTTTTATACAGAACGGTGAGACAGCCGCTCCTGCTTTTGGACCGGCTGTATGTTTTTTTTTAAAGGAGCTTTTGTCACCGAAGCAGCTACATGGAGGTGTTGGGAGAGAGAGAGAGAAAGGCAGAGGTCACGGAGACTTAACAAGACAGCGGACACATTACTGGACCACTCATACCGCAGATTCCACCAATATGTGTGTGTGTGTGTGTGTGTGTGTGTGTGTGTGTGTGTGTGTGTGTGTGTGTGTGTGTGTGCGCTCAAGCCTCAGTCAGTTAGTTACAGTACATATTCGGCTGTAGAGCTTGAACATACACATCGGCGGCCGCTTCACATTCAGCTACAGAATAGAAGGTCATTGTATCTGTCTCCGCCGACATCCAACTCCTTGTGTGTCTTCAGCTCCATTAGCGACTCTCTCTCTCTCTTTCTCTCTCTCCCTCTCTCTCTCTCTCTCTCCCTCCTTGTCTTGTGGAGTAGAACAGGGTGTATGACTCCAGGACGAGGTAGGCAGTCACTGAGAGATCGTAGGAGCACTGGCTGCCTCTAAGTGCGTGGGTGCCAGAGAAACCTGTTGCCTGGCTACAACAGCACCTTTATCCTCCGGTTGCGATGGCGATGTCTTGGATATCACATATGCATGCGTGTATGTGTGTGTGTGTGTGTGTGTGTGTGTGTGTGTTGAGTTTTGGCACGCCAACTTTCTCATGCGTGTCTCCTGCACTGTGTATTAGTTCAGTTTTTTTTTTTTTACAAGCTTTGTGCACTGATGTGTTTGTGTGCGTGTGTCTATGAGGGAGGGGCAGGAAGGCGCTCCACCACCCACTCAGCAGGCCTTCCGCCCCCATGGCTGACTCCCCAAGACTCCGCTAGTAATTAGCTCAACATCTATCCATCTGTTCTAGGGAGGAGGCGCAGTAAACATTAACACAACAACACAGCAACATCAAAACGCTGGCTGGAGAGTTAGTAGACGACGTGCTACATTTTTTTTACGCATTTTACGTGATCATCATCATCATCGTTGTGCTCTTAAAAGGCCAAGCGAGCTCACAACACAGCAACAACATGCTGACATGTATGTATTTATAGTCCACACATGTATTATCATACAAACGCATATTCATAGAGAAACAAAACGGCTTCCCATCCTCATCCACACACCTCATCACCACAGGCTCCGGCTGCAACTGTATCCCACCCCCCAACCCGCTCCCCCTTCTTCTCCTCCACCACTGCGGAAGTGAGCTTGGAAAGCTGCCCTGAGACCCGCACGGGGAACGAGCGAAAAAACAACCAAAAGACTACATTACACAATTAATCAATAAGTTAATGAGACCTCATTTTCTCCGGAAAATAGTATCCAGGCAAAAAGTTCCCCCTCAGCCTTTTTTTTTTTTTCCTTTTTTCTTTTTTTCACCTGCTCCTAGAGAACCAACTCCTGATATTACACCGTGGAAAAAAGAAAGCAGCCAGCAGGAAATTAAATTAAATTACCATCCTGATAGATTTATGTGACGCTTTACATTTTCATTGTGTTGTTTCCCTCTCAAAGTGGAGGAACAGGGCCGGAGTTGGGGAGAGAACTGTTAAACACGCTGTAAAGTGAGACGACGAGAGAGGAGAGAGGAAGGAGCAGAGAAAGTTCCAGACTAGGGATGTCACGATTACTTGCTTTCACGATTAATCGCGGTATTAAAGGGATAGTTCAACATTTTGGCAAATTGGCCCATTGCCATAATCCCTATAGTCATAGCAGTAGGTTCGTTACCTTTATTTGTCGGTGTAAGCTATTTTTAGAACGGAGGAGCGGAGCGGCAGGCTGTTCAGAGCTACACTATGGAGGCTAATGGAATTTCTTGGTTTCCCTCATCAAACTCATCAAATACAAAATCCCAAAACTCCAAAACGCTTTCGTGGACAAGTTGTGACCTGCACAATCACCACGCTATGAGATAATAATAGAACGTTACGAGACAGAGTTGTTTTAGAGGTAAATTCATGCAAAACCGCTGATGCGCGTTGCGTTCAGGGACAGTTTTTCAGCAAGCAGACTCTGTATTTACCTCGAAAACGGCTCCGTTTCGTAACGTTCCATTATTATCTCATAGCGTGGTGAATGTGCAGGTCACAACTTGTCCACGAAAGCGTTTTGGAGTTTTGGGATTTTGTATTTGATGAGTTTGATGAGGGAAACCAAGAAATTCCATTAGCCTCCATAGTGTAGCTCTGAACAGCCTGCCGCTCCGCTCCTCCGTTCTAAAAATAGCTTACACCGACAAATAAAGGTAACGAACCTACTGCTATGACTATAGAGATTATGGCAATGGGCCAATTTGCCAAAATGTTGAACTATCCCTTTAAACGCCAGAATTTATCGCAAAGATTCCTAAATACGTCACTTTCCAAAAAAGATTATGTCTTGACAAATGTGTAAAGGTAAATGCACAGATACACGGTCCAGTTACCTAATGTAACATTGAATTGGTAGGAATTTAAAAGTTTGCATGTCATTTGTAATTAAAAAAAACAAAAAAAAACTGATTAAAATAAACTTAAAGGGACATTGTGTAACTTACACTGATGCTGCATTCACCTGCAGTCGGGCAGACGGCCATTGGTAACAAACCAGATGTCATTTTAGTCACAGAAGTCCAGAGAAAGACGGTAAAACGTGGGTCAGGTCAACAATACGACATCGCTATGACAACATATTGTCACGTGTATTGTTTTGCCTCGTGCTGACGGACCACTTGTTTACATAGAGGCTTGTTTATGCCGTAACGTGCAGCGGCTGCTGTCCCTCTGCCGTCTGCCCAATTTCACGTGAATGCAGCATGAAAAATACGATTGAGTTGCTTGCAATATACAACCGCAACGCTAGATGGGGGTAATTCCTACACAATGTACCTTTAAACACTTGGTAAAGATGACATTTAATTCCCCTTGGGAATATACAATAATTGGTCCTTTATTAACAGATACTTAAAATATTTTGTGTAAATAATTAGCTTCGTAATTGTTTAGACTATATTTGATTTTACACATACTGTTGGGAAATGAATGCATAATATTCGTGTTAATTGTAATACCGTATTTATTTCTCTGTACCAAGAAAATCTATAATCGTGACATCCCTATTCCAGATGCCATATAAATATATACGCCTCTGCCTTCCTCTGTTTTTTACAGCAGATAGCAGATTCCTCATAGGAAAGACACAGAGACGCAGATTTACTTGTGTTTTGGATGAGCTGCGAGGCCGCCACATGCTCCCAGCGTCTGTGTGTGCGTTGTGCGTGTTTGTGTAGCTTCGGTCGGTGTGAGGAGGGAGGGAGGAAACAGCTGGGCGTGTGTGGGTGTTGGACTGTTTGTAACCACGTGTGATTGTGTTCAGCTAACCTTTGTGTGTCTTGCAGTGGCGTATGTACAGTTAGGTGTCTGTTGCGGTATGCTAATGAGTGTGTCCATCCATGCTCAGTCTGTTTGTGCATGTGTATGTGTGCGTGTGTGTGTGTGTGCGTAGCCTACACTACACATCACAACACTATACATCCATGTACGCTCATAATTGAATGGAGCCGTCTGAAACGTTCGCTGCTCTCCTTCCTAGTAAAGATTGAGGGCATCTCTTAGCTATTGACACAGCTGGTGGAGCCATCTGGGTGCATCACACACACACACACACACACACCTCTCCCTGTGCCATCTCCATCCACACAGTGCAGCAGTCGTCACCCAGTGTCCATACCAATGACAGGGGACAAGGAGAGCAGTGAGATAACACGGTGCAATGTCCAGCAGCTCCAGCTCCTGGTGGAAGTTTCCTCCTGAGACTCAGGGCCGCTGCTAGGAACTCTGGGGCCCACTGAAAGAGTACTAAAGTGGCCCCCTGCCCCCATGACTTTTCCCCTTCTTTCTTAGACTACGTACTGTATGTATTATCATTTTTTATTACACGGCTCTATTGAATGCTGCTCTCTGATTGGTCCATTGCTGCGTTCTACGGTCCGTTATTTCTGTATAATGACCGTCGTCAAGTATAACAGACCGTTGCTAGGGACTTATGTTTCATTTTTACCGTCATTAAACAGTTTCGGACTAATAGTGATGTTAGATAAACGACTTGTAACTTGTTACAGGGAGAGTGGAGGCTCCTTACTTCCACATCGTGGCTGGAAACCGAATTCCGCATTGAGCGGCCCTATATCCTGCGTGTCATTCCCCCTCTCTCTCTGCCTCCACATTTCCTGTCTCTCTCAACTGTCCTATCAAATAAAGGCATGAAAAGCCTAAAAGTATACTTAAAAGAAAACAAAAAACATTATGTTTCAAATGAATTATTTCACTCGTAAACCGTGTAATAAGCAGGATAATGTATAGTTGGTTGGTTGTTATGGAGAAATAAACCCCTTAAGGTTGTATGAAACAACCTGTTGGGGTTTATTTCTCCTCCGAACTATACATTATCCCTTACTTATTTACTTTGTTTTGATGCTAATGCAGCGTTACATATGAGTATTAGTCAGGGTCTTATGCAGAATAATTAATTCATACAAAGATTAGACTACTGGGTTTTTGTGTGGGCCCTACTGGGCGCTGCTGGGCCCCAAGAATGATCATCATCACCTTTCTCCCCTCTACAACGGCCCTGCTGCCTGAGACTCTGCTCTACATCATCACGCCTCCTTCCTTCTCCACCACCGCCACCACTGATGCTGCTGCACCGAGACACATCACACATGCTGCCGGTCGCAGTCGGGACGTTTTATTTCATAGAAGTAATTGTTTATGTGGATGTGTTTTGACCCCCTCCCCCCCCCCGTCTCCTCAGCCGGCCAACCACACCCCTGTCTGATGAAAAGGGAGAAGGAGAAGGAGAAGAGGAGGAGAGGAGGGGGGTGGGGGGGTTGTGTTCCCCCCAGATTAATGGTACACACTGAGAGGGAGCGCAGACCTACAGTAGCAGCGCCTTGATTTATCTGCCACTTAGTACTGATGAAGCTTCAAACTGCAGTCACACACACATGTTGTCACGGCATTTTTCTCTATCAAGGTCTTTGTTGGTTTGTCGATTCCTGCGTCTTGTTTAGCTGCGAGTCCGTGCACGTGTGTGCGTGCGTGCGTGGGTTTGTGTTCGTGCTTTATATTCATACATCTGTTTACAATCTCTCTTCTTCCATATACACCGTGCTCTTACACCCATACCTGCCTCCAGGTCTGTTGTAATCATCAGTGCAGCTTTAACTTGTACCCGATGTGTCACTGTGGGGATGTTGTGCTGTATATTGTGTGTATATTGTGTGTCTGGTTTGGATGTTTATGATAAATTGGGAGCGATAAGGACTGAAAAACGGGAACATTCCTTGTGTGAGTTTTTTTTTTTTTGTGCCATGCTTCGTAATCAAAGCTTTTCATGATTACAGAAGCGAATTGATGTGTCGTTCACGCCGGCAAAACCGACATTCCTTTTAAACGCCACCTATTATCCATAAGCTGTCAATTTAGGGAATTTGCAGAGGTAACCCAGTAACAATTTGCAGGCAGCAAATTGTTGAGATTTGACTTGGTAAATACAGGCAGAGTTAATTGAGGGCATCAGCTCACCATGTGGGAGGACTTGACAAAATGCCATAAGTGTGTTACATGAGCACACATTGTAATTATCACACGTATACACATACAAACACACACACCCCATCCGAGCGCACACACGTTGTGGAGATACAGATA
Source organism: Trachurus trachurus (assembly GCF_905171665.1). Taxonomy (NCBI): domain Eukaryota; kingdom Metazoa; phylum Chordata; class Actinopteri; order Carangiformes; family Carangidae; genus Trachurus; species Trachurus trachurus. The sequence goes on along the minus strand of NC_139901.1, from coordinate 30,376,524 downwards.
GTCACGTAATGAGTCAGATTATTGCAGATTTCTGATCCTAGATTTGTTCTGCTCCCCGCTCGTGCGTTTCCTCCTCTGTTCCTGGGTTCAGTAAATGTGTGTGTGTGTTTGTGTGTGTTTGTGTGTTTGTGGGGGGGCAGTTACACTCCAGCAACATTTTTACTTCTCTCCAACCAGCTGGCATGTGATGTTCCACATAAAAGCCCTCACAGCTGAGCCACAGTATCCAAGTGTCACCACCACTCAACTATTGTTCGAACATATTAAAAAAGATAAAGAAAGAGAAAAAAAGTGTCATATAAAATAAGTAACACATTATAGTGTCCTAAAAAACAAGTCCCAAACAAATGCTTGAAAAGGAGTGGGAGGAAGCCGAGCTTTTCAGTTCCCACCCCTTTATCACTACTTTATCATCATTCCATAATCAATAAGACCAGATAAACAGAATACAAGAAGACACAGTCACAGACTCACTCTCAGTTTCATCATCACCTATAGTCAAGATGATATTCCAACCTACTTTTCCTCATTCTCATATATTTTTAGAAACATGTTTTTATATAATTTTTTTTTAACAGTTTTATATTTGTGCTATTTTTTAGTTCATTCTCCAGACCATTCCACAATTGCACCCCACAGACTGATATGCACATACTTCTCAGAGTTGTTCTGACATTATCTTTCTCACCCGGAAGAAGGTTATATCTTGCTTTGTCCATGATTTGTGCAGTCTTGTGCTTAACCAGATCGGTGAATTTCAGAGTGTGTGCTTTTATGAATAATGCGTTTAAGATATCCATTGTTATTGACATTGATTCTTATTGCCCTTTTTTTGTAATGTGCATAACGGCTGTAGGTTGGATTTGTAGGTATTACCCCATATCTCCACACAGTAGCTCAGATATGGAAGTATGAGTGCATTATACAGAGAATTTAGTGATTTATAGTCCCGAATGTGTCTTGATTTCCCCAAAAATCAAGACATTTAGCCAGTAATCTTTGCTATTTTTGCTTTGACATGATTAATACGTGGTTTCCAGCAGATTTTATGATCAACAATCACACCCAGAAATCGTATATTCAAGAAACTCTGCTCGCTATCTAACCGAGACTGTGTTAGTGGTGTAACATCTCGTCTCTTCTTCCTCCCCCTCTCCTCTCCTCTCCTCTCCTCTCCTCTCCTCTCCTCTCCTCTCCTCTCCTCTCCTCTCCTCTCCTCTCCTCTCCTCCCGCAGAACCCTGACATTGTGCTCGTCCACTATTTGAATGTTCCAGCCATTGAGGATTGTGGGAAACCATGCGGTCCGATCCTGTGCTCCATCAACACGGACAAGAAGGAGTGGGCCAAGTGGACCAAGGAGGAGCTGATCGGCCAGCTCAAGCCCATGTGTGAGTATCTATCTGAGCATAATCCCCATTCAGAACCAACCGTGGCGTGCAGCACTCACATCATCCGGGTCCAATTGTTTATTCATAGCCTTTAATATAAACAGTTGCTGTCTCCTTTCTCTAGTGGTTTTAATAGTTTTACATGTCTGATGCATTAAAAAAAAACAAAGATGAAACATAGTGGCTGTTGTTTTGGTCTGAGGATCTTAATGTCCGGTCCTATTAGCTGATAGCTGGTACACTTAGTGCCCTCAGCTCCTCAGTCACGGAGCATCTTGGCCCAGTGTTTTCCACCGCACTGTGTTAGATGAGTCGGAGCTCTTCCCCTGGAGCCGTCTTGTGAGTTACGGGGTCAGAGTTCAGCTCTTCCCACCACCAGACCTCTGGCACCGGTCTGGTCGGTCTGAGAGTGCAGCTTCTCTCCGGCCCGTGAGGGGAAGTCGAGGCAGAGGGAGAGGGCGGCGGGCTGGGTTATTGATTCACGTTAGTGCGTGGGAGCAAGAATGTTTGACTCACCAGAAATCCCCCATCCACCCTCTCTCTCTCCCTCTCTCTCTCTGTCTTCCCCCTCAGTGGATTGATCCCTGTCGTTATCAGCTTTACTAATGCTCTGTGAGATGCACTATGTGTTTTTTTACGAGTCTCCAGACCGGCCCAAAGAGATGAGGCAATGTTTTGGAAAAAAGTCAGGCTTTGTCTGATGATGATAATAGCCAAACGGGGCTTGTGGGGCATTGAAAATCTCTCAGAGAGCCGTTAAGGTACCTTTAACAGCCAGACTGTGATTCGGGGTGTGTCTGGCCGCGGCCGGCAGGGCTGTGACTGATATTCCAATGGCCAATTATTGGTGATGTGGCCAGGTAAAGAGGAACGTGTCAGCAGCTTTTTACAAGTGCACACGCATGCCGGCTGCATACTGACAAGGCAGACCAGACCATCATCTCTGAGATCTTGGCCATTTTGTTACCCTCCTCCTCCTCCTCCTCCTCCTCCTCTTCAGCTGCTGCTGCGCTTGCTACAGTATCAGTTTGAGGACATATTTTAACATAAAGTCTCACCTCAGGACAGTAACTGAGCAACAACGGCCTACTGTATTCATTACGTCTGTGGCTTAATGTAAAAACCAAGCACAATTTGCAGTAATGCGTAAAGTCATTAACTTTGGGAGTTGTTGGGACAAAGAGGGAGAGTGTGAGATGCCTTCTAGCTGCCAGGCTACATGAGGGGGCTACATAAAGACCAAAAAAAAAAAAAAGAGGGGAAAAAAATCCCTCTCGTGCTTCTTTCCGTCTTTGCTTTCTATCTTTCTTCTCCTCTCTATCCCTGTCTCTTTTTCTTGGAACAGCCAGCATGTCAACACAAGCTCGCTGATGGAGCAACATTGCCACCTAGTGGCGATGTGAGATAATAACTCTGTCCCAAAGACTTGTGATGAAGTCATACTATATTATCCATGCATTATTTTATGTTAAATTATACATAAGCTCTTTCCATACGACTTGCATCTATTAGTAGATGTGGTTTGCACCGCACAGGAATATTATATATGAGCAGCGCTGTGGATCATTTTCCGTAGCAGAACTTCCATGCTTCTTCAAAGGAAAACAGATTTTCTTCATAGTTTGACACAGGCTCATATATTATATGTGTGTGGCTGTGTGTTACGTAACGATGATGGTTTCATTTTCACGAGCTGATTCTTTCGGATTCATGTCAAATAGTTATTTTTCTAGAACAATGTCAACTTCTGGCGGCGTAATTGCCCTCTTCCATCTCCCTTTTTGTTATTCTCGTCACGATATTTCAGCGCACAAGCCATTTGACACCTCTAATGATACAACAAAACACAACAAAAGGAAAAAAAAAAAGGGGATTTCATGGCTCGGTTGAGCTTATTCTGTCTCTCCCCCCCCCACCAAAAAAAAAAAACGCACGCATGCACGCCGTCACAGAAACTTTCACATGCACGGATGCTCACACGCAGCAGCAGCTCTGGTGAAACACGGCCTTGTCTGACCTTGTCCTCCTTAACACCCCGCAGTGTTTGATGAGGAAGGGAAGAAGCGAAGGGGGTGAGAAGGAGGGTAAGAGAGTGGCATCACTACTCAGTCACGCTACAGTTCCATAGACAAGGCAGCGCGGCTTGATTCACTCTTTTGGTCTAATGCTATAAACACGCTATAGTCCTCTCTCTCCACCGGCCATGCCCCCAGCCCGCTGACAGATAGTGCATGAGCGGCTTTAACAAACACTCAGACAGACAGAAGGCCTGTCTCCGGGCCAGACAGTCAGAGCCACAGAAGAAAAGACCAAGGCGAGACAGAGACAGACAGGGGCTGGCCATCATTGTAAAACTGTTGTATCCCACTGTCCCATATAGTGCCCGGCGGTGCAGACTAGCGGGCGACCAGATGGGATGTCGCGTGTGTCCCACAGATCAACTGCATTTGTCATTAAGGGGGCGATGTGATGCTGCTCATGACAGGATGCAGTCATCAGGATGATGATGCGACCGGGTTTACTGTTTGGTGCCTCTGCTGCCGCTGCCATTGGGATTAAGCCTAGTGGCGCTGCTGCTCCTGTCATGTCCGCTTTGGAACATAACCCTCAATGAGAAAAGTCGACAGGCAGACACGGTGGTAACTGTACGTCAACAACCCAGAGTCTCCGGGGGGCGATGTCCATCTGGATGAGGAGCGCCGTGGCAACGCTGGCATGAGGGATCAGGGTGAAGGGGAGATGAGATTGTTTGGACAAACAGGGACGGCATTACATGGTGGATGTAAGCTGTCACATTAGGACTCTCTCACTGTGGCACTGCAACAAATGCATAGCCCTATATTTAAAGGAGAATTCCTAAATCGTTGTCCTGATGGTCAACCAGTGTTGGGAGGAGCAAGAAACGCGACTAAAATTGATGCAGGCAAACCGGAGTTACACCATGGCTACCCGGCGCTAGGGATAGCGACAACGCTAACCTATGGGGGCAATTCTTTCAACCACAACAAACACTCAGAAAACAATCAAATATCTCTGGTACATGACTGGAATCCTTAGAGACACCACTGAACTCATATAGTTACAGTATAAACAGTATAAACTTTGTGTTTCTGCATGTAGCCACTCACCTCAGACAGCCGAACTCTGAAACATCCTGGAAAGACATTACTATCCCATCACAGAGCGCCTGCTCTCCCCGCCACAGAAACTAACACTTTTTCCTTGTTGTGATGATTTCTTTACAAAAATAAACGGTCTAACAGTGCAGTGGTAATGTACAAAATATCTCTGACCGTTTATTTTAGTAAAGAAATCATCACAACAAGGAAAAAGTGTTTGTTTCTGTGGCGGAGAGAGCAGGCGCTCTGTGATCAGATAGTAATGTCTTTCCAGGATGTTTCAGAGTTCGGCTATCTGAGGTGAGTGACTACATGCAAAAACACAAAGTTTATACTGTTTATACTGTAGTACACTATAGGATTCCAGTCATGTACCATAGATATTTGATTGTTTTCTGAGTGTTTGTTGTGGTTGAAAGAATTGCCCCCATAGGTTAGCGTTGTCGCTATCCCTAGCGCCGGGTAGCCATGGTGTAACTCCGGTTTGCCTGCATCAATTTTAGTCGTGGTTTTTGCTCCCCCCAACACCGGGTGACCATCAGGACAATGATTTACGGGTCAAAAATGACCGGAATTCTCCTTTAAGATTTATATGTTGCAATGATCATTTGGATTCCACAGCTTTTGCATAAATTCATAGATTTATTTCTTTGCATATCTGTCCAATCTATATGAAATCAGTAAGAATAAGATTTATTCATGTTAAATATTAAATATCAGGCCTTGCGTGTGCTCCGTCACCCCCCCTTCTTACCCCCCCCCCTCTCCCCTCCTGAGTCAGATCAGTGGAGCGGATGCTCTGCTGTCCTGCAGCTTCGCCACCGGTTTGGTCACGGAAGATTCATGACAGCGTTTTTAGTGCTCCAATGGCCTCATCATCTTCGTGTTAGTAATACTAGCATCATCTCATTTGTACTGTTTGCATTACACACTGTCAGGATCTGAATAGTGACTCAGCCCGAGCCGTCTGATGAGGTCTCCAGACAGACGGAATCATTTCTGCGGTAATTATAACGACATTAGATGAAACTTTCCTGTCACATTCGGTGTCCGATCGTTGTTTTTTTAAATGATTTTTTTCTCCCCCCACTGTAGATTAACGGATGAATAAATCTAACTTGATAATAGATCAAAAATGAATTCTGTTTGTGTTTCTATAACCTCCCACAGTGAGTTGTCTTTGGAGCATATGATCTTGGCTTGATCACAGCAGCTCTGCTGACATCTGCTGGTGACCGGCCTGTAATCTGCCAAAGTATCTTAAAGCTTTCAAGTTTAGATCCTTATCACAGTCGTGCAATCATGTTCCCCAGCTTTTTTTCCTCTTGGCTTTAACTAGCTCTGTCTTTAATCTGCATTACCCTCGCCCTCTTACGCTGTTTCCATTTCCTTTTATCTCGTATGCAAACAGACACGCAGGAAAGAAAATTCTCACTGTATTTTTCATACATGCTATAAAAGCTCACTCTTTGCGTATCTCTCTCCCTCTCTCTCTCTTGAATATTTAACTAAAGGAGGTACTGAAGTGTAGGGAACTTGAATTAAAGCTGGCTTGATTTTGTTTGATAGTCTAAATATGCTTCACTTCTGAAATATTACCTTTTTTTCCCCCGGTTGAGAGCCTGAGCACTGCAGCACTCAGTGGTGTCTCCCACCACCTTACAGCCACTAAAACCACTATCTGTCTCATCAGAAGTGGTGGCGGGTTGGCAAGTGGAGCGAAGAAAAGTATTAGGAGGTGCTAGCGAGGTGTGACTGAGGCAGGGAGTGAGAGCTTTACAGGAGAGAGCCTCTCCCTTTTTCCCCCCTTTGGTGCAGCGGCAGATCCGGCAGCAGCGAGGTGACGTTCCTCCCCAGAGGCTCTCTCCCTGTCAGAACACAGTCATAGGTCGGCGGAGGTGGGGGTGAGGTGGGGGGGGTGGAGGGTGGAGGGGATTGAGCTCGCTGTCACCTTCATCAGCGCGCGCAGAGGGGAGGCCACGGAGTAGCAACAGACACTGACACATGGGAGGTAAAAGAGGCACAATAGGGAATCGGCGGAAGGTTTGACATCACAGAGAGGTGAGACGGCTGTTCACCTCTGGACTCGGAGAACAGGAAATAAAACACACTGAGTAGGTGGAGAGAGTGATAGTTAAAGGGATATTGTGTAACTTCTCCTGTTATCTATTCACGAAAATCGATTATTTTCGTTCAAAAGTATGTTTTTCATTGATCAGTAATCCCCTCCCATCATCAAACTGAAGTGTTCCTTTCAGCTCTGAATGAGCCGTTCATGTCATTCATATCTACATGGAGCGGGTAAGCTCGGTGCTGGCTGCCATGTTGCGTCGCCATGTTTTTACGTTCAGTGGCAGCGTGATGGTAGGAAACCACGGAAACTCAGCGGAGACACCGGAGCTGTCGACTCAGGTCGAAGTGGCGTATGAAAAGTCACCGTGGTAACGCAGTGAGGAGGAATGGAGCGTTACTGTGCGTTCACACCAAAAGCTTCCAAAGCATCAAAACGCTGGAAGTCAATTAATTTTCAATGAGTGCCCGGAGACACTGAGCGACCAAAGCGTCACTAAACGAGAAGTTGAGCCTTGGTTAATTTTAGGGTAATTAGCTATGACACGGTTCGGCGGCAACCGGTCAGAATAGAGATGTCCTTTGGCTGCCTTTTTTTTGCCTTTTTTTTGTATTTCGGCTCCCCAATGACCAGCGCGATCGAACTTTGACGTCAGTCACGTGACGAGCGACCAAAGCGGCTGAAAAAATTTGCCGTTTTGGAAGCTGTCTTATCTGAAGCGCAGCCTCAAGCGTTTTTGACGCTTTGGAAGCTTTTGGTGTGAATGCACAGTTACACTGATGCTGCATTCACCTGCAGTCGGGCAGACTGCCATCAGTAACAGACCAGATGTCATTTTAGTCACAGAAGTTGAGAGAAAGACGGTAAAACGTGGGTCAGGTAAACAATACGACATCACCATGACATTGTTTACATAGAGGCTTGTTTATGCCGTTACGTGCAGCGGCTGTCGTCCGTCTGCCCTCTGCCCAATTTCACGTGAATGCAGCATGAAAAATACGACTGAGTTGCTTGCGATATATAACCGCAACGCTAGATGGGAGTAATTTCTACACAATGTACCTTTAAGAAGGTGTAAAAACAAAAGGTAATGCTGCCACTCTCATGAGCAGGTCAAACCGAGGAATATATACTTTTTTTTTTCATTGTTCTACAGTTTTTTACCTCGGGATTTTTTCTAGAGAGTTGTCCTCCAGCGAGCAGCAGCAGCAGCACTATACTGGCAGGCAGGCAGAGAGGACAGTGGGTGGGGCGGGGGGTTGGCGTGGCTGGTGGTCTGTTGGGCTGGCTGACATCTCTGTCTCCTCCTCTCTCCCGGCAGTTCATGGCATCAAGTGGACTTGCAGCAATGGGAACAGCAGCTCTGGCTTCTCAGTGGAGCAGCTAGTGCAACAGATTCTGGACAGCCACCAAACTAAGCCACCTCCCCGGACTCACAACTGCCTCTGCACGGGCACGCTGGGTAAGGGCTAGTAGCGGGGAGGGATGGATTGGAGGCTCAAAAATTCTGTAAGATAAGCAAAAAAAAAAAAAAAAAGGGCTCAATAAAGATACTGTTTGTTATACGGCAGATCAGACAAGGTGGTCGAGGGCTTTTTATTGGTAGGTGCTTCACGCTGAAATTGAGTTTCAGGGGTTATTGCCTTTTCTGTTATGTCTTGTTTGCTGATAACCATGTCAGGGCCATATCTGAAATAGCCCAGCTGTTCTTGAATGTCATGCTAGTCAATCAAATATTTTAATCTGTGTAATTTCACCAGGCTGTAACTCAGAAAAACAATGTAGAGCAATGGTTTTACTAATCTATAAAACTAATTACCCTGGATAAGCCTGTTTACTTTTTTGTTTTTTAAAGTAACAAGCCATGCAAAACTTCCCATATTCCTCCCTCATTGTAAACTAAAAACAAAGGCTAGTTTTATGTAAGTTTTCTGTCACCAACTGATCGCTGCTGTTTGTCTCTTGTTCCTTAAACAGTATTTGTCTCCAACGCCGTTTGCTCTGTTTGTCCTCGTGTAGGCGCAGGGAGCAGCGTGCACCACAAATGCAACAGCGCCAAACACCGCATCATCTCCCCTAAAGTGGACCCTCGCTCCGGGGGTTACAGCAGCGCCCACTCCGAGGTACAGAACAACGATGTGTCGGAGGGGAAGACCGAGCACACCGGCCATGGCGGAGGCAAAAGCTCCGGCGGCGGCGGCGGTGGAGGAGGAGGAGGAGGCAGCGCCAGGGAGAAACGCAACGGCAAAGTCCACAAGCCGGTGCTGCTGCACCAGAACAGCACAGAGGTGTCGTCCACCAACCAGGTGGAGGTCCCCGACACCACGCAGAACTCCCCCGTCTCCATCAGCAGCGGCCTGAACAGCGACCCGGACATGGCCGACAGCCCCGCGGTGACCGGGATGAGCCACGTGGCCTCCGTCATGTCCGGCCTGTCCCAGAGCGTCTTCATGTCCGAGGTCGCCGGCGATCCCGTCTACAGCATGTCTCCCACCGGCGGTCCCAACGCCCACCTGATGGGGGCCGAGGCCGCCTCGCAGGGCCTGGTGCTGTCCGTCACCGCCGCCGATCGCCACAAGTTCGCCTTCCCCGGCGGCGGTGGTGGTGGCGGCGGAGGAGGAGGAGGAGGAGGAGGAGGTGTGGTGGTGGGGGAACCGGGGACGACGGCGGCGGTGGGAGACAGTCTGTCCATGCTGTCCTCGGCCGGCGTGTCCGAGGAGCTGGTGCTGTCCAGCAGCCTGGACGCGGGAAGCATCAAGATCCCGGAGACCAACATGAACTTTGATCCCGACTGCTTCCTGAACAACCCCAAGCAGGGCCAGACCTACGGCGGCAGCGCCATGAAGACCGAGGGCAACTCTTCTTCATCTTCCTCTTCTTCTGGCAGGGATGGCGGCGGCGGCAGGGATGGCGGCAACACCAACGGCAGCATGCAGCGCTCCCCCCCCATGTCGGACAACGGCTACACCTTCAACTCGGCTCTGGTGAAGAACATCAAGACGGAGGACACGTCCTTCGAGCAGCAGCTGGCCAAGGAGAGCGGCTACCAGGTGGTCGGGCCAGTGGTCAACTGCGGCGGGAATGCTGTGTCCGCGTCGTCCGCCGGCGCCGGTGGTTCGGGCCCCGGCAGCCTCACGCTGACCGCGGCGGGCTCACTGCTTCCCTCTGGCGGCGGTCTGAGCCCCAGCACCACCCTGGAGCAGATGGACTTCAGCGCCATCGACGCCAAGCAGGATTACGCCGCCAACGCCGCCGCGGTCAGCTACAGTCAGGCCATGTCCAGCCCGCACATGCAACACCAGAGCCGCTCGCCCAGCTTCTTCCTGCAGGACGCCACGCAGCCCGGCCAGGGGCAACAGGGCCGGAAAACACATCTGATGGAGCACAACAACTCCCACGACTCCGGAGCGTACATGGGGCTGCAGGTGGTGAAGACGGACTCGAACCCTGGCGGCAGCAATGGCCACCTGCACCACCACCACCACCACCACCACCACCAGCAGCAGCAGCAGCAGCAGCAGCAGCAGCACCGGGCCAACAACTGCAACGGCGGCTCGCCCACCGAGGGTCCCGGTGGCCAACAACAAGCCGGCCCCCTCCAGCTGCTCCAGTACCAGGGAGCATTCCCGGGGCTCGGGAATGTCGGTGAGCACGAGGTGGAGGTGGTGGTCGGCCTGGAGCAGCCGGGAAACGTGAACTCCGCTCAGGCCGGAGCTTCGGAAAACGGCGCGGAGAATCTGCTGAAGCCGGCGGACCACATTCAGGGAGAGGGAGGGGCCGCGGAGCAGCACTACCTGCAGCAGGGCTCGGACGGCGGCGGCGGTGGAGGGAATGCAGGCGGAGGAGGAGAAGGCGTGTCGATTCATAACGGCGGCAACAACAACGGCGACGGCGGCAACCGCTCCCAACAGCAGCTGCAGCCGCTCCTCCAGGGCACGAGCATGGTCCAAGGACTCTACAACGCCGTCGGAGCGCACCAAGGCAACGGCGGCGGCGGCGGCGGCACGGGGATGGAGATAAGTCTGGATCACTTCGACATCTCCTTCGGAAACCAGTTCTCCGACCTCATCAACGACTTCATCTCGGTGGACGGCAACGGGACCGCCATGTCGGCCGGCGGAGCGCTGTACGCCCACCAGCTGGTCGCGTCGCACGGCGCCGACGGCCAGAACGCGGCCGGCGGCGGCGGCGCGGTGGCGTCGCAGCAGCAGCAGCAAGGCCAGGAGGACGGAGGAGGGGGGGCCAGGGGCTCGGGGGGCTACAACAGCTCAGAGCTCTGCCTCCAGCCCTGCTGCAGCCCCCAGTCTCTGAGCGGAGGCGCCGGGGCGGGCGGCAACGCAGGAGAGGCCGGCTCGCTGGCGTACATGAACGTAGCGGAGGTGGTTTCTGCGGCGGTGGCCCAGGGCGCTCTGGGGATGCTGCAGGCCACCGGGCGGCTCTTCATGGTCACCGACTACTCTCCTGAGTGGTCCTACCCTGAGGTGAGGGATGGGGCACTTTTCTTTTTTTCACAATCACACATCTCTCCTGTTGATTATCGCATTCATGTATCGGCCTTTTTACTCCGATGCTGGGTCAAAGGGACTTCACTCAGCAGTTTTTAGGAAAGCTTTCAAACAGTGCATTAGGTTTTGAATAATGTAAATACCCATTATAGTCTCAAGATTTTTAGGTGTCATCCCCATTTCTCTCATATGCAGCTAGATCTGTTTCTTCAAAGGGATAGTTCAACATTTTGGCAAACTGGCCCATTGCCATAATCCCTATAGTCACAGCAGTAGGTTTGTTACCTTTAATTGTCGGTGCAAGCTATTTTTAGAACGGCGGAGCAGAGCCGTGAGCTGCTCAGAGCTACGCTATGGAGGCTCATGGGATTTCTTGGTTTCCCTCATCAAACACACAATCCATCCATCCATCCATCCATTGTCCGCCGCATTATCCGGAGTCGGGTCGCGGGGGCAGCAGTCGGAGCAGGGATCCCCAGACTTCCCTCTCCCCGGACACTTCCTCCAGCTCTTCCGGGGGGACCCCAAGGCATTCCCAGGCCAGCCGAGTGACGTAGTCACTCCAGCGTGTCCTGGGTCTTCCTCGGGGCCTCCTCCCGGTGGGACATGCCCGGAACACCTCACGAGGGAGGCGTCCAGGGGGCATCCTATACAGGTGCCCGAGCCACCTCAGCTGGCTCCTCTCGATGTGGAGGAGCAGCGGCTCTACTCCGACCTCCTCCCGGGTGACAGAGCTCCTCACCCTATCTCTAAGGGAGAGCCCCGCCACCCTGCGAAGGAAACTCATTTCGGCCGCTTGTATCCGGGATCCCGTTCTTTCGGTCATGACCCAGAGTTCATGACCATAGGTGAGGGTGGGAACGTAGATCGACCGGTAAATCGAGAGCTTTGCCTTTCGGCTCAGCTCCTTCTTCACCACGACGGACCGATACAATGACCGCATTACTGCGCCCGCCGCACCGATCTGCCTGTCGATCTCGCGCTCCATTCTCCCCTCACTCGTGAACAAGACCCCGAGATACTTAAACTCCTCCACCTGAGGCAGGAACTCTCCCCCGACCTGGAGGGTGCAAGCCACCTTTTTCCGGTCGATAACCATGGCCTCGGACTTAGAGGTGCTGATTCTCATCCCAGCTGCTTCACACTCGGCTGCAAACCGCCCCAGTGCATGCTGAAGGTCCTGGCTCGAGGGAGCCAACAAGACCACATCATCTGCAAAAAGCAGAGATGAAATCAAGTGGCTCCCGAACCGAACCCCCTCCGGCCCTTGGCTGCACCTAGAAATTCTGTCCATAAAAATAGTGAACAGAACCGGTGACAAAGGGCAGCCCTGCTGGAGTCCAACACGCACCGGGAACAGGTCTGACTTAGTGCCGGCCATGCGAACCAAGCTCCTGCTCCGGTCATACAGGGACAGCCCCGCAACATCCAGAGACTTGAGGTACTCAGGGAGGATTTCATCCACCCCCGGTGCCTTGCCACTGAGGAGCTTCCGGACTACCTCAGTGACTTCAGCTTGGGTGATGAATGAATCGACCTCTGAGTCCTCAGCCTCTGCTTCCTCGACGGAAGGCGTGTCAGTGGGATTGAGGAGATCCTCGAAGTATTCCTTCCACCGCCCGACGATATCCCCAGTCGAGGTCAACAGCTCCCCTCCTCCACTGTAAACAGTGTTGGCGGAGCACTGCTTCCCCCTCCTGAGGCGCCGGATGGTTTGCCAGAATTTCCTCGAGGCCGACCGGTAGTCCTCCTCCATGGCCTCCCCGAACTTTTCCCAGACCCGAGTTTTTGCTTCCGTGACCGCCCGGGCTGCCGTTCGCTTGGCCTGCCGGTACCCGTCAGCTGCCTCGGGAGTCCCCCGAGCCAGCCAGACTCGGTAGGACTCCTTCTTCAGCTTGACGGCATCCCTTACTTCCGGTGTCCACCACCGGGTTCGGGGATTGCCACCGCGACAGGCACCGGAGACCTTACGGCCACAGCTCCGGACGGCCGCGTCAACAATGGAAGTGGAGAACATGGTCCATTCGGACTCAATGTCTCCGGCTTCCCTCGGAATCCGGTCAAAGCTCTCCCGGAGGTGGGAGTTGAAGACTTCCCTGACAGGGGATTCTGCCAGACGTTCCCAGCAGACCCTCACGATACGCTTGGGTCTTCCAGGTCTGACCAGCTTCCTCCCCTGCCAGTGGATCCAACTCACCACCAGGTGGTGATCAGTTGACAGCTCAGCCCCTCTCTTCACCCGAGTGTCCAAGACATACGGCCGGAGATCAGATGACACGACTACAAAGTCGATCATTGACCTCCAGCCTAGGGTGTCCTGGTGCCACGTGCACTGATGGACACCCTTATGCTCGAACATGGTGTTCGTTATGGACAGACTGTGGCTAGCACAGAAGTCCAATAACAAAACACCACTCGGGTTCAGATCGGGGAGGCCGTTCCTCCCAATCACACCTCTCCAGGTAACACTGCCGCTGCCCACGTGAGCGTTGAAGTCCCCCAGTTGGGGCACTTTCCAGCACCCCTCCCAGGGCCTCCAGGAAGGCCGGGTACTCTGCACTGCCGTTCGGCCCGTAGGCCGAAACAACAGTGAGAGACCTATCCCCGACCAGAAAGCTCTCATTAAGTGGGGAGAACTCCAACTCATGGCGGCTGAGCTGGGGAGCTATGAGCAAGCCCACACCAGCTCGCCGCCTCTCACCATGGGCAACTCCAGAGTGGAAGAGAGTCCAACCTCTCTCAAGGAGTTGGGTTCCAGAGCCCAGGCTGTGCGTGGAGGTGAGCCCGACTATCTCTAGCCGATACCTCTCAACCTCCCGCACAAGCTCAGGCTCTTTCCCCCCCAGCGAGGTGACATTCCATGTCCCTAAAGCCAGAGTCGAGGCCCCCACCCACGGCTGCCACCCAAATCACACGGCACCGGCCCCTTCTGAACCCTCTCGCGGGTGGTGAGCCTACGGAAAGGAAATACACAATCCAACAACTCCAAAACGCTCTCATGGACAAGTTGTGACCTGCACATTCACCACGCTGTGAGATAATAACAGAACGTTACCAGACAGAGTTGTTTTAGAGGGAAATTCATGCAAAACCGCTGATGCGCGTTGCCTTCAGGGACAGTTTTTCATCAAGCAGTCTCTGTATTTCCCTCTAAAACAACTCTGTCTGGTAACGTTCTGTTATTATCTCATAGCGTGGTGAATGTGCAGGTCACAACTTGTCCACCAGAGCGTTTTGGAGTTGTTGGATTGTGTATTTGATGAGTTTGATGAGGGAAACCAAGAAGTCCCTTTAGTCTCCGTAGCGTTGCTCTGAGCAGCTCGCGGCTCTGCTCTGCCGTTCTTGCACCGACAATTAAGGGGTAACAAACCTACTGGTAAGACTATAGGGATTATGGCAATGGGCCAATTTACCAAAATGTTGAACTATCCCTTTAAGAGGTTTTTCACATTTGCCTTTTATATGATCAGTGTGTTGTTGGAATAAGAAAATATACTATAAAACGTCTGGGATGTTTGATTATACTTCAACCTGTTGTTTCTTGTTCTGTAGATGTTTTACTAAAACTCAACGAACTGAAAATATTGAGCCGTATTTAAAGGTGTTTGTCCAAGTCTCTTTAGTCAGGAGGTTGTACTTTTTATACAGCAATATTGTTTTTTAGTGTATTCATTCACAGACAAATGAGGCAGATGGAGAACTTAAGTTGTAGCTCAAATATAATCATAAATCAGAAAACTTCCTATGCTTCATTGATGCAGAAAAAAAGGGCCTAAGGAAAATGTAATCAATATTTTTCTTTCTCCTTATTTTATTTATGAACAACTGCAGCACTGGTCACACACACCGTGGCCTCCTCTTCATATTGTTTCTGTTGTAAAAAATAATTTCATCACTTGCTTTTATTTCTAGTCATTGAATATTAATCAGACATGACAGTAAACAGCACTGCTCTTTTTTTTTTTTAGTAAAGATGCAAATCGAACATTAGCATAAAGTGTAAGTCCTCCATCAATGAAACTAAACGTGATTTAGAGGTTGGTGCATTAATAGCACAGTGATTTGCATAACTTTTTTTTTTGTTAGATGACCTTAATTATAAAAAGCTTGACAGCCAATTTCATCATTAGATTTAATTTGCCATTATATAAACATGCATTCAGGCAATGTTAAACACATTGTGTGTTGCTGAGTTTTTGTTTATTGTGTCCCTCCACCTGCACTCTTGTGTTTGTAATTCAATGGCAGCTTTTCACACAGGCAAAAAAAAAAAGTGGAAGAAGCCTCATTGATATGATTTACATCCACATTTCAAGCCTAAGTGGAGTGTTTGATACTCTACTCCAAAGGTAGAGTTTGGCAGCTACTTTTAAATACCATAATTAAAAGTGAAGTGAATAATGAGCACAATGAATGAGTGAAAACTGTGCAAAAGGATTCTTAAATATTGAATCAGTTAGAAATTAAATGAGAATTAAGGAACTGGGAAGTCGGTGGAATTGAAAAATGTACCCGATAGAGATTAATTCACAGGTTACGCTATTGCAGTCATGACCTTGATGAGATGAGAAGCTCTTCTCATCACTGCAGAGCCAGAGTGAACATGAACAATATACCACCAGTCACATGGAGGTATTAGTAGACGTCTACAAACATTGATAGCATACTGCTGCTTGTGAATCAGTCTGGATTCTACAGCATCAGGTAAATGTTTAAAATATAAATGTAACGTAAAATAAATGAGATTAACACTGGAATATTTCTATACAAACAGACAGACATCTTGCTCACTTCTCTCTTATGCAGGGCTGTTGCTAGTTGTTCTGGGCCCCCTGAAAGAATACTAAAGTGGGCCCCTGCCCCCCTGACTTTTCCACTTTTTTTTTCTTACACTGCAAAAACTCAAATCTTTCCAAGAATATTTATCCTTTTTCTTGTTAAAATGTCTCATTTTTGGTCAAAACTAATTTCTTTCCACTTAAAATAAGACTCATCACCTAAAAATGTACTTGTTTTTGGATCATTTTCACTTGTTTCAAACAAATATTCACTTGAAATAAGTAGACTAATCTGCCAGTGAAAGCAAGTTTTTTGTGCTTGTAATAAGGAAGAAAAACTTGCTCCACTATCAGATTTTTCTACTTATTTCAAGTGAAAATAAGCTTGAAAGAAGTAAAAACTGTCTAGAAACAAGCTACTTTTTATGTGATGTGTCTTATTTTAAGTATAATGAGATTTGTTTCGACTAGAAATAATATAATATGAGTTTTTGCAGTGTAGACTACATATGTATTATCATTTTTTATTAACTTTGTTTTGATGCTAATGCAGCATTACTATGCGTATTAGTCAGGGTCTTATGCAGAATAATCCAGTCATTAGACTACTGGGGTATTTTGTGGGCCCTACTGGGCGCTGGGCCCCTGGAATTATCATCACCTTTCTCCCCTATACAACGGCCCTGCTCTTATGTAATCCACAGCGTTATGATAATGTTGTCGTGGTAATACCCTCCTTTAGCCTCTGGAGGGAAGCACAACAGTTTAATGTGAGGGCTGTTGAGTGTTTTTAGTGAAGTAACAGTGTTTGTCCACATGATGGCAGCAGAGATCAGAACAGAGCAGCTGATTGCTTCTCCTCGGTGTCGTTCTTATCTCTGCACTCTAGATGGAGTCGTAACAACAGTTGATCGTAATCGGGCTCTTAAACCTCGACTCGGCAGGTGTGTTATGAGTTTGTTTTCTCCACTTGTCCTGTTTCTCAGGGTGGAGTCAAGGTGCTGATCACTGGGCCGTGGCAGGAGGCCAGCTCCAACTACAGCTGCCTGTTCGACCAGATCTCAGTCCCAGCCTCGCTCATCCAGCCCGGCGTGCTGCGCTGCTACTGCCCAGGTAACAGCACAAAGCTCACACATGGGACAAATAACAGAGTTCAGCTCAGCTTCTTTTTTTTTCATTTTTTAGTTTTGTCTGTTTTTATGGTAAACTGTTGTAAAAATATAAGTAAGATTTTACAATTTTTTAGATGCATTTAATATGTTTTTTTCTTTTATGGGTGGCCTGGTGTGCTGCTGAGTTGTAGGTTTCTTATTAAAATCATGTGTATCTACCAAACACAGCACTGGCTTCGGCTATAGCGTTGTGTAAGTTCATAGTTTGTAGGCTGATAGCATGCAGCAGATCTGGACAATGCTGTTTTTTATGTGTATTGTGGATTTATAAGTTTAAAGGGTAAGTGTGTGCTTATATCACTGAGTCTTTTGTTCCAGAACAGTCAAAAATGTATCTTTACGGTTATGAATAAAAAATAAAGCAGGTTTAAATGTCATGACTATGAGCCACAGTATTTATTACTAGATTTAAATTATAATGTGACTTTGAATTTGAATGTCTTTATTGTCATTGCACAAGTACAACGAAATTGGGTGCAGTCCTTAAAGTGCAAGTTAGGAAAAAATTAAAACATCTATAATAAATAAATAAATAAATAAAATCAATTAAAAAACACATACAGGATACAACAACATGTGTTCACGTTCTTAAATTAAGCTGTAAATTAATATGAGATGAGATATTTCTTTATTTGTCACATAATGGGGAATATATTGGGGAATAGTTTTGCAGCAGCAGACACCAATGAAAGGAGTAAAGAGCACAAAATGATAGATACAAACTTAAGAAAGCGATAAAAAGCAACATTTGTAAACAGTGTGTACGGTCAATTAAAGAGTGGAGACTATTATATACAGAGAAGTGATTGCTTATATATTATTGGTATTGTACGTGTATATATACACTGTACATTGAGTATAGTTGTCCAATAGTCAGATTGTTCAGGTTATGTTGTGTTGTGAACTGGGAGCAGTGCTGATTATTATATGATAAATTATAAAATTCAAATTATATTCATGTTCACACTGACACTAATTGTGCACAGGGAATCAAGCCAGCGATCACTCCTCATAGACAGATCTGAGCATGTAGCAGTGAGGTGGTGTGAACTGTTCTGAGGTCTCATTACCCTCCGTCTCTCTGCAGCTCATGACACCGGCCTGGTGACGCTGCAGGTGGCCGTCAGCAACCAGATCATCTCCAACTCTGTGGTGTTTGAGTACAAGGCCCGCGCTCTTCCTTCACTGCCATCATCGCAGCACGACTGGCTCTCGCTGGATGGTACGTCTCTCCTCACTCTTATATCAGCTTAATAACTCTGGCTGTCTGATATCCGACCTTCTCTCTCTCTTCAAATCTCCTGCTGTCCTCTTCATTTTGTAAGAGTGAGACATGACAGGCTAAAGTATTGTTGCACTTGACACTTGCACTCCACAGTTTTGAAATGTTTGGCCTATTTTGCTTCCATAAGATAAGATGTCGTCTCTCAGACCAGTGGAAAGAAAACATGGAAACCTTACAATATTTGCACCTGCAGACATTTAACACAACATGTAGCATCATGAACACTGTCATCAGGTCATCACAGGTTTCATTTTAAAGCTTTATTCCTTTGTTTTATTTTATTTCTATACTTTATTCTTCTTTTCAAAGAGGTGTTGTTCATGTATCAGCCATAGCCTGATTCTTAACTTAACTTTATTTATAAAAACATGGTGAAATATTATTTTCTAATTTATGGAAAGAAAAAAAAAAACATTCAAAAATCTCCTCCATAAAAACATTTGACATATGTAGCGATATGTATGCAAATGAATGCATGTTTAATTTGTTTACATTTGCATATGTAAACACCACATTTCATTACATTTCTATTAATCAATTGTTGTGCCTTGCCTAAATTTTAGATGAATGATCTGCTGAAGCATCACACGTTACAAACTCTACCACCTGCCTGGTTTTAAAGGCGAGACACTACAGGCAAAAACACTGTTTTTTCATGCACTGATCAATTTTGAGATTTTGGGCTATTTTTCTTCCTTAACATGTATTCTTTCAGAAAAGTCAAAAGAAATGGTAGATAATCCACATTAAAGTGGTTATTTTACTTCATTTTGTCTCTTTCGTCAGTAGATTTCTCCCAAATTTGCCATAATTTAGCAGGTATATTGCTTCATTTACATATTTAAACATAACATTTGACAAAACTTGTAATACAAAAAGTATTTGTCTTAATGTAAGTGATAAACTTGGGAAGTTTCATGGTGATATCTGTTATTTAAAATTTCTACCCTATTCACCTGTAGTGTCTCCCCAAGTACACATCATATGCATCGGGACATTATTAAATATATAGAAAGGTACCAAAGTGATCTTCCATTTTGCACAGTTATACACATTTACACAGTTTGGACTGAATTTTGGCTTGGATCGGTGTTATCATCTTGCAAATCAAAATAACAGGAACAGTAACAACGATATGTGCCTTCAGTTGTGTATATGATCTTGGATTCAAAATGTTTAGCCCTTAAAGCAGATATCAGTGGAATGTTTTTGTTAATATAAGTCCTAAATAGTCATATTTTCCGTCAGCAATCACTTACATGAAGTATTTCAGCCTAAACACGAGTCTCTCCGTCACTCTGCTCTGCTGTAACCCGAGGAGAAAATTTTCCTTGTGGGATACAAGTGTTATCCAATGAGGAGAGAGAACGGCATGAAGGGCTGTGTGTGCAGCCAAGGGATGCGCGTGAATGTGGTGACGTAGCACGAGGACCAATTGATGCCTGACAAGGGCGGGGGCTGCTAACTCATGGTGCGTTCAAAGAAACTCGTACTTTGTGTTTTTCCTTCCTGTGAAGTCATACCAGTTCGATCTGGTACGAGTTCACGGGTCGGAAGTTACGAGTGGCCGTTATAGGGAACTTTCACAGACAACAGGATGGTAAAAACACGAGCTACGGGTTACCTGGAACGCTACCAAGTCGTAGTTGTGACTTGAAGCTGTAACTTACGGTTTCAAAAGCCTGCCTTGAACGCAGCATTAGCCGAAACGGCCGTGAAGCTGATATCTGCTTTAACTGCGTGATATACATCTCATAACTGTTCAGGTGTGTTTCATAACACATTTTCACTTCCATTATCATCGGTTTTATTTTTCAGAGCAGGTCAGTTAAATAAAAGCCTCTAGTCTCATCAGCTGTGTAACAATCAGACAATAAGAAGAGCTCTACTTTTGTGTACACAGCAGTGCAGAAGCACTGACGGGTTTTGGGGCATTGGTTTTGTTGTTCATCATTATTTGCGAATAATGTGAAATTTTTCCATGAGTGACCCTGTTAGAGTAACAGAGCGTCTTTGTGGATCAGCATTTTAGAGGTCTCCTACTGATAATCAGAGATGCTGCAGGGCTGGAAAAATTTCCATTCTGTTTAAATTCAACTTAGGTCTGCGAGTGGAGAGACCTACAGTACTGTAGACATGTTCAGCAGAATGTAATGAGAGTGTATAAGCCATTGTATGTCTATGCGTGCGTGCGTGTGTGTGTTTGTGCTGCTGGGGAAGCAATGCTGCAGTGCTCGAGCATTGACAGGATAAAGTAGGGCACGGGAAAGCACAGGCTCACAGGACAGCTGCATTGCAGACGGCCCTTGAGGGAGTGGGAGTGAGTAATCGAGAGCTGGCGGCTCCCAAACACGGCATTACCAGTGGATCCCTCCGCCATTCATACCCTACTGCCTCACTGGCCCATTCACAGAACCAGTTAAGGAGGAGCTGACTGTCTCAGGGAGAGAAACACAGCCCACCCTATTACCTTACTTATATTAACCCCTTGCCTGCTACCTCGCACTTGGTTTCATTGTAATCTGCAGTCTTTGTGTTTGAGGGATCCACACAGAAATCACTGGCTGCGCTGTGATTTTCACTTTTTAAAGCCTCAGTGTGTAACTTATTTGGCTTTTTATTAGCAAAAATCAAATATTGCTTTCATAAATACGTATTTCACTGAATCACTCGAATCACATGTGCATACAAATGAAAGCTTTCTCGTACCTTAGAATGAGTTGTTACAAGTCGTTACAAATACATAAGTGGGCGACGCACCGAACCGAGGCGGCCATGTTGCATCGCCATTTTTTTATGTTCAGTGGCAGCGTGACCGTAGGTAACCACGGAAACTCAGCGGAGCTGTCGGCTCGCGGAGAAAGTTTTCCAGGTAGCGCCTGTTAAAACTGTCACCACTGTGTAGTGTGAGGAAGGACGGAGGCACTGATGTTGCATTCAGGTGCATTCAGGTGCAGTCAGGCAGACGGCCGTCGGAAAGACGGTAAAAAGTGGGTCAGGTAAACCATCACCATAACAACATTGTCACGCCTGTATTGTTTTGCCTCATGCTGGCGGACCACTTGTTTACATAGACCGCTTGTTTATCCTGTTACATGCAGCTTCTGTTGTCTGTCTGACGTCTACCCGATTTCACGTGAATGCAACATCAAGAATACGTTCCGATATGCAACCACAAGGCTAGATGGGGGTAAAAAATGGGGCACAAAAATATTATTTGTAGAAGCTGAAAATAGCTAAATAAGTAGAAATGCACTTCTACTCCTGAGATGCTGTGATGCTTTAAAGGGGCATGACACATAAATATGTCTGTTTGTTTCATACTTGTATATACAAATGATGTAACGTTATATCAAGCTGATGTTGCCCCAGGTGAGTTCCTTTGTGTCTGTCTGTCTGTCTGTGTGTGAGAGACAGAAAGAGAGAGGGAGGGGGGTTATTGTTTCCTTTGAAATATTTGAAAGTGCCAATCACATACACGTTACTACAAAACAATAGTGTCCCTGCAGGAATTGGATAAAAACCCTCCCTGTGGCTGAAGCCTGTGTGTGTACTACGGTATACGTGTTTCAGGACCACCGCACTGTGGACAGCGACTCTGGCGCAAAGGCGCACTGTGAAACCCAGGGAGGTTCATAAAGTAGTTTTTTTTTTCCTGGGTGAATTGGCTCAGTTTGGAGCTTTGTTTACCTTTTGTAATTACAGACACGTTAAACTGTCCTCTGCGGTAACTATGGACCACGGGACTTGTTTGAGAAGTAGGGCGGGATATAATCACTGTGCACTCATCGACAACGTCCACAGCACAACAGAAGCACTGCACATCTATCCCAGTAACTGTGTGTGAAGATTCCTGTTTGAGTCCGGACTATGTCACAAATAATTATACATTTTATTGGTCACGGTGTTACAATTATCACGAACTATTATGCATTAATTAATTTCACAACACTATGTGTAAAATCAAATTCAGTCTAAATGTAATTACATTACTCAACAGAAAATATTTCAAGTATCTTATTTGACCAATTGGGGAAGTGTTTGAAATATTCAGGTCATAAATTGTCATCTATACCAAATGTTTAGGCTACCTATCGTTTTTTGTTTTGTTTAGTTTTTAACAAATGACACATTCAATCTTACATTAGTTAAATGGACCAGTATCTGAACATTTACCTTTATTTTGGCGCACATCTGCCGATATATGGTTCCGACATAATCTTTTTTTTTTGGGAAGTGACGGTATTTAGGAATCTTTACGATTAAATAATTGTGGCGTTTAATACCACGATTAATTGTGAAAACAAGTAATTGTGACATCCCTAAAAGTCCAGACTGTAGAAAACTCCAGCCCTGAACCCCTCCGGCCGGTCACCGGATCGACTCCAGGCTGCCTGACACCATACGTGACATGGGCTACGTGCGTTAGGCTGTAATGTCAAGAGTCCGCAGCGGTGTGTGTGTGTCTGTGTGTGTTGTAGCCCCACGTACAGCTTTGTGAGTTTCTTCTCCAATGGAAGACTCACTGTGCTATGATGTGCTAATGGCACAGCTGCCTGCCTGCCTTGATTTGTCATAATGCAGAGTGGGGGAAGGGGCGCTTTTTTTCTCTGCAGCACTGCAGGTAACGGAGCCATGGGCAGGACAAGAAGAAACGCTGTCGGAGCTGCAGAGCTGCTCACCGACCCACCGACCGACCGACCGTCCGTCCGCCCCAATAAGTCCCTCAGCTCAAATCCCCCACGAACCCCGAGCGAGCCGGGAGAGGTTCGCCGGGATCTGCCAAATTACAGCCCCGCATAGCGGCAATAGAGACTGTTAGTGAAAGAAGGAGGGGAGGGGAGGGGAGGGGGGCTGTGAGGGGGAGAGGAGAGGAGAGGAAAGAGAGGCGCGTGTTGACAGTAGTGGCTGAGCCCCAACCACCACACCGGCGTGACAAACGGCAGACCGTGTACACACAATGCAGGAGCGGGAGGAGTGGGCGTGTTTGGGGGTAAACAAACATGCTAAACTACCGCAAAACAGAGCGGGGTCTGGTCTGGTCTGGTCGGTCTGGTCCGGGGCTGGAGGAGCAGAATCCGGTCGTAGTGTTTTTGAATGAATGGTCGTAGCAGCAGGACTTCCTCCGGTGCACGCGTCGAGTAGAAAAACAACACCAATTATTATTAGGCTATTATTACTACTAATATTATTTTACAATAACGACGCTATTTACCAATCAAATTGACCAACAATAACAGTTTAAGGAGGAGCGGGACCACGGCTGGCTCGCGCGGAGGGAGGAAGGAAAGAAGCAGCGAACGGGAATTAGGGCGTCTGTTTACCGGCGGCACGTGCGCACAACGTCTCCTAGCAGCGGTATTTGTCATTTTACTGCAGGCTGCTCTAACAGCGACTACTAGAAACACTGGGAAAGTGTGTATGTGTGTGAGGTGAAACAAGTGAAGAGAAAGAGGAGGAGGAGGAGGAGGAGGAGGGGGCTATTAGAGGAAGAAGAGTAGTGAGCGGTCTTCCTCCCTCTCTCTTCTCTCTCTCTTTCTCTCTCCTCACGTCGCTCTCTTTCCCTCACTTTGTTCTATTGTTGACGAGTGCTCTGTTGAGACTGAGATTCAGTCTACACACCAAGGATATATATTTTTTTCTCCATTGTGTTTTTTTCTTCTTCCTCCGTATAAGAGCATGCAGTGGGTCTGACCGTCAGACTGAGAGAAGGGGGCTAACTGCACGTTGAGTGAAATGCAGCTTTGGTTGTTGGACTCCTCTGGGTCAGGATGCCACTGAATGACACCTGCATTTCCTAAAAGACAAAAAAAAAGGGAGTCTTTTTTTATTTTTATTTTTTCTGGACTCTACCAATGGAAAATAAAATAGAAGGTTAGAAGTGTTAAGTTCAACCTATATGGCTGTAGTGCTGTGCTGTGTTTGTGTTTGTGGTTGTGTTTGGTTTGCAGTTTCATTCTTTTATATCTATTGTGTGTTGTTGCCTTTCTGGTCTGAGTCAGTCTGTGTCACAAGAAGTTAAAGTTCCACGTTTTTCCTTTTTGGATTTATATATTTTTCTCCCCCTCTCCCCGCATGCTGAGCTGAGCTGAGCTGAGCTGCTTCTCTCTGTGTCTCTGTTGCTGTAGCGGAGTTGGAAACAAAATAAGTCTTGTGTTTTTTTCTTTTTTTGGCCACATGCTTCTCTCTCTCTCCATGTGATTCTGCCCCATTGCAGAATAAGCGGAGAGTTTGATGTTCATAGTAGGTTAAACAAGCAAACTCCTGACTCACGACAAGTGCTCAGGAAAAAAAAAGAAAAAAAAATCAGAGGCACACTCATCAAGACGCGTTCACTGACCAAATCTTTCATGGAGGAGGAAGTTCACTCACAGCTTGTTTCTTCCTAAAAGTCTTGGGGACTTTTGTCTATAAAGATGACAGGTCGGCAAGTGGCTGGTTTCTCGGTTGAAGCAGCACTGTGTCCACTCGTGTCTCGTGTCTTTACGCTGCGAGCTGAGCTGAGCTGAGCTGAGCTGCGAGTGCTGTTTCACGTGGTGTTGTTCAAAGTACTGGTAGTTGCTCCTGTGTCTATAGCGCATTGGAGTCTTGTCGCAGCCCTGAGTGTTGCTCAGGTTAACGGGGCCACCGTGTCTCTGCTGCTGCTGCTGCTGCTGCTGCTGAAAGCATCACACTCGTGCGTCTTTCTGTCATTTGCTCGGTCGTTTTGCACAGCTCGGGGTCCTGACCATAACAACAGCATGGACTCATTAAGCAATTAAGGCGCAATTAACACAAATACTCAGGCGTCGCTACTGTACCAGCAGCAGAACCACAGAGTGCTGCTGCTGCTGCTGCTTCTGCTGCCGACTACAACTTCCAGCTCCACGGATCCGTCTTCACTTCAGCCTCGTTTTAGTGTCCAGTCGGAGGTTTCCAGAATATTTAAAGCGAGACAGCTGCAGATGTACATTTATCTACCTGTTGCTCCTCTGTGAAGTTCAGTTTTCTCGTAGAGAAGAAGCTCCATCGCCTGTATAATAATAATAACCTCCAGTATACAAAGTTGCACAGTCTTTTAGATAATGTTATGCAAGTGTTGGATGAATCATGCTTGTTTGATGTTACAGGTGTAAAGCACGTGCATTCACAGCAGTATTCACCAAGCACCTCTTGTCTTGTGGCCACTTTTCATGCAAAGTGGTTTATTACAGTATAATTGGCAGGAGCAGTTTGTGTTTTGGCTGAACTTCACTTAATCACGTTATTAGTTGTTGCTGTAGTGCTGCTGCTTCTGCTGCTGCTGCTGCTGGTGTCAGCAGTGTAGCTGCAGTTGTAGTAGTAGTTGTGTGTTTGCTGCAGAAGCAGCAGCATGGGCAGCAGCGTTAATACTGATCATTTAACTTTGGTACCAGTTTTGCCATATACAGCCCCAAATAAAACACCCCAATGAACACTATATAGGTGTGAGTACATACTGAATGTGAGTGCATTTGGGGATACATGGGGCTTAGAAAACACATTTCCCCCCCAGGAACAATAAAGACTGTTTATCTCTATCGGTCTATCTCACTATCTCTTAAAAGTTATATTATTGTATAATAGTTGTAGCTACTGTAGTGCACTTATAATATTAAAAAATAACAGCAGCATAATGTCTTGTCCTGTTATCAGCTGGTGCTGTACCCATGGTATTGATAACAGGAGCGCTGTCAATAGTAGTAGTTCTAGCACCAGCAGCCGTGATGTGGGAATGCTTACACCTGGAGGTGATGGATCAGCCAGACAAGACGGTTTAAAGAGACAGCAACGTTTTAAAGAGAAACAGTCATTTGGAGGGAGCACATTATTTTTAGTTTCCTCTAGTTTCCCAGAATTATATGAAATGGCCTCAATCAAGACCCTCAACTCTTAGTGAGTCACATGGTGGCAGTTTATTTATCCAACCTGATAATTCACCACTTCATTTAATAGTGGGCAGATGGATGATCTAATGTTATCATATTTAATAGTTGTGCAGTAGATTCGACCTTTTTGAAGCTCATTATGTGTAGTTTGGAGTTTTGTAGGTGGGACTATGTGTGTTTTTTGTTGAGCCTTGGGCAGTTTCGAAGCTACAGTCTGTGGTATGGATTTGGTTACATTATGCAGTGCATCAATCAGAATATGTCAATGCTGTGATTTGAATTGTGCGTGTGCACCTCTGCCCTAATAAGACCCCATAAAGCATAAGAATATAATGTGTTTTCCACTATTCTCAGCTAATTGTGCCATATATATAAATAACTACAATCAAGGAAAAGATATGATGTTAACTTTGCATTTGTGGGTCAGAGTCAGCTCCATCCTGTGTTCTGCTGCATCCATCTGAGTTGACATAAGATAAAAAAAAAAATATATAGAAAAGAAAATATAGAAAATCAAGTGGAGTAGCATATATAGTCTCACACAAAGCAACTTGTATCACACTGAAGATCAAAAGGCTGAAAGTTTCAGGTCACAGTTGTCTCACTTGCTTCTTTTGTGTCATCAGTTGTAGAGTATAATTGTTGCTACAGTATTCTGTAGATTTCATCCCAGTATATAACCAAAGACTGGAATATGTGTCTAAGTATAAAGTATTAAAAAAATAAATATATAAATAAAAAAACGACTGAGAGAGAGAAAAAAAAAGGAGAACAGCTTGAGAATCCTGTGAATGCATTCGCTCTATCTGTGTTGTCTTACTATTAATGGAAAGCTTTGGAGACGTCCTGTCCCTTGGGCCGTGGTGTTTTATATCAGATTGATTCATCTTTGAAATTATTTCTCCACTCATCTCTCATTTGCACTCCCGGCTGCAGCTCATGTGTCAAGCAGTATATAATCCCTTATGCAAATAGGAAGCTAATGATATGTACGCATTTCTGTATCAATTGAACACCTATTTAAAAAGAAAAAAAAAATCAAACTAACCCACTTTCCCAGACAAAAAGCCAATACTGCATCAGTCTATTAGCGTGATAGCAGATGACAGTAAATCCCCATGGCGTGCACTCTTGGCATTTTACCTACAATGTGACGATGTGTATCTATTCAGCGTTCACAATGTACTCACATTGACCTATATAGCTGGGCAAATGCCAGTAGGTTAAGAGCTGCTTCACCTTTGTGGCAGAACAGAAGAGTATCATTCAAGCGCTGTGACCTTTGTTTGCAGTTATTAAACTTCAGTACATGGTGGAGAGTAAATGTTTGCTTTGCGGAAACTACAGTAGTTGGATTCAGATTTGATATATGGTGCATAATGTTTCCTAATCTAAATATCACAGTTGTTGCAGTTGTAATCTGATATAAGAATGCAAGAAAAACATAGCAGAGATGCAGGTTAGGAGTTGAACATGAAGGATTTCTGTTGATGTGTGCAGGAAGCAAATTATTATCAAAATGACTGACAAAATGATTTTGGATTTAGGACCAGGTCACAAAAATCGTGGGGAATCTAAATGCTAAAGTGTTAACAGGTGAAGTTTAAAGGGACATTGTGTAACTTCTCCTGTTATCTATTCACAAAAATCGATTATTTGGTTCTTCAGTCTGTTTTTCATTAATCAGTAATCCCCCCCATCAACAAACTGAAGTGTTCCTTTCAGCTCTGAATGAGCCGTTCATATCATTCATATCTCCATGGAGCGGGTAAGCTCGGTGCTGGCTGCCATGTGGTGTCGCCATGTTTTTACGTTCAGTGGCAGCGTGACGGTAGGAAACCACGGAAACTCAGCGGAGACACCGGAGCTGTCGGCTCAGGTGGAGGTGGCGTCTGTGAAAAGTCACCGCGGTAACGCAGTGAGGAGGAATGGAGCGTTACACTGATGCTGCATTCACCTGCGGTCGGGCAGACGGCCGTCGGTAACAAACCAGATGTCATTTTAGTCACAGAAGTCCAGAGAAAGCCGGTAAAACGTGGGTCAGGTAAACAATACAACATCACCATGACAACATATTGTCACGTGTATTGTTTTGCCTCGTGCTAATGGACCACTTGTTTACATAGAGGCTTGTTTATGCCATTACGTGCAGCGGCTGTCTGCTGTCTGCCCAATTTCAAGTGAATGCAGCATGAAAAATACGATTGAGCTGGTATCGTATGCTGGATGGGAGGAATTCCTACACAATGTACCTTTAATGATTGGTGCCATTTCACTCTCATTCTGGGGAGATTAATAATGATCATCAGGGTTTTGTGTATTGTAGCTGAAAGTAGGAAATTAACTTGCCATCAGCTTTGCAGTATACGATAATAATAAAATACGATTGAGTTGCTTGCGATATACAACTGCAACCCTAGATGGGAATAATTCCTACGCAATGTACCTTTAAAGTAAAGTATGAACCTGCAGTAGCCGGTCTATTTGCCATTCTTGTGTTTTTTTTAGTGAGGGGTGTGTGTGAGTGTGAGTGCAGGTTCTCTCCGTGTCTGAGGGGTTTCCCTCCAGGTAATCCAATTTCCTCCGACAGTCCAAACACTCACGGGTCAAGCACACTGGAAACTCTAATTTACCCCAACGTGAGCCTGTGAATGTGAATGCATTTGTCGGTTTATGTGTGTGGTTGTGTGTGTGTGTGTGTGTGTGTGTGTGTTAGCCATGTGGTGAACTGACGACCTGTCCAGGTTGCACCCCGCCTCCAGCCCCCCACCCCCACCCCGCAACCCTGAACAGGAAAAAGCAATAGAACAGCAGATGGATGGATTGAATGGTTCAAATAGATTTGATGCCATAATAACGAAGACGTCTTTATCTCGTACAATATTAATGTTTGAACACTTAGGACTCTCCGTTTTTTATCTTTAAAAGGATTAAAAAGGAAAGGAAAAAACGATAATAGAGGAGCAAACCCACAACCAGTCATTACACTTCTGTCAAGTGAAGTCGGCCTGATCACCACACACCCATGTGTTCCAGCTGTGAGGGCTGCTGCCAGATGGCCTGGCCCCCTTCCTCTGTATTGTCACAAATACCAGGCCCTGTCAGTCAGCTCAGCCTCACACACAGAGACCCGGCTGGCCTCCGGTCCTTCCACTGAGTCGCATGTGAAAAGTTGATTGGCTGTGGAGAGATAATGAGGTCCAGCAGTAAATTGATTGGCATGAACACACAAGCAGAGGTTGAGAAGTGAGGATTAAAGATGTCCTCCCACACTCTCTTTTCCGGAGTTCACTCTATGAATACGTGTGTTAAAGCCACTCCAG
Source organism: Trachurus trachurus (assembly GCF_905171665.1). Taxonomy (NCBI): domain Eukaryota; kingdom Metazoa; phylum Chordata; class Actinopteri; order Carangiformes; family Carangidae; genus Trachurus; species Trachurus trachurus. The sequence continues at coordinate 30,346,996 of NC_139901.1, read as the reverse complement.
GATAAAAGATGAGTTTGCCTTTTTCAATAAAGAATACAGTCTGCGATGGCTGAGGACGCTGAGAAACTGTTTCTTGAGCTAAAACCAGAAAAAAAAAAAAACAGACACTCAGTGATTCTTTTCAGTCTATATTATTTGTCTACGACCCTGACTGCGGCTGTGTGTTGATAACGCAGACTGTTCAGCAGTCTTCTTGTACTTGAACTCGGTATTTTACTGGTCCAAGGATGGAAATAAAAAAATAAAAAAAGGTGTTTGTGTGCACAAGCACCCACACGTTTCCAAGATAACGGGGCGCCAATAATAGTTCTCCTCTCTTGCCCTCATCCTTGACATTTCCGAGCGGGGACAGATCGCCGTCCACTAACCCTGCTGAAAACCTCCGACCCGTCTCCGCAACAACTTCTGTCCTCTCTCCATCACCTTCGTCCTGTCCTGTCCTGTCCTCTCGTCTCATCTCGCTTCATCCTTGCCCTGTCCTTACCTGTAATCTCTCCTGCTGTCTTCTTCCTCCCTTCAGCCTGTTCTCACTCCCACCGTGCTCCACTGCGTGTCAATGAACAGCCCCTGTCCTTCCCCGTCCCTTGTCCGTCTGTACGGTATGTCAACCTGTCTCATGAGGAGCTGCTGCTGACATGTCCCGCAGATGAGCTCGATCACACGGGACCAGAGCTGTGAAGCCATGTGGGTCCAAAAAAAAAAAAAAAAAGCCCTATTGCTATTGCACATCTCGCCAGATCCGGGGTCCTCTCTGATTCCCTCCCTTGTCCTCTGACGGACGCTAATACGAAACAACAGTGACACAGAGGAGTCATCACAACTAAAGAGACACTTCTGACTCTGCAGAGATCAGGCACAGTAAATATATCACAGTGCTGCTGCTGCTGTGGCTCATGTGCAAAAGTGCTCTAAATGCGCTTCCCCTAAGGAGCCCGGCTTCTTTATCTATATTACAGGAGCAGGTCACAGGCCAGCGTCTGGTGGGTCCCACAGAGGACACGCTAGAAATTTACTGTAATGAGAGTCGGTCCCAAGACGAGCGGCAAAATTACTAATTTGGGTTATGAGTCGTAAAAGTTCAAGACCTTTGGCTCCGAGTCTTACATGTGTTTTTTCTTCACATTCTTGATGCATGGTGTCACTTTATTTCTTTTATTGCTAAGGCAACAGTTACTCTATTAAAGGGACATTGTGTAGGAATTACTCCCCATCTAGCGTTGCGGTTGTGTATCGCAAGCAACTCAATGGTATTTTTCATGCTGCATTCACGTGAATTTGGGCAGACGGCAGACGGACGACAGTTGTAAACAAGTGGCAAAACAATACACGTGACAATATGTTTTCATGGTGATGTCGTATTGTTGTTTTAGCGGCTTTCTCTGGACTTCTGTGACTAAAATGACATCTGGTTTGTTAGCAACGGCCGTCTGCCCGACTGCAGGTGAATGCAGCATCAGTGTAACGCTCCATTCCTCCTCACTGCGTTACCGCGGCGACTTTTCACAGACGCCACCTCCACCTGAGCCGACAGCTCCGGTGTCTCCGCTGAGTTTCCGTGGTTTCCTACCGTCACGCTGCCACTGAACGTAAAAACATGGCGACACCACATGGCAGCAGCACCGAGCTTACCCGCTCCATGGAGATATGAATGATATGAACGGCTCATTCAGAGCTGAAAGGAACACTTCACTTTGTTGATGGGGGGGATTACTGATTAATGAAAAACAGACTTTTGAACCAAATAATCGATTTTCGCGAATAGATAACAGGAGAAGTTACACAATGTCCCTTTAAAGCGTGGTCTTATCCCGTCTTCTCCAGGCGGTCGTCCCACAGGTGAGAGAGGTGGTGCTCGCACTTCTACGGGAGGAGACAGATCATTTAGCAACATAGTCGTCGGTGTAATTTCAAAAAGCACACTCCAATTGTTATGTAACAGACTGTACAGAAAGAAAAAAAAAAAAAAAAGACATCATCATTCACTCTTACCTGTTAGCTGCTCTCATTAAAACAACCCCCGGTAGAGTCCACTCTGTGCTCCACAGGATAACCCACACCACAGATGAGATTTTATGGAGCTTGAAAGTCAGTGTATGTTTTTTTTTTTCTTTTCTTTTAATACCAGAGAGGGAAGAGTTCTCTCTCTCTCTCTCTCCTTTTGTATTTTTTATATTCAATTTGGACGGGGAGAGTTAGCGAGGGTCCAAGTCCTGCAGGGGGAATACGGCAACAAAAGCACAAGAGGGGGAAAAGATGTCTAATAAATCTCCACAAGAGAGGGAAGTGCATGGGCTGATCCACGGAAAACTTTGGAAGACGGACTCGCGTCTTGACAGCTGTAATTTTTTTTTACACCTCGGATGACTAATCACCTTTTCGTTCAAGTGTTTAAATCATAATGAGTGGTGCTCTTTTCTTTTCTTTCCTTTCTTTCTTTTTTTTTTTTTACACCTTGCTGCTTGTTTTAAAATTAGCTCGTCACAGTCTCCCCCGAATGTGTGAGAGTGACCACGTCGTCGTCTGCTGCCACACACCGTCACAAGGGAGTAAACCGGGGAGGGGAGTGGGAGTGGGCGTCCGTCCGTCCGCCGCGTCACCGTGTTGTTACAGTTCTGTTTGGCTGCCCACCTCCCCCTGTCTCCTCCCTCTCTCTCTCCTCCCACTCGTCTCTCCCCGTCCCCCCCCCCCCCCCCATCCTCCCTCTGCAGTGGACGTGCATCGCATTTGGAGCAGCAGGCAGCAGGTGGAGATGACATCATCTGCACTGCAGCACACTGCAGCACTGGGTCTGAACAAAGACATGTCAGCCTACCGCTAACTATCCCCCCACCGTCTCTCTCTCTTGCTCTCTCTCCCTCTCTCCCTCTCTTTCTCTTTCTTCATCTCTCTCTTGTCTCCGTCTTTCCCCACCTGTAAGCCGCTGTAAGAGGGAGAGAGGGGAGAGCAAAGCCTTGTAGCGGGGCAGGTTGTAGTGCTGTGACCTATCTCAGCCCTCTGACTCCCCTCTCAGTCTGGAACAGCCTCTCAACTCTTCACCTCAAGATGGTTTCCCCCCCCCACACACACACACACACACACATCGGAGAAAACCCTCTGCGAAACATTCAACCTCCTCGATATGAGAGCGATCTGCTGATCTGACAGTGAAGGCAGATCCCCCCCTCTTCCATTGATTGATGGGTCTCCATTATTCCCAACGCAGCGTGTCGTGTCGTGTCGTGTCGTCGCTGAAAGCAGAAAAACAGACCAGAGAGAGAGAGAAAGAGACACATAATGTTTTGCTGTGTGACTTGACCTCTTTTACAGTGGCTTATAGGAGGTTGGGCTGTGACATTAGCTCTCCGCTGAGCCCCTGAGCCGTGACTGCCAAGACGACACCGTAAAAGCGCAAAATGTCACCGGGTCGTGCTGTGAAGGCTCCCCCACTTAGAGTCATTAGGTCTCCACCTTAAGGCGTCAACACCGAGAGTCGGCAAAGTACACAAAAGCACAGCACAAGAAGATTTATGGACTCTATTTTTTCATTGTTTGCCTTTCTCTCTCCATTTTTCTTTTTTTTTCTTTTTTTTTTTTTTTTGCTGCTGTACCGAGTCCTTCTCCTCCCCTTCATCAATAAGCCAATAGCACGCAGGCAAGACCATACACACACACAGCCATGTTCCTGTCGCCTAGTTACCGCTCGGCAGCAGGTTGCCACAGAAACGGCCTCATAGTGGCTAAATGGGGAATGCTAATGCAGTCTTCTATACTCCCTGCTGCAGTGGGCTCTCTGTGCCCATCCCATCCCTCTGTCTGTACACAGCATACCTTGTATATATGTGCGTGTGTGTGTGTGCGTGTGTGTGTGTGTGCACACTCAGTCTCACAAGTGTTTGTTGTTTTTTAGTGTCTAGGTGAGTGTCTGGGTGTGTGTGTGTTTGTGTTTGGCGATGGGATGGTGGGGATTTTCCTAAATGCCTCACTGATCCTTGTGTCTTATAATCTCACATGAACCTATTAGAGCAAGTTTGAACCACAGTGTTTATAAGTGTTTGGACTTTTCTTTTAATATAATTACTCAAACACATTTTGTGCAAAGAGCAAAACCCACATTTTCCAATTTTCCAGTTACACGAATTTTTTTTTGTGCTTGTTGTTTTCGATGCAGATACTGTATGTTTTGGTAAGTCATTTGCTCTGCCCTTTGCTCGCCCAGGTCTTGCATTATGCAGCGCGTTCTATATCCTGACATAGAAAATAGATTTCCTTGTAGCAAGGATGAAACTTTGAGCGGAGACAACGACGACAACGACCCATAAAACTACTTTGACACACGTGCACCGAGCAGTAGCTGCATGTAAACACTCCCCGAGCCTCGTAGCACCTCCATCCATCCATCCATCCATCCATCCTGATGTATGGAGAGGCCGGGGGTTTTCAAGGACCGTGTGGATAGGTTTAAGTTGTGATTGATTCGGTCGTGGTCTTCCTACCAATACAGGCTCATGATGGAGCAAAGGGGGTGGGCAGGGACATCTTAGGTCATAATAGGCTGTAGTTAATCAGGTGGAGAGCGCCTTCAGCTGCAAGAGCGTGTCTGCAGCCCTGGAAGAAAAGGGTGGACACATTTAACATGCCCCCACTCATTGGCCAATCATTCAAACCTGTATTATATCCTGCTGCGGCTGCGTTTGAGTGGTGGAGGAGAGATGGCGGCAGGAGCCATTAGAGGATGATTGATGGGCCTTAAAGGTTATTTTAGTAAAGCCAATTGTTTTGATGAAGTTAATGATTGATGCTATTTCGTTCTCATTCTGGGAAGATTAATAATGATTATCAGGGTTTTGTGTATTGTAGCTGAAAGTAGGAAATTAACTTGCCATCAGCTTTGTAGTATCCCCAGAAAAAAAATTTGTTTAAAGGGACATTGTGTAACTTTTAACTCCTGTTATCTATTCACGAAAATCGATTATTTGGTTCAAAAGTCTGTTTTTCATTAATCAGTAATCCCCCTCATCAACAAACTGAAGTGTTCCGGTAAGCTCTGAATTTGCTGTTCATATCATCAGCAGTGAGGAGGAATGGAGCGTTACACTGATGCTGCATTCACCTGCAGTCGGGCAGACAGCCGTCGCTAACAAACCAGATGTCATTTTAGTCACAGAAGTCGAGAGAAAGCCGGTAAAACATGGGTCAGGTAAACAATACAACATCGCCATGACAACATATTGTCACGTGTATTGTTTTGCCTCATGCTAATGGTCCACTTCTTTACATAGAGGCTTGTTTATGCCGTTACGTGCAGCGGCTGTTGTCCGTCTGCTGTCTGCCCAATTTCAGGTGAATGCAGCATGAAAAATACGATTGAGTTGCTTGAGATATACACGCACAACGCTGGATGGGAGGAATTCCTACACAATGTACCTTTAATGATTGATGCTATTTCACTTCCATTCTGCGGAGATTAATAATGATCATCAGGGTTTTGTGTATTGTAGCTGAAAGTAGGAAATTAACTTGCCATCAGCTTTGCAGTATATCCCCAGTAAAAAAAAAAAAGAGTTAAATACAAGTTGTTGATTGCATGCCTCATGATGTTAAGCCCCCAAGTCACTGCGACAGACTCAGCGTTGCTCTGAGCAACATATTTAGTACAGCTTGTGGTGCATATTGTGTGATAATTTGTCTTGTCAGGATGCAAGGTTGTTTGTGCTGGTAACAGCAAAGACAAACATCTTTCTTCTCTTTCTTTTTTTGCACACTGGATGCTGACCTGTTCTTCTTCCTCTTCTTCTCCTTGTGTCCCACTGTTTTGTCCAGATAACCAGTTCAGAATGTCTATCCTGGAGCGCTTGGAGCAGATGGAGAGGAGGATGGCGGAGATGGCCAGCCACCAGCAGTCGAGCAGTGCAGGGAGTGGCGGAGCTGGGGGAGGAACAGGGGGAACAGGGGGAGGCGGAGGGGGAGGCGGAGGAGGAGGAGGAGGCGGCGGAGGTGGAGGAGGAGGAGGTGGAGGGGGAGGCAACAACAACAGCCAGTCACAGGTAAAAGAAAAGGAAACGCCACATCACGCTACATACATGTGACATCACGCAGAAAACAATTGAGAAATTACTCATTCTCATTGTTGTTGTTGTTAGAGAGATAAAAAAAAAAAATACAACAATCAATAACGCCTGGCTCTTTTTGTTTATGTGAGTGTGTATCTGGCCAGATGCAAGCGAGCAGCTCCTTCGAGAGCCGAGTGGTGGTGGTCTGCGAGAAGATGATGAGCAGAGCCTGCTGGGCCAAGTCCAAACATTTAATCCACTCCAAGACCTTCAGAGGCATGACACTCCTCCACCTGGCAGCGGGCCAGGGCTACGCCACCCTCATCCAAACACTCATCAAGTGGCGGTGAGAACAAAATACTCAAGATACTGTTAGAGTGGTGCTCCGGGTTTGTAATTGGTGCACACACAAACACTAAGTGGCTGCGAGTTGCTGATTGTTTTCTCTCCTCCATTCAGCACCAAACACGCCGATAGTATCGATTTGGAGTTAGAAGTGGACCCTCTGAACGTGGATCACTTCTCCTGCACACCTCTGGTAAGAGTCAAGTCCGTCCTCACAGCCGTAATGAGGAAGATCCTGGTTTGTGTGATGTGTTGCGAGTGAGTTTAAAGCCCCAGTATGTAACTTATTTGGCTTTTTATTAGCAAAAATCAAATATTGCTTTTTACGTTGAGTGGCAGCGTGACCGTAGGTAACCACGGAAACTCAGCGGAGCTGTCGGCTCGGGGAGAAAGTTTTCCAGGTAGCGCCTGTTAAAACTGTCACCACTGTGTAGTGTGAGGAAGGACGGAGGCACTGGTGTTGCATTCAGGTGCAGTCAGGCAGACGGCCGTCGGCAAACCAACCGGATGTCATTTTACTCAACAAGAGAAAGACAGTAAAACGTGGGTCAGGTAAACAATACCACATCACCATGACAACATATTGTCACGCCTGTATTGTTTTGCCTCGTGCTGGCGGACCACTTGTTTACATAGACGCTTGTTTATCCTGTTACATGCAGCGTCTGTTGTCTGTCTGACGTCTGCCCGATTTCATGTGAATGCAACATCAAGAATACGTTCCGATATGCAACCGCACCGCTAGATGGGGGGAATTCCTACACATTATACCTTTAAAGGCAGGGTTGGAGATCCTATTCTGGAGCATTTTTTACTAAACTGTTTGAAATCCTCTTCAGACTCCGATTGCAACTAATTAATTATAGCTGCTGCACAGCGATGGGTCGGGTCCGGGCTATTTTTTGGCAAATTTAGGCAAATTCTGAGCAACAAACAGGTGAATAGGAAGACAGGACAGTTGACCTTATAATGTTCATTTAGCACCAGTTGAGGAATAAAAAACTACTCCGGAGTATTCATTAGCATGAGGGTGAGTCAATAATGGCTGGATTTCTTTTTTTTTTTTTGGTGAACTATTCCTTTAATATCTCTGCCTATCTGTTCTCCATCCAGATGTGGGCGTGTGCGCTGGGTCACCTGGAGGCGGCGGTGGTCCTGTACAAATGGGACCGGCGCGCCCTGGCCATCCCAGATTCCCTGGGCCGCTTGCCCCTGTCCATCGCCCGCTCCCGTGGCCACACCAAACTCGCCGAGTGTCTGGAGCAGCTGCAGAGGGAGGAGCAGCAGCCGCCCGTCACTCTGCCGCCCACGACCCGCATGTCCTTCTCCCCCGGCCCCGACGCCCCCACCACAGACAGCTGGATGGTCAGCTGGGCCAACGACACCGTAGTCGCACCGAGCGGCAAGAAAGGAGGTCCGGCCACCACGACAACCACATCCACCACCACCAGCCTCAACCCAGGTCAGTGCAGTCCTGTTTGTGCATGTCACTTAAAGGAGAATTCTGGCCATTTTTTACCCCTGAATCGTTGTCCTGATGTTTCACCCAGTGTTGGGGGGAGAGAAAAACACGACTAAAATTGATGCAGGCAAACCGGAGTTACACCATGGCTACCCGGCGCTAGGGATAGCCACAACGCTAAGCTACAGTATGGGGGCAATTCTTTCAACCACAACAAACACTCAAAAAACAATCAAAAAATTGATGGTACATGACTCATAAATGCTAGAGCAGAGCAGTGGTAATGTCCAAAATATCTCCAACCGTTTATTTTTGTAAAGAAATCATCACAACAAGGAAAAAGTGTTAGTTTCTGTGGCGGGGAGAGCAGGCGCTCTGTGATGGGATAGTAATGTCTTTCCAGGATGTTTCAGAGTTCGGCTATCTGAGGTGAGGGACTACACTGCAAAAACACAAAGTTTATACTGTTTATACTGTACACTATATGAGTTCAGTGGTGTCTCTAAGGATTCCAGTCATGTACCATAGATATTTGATTGTTTTTTGAGTGTTTGTTGTGGTTGAAAGAATTGCCCCCATGGGTTAGCGTTGTTGTCGCTGTCCCTAGCGCCGTGTAGCCATGGTGTAACTCCGGTTTGCCTGCATCAATTTTAGTCGTGTTTTTTGCTCCAAACAACACTGGGTGACCATCAGGAAAACGATTTAGGGGTCAAAAATGACCGGAATTCTCCTTTAAATTTGGAAGCAAAGTAAGGGTATTATGCATCTAAACGTTATATTTTCTGTTTCATTGCAGACTTGAGAAGGCCCAGATCAGAGCCCTCCAACTACTACAGCAGCGAGGGCCAGAGAGACCTCCCACTCGCTAAAAAACATAAACCCAACCCCGAACTCTTTCAGACTCGGCCCGACAAGGCCATGTCTGTTCCTCTGAGCCTGGAGCAGCAACAGCTCCACAAGCTGTCCTCTAGCCCCAAGAGCCTGTCCTCAGAAGGCCTCAGCTCAGAGAAGGGCCTGTCTACGGGAGGCAGCACGGGGACCGCCAGATGGACCTCGAGAGAGAGTTTCTCCGGCAGCGGTTTGGGAAGGAAGGCGCTGGGGGTCAGCGGAGGCAGCAGCCTGGGGAAGGAGAAACTGGTCAACCGGTTGCGTCAGCGGGAACAGCTCGGCATGCTCGTGATGGCGGACAGAGAGATGGCCGACGCGGAGCTGCTGACCTATCGGGACGATCTGGAGAACCAGGACTGTCTCACGCAGATGGACGACCTGCAGGTGATCTAAAACAAAACAGCTGTCCACGCAGTCAGCGTAATGCCACGGACCTGGCACCAGCGCTGCCAAAGGAACTCATTTATCCCAGCAAATTTAGCTACAGAGAGCTTAAAGGAATAGTTTACCAAAAAAAGTACCGTGTCATTATTGACTCACCCTCATGCTGATGAATACTCCGGAGTAGTTTTTTATTCCTCAAAGTGCATCTGGAGACCCGGGAGGCTGGTTCGTAGTCCAACCAAAACTTTATATGAGATTAATAGGGCCCGACACAAAAAGGTCCATAAAACTACACAAAAACCATTTAATATTCCTCCACACTGCTCGTCCACTGCAAGTCCAGAGTTTACTGGAAACTACCTCATGTAGGACATTTTTACAGCCTAAACTTTTGTGTGTCGCTTGCCTGGTCACTCAGCAGGATGTAAATACCGATGTGTCCCAATTGCGAGTTTTCGTGAATTTTGTCTGTAAAAATTTTATTTTTTTTGAATTTTGTAAAAATATCCTCAATGACGTTGTTTCGGGTAGACTTTGGACTATATCCCTTCAGGACACTTGGATTGCAGTGTGGAGGAATATTAAATGGTTTTTGTGTAGTTTTATGGACGTTTTTTGTGTCTGGCCCTGTAACTCTCATATAAAGTTTTTGTTGGACTACGAACCAGCCTCCCGGGTCTCCAGATGCACTTTGAGGAATAAAAAACTACTCAGGAGTATTCATCAGCATGAGGGTGAGTCAATAATGACTGAATTTCATTTTTTAGTGAATTATTCCTTTAAGAAAGAAGAAATCGGTTGTATCCATTTTAAATCACTGCTTTATATGAAAGTTGGTGAAAAAATAAAAAAAATTAAACGACATATAATACACTTAACATTCACAGTATGTGTACTGTTAGAAGGAGGATGTCATATGCCTGTTTCAGTGGCACCACTTCAGTGGCCTGAGAGCCGGAGCGCCAGTGAAGGCAGCATGCTGAGATGACATTTAAATTGGACATAACAGTACCACGCCACCTCTTTTATGTCCGCCCTTTGCATCGGGTGGGCGATACACACCAGGCTAATTTGGCACTCTCTTAATGACCATCATTGCATAATAAACTCTCTCTATTGATCTACTTCCATAGCCAAGGGATTGTTCCAGCCATCCATCTCAGTCTAACGGCTCCTCCAACCAATAGTGCTGGATTAGAACTTTTAGCCCACAACAATATCACTCTCATCATTATACACCCCGTCCATTCACATTACATCTGACGTTTTCTGTCATAAACCGAAGCAATTAAACCCGCACCTCCAGACTGTGTGCGCGCCATTCTGAATTTCGTTGTCTGTCTCATTAAAACAGGTAAACATGATGACTTTGGCAGAGCACATCATTGAAGCGACGCCAGAGAGGATAAAGAGGGAGAACTTCACCGCCACAGACTCTGTGCCCTTGGACACATCAGGGGTCAGTAACACCATGAACTGGCTGGCCAACTACTTGGGAGACGTGGAACAGCTGCCGAGCATCATACACCTACGGTAAGGAGGAGCGCCAACAGACCGGGGAACAGCAGATGTGGCAATACAGCGCCGTGAAAAAGCATTTGCCCCCTTCCTGATTTTAGCATTTTGCATATTTGTGCACAATTTAAAGCCCTAGTGTGTAACTTATTTAGCTTTTTATTAGCAAAAATCAAATACTGCTTTCATAAATACGTATTTCACTGAAGTCGAATCACACCTGCATACAAATGAAAGCTTTCTCGTACCTTAGAATGAGTTGTTACAAGTCGTTACAAATACATAAGTGGGCGACGCACCGAACCGAGGCGGCCATGTTGCATCGCCATTTTTTACGTTGAGTGGCAGCGTGACCGTAGGTAACCACGGAAACTCAGCGGAGCTGTCGGCTCGGCCTGTTAAAACTGTCACCACTGTGTAGTGTGAGGAAGGACGGAGGCACTGGTGTTGCATTCAGGTGCAGTCAGGCAGACGGCCGTCGGATGTCATTTTCCTCGACGAGAGAAAGACGGTAAAACGTGGGTCAGGTAAAACAATACGACATCACCATGACAACATATTGTCACGCCTGCATTGTTTTGCCTCGTGCTGGCGGACCACTTGTTTACATAGACGCTTGTTTATCCTGTTACATGCAGCATCTGTTGTCTGTCTGACGTCTGCCCGATTTCACGTGAATGCAACATCAAGAATACGTTCAGATATGCAACTGCACCGCTAGATGGGGGGAATTCCTACATATTAGGTTATACCTTTAAAGAAATGCCATATCTTATCTTATAGAAGCGTATAATACATTCTTGGCTTTACATTGTTGTGTTGTCCAAAAAGGTTTGTTAAAATGGTGAAAAGGACATCTGTATGTGTGGTGCATTCATTCAAGGACAAGTCTTAGGGTGAAATACTGTAAGCAGATGTAGTGTGAGCTTATGTACTGTAATCACCACCAGCAGCTTTTTCTACAATGAAAATAAAAGAAGTCTGACAAAGAAGTGATCCTCTCCCCCCCCTTTAGATCTCTTTATAACGAACCCCTCACCCCGTCATCCAACCCCAGCCTCAGTCCCGGCGGCTCTCCGCTGAGAGAGGCGCCCCTGGAGAGGTCTACGCTCCCGTCACCGGCCGACTGGAGCGAGTTCATCAACGCCTCCAACAGCAAAGTGGAGCGAGACCTGGCCCAGCTGACTCTGTCAGACCCAGAGCAGCGAGAGCTGTATGAGGCCGCCCGCCTCGTCCAAACTGCCTTCCGCAAGTACAAGGTACAGGCTCGCCCGGCGCTCGGGTGCCATTTGCTGTGTGTAAAGCAGCCTGCAGTGTCGAGACTGGAGAAATGTAATGGTCTTGTTTTGGGGGGAATTTTCTGTGGGATTCATTTTTCATCTGTTTACAAGTTATGGTTGGTTAATTGAATTGTTTTGCAGTTAAGTTTCATGTTTTTGACACGGTCTCATGAACATGTTTCCTCTTCTCTGGAGATGTATGGGTTTTCTAATCACGATTGATATTATTCACGATTTTCTGTCTCTCTTGTTTTCTGTCTCACTCTCTTGTTTCTCTGCTCATAAAACACACGGCAACATAAACAAAGAGATATTCATTCAGAGATGTCCCTGTGGTTTCAGCATGGGATGGTGGCTTGAGCAGAGCATGGCCTTGCTTAGAGGAACGATGCATTGTCCCCTTATCCCCCCGCTCCAATTAGACACGATTAAGTCTATGCGCTCCTCTTTCTCTCTCTCTTTCTCTTTCTCTCTCTCAGTTAGGTGTATGGAGCCTGCTACTGCCTGTTTCTAACTAGCTCTCCACACACCAGCCCTCTCCCCCCTCTCCCCCCACCCCGCCCCTGCCCGATCCCATTCCTCTACTTGCTTCCCTACCTTCCCCTCCTCCAGCTACACGAGTGTTCATATGACCAACTTCTCGCTGTTGTTTACAGTCATCTGTTGTGCCAGCTGATACTGAGGTGGACCTGTGGCTCTCTGTCTGCTCCACAGTTCACCTCCTACTCCTCCTCCTCTTCCTCCTCCTCCTCCTCCTCCTCCTCTTCCTCTTCCTCACCGGTCCACCAGCGTGTGGATTCATTCCAGGGTGGCGTTCATATGTGCGCACGCCCCCAAACCAAAGGAGATCGATCCTCAGCGAGACTTGACTGACTGATCAACTAAATTTCCTTTGTGGCGAAATGCAGGTTCTACCGTGACCTCTGACCTCTCCCCACTCTACTCTCCAACAGGGACGGCCGCTCCGAGAACAACAGGAAGTAGCCGCTGCTGTTATTCAACGATGTTACAAGAAATACAAACAGGTAGGCACTGCTAAAATAAAAAGCGTCGACACGTTTCTGATGTGCAGTGAATGAACTAATCAGTGTGTGTTACAGTTTTTTCAGGAGGCGGGATATTTAACCTCAATGGGCTCTGTGCACAGCTCCACTACTTCCTGAACTTAATGCTGCTCCTTTGGTTCCTGTCTTACATGATTGGACAAACTGATTAATCCAGGTGTGTCTGAGTGGTCACAAGCCAGACACATCTGGATTAATCAATTTGTCCAATCATGTAAGACAGGAAACAAAGGGGCAGCATTAAGTTCAGGAAGTAGTGGAGCTGTGCATAGAGCCCATAGACCGAATCGCCTTGTTGTTCACAACTACTTCCGGGTAGAAAACCAGCACGTAATTTGAATGAGAACAGTAGTAACGAACAAGAGTTTAGCTAGCATATTTTTCACGCCCTATCACCGTTTAGACAAATCTGAAATGATTGAAGAAACATTCATATTTCTGTGTGTGTGTTTTGTGTTGCTATGTGTTGTACTGTATTTATTCAGTTTGGGGGAATCACAGTGTCTAAGCATCAGTGGCTCAGCTGACAGGGACAGCTAACGGTGGTAGCTAAGCTAACGGCGGTAGCTAAGCTAACATCAGGACGTCAGCTGTTAAAACCCTCCCGTTGTCGGACACGACATGAAACTACTCCAGTTAGCTTAGTCATGTTGTAACTAAGATATCCGCTGGAAAAAATATTTGTTCATGAACCGTTTATTGAGTCACTGAGTTATTAAAGTTAAACAGGTAGCTAACGGTTAGCCCGGCTAATCTATGATAACCATGACTAATTACAAAAACGTGCACACAGAAATAGTTTTTTGGTTTTTATAGACTTTACAAACATCAAATTAGTCTAAACGGTGATATAGTGACATGGAAAATGAGATATATAGCGAAACTCTTGTCTGTCGCTATTTTTCTGATGCTGGTTTTCTACCCGGAAGTAGTTTTAAACAACAAGGAGATTCGTTCTGTAGTCTCCATCAGTATTTTTAAACCCAACACAGCTTTAGCGCTTCATTCACAATCTTTCCCCCTTTTTTTCTGTTTGCAAGCTAACATGGATAGCCTTGAAGGTAAAAACTGAATTCATTGCCAAACTTCAGATTTGCAGTCCGTCTCTACAGCGTGAAAGCCACAGAAACTATTATCAGATATCACACAAAAGCGTGACGTATCGTTCCTTCTGTTCTGGTATCAACAGTATGCACTTTATAAGAAGATGACGCAGGCCGCCATCCTTATCCAGAGTAAATTTCGCAGCTATCACGAACAGAAGAAGTTCCAGCAGAGCAGAAGGGCGGCCGTGCTCATTCAGCAATACTACCGCAGCTACAAGGAGTTTGGCAGGCTGAAGCCCCACCACCGCGGGGCAGCTGCAGCCCTGGTGCAGCACAAACTGAGGTTAGGATACACAGCTACGTGTTTAAAGGGATAGTTCAATATTTTGGCAAATTGGCCCATTGCCATAATCCCTACGGTTTTAGGAGTAGGTTCGTTACCTTTAATTGTCGGTGCAAGCTATTTTTAGAACGGTGGAGCAGAGCCGTGAGCTGCTCAGAGCTACGCTACAGAGGCTAATGGGATTTCCCTCAAAAAACTCATCAAATACACAATCTAACAACTCCAAAACGCTCCGGTGGACAAGTTGTGACCTGCACATTCACCACGCTATGAGATAATAACAGAACGTTACCAGACAGAGTTGTTTTAGAGGGAAATACAGAGACTGCTTGATGAAAAACTGCCCCCGACGGGAATGCGCATCAGCAGTTCTGCATGAATTTACCTCTAAAACAACTCTGTCTGGTAACGTTGTGTTATTATCTCATAGCGTGGTGAATGTGCAGGTCACAATTTGTCCACCAGAGCATTTTGGAGTTGTTGGATTGTGTATTTGATGAGTTTGATGAGGGAAACCAAGAAATCCCATGAGCCTCTGTAGCGTAGCTCTGAGCAGCTTGTGACAATTAAAGGTAACGAACCTACTGCTATGACTATAGGGATTATGGCAATGGGCCAATTTGCCAAAATGTTGAACTATCCCTTTAAGGTCAAAAACTTGGATATGCTGCTATTACTGATGAGATGAGCAGAGCGTGACCCTGTCTGTCTTCTGCCTGTCTGGTGTTTTACAGAGGTAGTCTGCTCACAAAGAGGCAGGACCAGGCTGCCAGGAAGATCATGAGGTTCCTACGTCGCTGTCGCCACAGGTAGACCCTCTAACACACACACACTGACTAACACACACACACACACATAGACATGAAATTTTACATAAACAACACCTCGATTTCTGGTTCACTGGTCTAAAAACAAAAACATCCCATTGAGCTAATCGGTAACTTCCACTGATGTCATGATTTTGTCCTTTCTCTCTTTATTCGGTGTGATGATGTGTTTGATGTTGATGGGGAAATAAAAAAATATTGGGTGGTTAGAAATGTCTCCAACACCTAAGCTCCACCTTCCTCCCTCCTCCTCCTCCTCCTCCTCCTCCTCCTCCTCCTCCTCCTCCTCCTCCCTCACTGTATTTGGCCCCCCCACCTGCCCTCGCCCCCTCCCTCACAGTGCCTACTGTGTGCTAATAGCTGTCTGGTATTGTTTTGCTGTTTATGCCAAGCCCCTTGATGGACCATAGACTGTTCAAGCGGGTGAGTGCAGCCTCAGCAACTCAGTTCGTGCCTCTCTCTTTCTCTTTCTCTTTCTCTCTTTCTCACTCTCTCTCTCCCTCTTTTCCTGTTTACTCTGTATGTCTCTCTCTCTCTCTTTCCTCTTATCTCCCAATCTGTCTTTCACTCTAACTCTTTAATAATACAATTATCTCCTCCTGAGGTCTCGGCCTTCGCATTCTCTTCTTCCTTCTTCCTTCTTTCCTTCCCTTTCTTCTCTGGTTTTCTCTTTCACACTCTCTCTCTCTCTCTTTCTCTCTGTTTCTCTCTTCTCTCCCACCCCTCCACCCACCCTGCCTCCTTCTCCATCACTGTTGCTTGATGCCTGCTTGCATGAAGGCTGCCAACTGGAGCCACAGGTGGACTGAGAAGCTCAGATTTAGAGCAGAAACCTCTATCTCAAACTAACAAAATGCTTATGAATGACAATATCACTGCAACACTTAACAGGCACTTCTCTGACTCTCTTTATCTCTGTCTTTCTCTCCTTGGAAATTTTGTTTTATGATAGTTTTGTTTTTTTGTTTTTTTTTAAGTTCATTTTGGTTTTGTGTGGTTATGCAGATAGCCAGTTTGAGAGAACGGGAGGCTTCTTTCTCGATCATGTTTTATTCTGCTATTCTGCATGTCAAGTGGTGACAACTATGGGCCTTGCTCTTCTACCTTCAGGCATGCTATGGGCCTGCTGTTTCTCAAGTAGTTGTCTGTCTGTCTGACTGGCTGTGTGTCCTGTTTCTAGCCACTCAACAGACTGAGAGGGGAACCTATTCCGTCCTTAAATCCTATACCGACTTAAAAAAAAAAAAAAAAAAACTGTGTCCGAAAAGTGTTTGAATGGAATCTGCCCATTGGTTCATCAAAAACAAAAACAAATTAACTAACTAAAAGCACAAAAAAGAAACAGCTGAATGGGGGAAAGCTATGAACACCGTATATATATACGTATATATAGCATGTTTGATGAAATCTGAACCTCCTTGCTGTTGACATTCATGTTAAGTGTTTTTTTTACAATGTCCCTTATCTGTTGTGCACTGTCCTTAATTAACCAGGGGAACCATGTTTTTTTTGTTTTGTTTTTAGAGCAGGTGAGGTTGTCGCTGTTTAATGGCCACACTGTGATGATAAGTTAGGAAGCTGTGATAGCATATACGTAGGTCACAGCGAAATAACACAAACATGCCTAGTCTGCCTCTCTTCACTGCATAAATGTTGCAGTATTTACCCTAAATCCATAACATGGCGGTATAGTTGATGTGTTCAAGTTCAGTCTTAGGGTATAAAGAGTGTTGTGTAACCGGCTTGACCGCTTTCTGTTCACACACTGGAGACACTTGTCTCCTCTGTGAACCCGCACCAGCTTCTGGTGGCTATTCAAGTATTCAGTGACTTGACTTTGAAAGTCATGAAAACCATTTGCTTTTTTTACTCCCACGTCTTGTCTGACCTCTTAGTTAATACGAGGAAGCGACCTCTACCTTGACCATAAACATTTAATGATTCAGTCTTTTTTATTATCGCTAACTAGATCTAAAAATGCACAAGGACGGTTCTGCGATGCTTTTTCATCTTGTCATAATTGGAGGTCGTCACTTTAGCGTCACGTGGCGGCTGCTTCTTTCAGGGCCGAGTATCATTTTGAAATGGCTTCTATCAGTTTAGAAAAAGACTAATTATAATAATTATAACTTCATTACCATATTGTTTTGAACATTTCAATTTAAATGTATTACATGATGAGGTTTCTTCAACTTTTTTGTCATAGAAGTGCAGAAATGTAATAAATTAATATAGTAATGACCCTGTATTTGTGCTGTAATTATCCCCCTTTTCATTCAAGTGAGAGTTCAGCTCGATCCTCCTGACCAACGCTTCCTTTCACAGAGCGGCCGCCGCTCCTGACGATCCGGGCCGACGTTGTTTGATATTGTTCTGATAATAGTTCTGGCTCGGCAGTGTGTGACGCTGTTCGGCCTCTTTGTGTGTGTGTGTGTCTTCTTCACCGAGTCATGGCTGCTGCATTCACGGACACCTTGTCTCTGTCTGTGTTTCCAGGGTGAAAGAATTGAAAAGGGCCAGGGAACATGAGACCCCTCAGAAGAGCCCCCTCGCGATGTGACATCACTCTCCTGACTCCTCTTTTCTTTTTTGTTTGTATCCGAGACATTTTACAAGAGAAATGGGAAAAAAAACATCAATGCAAGCACTGCAATTATTACTACTTCTGCAGTGTTACCGGTTCAACTACTATTACATGTACAACAGCATTTTTTCACATATCTATTCTTTCCACTGACTTGATTTTGTTCGGAGAGTGGCAACTTCTACGGGATTATAAACTCTTAAAAAGGGGGTTGGGGTGGGTGCAGAACATTTGCTTCATGGCATTTTTTGCACTTTTTCATGGATTGCTTTGTCTTTTTTGGATATGAAAAAGGTTTTTTCGGACGATCAAGGAAGCGAACGCAGGACACGTGCGAGGGGGTCTGTCCCGCGTGAGGACCTGAAGAGACGTACATTAAGGCTGCTGCAGAAGAAAAAGGGGGAGACGGTGCAGAAAAGAAAAAAACTCTGGGGCTCTAATTGTATTTCATAATTTTTTAAGTGACCAATCAATTCATTTGAAGAAGGATTTTTTTTTGTTTTTTAACCAAATATATTGCTATAACCACACGCCCACTTCTAATCCACTGCTGTAGATGATCTAGGATATTCAGTTTAGCTTCAGAGCTCGTCCTGTCCCACTGTGCTCTACCCCACCAGTCTGCCCACACGGGTGGAGCTACAAATGAATGTAGTCCGGGGGTTTTAAACATGCGGATGCAGTTGGGGGATGAAATATTTCTTTCTTTTTTTTTTGTTGCCATTTCTTAAAGAGAAAAAAAAGAAAACCCAATGCTTTATCGTATAATATATTGCCACTTTATTACTTGAATTTGTTCCATACTGTCCAATGTATTTGTTCCATCAAGTCTAATGTATTGATGATCTGTATCTTCAGACTCTATGTTGTTGAATCCTGCCAAGAAAAAATGCATGACTTCTTGGCAAGAAAAGTCTTTGCTTGTGTGCTTATGGTCTAATCTTTCAGCCTTTCCCTATGATTTTTCTTTTTGTTTCCACCTCCGTGGTGCACATCCCCATCCTCTCCTCCATAGGTTCTACCATCTCAGTAATGAAGCTACCCCTGTATTGTCCTGTTTGGTTTTGTTTGGTTGTTTCTTGGTTTTTTTTTTTGCTTTTTGTTTCAGTTTGCCTTGATTGCTCCTCTGAATCCTAAAAACAAGGGAAAAAGAACTTGCCTATTTTGTGTTGTAATGGTTCTGGTCATGCAGGTTATTACTGTTTTTTTTAAACGAACTTCAGAGCCTGTGAAGGCTTTTGAGGGGAAGATCACATACATTGCCTTGACGTCTTAGAGATTCTTTGAGGGGTCCCTAAGCTTGTCCCAAAATAGGGGTTTGACAAATCCATATTTTTGACAATTGAGCGATTTCTGTATATAAAGAAGGCTGAAAGTACGTAGGAAAAAACATTTACCCAAAGGGGATTGTATTTTAGAAATATATTATTTTATTCATTAAAAATGGGTCAAAAACAGGTACGAGACAAAAACAGAATATTTGTATAGTTTTGTTTGAATGCCTAAGAAGAATGGTTGTATTGTTTGTATATAGTGTAAATACCTGGGATAAAAATGAGCTATGTGCATGAAAAGTATGAACAGAGTCAAAAAGGGAAAAAAACAACAAAAGCAGTAGTGGCTATGCTCTGTAAAATTAAAACTATTTCACTATTAGAGTATTTTATTTTATTTTGATTGTTCTTGAGAAGAACATTTTGCTAAAGCATGATATTATTGCAATATGAAAAAGTTGAAAAAAAATTACTGTATTTAGAGTTAGGAGAAGTCTGCAAAGTTATCTTAAAACAAGTACGGTTATGTTAACTTTTTTTTGGTTTGTTTTTTATTTATTTTATTTCATTTCTTTTGGGCTACCAAGAATCTTTTGCCAATGGTGCCAAGGTATGTGAATGCTATATAGCTTAAGAAGAGAATTAAGTTAATTTTTTGCAGAACAGATAATCATACAGTGAAATACACACTAGCACTAAAGACCATAAGATCACAACTGGCAGAGGATCGCTACTAGATCAATAAGGTACACAAAGTTAGCAGAGGGAGTCATATATATTGAAGCAGAAAGCATTTAAGAGTCTCTCATGTCTCCACCATTCCCACAGGTTACTGCTGCATTTCTACCATCGCTGAATACACCATATACACTGAAGTTTGACTTTTATTTTCATGTTTTTTCGTTGTCATTGCAAACGGAATGTGATGATGTGCTATACCGAGGTATCTTTGTCTGATCTTTAAAGATTGTAAATGGCAGCCTTGCCCACGGTGTCCCCGATAAAAGCAATCGTTATGTTATCTTATGTTATGTTATGTTATGTTATGGGCTCTGTCATTGGAAACAGATTGGATTCACCTCTCTCAATGTTTGCACCAAGCACTGATTTATCAACCCTGCCCAGATTTCTCCTTGAATGAACAGAACAAAACGAAACTCCTTGATCAAGGCTGCCAGAGGGTCTAAAAACTGGAAAAAGAACAAAATAATAATATGTCTGGAAACATGTGTACTGTAGCATACAACTGTGCACGACTTTCTTGGATTTCTTGGTCAAGCAGCTGAAAACACTTTTACAAAAAAAACCAAACAGTCAAAGGTGCTAAAACGATTCTGTACAAGCGGCTGAGAGTTGTCGCTCAACCTAGGACGCACGCAGGGTCAGTGAGCCAAAATGACTGTAATGCACTGGTGCCATTTATAATTGCGAGGCAGAGGGATGTGTCTTGTGTATATAGAAGTAATGATTGGGCTGTAGGAACAATCTGACAGAGAGAGAGAGAAGGGGGGAGGGAGGGAGGGAACGTGCTGGAGCTGCTGGTCTAGTATATAGAGGTGCCTGCCCGATTACTGTCCAATACTTAGATTATATTCCTATACCAGAACTCGCAGGAAGTGTTTTCTGTATCCAGGTAAAATGACATGTGATTATTCAGCCAAGTGCCACTGATGAAAAACTTGAGTTGTGTTTTATTGAAGTGTCGTCATGTTTGTTAAAATGATCATTAGGCTTATTAGGTTGTTTTTTTTTCCTTGAATGACTGGTTGTTTTTTGGTTTTTATTTTTTTCCACTCATCTGATATGTTTTTTTTTTTTACTGAGTGTTTATGTAGAAAGTGCCTATTCATATACCTGGTAAACGCCAAGCTAATGTCAGAATGCAAACAAACAATGTACCTGAGGCTGAGGAGAAAGTTGGAGAGGACATGGTCACACACACACACACACAAAACAAACACTAACACACATTCAGTGCTGTATCTTCTACATGAACACACAAGCACTCGCACATACCGGACACACATAACGACAAACTATCATCACCGTCACCTTACACTCACCAAAGCCACTATATGATATTCCCTGTTCACAGCACAGTATCAGAGCAGCACTCCAGCTTGTCGACATGCTTTGTTTTTATTTTACTTTTACTTTTTCTGTTTTGTACTGAGACAGCTTGTTAAAATCTTCACTTTTTTTTTTTTTTTTTAGAAATGCCACTACTGGGGTTTGTTGCCTTGCATTCATCCTCAAGTCTTGTGGTTTCGAATGCATAGCCAATGCAATGTTTGTGGCGGCAAAAAAGGAGAAGGATTTATTATGCTTGCATGGGTAAAAATAGTTAACAGGGTGACACAACTGCACCTAAAGCATGCTTATTTTTCCTAGAATCGATAGTCAGATAGACTTGTTAAAAAAGTACTGTTCTGTAAAAACGATGAACGTTGGTTTTTGACGAGTCACAGAACTCAGAAAGACAGAGGGCATGTGACCGGAAGACAAAAATTGAGCCGACGATCAATACTCAGTAGCTGCTGCTGACGTTTTCATGGCGAAGCATGAGGACAGGATTCTTTTTTAAAGAGCAAGCTCTAACTTTTTAGACCTTTTTTTTTTTCCTCTCTTTTTAGTTTTCGATTCATTTTTTAGATTTGATCAGTGTGCTCCCAACTTCAAATAGGAATAAACGGACAAGGTTGGAGGCCATTGTGACAGTATATATAATATATATATATATAGAGAAAGCAAGTATTAGCTAAGTGACACACGATATTACACAACACAGACACATGCACAAGACACCGCACAGCACACATGCAGATAATGTCAAGGTGTCAGTTTCACTTGTAACACTGAAGCGGTGAAGGCAGCGTTGCTCTTCTCCGGGCTTTTTTTCGAGGGACGTGGTTTAACCTCCCTTCTGTAATTTTTTTACTCAGGGTGCCAAAAAAAAAAAAAAAAAAATGGGGAGGAGGAAACAGAGCAGGACACGTGATTCACAGCAGAAGAAGACACTGAAATTTTAAAAAGACAAAAAATCTTTCAGTAATGTTTTTTTTCTGGTAAAAAAGAATCTAGGCCAGACAGGTTCACCACTTGCGATACTGAAGCTCTTTTTAAAAATGAGTGAATATGAAATATAATCCATTTCCTCTCAGTATCGCTGAGCATCACCGTCACCAGTGGAGCCCTGGAAGAAAGTCCTGTTATATATATAGCCTATATATATATATATATAAATATATATATAGCTCATTAAGATAAATGATTTGACGTTCTCTCACAGAAGCCTGTCAAATCATAGTATAATTCTGGCCGGTTCTTTAGGCCTTTAATTTATCTAAGTGACAAAGTGTAGAGGGTATTTAAGATTAAGAGTGTAATTATATGAGAAGTTCACCTGCAAATCTTGTTTTACTGCCATTTATGAATGGGATGACAGGTTAGCTGATAGGCTCTCTGCATTAGTATACAGTATTATCAAGATGTTCTGTGAACTGACCTGGGAATCTGCCTTTCCTCCTCTTCTTTTTCCCCCCCTCCAAGCACCCACCCAAAAACCGGAGAAAGGTAGGCACATCAGGACAACAGAACAGAAACAGTTTTACAACATATTCCACTTGTGGACACAGAGCAATAAAGAACTATTTTGTGGAGACCTATAGACCTAGTGAAGTTTAAAAATGATTGGACACATGTAGTCGACTTTACTCTTATGCAAATGCCAGTATTGCAAGACAAAGCATTCAGTAGTTTATGGACAGCAATTATATGGCACCCTTTACTGAACTGCACGTTTTCATCAATTCCAAACCGAGAAGAAGAAAAAAAACCGGCCCTGCTTTGATAGAAAGTCACGGGTCCTCGACACTTTGCATGTGAACTAGTGTTAGATCTATTTTCCTCTCCTCTATAGCTGTCTTTCTCTCTGTCTTTCCCTGTTATGTGACCCAACTTTTCTCCACTCCCGACCCCTTCCCACCCTCCCCACCCCCCTGCCCTTCAAACTTTCATCTCCTCTTGGTTCTCCTAATGTGTTTTTGCTTTCCTCCTCCTCCTCCTTTTTCTCCCCCCCCCCCCCCCCCTTCTCTTGTTTGTAAGTTTTATTTTTGTAATTGTGCATGTACAAGCGTCACTGACTCGATGGATATGTAAAAAAAAAAAAAAAAAATTAAAAAAAGAGAACAAAAAAAGAGATTTCAGCTGCTGAAGCCATGCAAAACGTTTTGAATTGCCCTTAAAATATGGAAGATGTTTTCTGAATGCTTTATATTCTTTCTGCTGTAAAATAATAAAAAAAGGAAAAAATGAAGAAAACTCGAGAACCAAGTTTGCAACGTCTTTTTGTTTCCTCTTTTACTTTGAAGAAAAAGGTGAACCTGTGGTTTGTTCCTCATCAAGAAAAGACATCAGCAGATGCAGTTTTTATAATATAGCTTTTATTTCTCTTCAGCATACAGTGCCATATAACCTTTGACTTTTACATTTAGAAGACATTTGGTCATACTTCAGTCAGATGAGGACTTTTAAAAAATGTTTGTACACCAATAAACATAAAGGAAATCTCAATAAATCATCTTAAAAAGTCCCCAAGCAACATGTTTCAATCACACCTGTGAGTACATGCACTAGGCATGCATATGCTCACATAGCATGGTGTGGATTTTATCTGCATGGACTTATGTGAGTGCAAGATAAGGGATTTTATGTTTATGTTTTTTTGTTTGTTTTAGTGCAAGCCCTGTCTCTTGTGTGGAGCATTAATGCCTGTTGTCAGTTTTATACACAGTACTTCCAGAAACACTCAGAATTCCCCGCTCTCTTCCTGAACTGCTTCCTGATGCCGAACACATGGCCGAATGGATTTAGGAGACTTTGTTTCTCCAGTAGGAGCTGAAAGAGAAGATGAAGTGAAGTGGGAGAGAGACAAACATGTTTACATGCACTCTGCAGCTTAACTTGTCTTTGCTGTGTTAGTTGTAACATTTGTAGGAAACTCACCTCTCTGCTCAGCCCCCTGGGAAGCAGGCCTGTTGTTCTGACGCCTGGGAGGAAATACAGAATGAAGGTTTGAAGGCTGGATGTGAATAGTTCAATATATACAAAAAAGGCCTCATGCAAGCAGGGCCGTTGCTAGGAATTCTGGGCCCCCTGAAAGAATACTAAAGTGGGCCTCTGCCCCCTAATATTTTCCACTTTTTTTTTCTTAAAGCAGAAGTAAACAGAATGTTTGTGTTAAAGCAGAAGTAAGCGATATATGTGTGTTAATATAAGTCTTAAATAGTTATATCTTCCGACAGCAATCACTTACATAGAGTGTTTGGACCGAAACACGGGTCTCTCAGTCACTCTGCTCTGCTCTGAGCCGAGGAGAAAACTTTTCTCGTATCCTACAACCTTTATCCAATGAGGAGAGAGAACAGCATAAAGGGGCGGTCCTCTCTCTGTGTGCAGCCAAGGGATGCGCGTGAATGTGGTGACGTAGGGACGAGGGCGGGGACTGCTAACTCCATCGGCTGACAAGAAGTTAGCCAAAACGACCGGATCGCTTACTTCTGCTTTAAGACTACATATGTATTATCATGTTTTATTAAAGGGATACGCCAACATTTTTTTCTTCGTTTCTTGCCTCACTCCCGAGTCCATGACCAGCAGATAGACACCATCCTTTCAACTGTGTGTGCAGTAACAAGGGAGATACAGGCAGAGCTGGCGCACCGCTAATTAGCTTAGCTCAAACGCTGGAAGTGTATTGGTAGTGTTAGCCTGCCTCCTACCTAAAGTCATCAGAGAAACTCTTCAGCAACTCTAAACGGAAACCGGCAGGCCGATCTTCGTCTCAGAGCTGACAAAACTCATCTTGAGCGGTCAAATGCCGCTAACGGGACGAGATCGGTCAAAACGGAGGGTTCAAGCAAAGACGGTTTATTTCGGTTCAAGCTAGCTACATCGAGGGTAGGTTAGCTTCCTATTTCAAAGTAAAAGCACAAATTCTATCGTCATGGTTTTCTGTATGTAAAGGGCAACGGGTGTTTTATTTTGTGAAGGTAACCAGAAGTGCATGGTTGGCCACAACGGCTAGCTTGAGTAGCGCCGAATTCGTCCGAACAAAATTGTAAACAGCTGGTATTTAGACAAATTAACGACACACTGCTAAACGGCTACTTTCTCGCCTAAAAATGTTTGAAATGTCGATAAAGTGATATATTTACAGAGTTTAGAGCTAAAATGAAATCAGCTAACAGGCAGGCTAACACTACCTATGCACTTCCAGCATTTGAGCTAAGCTAATTAGCGGTGCGCCAGCTCTGCCCGTATCTCCCTTGTTACTGCACGCACAGTCGAAAGGACGGTGTCTATCTGCTGGTCATGGACTCGGGAGTGAGGCAAGACACGCAAAAAAAAATGTTGGTGTATCCCTTTAACTTTGTTTTGATGCTGATGCGGCATTACTATGAGTATTAGTCAGGGTCTTATGCAGAATAATCCAGTCATTAGACTACTGGGGTATTTTGTGGGCCCTACTGGGCGCTGGGCCCCTTTCTCCCCTATACAACGGCCCTGCATGCGAGTGCGAAGTGCACATGTTTCTCACCATCTCTGTTGATCTCCCCAGACATGAGAGTGGAGTATCTGAGACCAGCACCGTCCTGAGGAACGAAGGTTTGCTCTGACAGAGGCAGATCATCCAGAATGTTGACTCCTCGATCCTCCACTGACACTGAGGACAATCCAACACAACGCACACACAACTGGTAACAAAACTGTTTGTTTTTTTAAAATCTGCATTATTAGGTTATTTATGCTGAATAGTAAACAGAGTCACGACGGGTCATCATAAGTATCAACACTGACACTTTAATAACTTAAAAGGCTAAAAGGGCATTGAGCATCAAAAATTAATCAAGTTTTGATATTAAAAATGCGGATCAAAGTGCTGCTTCAGGAAATAACAGTTAGCCTATAATGGAGAGGTTTCTTTCCCACTTACCAGGTCCTGGGTAGGGCATCTCTGCAGAGTCTGTGATGGGGTGGGCCAGCACTGGGCCGGACGCCACGAGCAGGAAGGCCCAGGACAGGAGGTGGTTACACTTCATCTCTGCAGGTCGAGTGCTGCTGCTGCTGCTGCTGCTAGAGGCGGCTCTGGTTCTTATGAAGGTTCTCAGGTGGAGAGACTTGTACTTGCTCTGCTGGTCCAAACTGGGTTATATACTTACAGCTGCAGCCTACCCCCACCCACCCACCCCAGTATGCCACATAGCTGTCACACGCACACACACACACACACACACACAAACACTTTTAGCAACAGCGTCCACACAGCATCATCCCATCTAACTGTCTTAAATCAACAGGAACTCACAGGTGAATTATAGGCTCAATAAAAAGACAAGTGCCGTGGCCCCTGCTTCAAGGGCACAGTCATGTTTTACCATCTTCGGCTTGATTGACTGTTTTTACTGACTTTGGTAAATGGGATCAACGCAGGTGTTTCCAGCAGCAGCAGCCCATAGGGGAGCAGGTGGACGGACTGTGCAGCCAGATGACTGATGTTTTTATGCCACCACTTCATTTAACTCTTGAGCCCCAAAACCTGCACAGTTTGGAGCTGCATATAGTATATAAAGCAGTAAGAATCTCACAACAGAAAAAGATAAATACTTATACAGAATACTCAGAATAGCAGCTCTGAAGCAAATAACAAGAAATTCGCAAAAATCCATCCATCCACCTTCTTTTAATAACTGGAAATTAACTAGAAATAATATTTTGGAAATGGAAAAAATTACATATAGAATCAGAAATCAAGAACCAGAATGTCTGAAAAGGTGGAATAAAATATATATATTTCACTACAAATTGCATACATTTTGTAGGAATGAATGGCTAAAAAGATGTGTATTGGAACATGAACCAACGACTTGTGCAATCCTGTAATAAAGTATTAAAAAAAAGCAGTAAGAATCCCTAATTGCTCGCACAAAGGTTCAGCGGAAACACCGAAAATGTTCACGGCCTGGTCGTCTTTAATGCCGCCTGACATTTGGAGGCAGCAGAGAATTTCCGATGGGTCACTGAGTCAGGTTGATTCATGCACATTATTTAGACGCCCTGTTCTGGTAAAGATGTTAACATTTGTGCGTTCACTTCTTCGCAGTCATGCAATAAAACTCTCACTTTATGAGTGTGTCCGGCATCGGTGGACAGAGTCACACGGCCTCTCCTTATTGGTCGGGAGGACCGAGGAACAGGTGGAGTCAGGCTATTTACAAAGTCACATTGTGCGTCTCTGTATGCAATTTGTATATTTATTAGGAGCGTGACGTCAGTGTTGGGTCTCTTGTATGATAATGAGTGTCAGCCAGGCGACAGTGACATTTAATTTTATAGTGAGAAGGCCAGACACTCCATTAAGTGATGCTGTATATCATGAAAAGCTATTAAGATTTATACTCTGTATTAGCCAAGGCCCCCGCTGCCAATCCCAGCTTATTCCAGACTCTAAAATAAATGTTGTCTCTTCTTCCGTACCTGAGGTTTATCCTGCCTGTATAAGGGGGCTCTGCTTTACAATTCATGAGGAATCCAGAGTTTCTTCCAAGGCAACAAACGTGAACACACACACGCTGCAATTTCTTCAGATTCATGCCGCATAATGTGAGACAGTGTGTGTGGCTGATTGAAAACAGCTGAAAACTTGAAATGCAGCATCTATCATGGTGTAATATGTAGAGTGGGCATAATAATTATTCAACCATTAACACAATTTAGCAGCTGGAAACAAAATTTAATTTCTTGAAGTAATAAACTACGCATTCTATATTGTGCATTAGAAAAAAACTATGTATTTGTTTACTTTACCTGAAGTTTAATGGATGACAGCTGGTTTTAGTTGCTAAATACAGATGGGAACACTTATATTGCACTAAATAGCAAAAAAAATCATGACAAACAGTCCCTTTTGCAGTGTAGAGCAGTGGTTCTCAAACTTTTTTACATCAAGGACCCCTAAATTGACACAAACTAGACCACGGACCCCCATTGGACAAAATTTTGAGGCAAACACCAGAAATACACAAATAATTGTTCTGAGACTGAAGAACGTTACTTTTTTAGTCAATGTACGTTCAAATTAGGGCCAGTGGCCCTAAACTGGTACAATTTCTCCAAAAACACATTCTCATTTCTAGAAAAGTGTTAACATTTTTCAAAAAAATAATAATAATAATAATAAAGTTTTTTTTTTAATTCTATAAGAAACTGGTAACATTTCTGAAAACACTTTCAAAGTTCTAGAATAAAGGTGCTAAAATTTCAAGAAAAAGTTGGGGACCCCCCTTTAACCCTCTCAAGGACCCCTGGGGGTCCCTGGACCTCACTTTGAGGACCACTGTGTTGAGTACTGTTGCTTGAACATGTGTGTGGCCAAATTGTTACCTGGTGGGATCTGACCTGGTGGGTAGTGTAAAAAAAAAAAGGAAAATGTCAAAACTGTAGTTATTAGACAAATGTACTGAGGTGAAAATAAAAGTATTTTCCCTTTTAAATGAACCTGAGTAAGTGCAAGAATGATGTCTTACAGATAAGGATACATGGGCTCAGAGAAGAGAGTCCTACCTGTGCAAAGAGAGATGGCACACACTATTTTTATTCTGTGTAAAATGCACATTAAAGTTAACCTGGAGCATAAGACTCCAACTGTTTGAAGAGTTAACGTTAAAACCATCTAGTGAAAAAATGTAATCCCTCTGTGTTGCTCAGGGAAATACAAAAAAGGAAACTCTGCACTGAAACGACCCATTTGATTCAAGTAACTACAAATGCTAAAGCCTTGTGTTATAGCCCCAGCTGAGCTATAGAGGTCATTTTAATAACACAAAGGCTGTGAAGTTTGTCCCTCGTTGCTTGCATTAGAAACACATTAGCGTGGCAAAACTGCTTCAATACACACACAACCACATGAGTATTGTTTTAATCTTGGCTTATACAGAGAGTGTATGTAGCTACAATAGAAACACCCTTCACCAGTGGAGCAGCCCCATTATTCACACGGTACAGTTTCATATTGACCTTGACTCCACATTAACGCTGACTCGCTTGAGTTTAAAAATAGTAAATAGTTTACACCTTGTGACAGCCATTCATCCCAAAACCACACATCACACACCCAACAAACAACCCTCATCGTCATTTACAGCTATGTGACCTGGCAGGTGTGTGTGACTCATTGCATTGACACACACACACATCTCTGACATACATGCAGCCAGCAGAGGGCAATGTTGCAGTGCAGTCTGTCTGCAAAATTAGCTCCTCATGTAAATTTCTCCAGTGTGGCTCAGAGGAAAGGGAGGGAGAGAAAAAAAATCCCCCCTCATCTTATCAGTCTTCAAAGGATCTCAGATTGACAGAGTGCAAATTGCATCTGCCATAAAACCTGCAGCCTTCAAAACCGAAAGGCAGCCTATTCTCATCAACGCTGACATTTCCAAGACGAGAGTTAAAAGCAGCGTAACATTCTGCTCGGAAATGAGAGATATTTGATATTATTTTGACATATATGAGCAAGAAAGTTTTTCCTTCCTATCTGTTTTAATGAGTTAATCCCACCTCCACTTTTTATGTTATTTTATGTTTCACACATCAAACTGTTTAGATCCTTGTCTTGACCCATCAGTCAAATGATTTTTATTTATTTTTTTAATCTCACTATCTAATCCAGTGGTTCTCAACCGGGGGGGCGTGGACGCTCTCCCGGACGGGAGGGTGGGGGTCGGTATTTTCTCCCGCTAATCAGTGAAGGAAGAAAGTAAGATTGTGGGGGATATTTTTTGCACTATCTGGCAACCCTGGCCTGCCTGCCCGGTAACGTGACCGCATACTTTCCTACTACCGGACTCATACTAACTCTGATGTCATTTTGAGTATGCAAATGCGTACTAGTATGTGAGTTTGAGTCGGTTTGAGTAGGCCTATGCGAGAAGTTCCCGGATGGCCAGGACCAGAACCAGAACCAGGACCAGGACCAGGACCAGAACTTGAACCAGGACCAGGACCAGAACTAGGACCAGAACCAGAACCAGAACTTGAACCAGGACCAGGACCAGGACCAGAACCAGAACCAGGACCAGGACCAGAACCAGAACTTGAACCAGGACCAGGACCAGAACCAGAACTTGAACCAGGACCAGGACCAGAACCAGAACTTGAACCAGGACCAGAACCAGAACCAGAACTTGAACCAGGACCAGGACCAGAACCAGAACTTGAACCAGGACCAGAACCAGGACCAGAACCGAACTGATCTGTCCAACCTGTCTGCAAGGACACAGGCGCCGCCACCTTCCAAACCGGAAGTTGTTCTTTTTTCATGTAGCCTATCTTATTCATTATATACTATATATATATATATATATATATATATATATATATATATATATATATATATATATATATATATTACATAATATAATATATTAATTGCAAATCGATGAAAAGTTAACATTTTAACTCTGTGATTATTTTTTTCTTTCTTCTAATTATTAACTTCTCACTTTCACATATAGACCTATCTCCTATAGACCAATCTCGCTGCTCTGTGTCCCTTCCTTAAGATCTTGGAAAGGATGATCCATAGTCACATTGAGCCAGTTGTGTAACCACAGCTCCCAAGGGAGCAGGCTGGCTTCCGGCGGGGCAGGTCAACACCTTGAGGACAGCTTCCAGCTTCCAGGCCAGAGGAAAAGCTGGGGTAGTCTTACTGGACCTGACAGCCGCCTATGACACCGTCTGGCACCGTGGACTTCACCTCAAGCTGCTGAGGACCATCCCAGACTGACAAATGGTGAACTTCATCATGGAGATGTTGTCAAACCGCAGCTTCATCCTACAGACCAGCAATGGCCAGCGCAGCAGACTTAGGAGGCTGAGAAACGGGGTCCCGCAAGGGTCTGTC
Organism: Trachurus trachurus; assembly: GCF_905171665.1. Classification (NCBI taxonomy): domain Eukaryota; kingdom Metazoa; phylum Chordata; class Actinopteri; order Carangiformes; family Carangidae; genus Trachurus; species Trachurus trachurus. The sequence goes on along the minus strand of NC_139901.1, from coordinate 30,315,996 downwards.
CTTTCACCGATGCTTTTTAATATATACTACATCTATGACCTACCGGAGACAACATCAAGACGGTATGGGTATGCAGACGACCTAGTAGCTATCATGATACAACAACCGACGTGGAGGGCGGTGGAAGAGGATCTGAACCAGGACATGGTCACACTGGCTGCCTACCTCAGCAAGTGGCATTGTTGCCATTCCACCTCAATAACAGGGAAGCCAACAGGGAGCTTGATGTCTTCACAGACAACAAACGTTTGGAGTTCCAGCAGGCCCCAAAGTACCTCGGCGTACGCCTGGACAGGACGCTGTCCTACAGACAACATAGGCCAAAGTAACATCAAGGGTCTCGCTTATTCGCCGCCTTGCTGGCACGACCTGGGGTGCCTCTGCCAAGGTACTGCGTATCTCTACCCAAGCCCTCGTCTTCTCTGTAGCCGAGTACTGCGCCCCAGCCTGGAGCAGAAGCCCACATTGCAAGAAGGTTGATGCGGTCACTAACAACGCCCTTCGTATTATAAGTAACAGGCTGCCTGAAACCCACCCCCGTGTTTTACCTGCCTAGCAGGAATAGCCCCAGCCGGTTCACGGCGAGAGGCTTCCACCTTCGCCCTGGCAAGGAAAGCCCAGGAATACCACTGGCACATTCTGCACAACACCACGACAAGCTCAAGTCCCGCCACCCTTACAACAGGACGGCACAAGCGATGCTCAGTTCTATCCCAGAGGAACTGTCTACAAAAGCATGGCTGGCAGCAGCAGCCTGGAAGTGGGAGTGGGAGTCGGCAGGACACACACGCTCACACCAGAGATGGCATTACAGGAGAAGATCAAGATCAAGAGGGCAATTGACCCTCTTGAACCGACTACAGTACGTACGGGGGTCGGCTGTTTTAAGTCCTCTATGAAGAAGTTGGGCCTAGTGGACAGCGCAGCATGTGAGTGCAGTGAGCCTGAGCAGACTGCCGTGCCGACCACATAATCACCACCTGTCCCCTGCACAGACCACCATCAGAGGAAGGCCTCTTCCAAGTCGGATCAGAGACGAGGGCGTGGCTGCATGATACAGATCTGGACATATGATGACGATACACGAAAGAAGAAGAAGAGAAACGTAAAGAAAACCGTCCTTACAGACACGGGAGCTTGCTACTTCCGCCGCCCAATTGCCAATATAAAAGCACATCTTAGCATACCTTATTAAAGCAGAGGTAAGCGATCCGGTCGTTTTGGCTAACTTCTTGTCAGCCGATGGAGTTAGCAGTCCCCGCCCTCGTCCCTACGTCACCACATTCACGCGCATCCCTTGGCTGCACACACAGAGAGGACCGCCCCTTTATGCCGTTCTCTGTCCTCATTGGATAAAGGTAGTAGGATACAAGGAAAGTTTTCTCCTCGGCTTACAGCAGAGCAGAGTGACTGACAGACCCGTGTTTCAGACCAAACACTCTATAAGTGATTGCTGTCGGAAGATAGAACTATTTAAGACTTATATTTTAACACAAATATTCCGTTACTTACAGCTAGAGATAGTCGGGTACACCTCTACGCACAGCCTGGGCTCTGGAACCCAACTCCTTGAGAGAGTCTGGACTCTCTTCCACTCTGGAGTTGCCCACGGTGAGAGACGGCGAGCTGGTGTGGGCTTGCTCATAGCTCCCCAGCTCAGCCGCCATGTGTTGGAGTTCTCCCCGCTGAACGAGAGGGTCGCTTCCCTGCGCCTTCGGGTCGGGGACAGGTCTCTCACTGTTGTTTGGGTCTACGGGTCAAACAGCAGTGCAGATATGAGGACCCTGAGGAAGACCCAGGACACGCTAGAGGGACTATGTCACTCGTTGGTCCGCGAACGCCTTGGGATCCTCCCGGAAGAGCTGGAGGAAGAGTCTGGAGAGGGAAGTCTGGATGTCCCTGCTCAGACTGCTGAATCCGAGACCCGGACCCGGATAAGATTTAGGAAATGGATGGATGGATGTTCACTAACTGAACAGTAGAGAGGATCATCAGAAGAACCAGAATCAGAACCTGAACTTGAACCAGAACCAGAACCAGGATGAGGACCGGAACCAGAATCAGAACCAGAACCCAGACCAGAACCAGGACCAGAACTAGAACCTAGACCAGAACCAGGACCAGAACCAGAACCAGAACCAGAACCAGGACCTGAACCAGAACCGAGCTGAGGTCCAACCCGTCTGCAGGGACACAGGTGCCGCCATCGGGTCTATCCTTTCACCGATGCAACTGCATTGAACCAGGTTGAGAACCCCTAAAGTCTTGGCAGTGTGGCCACTTTACAGCACCAGGAAGTTTTCCCTCTTTAGTATATTTATTACATGCAGTCTATAACGCTGTTTTGGGGTCCACTGCACTCATATTGTCAGTAGTATAGACAAACCACGTGCAGACAGAGATAATCTAAACTCATTCAAAACGCAGCAGCCAGACTTCTCACCCGGTCAAAAAAGTCCTGTCACATCACCCCCATACTCGCCTTGTTGCACTGGTTACCAATATCCTTCAGAATTCAATTTAAGGTTTTACTGCTCACTTACAAAGCTTTCCACGGCCAAGCCCCCAGCTACATCTGTGACCTCATTCACCATCACACCCCCAGTCGTTCCCTCAGATCAGCAGACCAGGGCCTCCTGTCAGTCCCTCGGACCCGTCTGAAAACCAAGGGGGACCGGTCCTTTGGGGCAGTGGCCCCGAAGATGTGGAACGTGCTCCCTCTGGAGATGAGATTTGCCCAGTCGGCAGACTGCTTCAAGGGTCAACTGAAGACTTTTCTGTTTAAAAGGGCTTTTGGGTGCTAGATACAGTGGGATGTGACTCTCCTCTCATTTAACATTGTTTTTGCCTCGACCCCCTCGGGTCGATCAACTTGATGTTCTCATATGTTGTTATCTGTACTATTACTATGTAATATGCACAGTACTTTCTATATTTTATTGCGTATTGTGATGTAGTGTATGATGGTTTTATATATGATGTGAAGCACTCTGTGTATTCGTACTGAGAAGGGTGCTATACAAATAAAGTACTTACTTACTTACTTACTTAAAGCAGAAGTGAGTGATATATTTGTGTTAATATAAGTCTTAAATAGTTATATCTTCCGACAGCAATCACTTACATAGAGTGTTTGGACCGAAACACGGGTCTCTCAGTCCCTCTGCTCTGCTCTGAGCCGAAGAGAAAACATTTATCGTATCCTACAGTTTTTATCCAATGAGGAGAGAGAACGGCATGCAGGGCTGTGTGTGCAGCCAAGGAACGCTGTGAATGTGGTGACGTAGCGACGAGGACTGTTATGGTGCGTTCAAGGAAACTCGTATTTTTCCGACCGTGAAGTCGTACCAGTTCGATCTGGTACGAGTTCACCGGTCGGAAGTTACGAGTGGCCGTTATAGTGACTTTCACCGGTAAAACAGGTCGGAAAAACACGAGTGGTTTGCCTGAAACGCTACAAAGTCGTAAGTTGTGACTTGAAGCTGTAATTTACGATTTCAAAAGCCTGCCTGGAACGCAGCATTAGCGAAAACGACCGGACCACTCACTTCTGCTTTAATCCTAGCCTACACCAGAGACGTTCTAATATTGCCTAGTATATTTATTGACAGTGTCATAAATGCAGACTATAACACTGTTTTGGAGTCCACGGCACTCATATTGTCAGTATAGACAAACCACATGTGCAGACAGAGATACTGTAATAATCCTACACTGAAACTTCAGTTATTTTTAATGGACTGGAAGTTTTGTACTGGTTCGGTGCTGCCTTCACTGACCGCCGGACATACTGCAGCTGCCTGTAGGCCTGTGTGATAGTAGGCTATCATACCTGTGTAGATAATCATTTGGGGTGGTCGTTATCAGCTGAAGGTGAGAGGCTACGTTTACTGTTTTGTTGTTATCTGCTAACACGCGTCTCATCGTGTCTTTAAGCTGCTTAGCCACAGTCTCTGACCTTTTGCGCTGGGTCGGTTGATCTTTTACCGCGATTACCGACCGACCGTCCTCACCAGTCAGTCTGCCACCGCCAGCTGAGCTGATCCTGTACTCGGGTTTGTTTGAAACACACGCCTAAAGAAAGTAGACCACTGTTTCTTCATATGTTTTTTTTTTTTTACTTTATTAACATTTATGTAAAGAACAATACTGTTGTGCCAGGGGAAAGTAAAAATAAAAAAATATATAAATATACAAAGAGTTTATGCTTACCATATATATATATATATATATATATATATATATATATATATATATATATATATATATATATATATATATATATATATATATATATATATATATATATGTGTGTGTATATAAAAATATATGTATATATAAAAAAAAACATTGAAGTAGAGAAGATCATATTAAATAAATAAATACTTATCCAAAATAAAATTGGTTTTTAACGCTTTTGGTATTTCAAGTCCTTTGGTGTCGCCATACTGAAAAAGCTCTTTCAAAAAGTTTGGTTTTCCGTCAGTCCATTTTCTTTTGTGTATGTGAAATTTTCCTAAAAATAAAACAAGTTGTACAAAAAAAATTAAATCATTATCCAATTGGTTATCATCAAAATAAAGAAAAATGTCCTTTATTGGATGACCAGTTTTTCTTTCAAGAAAGTTTTGTACATTCAACCAAAAGATTTGAGAACATACACAGGGCTCTCAAGTCTCACGCATTTGGCGTGTGACACACGCATTCCCACCCGTTCACACGCTCACACGCCACACATTGTATTTCTCACGCATTTAAATTACCACGGTGACGTCCACCACTCGCTTTAACAGTGGGACAGATTTGAGGGCGCGCTGATCACACGAGAGAGGTGAAGAGACAACAACACTGTTACCTGTTGTAGCCTACTGGCCTGAGCCTGTACCATCGCTAAGACACCGACGACCAGTGAGTAACGAGTCAAAAAGCCGCCGACACTGATCACTGCCTGAGGAGTTTGAAAGCAGCCTCTTAACTTCATGAACGCAGCTCAAACGCCTGAGCACGGCGACCAAGCTTTGATAAACACACCGGATCCGCGCCAGTTTACAGTAGGAGCTTAATTTAAAAAAAAAATTAAAAAAAAAAAAAAAAAGCGCTCATCGCGGTGGAGCGGAGAACAGCGGAGTTTCCTCTGCTGCAGCTGATCAGCTGACTAGTGGTCAAGACGAAGCTGTCACAGTCACAGGTGTCTCTCATCTCATCTCATTATTATAGACTTCAACCTCAGAGCTCTCTGTCTTCAGACTGTCTTGACCTGTCCCTGAACATCACACAGGGACAACATGGAGCTGCCTGTGTGATTGGTTACTGAGTTTTAATGTTTACATCAGGCTGCGTTCAACTAATCAGTCAATGCTACTGTGATTTATACAGTAATCATATAGTGGCAGGAAAGACCATTGCATCTGTATCAAATATTGTGTTGAACTTGAGGAAAAATGTTTAGGGTGTTTTCACTTCCTAAATGTAAAAATGGGTCACATTGGACCCTCAACATTATTTAAAGGTTAAATAATGTGTTACTTAAACATTTTTCATTGTGCTGTGCTCTAAAAAATAAACTAACAAATACTAGTGTAGAGTCCTGTATAAGTGCCCAAAATAAGTGATTTGAGGGCATCCTCCCCAAAATTTTGTGCGCGCTGTGCGCGCAATAGAACATTCACATTCACTGTGCCCCCTCCAATTTTTGGGTTGCATGACGCCCCTGGTTAACTTATTCCAGTCATAAATCATAAATATTTTTGTTTGAATGAATTTATGCTTCATTTGTCAGACATCCATCCCCACTTCAACCAAATCCCCGCTGCCGCTGGTAAAATCTCACTCTGAACTCACTTCAAAACTTGAGAGCCCTGCATACATGTTTCTTCATATGTAGAATACGCTAGCTAAATCAGCCACTAAAAGAAAACCCAGGAATTGTAGTTTTAATTCGCCTAGCTACATCGTGACTCGTGGGTTAAACTGTGAGTGGTGATTGTTCTGAGCTTTAAAGTGGGCACCTGAAGGCAGCAACAGCCGTTAACCGCCCCCACTGCCACAGCCGTTGCGGAGCAGGAGGAGCTGCTGTGTGTGGAAGAGAAGCCGCCGGAGCGACGCGGACTGTGGGCTGAAGTTTGTCCACCCTCGCTTCCCATCAGGAGCCTCCGTCCGTCCGTCCGGGGCTTTTGTTTCATTGATGAACAACAACAATAAAACTCACGCGGAACGGACGTTAAAAACGGTCAAGCACAAGCTGCGGTCGTGACGTTTTTTTTTATTGTTGTTAATTTGTTTTTTTGTGGATACGACGAAAAAGAGAGGAAGAGAAAGAAAGGAAGGAAGACACAGAGAGAGAGAGAGAGAGGGACGACTGAAGTTGACACTGTGCTGTCATCTCGGCTACTTGTTGAATAGGCTGTTGTTGTGTGCAGTCGTGGACATTAACACGACACAGAAGCCTGCTGGGAACAGGTAGGTTGTTCAACTTAAAAACTCCTTTGGTTGATTGTCTCTCTGTTGGATTTATTTATTTGTACTTTGCTTCGACAAACAAACAGAAGTAGCCTCTTGTTAATGTACAGTACATACACCGTAATTTACATTCAACTGTAGTAACTTATAGCCTGTAGCTGTGTTATTACTGTCAACAGTGAAGGAGTTTCAGCTGGTAATGTCAGTTTGTTCACTTTAGTGTATGAATGAATGGCACTGAGGTTAAACGAGTTTTAGTTTATTAGTTTATTAAGGGACAGTGTGCAAAGACATTAATCATTTGCAGAAAACGAAGAGATGGTTGCACCAGATTTAGCTCACAGCTAATTTCCATCTGCAGTCCCAACATACAACGTGCAAAAATACACAGAAAACACAGACCACAAACGACTAGCTATACAAGGCTGATACATAGAATTACACAAATAGACAGTAGACAACTCATAGACAACACAGAAACACAGTTTCCACATCTAAAAAGACTAGGTCAAGTGCAATACATTTGAGAAAGGTGTACCCTATCCTATGTGACCAATGGAGAAAAAAAAAGCTAAGTCATACATGATACAAAATATGATAAAACATTTTAAAATTCCCCAATTCCTACTTCACAAGATTGCATAGGTTGAATGCCTATGCAGTAATAGGCTACTAATAAGACATGAGACTTTTTATTAATCCCACATGTGGGAAATCCACTTGCAACAGTAGCACAGAAGTGCAGGACACGTAGAGAAAGTATGCAATTAAAAATATAAGGACTTCACTGTGTACAAAAACATGTACTGTTATGTACAAGATATTGTTTAAATAGAGAAAAAACTATGTTTGATGCACAGTAGAAAAGAAATATACAAGGATAAACTATGCAAAAGAGAAAAACTTTGTATACAACCAAGTGAAGTAATGGAAAAAGTGGCTTGTGCAAAGGTGGCAGATCAGTAGTGCAATAACAAATAGGAATACAGCTAACAAGCCGTCTCTTTATGTACATGTGGGGTGGGGGTTGTGTGTGTGTGTGTGTGTGTGTGTGTGTGCGTGTGTGTGTGTGTGTTGTTCCACATTAGCTCCAGGCTCCACTTATTTTAGATAGATAGATAACAACCTCCATAACCCCCCTTCCCTTCCCTCCCCCCTCCCTCTCCCTCTCCTCTTCCTCTCTCTGGTGTCAAGGTCCTGTGTATCACCATGAGGCAGTGACGGCTCAGGGACAGTGATGGCCGAGCTGGAGATTGACCAGTCCAACCTTCCACGTGTCCAAGAAGGTAAGAGGAGCTCACTCCCCAAAAAAACTGGAGCCAGATCTTACACACACACACGCACACACACAGGAAGAAAGAAAGACTTGTGTGTTAGACATATGTGCCACGCTTCATGCTCTGGTCTGGAGGAGAAGTTGTTTTTGTTCGGTCCCACCACAGGGATGGTCAGAGGTCAGGGTCAGCGACTGGACTGCAGACATGTGGAGCCTGAGGGGATTTAATGTTGGACTCAAGAGATGATGAGATGTATGACAACAACTTTCCACCTTTTTTTTTTCTTTTGCGTTAAGCTTTGGCACCAAACGGCAGCTTTTCCTCTTCAGACCTAGAAGTGGCTTGGTATTGTTGAGTATGTTTTGACTGTAGAGCAGCAGCAGACACAGATACCGTCATACAGAGATGTTTCTCATCATAGACAGGGTCTGGTGCACTAGGTGCAGATAAGACACGAGGAATGAGATCGCTCCTTGTTATCTGGGAGTTGTGGGAGAAGAAAGGGCTTTCACTTTTCACATGAAGACTTGGACAGCAACTTAAGAGTGAAGTTTGATGTTTTTTTCTAGCAACACAAAGAGCTGCTTGTTATATTCAATTTAAATTGCTCATCTATATTCAGTGTTGAAAGGTCTCTTCCACTATAGACGACTATTATAAATCAGCTGTCCGGCATAATGCAGACATTCAAATACTGAGAAAGAGTGAGCTTTAGAGATGGGAGCGCCACTGTGGAAAATCCTGCTGCTGAGCAAAATCCAAGTGTTTTTTCCATGGAAAGAAGAAAAAAAAATCACATAAATAGCAGCAATATTATAGCATTTTTTATCTAAAAATGCATGCATGTAAAACTTTTGCAGGTAGGGAATGTCTAGGCTGAGCGTGTCCGTACTAATGACGAGGATAGAAATAGGTCTGCATGTCTTTTATCAGGGGAGATAATTCAGCACTCCACTCTTGTTTCCACACACAAAGGGCACACTGTGCAGCTTTGCATTTTCATGCTTTATCGAGCAGTGGCTCAGCTCACAAACAAAGACAGTTGACAACAGCTATGAACTGCTCACTGAGACAATCGCCGTATGTAAATCAGATGTCTGTCTGGTCAATGTCATCATCCTTTCCCTCCCTACTCATCCTCACCCTCTTGTTTTCCTTTCCACAGTCAGATTTGTCAAACCACCACGACGCTGCTGTGGCACGTTGGCATGTTTACTCATTGTCCCATTGTGAGTGTTTATGCTCCTGTTTCCCTAAGTAGCTGTAGTTTCCCCCCGTGTTTCACTTCTCCTTCACTTTCCTCCTCATCCGAGAGTCTCAGCCAAGTCAGCGCTCTTTGTTTTCACTGCCCCCCCCACCCCCCCTTATCAGTTCCTGTTTTGTCCTCCCTCCTCTGGTTGCTCCTGATATAGCTCGATGTGCTGGGGGAATGCAGCTCCCAGAGGAATTCCCCCGCCTCCCCCTTCCACTCACTCACCCACTCACCCACTCACCCACCACCATTCCTAATCTCACTCTCACCAACTGACCCAGAGTCCCACTCCACATTACCCCCCCCCTCTCACCTCACCTCTTTTTTTTTTGTTCTCCATGACAATCTAGTCCAGTTCATGAGCTGGCTGTTTTCTATTCTAACACACAGAGACACAGAGCTGTAGGATGGACACGCACTGCATGGAGGAATTTTGTGCAGAAAAAAGCAGCAAAGCAAAGGGAGGAGGAAAGAGAAAGAGAGAGAGAGGAAGAGAGAGCTCGTGGGCGGTCGGTGGGGGATTTTGGCTGAAAATAGCACCCTTGTCATTTTCTCCTTTTGCCAGTTTCTTTGTTTGGGAGAAAGCACTTGCTGCTGCTGCTGCTGCTGCTGCTGCAATCCAAGTGTCGGGGAAAGATGAAAGCAAAATATCTCAATGTCAGTGTTTGATTCCTCACGCTGCATAATTTTGTTTTGGATGATTTGCTGTCAGGTCTCTAATGTTGGTGGGAGTTTTTCAGCTTTTTTTTTGTTGCATCAGCAGCAGTAGAGAGGAAAAGTGTAGTCACATGTGAATTCTTTTGTTTTTTTGCAAAGGGAGGGAAGAGCTTTAAAGAGGAACTAAGCAGGATTTCTCCGTGGCTATGCTACATTTTTGCCTTAATGAAAAAGTTCCGGAGTAATTTTCATAGTTAACTATGACTAGCGACTTGTTACGAGTGCTCTCTATCTTCCACCTGGTGGCTGAAAACCAACCTTTCAACATCAGTAAAGTTACTCGGTCGTCCCGGTGTCCCAGCTCTCGTCTCTGCGGCACCGTGACACAAAGCGCTCCGTAACCCGTAATCTTTTGTTTATGACGGTTAAAACTACACAAATACACACGTCGACTCGCCATGTATTGATTTTTCGCCAGCTTCTTTGTAAACAAATGCACATGGACGAGAAGAGCGTTAGCAAAACAGTGGAAAAGCCACCAGACTTGCATAGTTCCCCTTTAAAGAGCAGGGTACCCGCAGGGTCTTAAAAACTTGAAAAAGTCTTAAATTTGATAACCATAAATTAAGGCCTTGAAAAGGTCTTAAATTTAGTTTACAAGTCTTAAATTTCATTCTCAAAGGTCTTATTTTTTATCTTTATCTATCTGCATGATACATCGCAACAACATAACTGTATCTACTTGCAAAAAAATCATGGAATGCTGCGTTGCGAGGTTGGTCTTAAATTTCATTAGATGTGGTCTTAAAAAGGTCTTAAAAAGTCTTAAATTTGAGTTGCAAAATTCTGGGGGTACCCTCCAACTAAGCAGGATTTCTCCCGTGGCTATGCTACATTTTTACCTTAATTAAAAAGCTCCGGAGTAATTGTGATCGTTAACTACATGACTTGTGACTTGTTACGAGTGAGAACGGAGGCTCTCTGTCTTCACCTGGCGTCTCATGGCTGAAAACCAACCTTTCAACATCAGTGTAGTTACTCGGTCGCTGCCCCAGTGTCCCAGCTCTCGTCTCTGCGCACCGCGACACGAATGCGCTCCGTAACCCGTAATCTTTTGTTTATGACGGTTAAAACTACACAAATACACTTCTTTGTAAACAAATGCACATGGACGAGAGGAGCTTTATAGCAAAACAGCGGAAAAGCCACCAGACTTGCATAGTTTCCCTTTAAAATAGGAAATAATTCACTTTGTTTTGGCTGTTTGGACTTTCAGGTCATGCAGGTCGTGGTTTCCTGCTTTGTAATTTCCCCCTTTCTCCCAGTCCCACTGCAGATCCAGTGGCCTGCCCTGCCTGGCCTGCACACACACGCACGCTGCTGGAAAACATACCGTGCTATTTAGAAAAATGTTACCCACTCATTTGTGTAGCTGTGCGCTCTTTTCCTAGACAATCTCACCCCTGAGTGGAGCTTTAGCCCGTGGTGTTCAAATGCCACAGACAATTTCTGTTGTCTGCGGGATCTTTGATTCACTATCCTCTTACAGTAGGAGGCAGACACAGGCTCTTTTCCTTATTAAGGGGCTTACTATACCATACACACACACACACACACACTGAACATATGTTTTTAGTGTTGGCCCTGAATGCCTCCTTCCCTCCCTGTCTCTCAAAACCTGTTCAGCAGTCAAAATAACACACGCTCCTCGTCCCTCCCTGAGAAATGTAACGTGACCGTAGTTTAAAGGAGTTTGGAAAAACAAGTTATCCCACAATGCAGACACACCCCATGCAGAATGAAAGCTGTTTCCCTTTTCCCTTCATTAGTTCGTCTTGTCTCTGAAATGGATTTAAGAGTGAACTCATGTTTTGAGCCGTCAATTTGTCCTGTCGGATTAAAACCGAGCGTTTGACTTAATCTCTCCTCGCTGAGTCGCTGACAGACTGGAAGCATAAGGGCAAGTCGCAGATCCATTTAGCGGATAGTAGTTAAGCTCCACGACAGGTGTAAGTGGTAATGCATGTGTGTCTGTCTCGGGGATGGATGGGGTTAAAACTCTCGGCGCAGGTCATTTCTGGTGTAAACGGACCCCTTCCATAGCCCACCGCTGATTTCCATGAACTTTGACTGTTGAGCCCAGTAGACTGAGGCTTAATCTCTGTGGAGGATTTGGAGAAATGAGTTTTTAGAGACGGAGTTTAAAGTTGACCACAATCATCATGTCATGTTTTTTCTTTTTTCTTTTTTTTGCTCACTTCCCTGTTTTCAGACTGGGACAAAGATGGGACATCCTCAGTTTGTCTGGTTACATCAACTAAGACCCAGTTCTGCAAATGTGGAAATTAGGGATGTCACGATTATAGATTTTCTTGGTGCGATTATTGTCAAAGAAATAATCACAGTATTACGATTATCACGATTATTATGCATTCATTAATTTCCCAACACTATGTATGTGTAAAATCAAATAGTCTAAATAATTACGAAGCTAATTATTTTCGCAAAATTTTTTAAGTATCTATTAATAAAGGACCAATTATATTCCCCAGGGGAATCAGTTGTCATCTTTACCAAGTGTTTGAGTTTATCTTAATCTTTTTTTGTTGTGTTTTTTTAAAATTACAAATGACATGCAAACTTTTCAATATTCAATGTTACATTAGGTAACTGGACCAGTATCTGTGCATTTACCTTTACTTTGGCGCACATGATGGTTCCGACATAATATTTTTTGGAAAGTCATGTATTTAGGAATCTTTGCGATAAATTAATTGTGGCGTTTAATACCGCGATTAATTGTAAAAACTAGTAATAGTGACATCCCTAGTGGAAATGTAACATTGCATTAAGCAGTCTCTTGTGATTCATGAAAGAGCAGAGGATTCTGGCGTTTTTAAAGCGGGAATGTGAAAACAGTGACAAGATAGGAATCAAGGAATGTCAAGCCAGTATGCGTCTTCTTCCGTGACTTTCCGTGAGTCACATGACAATAGAAAAAGTGGGCTGAATGCTGTTCTCACTCGGCCACACAGATGGTCACGACACTAGACTTTAAGCTCAACACATCGCTCTTAGAATAAATCTTCTTCTTCTTACCGTCCACGACAAACCGTCCAGCTCATCTCCAGCTAGTCAGTAAGTAAACTTCCAGCAGGATCTTCGCTCTTCTCTCAAACAAACACACGTCTCAGCTTTCACATCTTCTCTAACAGCAGAGCCATGTTTACATTCACAGCACACTAGATGCTCCTCTTATTTGGGATCCACTCACTGTTTTTTATGCAGTTGCTTTTAAATAAATTGGCCACTTTATAAGGTAACTCCTGCTCTGCCAAAAATTCTTTAAAGCTTTTACAGCTTTTTCAATTTTGTTTGCATTGTTTGAAACGTGCAAACTGAATTATATGTCAGTGTTATTGTTATTAGTTAAAGGTGGTTTAATACAGCCGGAGACTGCTGTGCATTTACACTGAGAGTGGTTTTATTTCTTCACACACATTAGAGAAGAGCAGAATGCCAGAAATGCCTCTGAATATAATGTCGCCTCACACAACACATCATTAACTATGACCTTAATGCTACGGCTGAATTAACACCTGCATGACAGTGTCACAGGCGGCCTGAACAATTGTGTTAGATTGCATTAGATTGCATATACCTCATAAAGTGGCCACTAATTGTAAAACAGCATGTCAATATAACACCACTAATAATAATATAGAAATATGCTCCCGGCCCAACGTTAATGTTTGACTCATTAAAAGAGCTTATGGTGTTGCAGCATGAAGTGGATCTGGGTTAAGAGCTCAAACGGGCAATTATGAATAACATATGGCATTTATTTATGTCAGCCCATAAAGTGGATACTCGGGTATCGTGAGCATTAAGCCACTGGCTGTAAACGTGGCGGCCGTGTGTGTGCAGACGCAGCCCAGGCCGCTCTGATAGGCTCAGCGGAGGGATTATCAGAGGGACAGGTGTTTTTAATTGGCCCTAACCTCTGGCTCAAAGCTGCTGCTCTTCAGCGCCGTCGTTCTTTCTTTCCTTCTTCTCCTGGCAGGCAGCGCTGTAGAAAATCCAGCCCTTCTGGATTCCCCTGAAGAGAATCGTCAAGATAGCACGAAGTGGTCGTGTCAGTTCACACGGTGAGCTGTGTGTTTCTGCAGAGATCAAGGAAGTAGGAGAAAACAGCTGGGCCCACGGTGCTGCTGCTGTCCGTCTGTGTTTGTTTTCTCTCCACTAACTTTTGAGTTTGTTTGACAGACTTTAAACACACGAAGGCCACGGCACATACAGACTGTAGTAGCTCATTAAAGCCTCCTGAAAACACACAGGGCATGTTTATAGATGAGAGCAGCCGTCCACAAATGCAGAAGCTATTTAAACTATTGCACAGATCATAGAGTAATGCAAATCTATGCATATTCACCATCATATGTTAGTTCCATGTTAAATTCTGGGAATTTTCAAAGTTGGAAACTTTCCATGGGAATTAACGGGAATATTTAAGCAATATATCACGACAGGCCGTGGTATATGCTCATTATACCACGGCTAAGGGGCGTTGTTCGGCCCGACGCGAAGCGGAGGGATGACAACCCCCTTGGAGTGGTATAATGAGCATATACCACGGACTGGAGTGATATATTGCTTTTATAAAACGGTTACGAATAAAGGCAATATAAAAGAGGGATACGCAATCAATTTCATGTAGTTTTATTCAACCAGAAATACATATTATCCAATAAAATAGCCTCACTGTGAAAAAAATAGTCCCACCTCTCCAGACGTTAGCTCCAAGTTAGCTCTGCAGCTCGTCTTTTCCTCCGCTCTTTTTCAGGTTAATGTCACTGCTCAATCCACTCTACCGTTGTTAACCCTCCCCGGAGGTGAAAGTTCACCTTAAACATGTGAAGTCAACTACTTTAGTCCGTTTTTTAACATCGTAAAAACATCAGCTGTCTTTGGCTACGGACTACAACAGTCCGTTGTCATGGATACATGACAACAACTTCCATTCATACCAGTCATACGTGCCTGACGCGGAGTGATAGCCTACGCTGTGATAAGGCTTTAGAATAGTAGCCGTGGTATATGCTCAATATACCACGGTTAACAACCAATCAGATTGCGGGATTTCACCTTTCCGTTTTATAAATGGGAATAAACGGGAATAAATCTGAAATGTACAAAATTGAAGGTTGGCCCTGGGAACATTCATGTTTTTGTTGTTCAGTAAAATAATTGATTCATTGTTAAAGAATTCAAACTTGGTAAAGTTCTGAAATGTAATTGTATTTTGCATGGATGTCTGCTTATGACAAAACAAAATATTTACATTTATGTTTGGATGTGATATAGTTTGTTTAAATTACCCCCAATTTTCAGTTAATTCCCATATATTCCCATAAATTCCTATAATTCCCATAGAAAGTTTCCAATTTGGAATATTTCCAAAATTCCCCAGCTTAACTTCCCATGGAAAGTTTCTGGAAATTTAATGGAAATTTTCCGCCCCTTTGCAACCCTATATGTTAGTGGTTTTAAACAGCGTTGAAGTTGTAACAGACCAGTCAACTATCTCTCTTGCTGATTTGATATGATATCTTTGTGTGAATTTAATAACTGTTCCTTTTGTTTCTGCCTCTGTCAACTTTCTGACAAAAAAAAAAAAAAGAACAAGGCTCGGAGAGCGTTAATGACATGAAACCGATATGTTTTATGACTGTGTCTGGCAGCAGGTGGCCAGACTGTGGGATCATGGGATAGGGAAAACAGAATGACTGGATATGGGCGAGCAGACAGAGCTGCTGTATGGAGAGCTCTTTGTTAAAGCCCGCGGATTTACAGCGGCCTTGTTGATTTCACTCCACATACATTTGTGCCATCTGCGCCGGCTTTTCCAACACAAATGGTTGCAGGACGAGTGCCTCCTTCCTGAAGTTTGCATCTTCATTTGGTAGTCATAGTGAGTTGAGTGAAGTGAGGAAAACAAGTGCATCCACTTCATCCTTTCAAGTCACTTTCATTCTAATGGTTAAATTCTGAAACATGCACACTGGTTATTGCCTTTGTTAGGATGTGGTGGATCTGCTGCAGCTACTGAACTCAGCAGCTCTGGGAGGGCAGCAATAATTGTGGCCACTTGTGTGTTGTTGTGCAGCACTAGAAGCCTGTTATGATCAGGATTTTATGAGTCTTTTTCTTTGAGAGCTTTTTTTTTTTCTAAACGAACAGTTAATTCATGCCAGAGTGGTCGGTGGATGGTGGTTGTTGTTGTGTTTTTATAAAGTTTTAAAGGGCACTGCTCCTCTGTATTTGTCTGTGTCGTATAAACACACCACACTTATATTGTGTTGTTTCCCTCCAGACACAACAGCTTTTACAATATTGTCTCTTCTCAAGCCGCCCCGAGAAAGAAAGTGAAATTGAGGATGTGTCATTTTTTTCAGTTTCCTTATTAAATATTTCCACCCCCTCCTCCCCATTCATTTTTGAACACACGGAAACCTTTGGTTGTGATACTGAAGTGCTCGTATCCTCGTGTTGCAGTGTGCCAGTGTTTTGCTGTGCTGGAGGATGGAGCGTTGGCACACAACCTGCAGGAGCAGGAGAGTAAGTACAGTGTCAACCCACCATTTAACACACTACAGACATGTAGTACTTTGTGTTATGTGGTCTGCCTCACAGTCCCATTGAATCACCACCTTATGTGTCGTGGGGCTTCTTGGTGAGGTGTTTTGTTTGAGAACCCAGCTAAGCATTATACTACAAATTACAGATTTATATAAAGCATACTTTAGTAAAATGCTGTGTTTTGTTTCATGGCTCACCAAAGGCACCCTGGGAAACCTGCGGTAGTGATGCTGAACATGTTTTTATTTAGCTGTTGGCTGTAACAGTCATAGCTGTGGTATGTCTTAACAAACAGAGTGACATATAATTTGCTGGCTGTTTTTAGGAGTGGACAGACATGTCACAGAGCGCATTTAGAATAAACACAGCAGAGATGAACACTCAGAAGAAAACAGATTTTAGACTGGAAGTTAATAGAGTAATTATTAATCACATTAATCTGGTGCACACATGGTCCGCCACTGCCACGCATCTGATCCTGGCACACTCTCTCTCCCTTCTGCCTTTTCCCTCGCAGTCGAGCAGTACTACACCACCAACATCCAGAAGAACCAGCTGGTGCAGAACGACATCCGTGTAGCCAAGAGGCTGCAGGACGAGGAGGAGGAGCAGCAGGCCATGCAGAGCGCCATCTTGAGGCAGACTTCCAGACAACTGTAGGTGACCCCCGCTGCCCTCACACTTACTGTAACACAGCCCATAATGCTGCAAGACTAAACGTCACTGCATGAGCTCATTGATTCCAATAAACACCCACTGATGATGCATATTTACTGGGTTTGAGTCGCTGCTGAAATCTACACAGAACTGTGTAAACTGTGTGTATGTCATCTGAATTCATAGTAGATCATTTAGATTCATAGTGTTTATTCATGGGACTGATGTCGTTTATTGGCATGAGTCTGATGTGAGATGCTGTGATTCAGTTATTTAAAATTTAAAGGGACATTGTGTAACTTCTCCTGTTGTCTATTCACGAAAATCGATTATTTTGTTCAAAAGTATGTTTTTCATTAATCAGTAATCACTGCATTCACCTGCAGTCGGGCAGACGGCCGTCGGAAACAAACCAGATGTCATTTTAGTCACAGAAGTCCAGAGAAAGCCGGTAAAACGTGGGTCAGGTAAACAATACGACATCGCCATGACAACATATTGTCACGTGTATTGTTTTGCCTCGTGCTGACGGACCACTTGTTTACATAGAGGCTTGTTTATGCCGTTACGTGCAGCAGCTGTCTGCCGTCCGCCCAATTTCACGTGAATGCAGCATGAAAAATACGATTGAGTTGCTTGCGATATACAACCGCAACGCTAGATGGGAGTAATTCCTACACAATGCACCTTTAACCCTAAATTTCCTTCCTCTTCCTTAGAGAGGAGGAAGACTTTGAGTACGCCCGCGTCATTCAGGAGGAGATCCAGCGGCGTGCGGAGGAGGCCCAGAGGAGGGAGCAGGATGATGAGGTGAGCTCAAATCACGACACCGATGCTCATGGAGTTTATTCAGTTTACACTTAGTTTGTGTTCCTCTGATCAGTGCTATGAAAGAAAAATGTCTCTAAAGGGGGAGTTCAACTGTGAATTGCAGTCACGTGGCTCATTTAAACAATTTAGTTTATACTATTTTCTAAGAGAAACTCTCCACAGCCCTCCCACAGTTAACAAACACACCAGTCATTTTACTGCCTGTTCTCACCTTGACGTCACATGAATCTGCACCTACTCATCTATTATCCACCTGCCGCCCACCTCGGTGTGAGAAATCTTTTTAAACTGGAAATCTACACACATCAGTGTCTGCGTGAAACCATTATCTCTCAGTCACACAGTTTCTACTTAGCACACTGAAAGTAAGCACACTATATCATGCCAGACAAAAGCGAGCCTTCAATGCACAAAGATGTTTGCATAAAATGATTCATTTTTTTATTGCCCACAAGACATATGTCACTACACAGTCTACAAAACAGTCGGTGCACAGATACTTCAAACTCAATATGCATTGTGTCCTCTTTTACAGTGCACAACAAATAAACAGTTGCTGCTTTTGTGTGGATGACAAGGAGCTTGTGACTCAGCTAACATCCCCCATGTGCTTACTCTCTACTAGTGACACAGAGTAACAACATTTAACACTTTAAACATTACTCAGTGCCCAGAAGACAATAAATCCGGTTTCATATCTCTTTGTGGTTTTATCTTGGGAGCTGTAGTAATATAGAGACCAAAATCATGCGTCACCACGGATGACTGATACAGAGAAACCAGCTTGAAAATCAATATTCCTCCTGCCTTGTGGTGTCATGTCTAAATTTAAAACTCTTTAATATGTTTAAACTTGGCTTCGAAACTGAATTCTGTCTAATAAGAAGACTCAAGACGTGACAGCGAAGATTGTAAAGCGCAATATTTTTTAAGGGATTTGCTCCTGAAAGAGGAACAAATCCTTTCCCGTGGGTGTCGAGTTGCTGTCAGTAACCGGAGCAAAGCGAGGCGCTGTGTGAACAAGTTCAACGTTAGCAGGAGGAGGCTGTAATAAAACAGAAACCTGGAGAAAACCACCACTGTTGAGTAATACACCACACCAGGTGTATCTTTAAAGTATCAAATCCTCACTGCGGGCATTATAGCTGACTGTTCAAAGACAGTTGTTTCCCTCTGTATTAATTCATATAACAGAAATGTGTAATGGATGTAATGCTGAAGCCTGCAGTAAGTGTTCACATGTTATACAAAGCAGAAAATGTCTGCTAGTGACGGTAGAGTAATGATTTTTTTTTTGTATCTTTTACTACAGCGCCGTGTGTGCAACATGAAAGCCTGGCAGTAGAATTACACTTAAACAAAGTGAAAAGCACATTAATCACAGCGGCTCATGTGGCACTCGGGACACGCTTGTATATCATTTCATTATGAGCCTGTTAACCAGCAGGTGAGGGAGTATCATATGGTTCACTTTGCTTTCTCTCAGGACATGACTGAGTCCGTAATGAATAGCGCCGGCAAATAAAGTGCTGCTCGGAGCCTCTGATGTGCCCGCTGCGCCGTATGAGCGCTGTATGAGCAGAGTCAGCTGTTCAACAAGAGACACACCGCCTGTCAGCTGCCCATCTGGATGATGGCTCAGGCTATTTCCATGGCGGTTGATTTGCAGACATGGACCATCAACCTTTACTCATACAAAGTGCACTTGTGTGTGTGTGTGTGCATGCTTATGTCTCCCTGGATTTGCACAGTTGACATGTGTGCAGTTTCAGGAAGAGACATGTTAACTAGAACATTATATAAGAGCTAGTGCTTAATTAAGAGGGTTGATAAATCCTAATGACACTGCAAGTTTGCTTTGTGGATAATTAGTGACACTCTTTCACAGTGATATCTTAGATATTTTTTTTTCCATGTAAGCAGTGCAGCTGTAGGGAATAGGGATGGCCCACCACTTTATCCAGAATGAAATACTGTATCTCAGCATCTGGAGTGATGGATGGTCATGCAATTTAATACAGTGAGACATTCATGGTCCCCTGAGGACTTTTAACTCCGATTTACCCTCTTGCACCGTCCTCACAGTGACATTTGCGGTTTTGAGTGAAATGTACAGTATTGATTCATTTTTTGATTGATTGCCATGTAACATGATACCACCGCTCTCCACCACCATGTGAAAATGTACTGTGGTTAAAGGGATAGTTCAACATTTTGACAAATTGGCCCATTGCCATAATCCCTATAGTCATAGCAGTAGATACGTTACCTTTAATTGTCGGTGCAAGCTATTTTTAGAACGGCGGAGCAGAGCCGCGAGCTGCTCAGAGCTACGCTACGGAGGCTAATGGGATTTCTTGGTTTCCCTCATCAAACTCATCAAATACACAATCCAACAACTCCAAAACGCTCTGGTGACCTGCACATTCACCACGCTATGAGATAATAACACAACGTTACCAGACAGAGTTGTTTTAGAGGGAAATTCATGCAAAACCGCTGATGCGCGTTGCCTTCATGGGCAGTTTTTCAGCAAGCAGTCTCTGTATTTACCTCTAAAATAACTCTGTCTCGTAACGACAACGACTTGCAACGACTTGCACTGACAATTAAAGGTAACGAACCTACTCCTAAAACTATAGGGATTATGGCAATGGGCCAATTTGCTAAAATGTTGAACTATCCCTTTAAAACAAATTACATGCCATCAACCAATGCTGTACTTTGTACTACATAGTCACCAGATCTCAACCTACTTTTGGACCAATGTGTGAGACTGTGCCCTCCATCCTCATCATCAAAGTACTACATTAGGGCAAGGCAAGGCAATTTTATTTGTATAGCCCGTTTTTACAAACAGTTTGTCTCAAAGGGCTTTACATGGCATCGTAACAACATCCTCTGCCCTTAGACCCTCACATCGACTGAGGAAAAACTCCATGGAAAACCCTTTTAACAGGGAAAAGTTGGAGAAACCTCAGGGTGAGCAACAGAGGAGGGATCCCTCACCCAGGACGGACAGACGTGCAATAGATGTTGTTACAGACAAGAAAACAGTTTACAGTTTATGTCACAGAATGTGCGAAATAGGGAATTAGGAATTAGGGAAAATCTTTTGGAAAAATGGAAGAGTTTAGTCTAGAAGAGTCCAGTAGAGTTTGTAGAATAAAGGTGAAGAAGCTGATCTATACGTAGCTGTTTGAGGCCCTTCACCCTACTAATGGACTATACAGGTTTTTCCTTTAATATGTCACCCGTCTGTAGCTCTGCTGCTGCATGACATGACTCCCACTTAGACTAATATTTTTACTCCTGCATACAGGCATAACAGTACATTATAATATAACATCTATTTGAATCCCTCCAACATGTTTTAATCACAAAACAACAACTATTCATCTTGTAAGGCAGCCATGTGCTTCCCATCAGTCACGTCTCCCTCGTTCCTATTTTCACACGTTCGTTCATTCAGTGTTGGTTTTATCACTCTGCATTTTACACCTTTCCTCACACTAGTTTTTGGACAAAATAAAGATCATCTGCCTGTCCACCAGTAGAAGGGCTGAGCTGTGTAACTCCACCACCAACTGGTGCCGAGCGTCACAAGGCTGCTCCAGCATAATATTTTCCTTTACCCTGCAGTTTCCTTTTTAGAGGCGGGAGGCCGCCTTGAACGGGCTCATAAAAGCTCCTTGTTTGGAGGGTGTGAGGTCAGAGAGGCTGTGGGGTTTATTCATTATTATTAAAGGGGTTGAGTTCAAACAGTGCACTCAGTTAAACAGTAAAGCCTCATTTACCTGCAGGGTTAAAAGTCACACCAGGTAATGCAGCGGTGAATACATCTGCTCCTGTGTGGGAGTAAAAAAAAGATTTCTTTTTTTACGAGTGTGGATGTTTGGATCAGGTGATGAACTATTAACACTCCCATTAGCCTAACTTCCTTAATGACTGGCTGATCAGAGGTGTTGATTCAATATTTGCCTCCCTGTAGATTGTCTCTTTAATTAAGGAACAGAAGGCGCCGGCTTGTGCAGTTTTAAATGCCAGATCCCTGTGGCACTCCTCGCCTAACCTGCCATGGCAAGCTGCTAATTATCTGCTGATGCTGGCAAAGCGGCTGGCTGACACAAACGCCCTGATTGCAAGGAGCTGAAAGGAGCTGCGTTAGCTCCAAGTTATGATTTATGTTGCGAACGCAGCCTACAGAGAGAGGTATTTCATAGAATTCGGTGTGAGAATTTGCTGATTTGTGGGGAACATTATTAGACCTGGCCTTTCTTAGAAAAGCGGCACAGAGACGTGGGTGTGGTGGGGTGTGGGGTGTGTGTTGGGGGGGGGGGGGGGGGGTTCGGCTTCAGAGAACAGACAAGTATAGCAGCGCTGGTGAGAGCAAGGCGGCATTCCCCAGTGACAAGGTGTTACTTATAAAGTGACGCAGTCCTGTTGACCTGCTTCCGTTGGCATTTTCAGTCCCAGAGGTCGTCAGGGCTGAGGAGATGAAGAGTTTTCTTGTCTCATGTGGTCTTGTAGTTTCCATCCAGTCTGCCGCTGTCGCTGTCGCTGTCGCTGTCTGAATTACTCTGGTTTGGTTTGGTCTCCCACAGGCCGGAGCTTTGTGTCGGAGAGCCACTAACAAGATCTCAGCTCATCTCAACCTTTGGCAGAAAGTAGTTTATTAAAGTGTACTACAGGTATACTCATTTACTGTAATATTAAAACTGAGGCAGTATACTTGAAAGTGTACTTTTGTAAACTTAAAATGACCTATAAGGTATACTTTAAAGGGATAGTTCAACATTTTGGCAAATCGGCCCATTGCCATAATCGCTATAGTCATAGCAGTAGGTTCGTTAACTTTACTGTATTTGTCGGTGTGAGCTATTTTTAGAACGGCGGAGCAGAGCCGTGAGCTGCTCAGAGCGGTTTTGCATGAATTTACCTCTAAAACAGCTCCGTCTCGTAACGTTCCGTTATTATCTCATAGCGTGGTGAATGTGCAGCTCACAACTTGTCCACGACAGTGTTTTGGAGTTGTTGGATTGTGTATTTGATGAGTTTGATGAGGGAAACCAAGAAATTCCCTTAGCCTCCATAGCGTAGCTCTGAGTAGCTCGCGGCTCTGCTCCGCCGTTCTAAAAATAGCTTGCACCGACAATTAAAAGTAACGAACCTACTGCTATGACTATAGGGATTATGGCAATGGGCCAATTTGCCAAAATGTTGAACTATCCCTTTAATAAACTAAAATGTGGCCTAGAAGTATATACTTAGTACACTAGGAGTATATAGATGAGTGTACTTGTTGTATACTTGAAAGTGTACTTCTGTAAACTTAAAATGATTAAAATTTTATGAACGTATAATCTTCCAATTTAGTCAGAAGAAGTATTAAATTAGTATACTTTCTAGTATGCCACAAGTACATGGGCCATAGTATATGGAGTATATGTATTGCTATACTTATACTTGTAGACGAGCCAGATGTAGCTCACACTGTAATTACATGAGATGTGTTCAAACTGGTCTGAGAGTTTGGTTCATGTTACATTTGTGTTTTTACTTGAACTCCAGTGATGTACAGATGAAATCAAAGAGGTTTAAGGCCAAAGAAGCAGATGCAGAATCAGAAGAAAAACTATTCATCCAAATAGTTGTGTTTTCCATGTGGTGTAGTGACACTAACCAAAAAATTGAAACTATCCTCATGGTGGATTTAAAATTTCAGCAATGAATCAAATTTAACAACAACAACAGCAACAAAAAACTACTTTCCTTGTTTAATTTTAGTCACAGACTCATGTTAAGTTGTCTCCTTGGTTATTTTTCCACAATATGATATGCTGCCACCTGCTGGTTGGAAGCAGCACAGCACTCAACGTGTCTAATAATCAGTTAGTTCAACCTTTGTTTGCACAGTTGTTCCAGCCTGAGCAGCGTCTGTGTTACTTTAAACGGTTTAATGACACAGTTACAAAAATATAAGTTGTGAATTTTTAGCTTGAAGCGCAAAAAAGAGCCCAGATTGTCTATGTTTTTGTTTTGCTTATTTAACCGAACCCCTTCCATCTCTCTGTAATCTCAAAATGCCATAAATTCCTGTCTAGTTACTCATTACGTCAAACGAGTAATCAGTGCCGTCTTGTCTCTACAGGAAATAGCGAAACGAATGCAGGAAGAGGAGGAGCAGAACATCAGGAGGAGGAGCAGAGGGCAGGGGGGCCGCGGTGAAGGTACAGAGTTGCTGTGTTTTATTCCCTCTGTACTTATGTGGCAGCATTAGTAAGAAATCCTGACATAATACAGAATCATTGAAAAGAAACAAGCTGATTTCTCAAGAATATCATCATATATATAATTTGATGTGTAGATATTTGCAGTTATTTGTTGCACTTATAGTAAGACAGGACCCAGACCCAGCTTAGCTTCTGTCTAACCACGCCTTGCTCCACTGCTACTGCTCACTATTGTTGTATGTGTCACTCTCCACAGACATAACAGCATGAGCAAAGCATGATCCACATACTGTAGCTTTTACACTATATTCGTCTCTCTATTAAAGGAGAATTCCGGTAATTTTTGACCCCTAAATCGTTGTCCTGATGGCCACCCAGTGTTGTGGAGCAAAAAACGCCACTAAAATTGATGCAGGCAAACCGGAGTTACAAAAATAAACGGTGGAGCAGTGTAGTGGTAATGTCCATAATATCTCCGACCGTTTATTTTTGTAAAGAAATCATCACAACAAGGAATAAGTGTTTGTTTCTGTGGCGGGGAGAGCAGGCGCTCTGCGATGGGATAGTAATGTCTTTCCAGGATGTTTCAGAGTTCGGCTATCTGAGGTGAGTGACTACAAGCAAAAACACAAAGTTTATACTGTTTATACTGTTCACTATATGAGTTCAGTGGTGTCTCTAAGGATTCCAGTCATGTACCAGAGATATTTGATTGTTTTCTGAGTGTTTGTTGTTGTGGTTGAAAGAATTGCCCCCATAGGTTAGCGTCGTCGCTATCCCTAGCGCCGGGTAGCCATGGTGTAACTCCGGTTTGCCTGCATCAATTTTAGTCGCGTTTTTTGCTCCACAACACTGGGTGACCATCAGGACAACGATTTAGGGGCCAAAAATGACCGGAATTCTCCTTTAAATATTGTGCTTCGTATCATTTGCATGCATATAATATAACATGTTGTCTTTTCTATTGTTTACTATGCATGCCAGTGTAGCTGTATTAATATGTATGCATTTATTGCCTCAGAGGCGTCTAAACACATTTATATGAATTATGAAACACAGATTTCTGCTTCAGTGACATGCAGCTGTTGTGAATGCCAGTGTTACCTCATCATTAACAGCACTCGCTAACAGCCTCACCCTCCCTCCCTTGCTTCTGTGTTTGCATGTTTGTCATCACTGAAAGGCAGCACCAGTGATACAGCAGCACTCGCATCCACACAGCAGCAGCAGCACACACTCCAACAAGAACAAGGAGAGCAGGAGGAGGAGGAGGAGCGGCTGCAGTCGCCTCCCGACACCACCAGGTGGCGATGTTCCTCCTCTCACAACAACAACCACTCACACTCTGCCGCCGCTGGGCCTCGGGCTGACTCCCTCGGGGGACCGGCGGCGGCTCAGGAAAACACAACTTCATGGTCAAACCAAGGACACGCAGATTCTATTAGGCAAATTAGGAGCGAGTTGAGAGTTCCTTTGAGTGAGGATTCAGAGGATTCAGACACGGAGCTCTCTGAAATACTCTCCGTCTTGTCCCAGAGAATGTATGCTGAAAGACGCAACACAGCCACAGCAGCGCCTCCTCTTCCTCCTCCTCCTCCTCCTCCTCCTCAGCGACGGGCCTCTTCTTCTTCTTCGTATCATCGCCCGCAGGAGAGAAGCTACAGAAGTCTCGGCTCACGCAGCCGGAGCTTCACGGACGAGCTGAGAAGATGGGAGGAGGAAGAGGAGGAGGAGGTGGAGGAGGAGAGAGGAGACGATTATTATGATTACGGTGGCAGAGAGGAGAGGAGGCCGAGGAGTCGGGATGAAGGAAGGAACCTCGGAGAGAAGAGAGAGTACGATGGCGAGCGCTTCGGCGAAAGAGATCGGGATAGAGGCGCTGAGGTTCGAGAAAGACTGAGGTGTCGGCGCAGCGAGTCCGTCCGGCTGCAGCACGACAGGAACCAACACCGCAACAACAGAGACCTGACGAGAACCTGGAGCTGCAAGGAGAACCCCGACCGACGCGTCCACTTTCAGGACGACGGCGGTAGCAGGGGATCGAACCGGCGGCGGCGGGACGAAAGCAGCAGCAGCAGTCAGGTGTGGGCGATGCTGGGCCAGGTCCTCAGAGAGCGCGGCGTGCCGGTGAGGCTCGGTGGCGGCGGCAACGGGGCGCCGCTGCAAATCGGGCCTCAAAGCAGAGACAGCCAGGTGCTTCGCGATGGGAGCGAGGTCTCCCACGGCGACGACTCCCAGCCACATCCACATCAGAGGGCCTTCCGGAGAGCCGCGACCAGCAGGCACAGTTTCCATGGAGACATCAGGGAGAGGAGTAGAAGACCGTCACGCCGAGAGAGCAGCGGGAGAGATCACAGGGAAGACGGGGACAATGTGGAGCACGCCAGAGAGGTTTATGAGATTAGCAGCAGCAGGAGAGACTCGTATCTGGGTAACGGAGACAGGGGAGGAAGCAGAAGACGGAGAGAGCAGAGATACGCCGACGATGAGGAGAGGGAGAGGGAGAGGAACGCACGAGATCGCAGGGTTGAGAGGACAACGAGCGAACGCAGACAAGGCCGCAGCGCCGTAGTAGAACAAAGGTTAAGCTCAGAGGAGGAGCAGCATGCGGAGAGGAGGGTGGAGTGGCCGCCACGGAGAGCCACGCCACAGCGGAGCCAAAGCCTCCTCAGCAGCAGCAGCAGCAGCAGCAGCACGGCTCCAACCAGAGATAGGTCGAGGCTCATGGCAGCAGGTAACAAACCCACCCAACAGAACTGCAGCCAATCTCCAACCTGCAGAAGGGAACTGCTTCCTGTGTGTCTTCATCTGCTGCTCCTTCTCAGTCATTTTCTCCTTCAATCGTCATCTAATCTGGACGAAAAGTGGTTCTCTGTGGTGGTGCATTGTGATTTGGGGTCCTGGGTTTCCTTTTTCCATAACTTTTTTTAGTTTCAGTACTAGTCCTGAAATGATCTTCTCCCGTGTGTGCTTTCATTTTCGTCTTCCATCGCCAAATCTCTTTTTGAGTGTTGATGTTGTGACAAACTCAAATAGCATGAGTGGAGTGGAGGAACAGGCCCGTACACGCTGCCTGCATCCGATTGTCAGTTTTCATTCTTAGTGTGCGTCTCTTTCACTGTGATTAAATGATTCATCACTGATTTCCTCTGATAATGCGCTCCACGCTCTTTCGTCTCCGTCATAATCGCTTCAGTATCTGTCGTGTGATTTCTGACATGAAATGAAACTCGTCATCCCTCAGGAATGCCGCCGCCGCTGCAGCTGCAGCCGGAACCAGCCGAGGCGGGCCTGGACCTCGGGGAGCTGAATCAAGTCCTGAAAGATGAAGAACTCGCCCGCAAGCTGCAGGAGGAAGAGGAGAAGCTGTTGAGGAGGGTAAGTGAAGTGAATCAAAAGGTGATCATGATGCGACACTCCTCATCTGCCTTTTCATGGACAGCCATCAAAGAACGGAACAAGCTGCCTGAAACCCTGAAAAGCAGAACAAACAAACTATTTACATTTCTCTCATAATTTAAAACAATGGCTACTGGATAACCAAAGTTCAGTCAGACAACTCTGAAATGAGAACAAATAATTTATTGAGTATAAGCAAGCAAGCTGAAGCACAGCATAGTTAGCATATTCTTGAGAGTGGTTGCAGCAGGATTGATTGTAAGCATTGCAGCTGAAGCACAGCATAGGTATCCTAGAGCATGGCTGCAGCAGGTTTGGCATCAGGCTCTGTCTCAGTTATTCCTTCCCTGAATGATCTGGTTTGCCAGACATTACAGGGAATGAAGCAGATCCCCCCGTACCAGGGGATCATAGAGACAGAGCCCACAGGTGGATGCTGGGGAGGAGGTTGGTTTGCAAAACCTCACGGGCAGCAGCAGCAGCAGCAGCGAGATGTATGCAGAAGCAGCAGCAAGGCAGCGAGGCAGCAGAGCAGGAAACAGCAGCAGCAGCAGCAGCAGCATAGCCAGGGATGAGCAGGTAAACTGGGGGGTTAAATAGCCCGTCCTATTTGGATGAGGAGGGCATGTGACTGATCAGCTCAGGATGGGCGCAGCTTGAGTTGTCTGCCTGAACTAGCTCCGCAGGCTTCGCATCATTTGCCAGCACGTTTAAAAGCAAAGGCACTTGTTACTCAGTTAGTCTCTTAAAAAATGTATTTTAGTACCTCTTAACGCACTCAATTTATGGAATTATCTTAAAATCTTATGAAAAAGGAATTGTGGAATTTTAAAATACTTAAACATATTTTCTTTCCATTGATCATATAGGATAGGGTACACCTTTCTCAGGTGTCTTGCACTTGTCTTTTTAGATGTGGAAACTCTGTTTCTGTATTGTCTATGTGTTGTCTCCTGTCTATTTGTGTATCACTCTTGTATAGTCGTTTGTGGTCTGTGTTTCCTGTGTATTTGTTACATGTTGGGACTGCAGATGGAAATTAGCTGTGAGCTCTGCAAATGATTCATGTCATTGCACAATGTCCCTTAATAAACTAATACATCTGTGATTTATGAGAGGAAGGATACAGGAGAAGACACTCACTTCTTGTTCTTGTTCTCACAGAACTCCCAGCCGTCTCCGTGCAGCTCGTACCCGGAGGGAGACTTCAGAGCGGCGCAGGTGGCGCAGGATGAGGTAGGATGATGACGAGCCGTCGTCGTGTTGTTGTCAGTAACGCCCTGTATCTTCCCGTGTGAACATGCACCTCTGAAACGACACTGTGCTTTCCCGTGCAAAAGGAAATTGCGCGTTTTATGCAGAAGCAGGAAATTAAGTCGAAGCGGAGATCCCGTGAGCTGGAGGGGCCGGCGTCGTGGCGCGAGCACAGAGCGATGATCAGTCACCATGACAGACGGGCCGCGAGAGAGAGACAGGTGAATGAATGTAGAAGATTGACACTTGACGCCTTGTTATAATCTGTTGTTTGCAGTTGATGAAATGACTTTGTTGTGTTGTCAGGTCCAGAGAGAGAGACTGGACTCGGAGGGTCTTCCCTCCCCCACCGAGGACTGTTCCCCAGAGAACCAGCCACCCAGTCCAACCTACACTTTACCGTAAATAGCCTCTACCTGAATTCCCATAAATAAACCTGATTAGGGTTGCAAAATTCCGGGAATTAACGGGAATATATGTGAATAAATGGGAATAAATACGAAATTTACAAAATTGAAGGTTGGCCCTTAACATGGAACTTAAATATAGTTGGGGAAAATATATTGTAGCATAATCTTGGCTAAAACAACCAGATATAATGCAAGTACACTTGAATATCTATGCTATTCCTCAACCACATGCACACAGCACACTGCTACATGCACTGTGCATTCCTCCATCACATGCACAGATGATTTCTTGAACCCTGGAGGCCACACTTTGTCATTTTACTTTTTCATTGGGTGGGGGAGGGGGAGGGGGGTGAGTAATATTTTACTCAACATTCATCATGTTGTTGTTCAGTAAAAGAACTGATTGTTCATACAAGAATTAAAACAAAAAATTCGGAGCTTACCGGAACACTTCAGTTTATTGATGGGGGGGATTACTGATTAATAAAAAACATACTTTTGAACCAAATAATCGATTTTCATGAATAGATAACAGGAGAAGTTACACAATGTCCCTTTAACTTCCCATGGAAAGTTTCTGGAAATTTACTGGACATTTTCCGCCCCTTTGCAACCCTAATCCTGATTATATGCATTATACTGTACTCTGATTATTTTTATTTTTTATTTATCCTTTATTTAACCAGGTAAAACTCATTGAGATTTAAAAACCTCTTTTACAAGAGCGACCTGGCTAAGAAAGCAGTGCGCAAAACAACACCACATAGAATTATACAAACGGTATATACACATTTACAAATTACAAATTACAGAGGGAAAGCACAAGAGTCAATGGATCTTCGTTCTCGACCCTTTAGGACTGATCTGAATTCCCCTGAGTTCGGCCAATGAGTTCAGTCAGTCCTAGATCCCTCTGCAGATCGTTCCAGCTTGAGGGGGCAGAAAACTTAAAGGGATAGTTCACCCAAAATTCAAATTTCACTCACTATCTACTCACCCTCATGTCCTCCGTGCCTTCTCTGAGTTACGGGGGGGGTCCGTACAGCAGTATTTGTCCATATAATGGTTGTCAATGGATACCAACTTTCTTCGTCCAAAAAGACACACAAAAAAACATCCAAATACCTCCATACTGCTCGTCTGTAATGTCCCTCTTGTATTGAAGTCCTGACATGAGAAACTGTTCCGCAGGAAGAGCAGTGAACCGAGACACTGGGAGCTTCCGCTACAAACAAGCTTGAAACATAGACTTATTTAATTTTTTCCGGAACAATTTCTCATGTCGGGGCTTCAATACAAGAGGGACATTACAGACGAGTACTATGGAGGTATTTGGATGTTTTTTGCTGTGTCTTTTTGGATGAAGAAAGTTGGTATCCATTGACAACCATTATATGGACAAATACTGCTGCACGGACCCCCCCGTAACTCAGAGAAGGCACGGAGGACTCTGAAACTTCTCACAGCTCTTAGTTGACATGAGGGTGAGTAGATAATGAGTGAAATTTGAATTTTGGGTGAACTATTGAACTATTATGACTATTGGGACCTGCATCTGTATGATGTTCTGGGATCGCAGACTGTAATGGCTGCAGGTTTTACGCATTTATAGGCACAAATATGGGGGGAGAAGACCAAGTATAGATTTATGTATAAAAGTCGTCCAGTGGGAGAACCTGCGAACACATAAAGAGATATACAAATGTGTCACTTGCAGACAAGCGCAGCAGATCAGGAACATCGCAGAGGAGTTGGATCCGACGTTCCAGGCCCGGAGGCAAGACACAAACAGCCTCCGAGTCGGACAAACAGGTAAAGTCAGCACAAACAGTAGAGACACTCAGAATGAAACTTTTGGAAACAATGGCTGGATGTTCTTTCTTCACATCCTTTTCCTCCCACTACAGGTCCAGCCTGTCAGTCGCCTCCCGTGCCGCACTCGACACTCGGCCTGCACGACTTCCTGGAAGAGTCCAGTCCGACTTTCATCCCGCCAACGAAGCGGCAAGCAGAGAAGTCAGGACGCCCTAAACCAAAAGAGAAGAAGGAGAACTGCAAGCAGCAATAACCATGTGTCCAGCAGCACAGTGTCCAGTTTGCAGGAGTGCAGTTTTATATCTTATTATAACACTAAAATATCAGGTCATTGACAGAGTTCTACCAGCCGCCCCCAATAGCACTTTAGACCAGTGGAACAAAGAGAAAGAGCCGAGAGAAGTGACGTGTTTAGAATATTTCTTGATTTGAACACTTTGAACTCATGCTTTTTATCACTTTCAAAGGGAAATATAGGATTTATTGAGTTATTGTTTGGATTCTTCAGTGTTGATTGTTTAATTTAAACAGTATCCATTATTATTATTGTATTTGTAACTTTTATTTGTCTTCATTTTTTAGCTCATCACTACGACGTCAGTATCCGATTCCACAATGTTGTGTGTGTGTATTTGACCTGCAGGAACTTCTGTAGAGTTTTGTGTTTGTTTTTTGTTTTTTTTATTATTATGTTAAGGATTTATTTCCACAGCAAATATAGTTAAGAGGAACTGACCAAGGTCAAATAATTCATAACTTCCTTAGTATCACTTTAGCCTTTCTAAATGTGTGCGGGTTTCGGTTGAAGCCCTGCGCTGTGCACTATTTAGGAGCCACAGCTCAGATAAAAACCAACAGTCGATTTCATCAAGAAGAGAAAAGAAGAAGTTACTGCAGTAACGCCTGAAACCTGAGTGAGCTGGTTTTTGGCATCAGAGTTAATTTATCCAGAGTTTACACAAGCACAATGACAATCAAAGGAACTGAATCACTCCTTATTTAAACAGACATTTGCTGAAAAATACACAACACCTGTTCATCATTTTATAACTAAGTGCTGGTTCATATCCGAATGCAGATATGTCCAATTCATGAGCATGGCTTATGTTGAACCTTTCTTTATCTATTTTAAAGTCCAAAAAACAATTCAAGTGGGCCTTAAATCTTTGATTATTTGGTACAACAGCCAACTTGTGTTTTTGTATATTTTCACTCCAGGGCCAATTGTTTAATTATCACACTGCTCTAAGAACAAGAATTTGATTTTTACATTCATGTAACCATTCTGAACTCTCTCTTTTATGTCTGTTTTGTTTTGTATGTGCATGTTATTCCCACATTTAAAACCTGCTTGTTTTTCTTTTTCTTTTCTTTTTTTACTAAAGACCTATGCCACTACGTATGAAGCTGCAACAAATAAAAAAAATATTTTTATTGGCTGCTTAAAAATGTCATAAAATACAAAACCATGTTTGTAGTACAGTTCAATCTGGGTTCTTTAAAAAGACATACAGTATTATCACAGGAAATTTTTTAAAAAACATATAAAATTACAAATATAAAAACAAAAACATGAGTCAGGACAGTTCAAGGCGAGTAAAGTGCTACATTTCTAAACATTTGACTGTAAAACTAACTTATGTTGGACTTGTGTAGTAACTCTTCTCAAGGCAGCACCTGCGAACTCTGTGGTCGTCGTTGGAGCGGTGACTCATACTGTGCGTCGTCACTGATACATTATTACTATAGGTGTGGGCTCACAATGTCACTATAAGCCCACAGTTGTATTTCTAAAATTTTCCAGTTCATAAGAAACACACACGCCTGCTGCAGTTTAGAAACGACCTCGTCTTACGTTAAGAAATAAAAAAGAAAAAAAAGAAAGAAGAAACAACCTTCATCTTGGACTCGTCTCACTGCCCACTCCACCGTGCTATAAGTAAAACTAAAGGGCAGTAGAGAAATGACTAAGAAGGAGGGGAGGTAGGGGAGTTTCCACATGACCCTTAAAGACACATGTTTTGTCTCCTCAACATTTGCCAAGTATGTCAAACATCCTAAGGATTTCCCACGTGACTCACCTTGAGGAATGTCAAACTCAAGGTGCAGCGATGACAAACCACATCTGTATTTTACAATCTACTGAGATAAACATAATATATGGCACCTGGCTAGGACTTGTTAACAATGACGCATGTCCCAGCTTGTTAAGTTAAGTTAAGTGCTGCTGCTGAACTTCAGTCTTATTAATCTCACTGGGGGAAAAGAAACCCAACAGCCTCATGTACTGTAGAAATCCATTCTCAGTACTGTAGTTCTGTAGACTGGTTCCTAATCTGAATAGATTGTAGGATTATCTATTAACAAACAGGGAACTCCCCTTCGCTGGACTTTTCGAGACTACATGAAGCAATAGCAGGAAAGTCCATATAGTTCCCTCAACTGTGGAGTGGGAGACACGATATACCACACTGTATTTCTACGTAACAGCCTTGTTTACAATAATACACACAACTGAACTATGGTTATCCTTCATACAAATTACACACAATAGTTGCCATAGTCAAAATTAAATAACAGTAATAAACCAAAGACAAACACAGTAGAAACAAATCACATTTCAACATGTAAAAAAATATATAATAACATTTTTGCTATTTGGTAATCCTTAATTAACATTAGTTAGTACATTATTAAGCATTAATATATAAACTAATGTGTTAATTAATGCTGAGTATGCATACATAATGATAACTAATTACACGATTCAACTTTTATTATTACTTAATAATTTATTAACTAACTTTGAGTAGTAAACTTAAGTAAATGAACTGCTTACTAATACTGGAGGCTACATTAATGAATGTGTTTCCTAATCCTAAGTAATACATAATAATGATTGTTAATATATCTGTAAACAGTTGATTAATGCTTAATAATGTACTAACTAACGTTAATTAAGGGACCCTTATTGTAAAGTGTTACCAAATATGTATAAAAAACTTCTTCTTGTATTGTGCTACAGTATATCAGGGTTGTATGTGTACAAATTCAGCAGGTATAAGTAGGTTGGAACCTGAACAGAACAACATATCTATTTTTGGTATGCGTGTGGGCTCAGCATTAAAGTCGTCACTAAAAACATGTCTGTAGTCAAATGTTTAACACCCACTTTCATTATACAGTGCATTCACACTTCAGCGTCAATGAGACTTCACAGTAGCAACAACTCAATTATTCAAACCCTCTTAGCCCACTTAGCTCAAGGCCAACTACTTTGTTTGAAAGCAGTAGTTAAACTTCCTCTGTTTTTTTATGTTTAATGTAATATGTCATGTTTTTTTTGTTTTTTTTTCCGCAAATGTCATCCTTTAAGACTGTCTGTGGTTATTTTAAGCTTTAAGTTCAACTGAAAGAGGAAAAAACAGCTTCTCTGTCTCTGTATATAATTTACATGCTGATGTTTAGACAGTCGACAGAATTCCCCTTCCCCCTGTGTGAACTGTGCTGCACTGTGCCTGCTGAAAACTATATCCTGGAGGAAGGTACAGTATTACCTCTCTGACCTGAACTTGAAACTCATTCACAGCAGCACAGGCTATCTACATCTACTGTAGGTAATGGAAATAATGAAAAACATCTGGGTGTGGTGGTGTGCAACAGTGTTGTCTTTGTGTCTCCAGGGCAAAGGGAACCTTCAAATTTGTGGCTCAGCAGGACAGATAAAGATCCTTTTCCTAAATCATCTTTCCTGGTATCTGGTCTTTGGTCTCTGGTCTTTGGTTTCTGGTCTCTGGTCTCTGGTTTTGCTCACACAATGAGCGGCTCTGCAGAGTCTTTGGAGTTCAGCGACTCTGAGCTGCTGCCTTGCTCTTGCTGAGCCTCGTGGAAGCTGCACTCGATGGCTCTTAAAGTCATGGGTTCATCTAAGGAAAAAGATCCAAGAGGTTAAAGTCAGATTGGTCTGAGAAACAGTCAGTTTCATTCAGGTATCAAGTGATCAGATTAACAACAGCATTTACCTGTGGGGCGTCTGATTATCAGCTCTTTTGTGATCGTCACTTCCTCTACCTTTGTCTTCTCCCCTTTTTTCTTCCTGAGTATTTTCACAGCTGCGGTGGCGATGACGAAGATGCAAACGCTGGTCAGAGCTACACTGGTGACCACGGCGATGATCAGCGGCCATGCCGGGTCTTTGGCAGTTTCTGGGAAACAACAAGAGATCATCAAACTTAGTTCCTTTTTTTTTTAAGGAGGATAAAGATGAAAACAACAACCGCACAACTTCAGAAACCTGTGTCTTACCAGATGGGCTGGGGTTCCTGGTTGCACCAACTGACACATTGCCGCACACAATATCACCGAATGCATCTCCCTTGCTGATGATATACTGATCCTTTCTGGGACACCTAATGACAAATAAAAAAAATGTCAGAGGATTTCTTTGGGTTTTCATTTCCAGAACAGCTATAGTGTGTGTACTGTAACTCACCTGGTTTTCCTGGGTTTACACTCCTGGTGGAGCTGGTCGTTGAAGGTTCCCTCTGGACATGGTCTGCAAGAACCTGCACGGAAAAGACAAAAGCCAATCACACACACTGCAAAAACTCTTTCCAAGAATATTTGTCCCTTTTCTTGTTAAAATGTCAAAATTTCTAGTCAAAACTCATCTCTTTCCACTTAAATTAAGACTCATCACCTAAAAATGTACTCGTTTTTAGATCATTTTCACTTGTTTCAAACAAATATTCACTTGAAATAAGTAGAATAATCTGCCAGTGAAAAGTTTTTTTGTGCTTGTAATAAAGAAGAAAAACTTGCCTCACTATCAGATTTTTCTACTTATTTCAAGTGAAAATATGCTTGAAAGAAGTAAAAAGTGTCTAGAAACAAGCTACTTTTTAATGTGATGTTTCTTATTTTAAGTATAATGAGATTTGTTTTGACTAGAAATTACATTTTGACAGGAAATAAGACAAATATTCTTTGTATATTTTTCAGTTTTGCAGTGCAGTGTTGTCTGCTGCTTCTGTGTGTTGTTTAAACTCACGCTTCTGTGCGGGTTCTTCGCCTTTGCCACACTTCTTAACGCAGAAGGTGCACTGCTTGTTTCCACAGGTGAGTCCTTCTCTACAGTCGCACACTGTGTCTGTTTTGGCAGTGCACTTTGTCAGCAGAACCTGAGCACCTGAAGAGACGAAAGGAGAGGTTTAAAAAACCTTCCGAGCTTTGCAGATTGCATTGATAACGAAGTCTCATTGTGATTGTGATTGTGATCACTGACGCACCTACACACTGTGTGCAACTTTTGCACGAATAGGCATTAGGGTCCTGTGTGAACGTGTCAGGTTCACAAGGCTTGCAAAGGTCCTTCAGATGCTCTCCACACTGTTTTACCAGGCGATTCCCTGCAAAAACATGATGACGTCACATTAGCAGGCATGTTATCAGTGAGAGCCACACAGCTGATCTCCATACACAGGCAGCACAGGCAGAGCTTAGTTATTAAAACGTGTTGAACTTTTATTGACGTCACTGCTCCAGACGGTCTGAATTATCAGCTGCATCGTCCTCATCCTTTTCTCTCTGTTGTGGTATTAGCTGACAAACCACCGAAACTATATTGGGTTGCAGTAACTACTACAATGGAACTATGGGATATGGTTTCCTTTTATATCCACACTCAAAAAGAGACACAGCCTGTTGGCGTTCTGCTTTTATCAGATGACACATGGAATCATTTTAACCCCTTAGGCGTAACACTTTACAATAAGGGTAATAATTAATAATTAATGTTAGTTAGTACATTATTAAGCATTAATATATGAACTAATGTGTTAATTAATGCTGAGTAATGCATACATAATGATAACTACACACATTATTCAACTCAACATTAACTGCTTACTAAGGCAAGGCAAGGCAAGGCAATTTTATTTGTATAGCCCGTTTTTACAAGAAGTTTATCTCAAAGTGCTTTACATGGCATCGTAACAACATCCTCTGTCCTTAGACCCTCACATCGACTGAGGAAAAACTCCATGGAAAACCCTTTTAACAGGGAAAAATTGGAGAAACCTCAGGGTGAGCAACAGAGGGATCCCTCACCCAGGACGGGCAGACGTGCAATAGATAGACTAATAGGCTACATTAATGAATGTGTTTCCTAATCCTAAGTAATACATACAGTAATAATGATTGTTAATATATCTGTAAACAGTTAATTAATGCCTAATAATGTACTAACAAACGTTAATTAAGGGACCCTTATTGTAAAGTGTTACCCTTTTTTCTTTTCCTTTAGGGGTAGATGTAATTATCCAGTTTTGTTTTATGATATAACTCCATTCTGAAACTGAGAAATTCTCACTCTCTCCTCTCTCACTCACCTGGATAACAGGCGTCACAGCAAACCAGAGCTCCGTTTGGTTTCCACCTCATGCAGCCGATCTCTTCAACACTGGCCAGGCAGCCCTGCAGCAGCAGCAGGCAGAGTCCAATCCCCCAAAACACCACAGCCATCCTGCAGTCGGCTTCCAGCTTTGTAATATATAGGGGAAGTGAGGTAATCCAGTTCAATAAAAAAAAATATCCCAGGTAGCTCCTACTTCTTCTTTTCTTCTTCCAAATGCACTTGTTTCTCTAAATACTTATTGATTGAGTCTAAAATGCAATAAGAGTCCTGAGCTGCCCTTTTAAAACCTGCTGAAGTCTGTCTCTCTGTGATATTCTGGGCTGGATGTGTCAGTGCACTCACACATGAGCCAACCCACAGCTGAGTGAGCCTTGCCTCTCACACTCAGTCGTTTTTACTTCACCAGATGGGGGGCGTGGCCTAATGCAAAATTGAAAGAATATTGTAACAGTATATAAATAACTTTTTTTTTTAAATAGTTTAATACTTTACAAATTGAAAACTGTTTACTTTTTGTTACATTTTTATTATTATTTTTTCTCTAAATATTTTATTCATTTTGTACAGAAGGAGCTTATTTCCTTTAGTGGGAATCCTTTCCCCGAGATTAGGAAGATCATTAACATGACTTGACATTTTCCTTTAAATCTAGTTTAGTAGATCAGGGTTGCAATAAACTGTCCTTTGTT
Source organism: Trachurus trachurus (assembly GCF_905171665.1). NCBI lineage: Eukaryota > Metazoa > Chordata > Actinopteri > Carangiformes > Carangidae > Trachurus > Trachurus trachurus. The sequence goes on along the minus strand of NC_139901.1, from coordinate 30,278,006 downwards.
CTTCCCTCTTCCTGCTCGTACAGAACTCCACTTTTTTTTTTTTTTTTTTCTTTTACTGCTTTTGGCAGCTGAGTTATGAAATCGGTTACACTTAACTGCTTTCTCAGAATGATAACAAATCTAATGTGCTCCACACATAGTTGGTTTTTCTCAGAAATACAAACCCAAACGTGTCTGTCACCCACCAACCGTCTCATCCATTGACCCCTCCTACAGGTGTGCCTGGGAAAAACGTGTCTGTCTTGGTACTGTATGTTGTTATGTGCAGATTCGACAGGTGAACATTTTCCTGATTTACATTTTTGGAAGTGAAATAAAAGATTGTAGGCTGTTTTTTTTTTTTTTAGGAAATTGAAACAAATCTCCCGTACTTTCTGTTAATATTGATAACAAGCCGATGCAAATCAAGCTGCGTAAAATCCACAGCTGTTTAATCTGATGACTGTGAGGAGGGATTTTCCTCTACCTTCATTATATCAGTGTTTATTATTACTGTAAGATGCCATGTAAAACCACAGGAACAAACATACTATTCTTCTCTCTTACCCTGAGGGCTGATGCTGATGCTGAGTCATACCAGTCATGCCAGGGAGTAGGACATATGAGGCATTCATGCAAAATGTCACAAGCTCATTTAGTCAGCATGAAAAACAAAAGAGGAAAAAATCCCACTTTACTCAGATCACCTGCTGTTATCTGGTGTAAACAGTTTGTCCTTCTTGTCTATTTGAACTGGATCTCCAGGGAGACAACAAGGGAAACTGAAACCAAAAGTAGGTTACAACTCGAGGGAATGAGCTGCTCTTTTAAAGCCGTTGAACTGAAAGTAAACCATAACAAAAGATTTATGAATTGACTGGACTCATTTGGATGACAATTCCCAAAAGATTTATGGCTAACAAGCAATTCCTCTGAAAAAGGAACTGCTGTTTCCTTACAGTAAATGATTTGCCTGGAGAAAAGATGGGGGAATTTAGCTTAGTAATGATGATTTAAGGTGAGTCTGCTGAAGGTCATCCCTCTGACTCATCGTCCGATCATGAAAACAAAAAAAAAGAGGAACGTCAGTCACACATTAAAAAAAAAAAATGTGTCGGTGGCACAGTCATAGTTCTTCTGCATCATGATCGGGTGACACTGACATGGCAACATGATATCAAATCATCATCATCATGACATTTGGCAAGATTTTCGCCTTTGACCTTATGAGGCATGTGTGAGCCTCCGCCACGGATCGCCTACTGTAAAAAAAAAGAGCTAAGACGCATGTTACACCCACGCAGCAGCCCCGGCCAAGAAAAACACCTCCCACACTTACCCTAACAGCCGCCCCCTCACAACGCAGCAGTGAAGCCATGTAAACCCCAACACTTCAATTAACATACTGACTTGGGAAGTTTACTCCCAAGCTGTTCGGTAAGCAGCGCAGTGCAGTCAGTGACATATTTGCATGTAGGCTGAGTCTGACATAAGCCTCAGGCAGTTCAGACTGCGACCGAGACCGAGTCGTGTTTGAAGTCGATATGTAACGTGTTTTCACTTTGCCTCATTGCTCTGATGCAGGTGATCACTTCTGGGGGCTGTTTCTCTTTCAAGGGTACTTTTTTTTCTTTTTAATCTCCCTCCCCCGTGCTGATGGGGGCGTCGTTAGTAGGCTATGACATGACTTCCTTCCTGAGAGAACCTCTCATGTGTCATAAACAACACTGGCAGCGAGCTATGACTATGTGGTTGGTGGGTCCGACTCACAGTTGGGGGTCTGTATGGGAGGGGGAGGGAGGGAGGGAGGTTTTTCTTTTGGTAGGGGGGGGTTATTTTGAAAGTTGAGCCAGCCGAGAGTTAACATCAGCCCACAGGGAAAGTACACGCAGCTACGCTTTGTGCTCGGAAGTTCCACTCAGGGGTGTTAACTGTCAAGTGTCAAAGCCAATGAGGCGCCGGCGTATAGCTGTCATGTTTGGTTTGGTGTTGTGTGGTGATGTGATATTAAACCTTTAGAGTTGAACTGTAGACCTGAAGAGCATGAGAACCTACTCATCGGTCTTGAGAAATGACCACCTACTTGAGCGTTTGGGATATTTCAAATGCTGAGGCTTCATTAAATTAGAAAATTAGTCATCGTGGAAGTTTTCAAATCGTATTATAAAAATACATCTCACATAATACTGAGGAAACTCCTGAATTTAAAATGATGTAAATAAGAGTTAAGAGTCTCCATCTAGTGGAAAGAATAAAAAAAAAAAAACATTACATCAAAATTCAACAGGATTTTTGAACATATATATTTTTTATTCATATATATAATAAATTTCTATGTACAATTTATTCTTCTTTTGAAAAGAAACAAAATTAAAGAGAAAGCTTTGATTGCAAACAGTGTTTCATACTAAAGGGAGGGAGAGACAAAATGGAAAAGTGCTCATAAATCTAGTGTGTGCGTGTGTTATTTCCCTCCTGTAACTATATTCTAAGTCGATACAACAGGGGTTTGCCATTGTTTTGTTACAACATCATAATGTGAAGGCCAGGATTCCCCTTGAAGTCACTTTGAATTTGTAAAACGAGAAGTGTCTGATGCTAATCACCAAGAGATTTGCATCTCAGACTTTGCTCCTCATCGTCCACCACACAACAGCGTGAGGCTTTGGCTTTTATCGCACTGACTTTTTATCGAAGCGATGACCACGACAACGACAACGACGACGCAGTGACGCAAAGTCAGAGGTTTATCTCATGTTTAACCCTGTGTGAAGTTTTTTTTGCGTCCACTGTTTGCAATCCTGTTTTTTATTTTTTTGTTAAAGGACAATTCCGGGCAAATTCAACTCGGGGCTGTATTTTCCTAACATTTTAGGTCTAAAAGAAGTTTAATTGCTCCTGTTCAAGTCAAGAGGTGACATTGCTGTGCTTATGACGCAAACGGGAGCTTCCGACTGCACGTAAACACACCGAGTGCGTCAACTTGGGTCTCGCGCCAGACTTTGAATTAGATCTAGTTTTACAAACATGTCAGCTTGCTTGAAGTAAATAAACTTCTCGGTGCATGTTTGAGTAACCATCTGATGCTGTCTGTTGATAAAAATTGTGGTTTTGAGGGATGTAAACAGCCTAAGCAGCAGAATTTGCATCCGCTCCCATTCATCGCTGCCATGGCGATGCGGGGACAGACACAACTACCGCAAAACAGGAGCAATTAAACTGAAAATCTTCAGATTCCTTCTTTTAGACCTAAAATGTTAGGAAAATACAGCCCCGAGTTGAATTTGGAATTGTCCTTTAAGTTGATGATCTGCTTCACTTTTCAAAAACCGAAGTGTGATGAGTGTCGGGGTCTAATAATGATACATTCGACAAAAGCACAGCAAGGAGGACAGTGGGAACTGGCCACTGATTCACAAAGGGGGTAAGGGGGGGTCGGGGGGGGTGGGAGATGTCTGATTGTCTGTCAGTCAGCCGTGGTAGACAAAGTATGACACCGTCAACGCAACATGATCACATAAATAACATCACAAAAAAAATCATCCAGTGTACGGATTCTTCCTTTAGACCATTGGCAAGAGGCGGGGGGTCCTCTCCTCCCCCCTGGTAATGGTAATACTTTCAACAAAACGTTATTAATAAAACTCTTTTCTTTAAAGCAGTTGAGACAGTCATGCAAATCTGCAGCCTGGTTCAACTCCCAAGCCGGCTACAGGGTCTCCCTTATGAAGCTGAAGAAGTTTGTGAACTGATCTGAGATCAATGTTTAGTAGTTGGCAGGTGAGAGCTTAAAGGGATACGCCAACATTTTTTTTTTCGTGTCTCGCCTCACTCCTGAGTCTATGACCAGCAGATAGACACCATGATCCTTACGACTGTGCGTGCAGTAACAAGGGAGATACGGGCAGAGCTGGCTCACCGCTAATTAGCTTAGCTCAAACGCTGGAAGTGCATAGGTAGTGTTAGCCTGCCTCCACCTTAAGTCATCAGAGAAACTCTTCAGCAACTCTAAACAGAAACCGGCGGGCCGATCTTCGTCTCAGAGCTGACAAAACTCTCCGGTAAGGCATCTTGAGCCACTAACGGGACGAGATTGGTCAAAGGTGGGTTATTTTGGTTCAAGCTAGCTACATCGAGGGTAGGTTAGCTTCCTATTTCAAAGTAAAAGCACAAATTCTATCGTCATGGTTTTCTGTATGTAAAGGACAACGGGTGTTTTATTTTGTGAAAGTAACCAGAAGTGCGTTGGTCACAACGGCTAGCTTGAGTAGCGCCGAATTTGTCTGAACAAAATTGTAAACAGCTGGTATTTAGACAAATTAACGACACTGCTAAACGGCTACTTTCTCGCCTAAAAATGTTTGAAATTTCGATAGAGTTTAGAGCTAAAATTAAATCAGCTTCTGACTGCTGATTTTGGCTCGGGTAGGAGGCAGGCTAACACTACCTATACACTTCCAGTGTTTGAGCTAAGCTAATTAGCGGTGCGCCAGCTCTGCCCGTATCTCCCTTGTTACTGCACACACAGTCGAAAGGATGGTGTCTATCTGCTGGTCATGGACTTGAGAGTGAGGCAAGACACACACAAAAAAATGTTGGCGTATCCCTTTAAATAAGCTGAAAGAAAAGAAAATAACAGGGAGGGGGGGTGGAAGGCAGAGGTTTGGTGTGATGAGCTAAGTTTTTTTTTTTTTTCAGTATGCACAGATACAAGTCAGGAGATCCAGTCCAAGTTCCATCCAAGGCCCAGAATAAACGTGTATCCTAAGCGCGGGCCTGTAGGTGTGTCGGTCTGGGTCTGGGTCTGGGGGATTGAGATCCAGACCCAGAAAGTTTTTAAAGGTCTTGGCAGAGGAGAAGAAGATCCTACGTTAAGAGAGTTACGCACTCTCTTGTCACCACACTGACTTAAACCACTCACGTTTCACAAACTGTACACGTCACGTCAATACAAAAGAGGGGGTTTTCAGCCACAGACGTGTGAGAGGACTCTGTCTCGTTGTGTGCTCTTGCTGCCTGCTGTAGTCCTTTTTTTCTTTTTTGCGTGGACGTCGTCGTCGGAGGGAATCAACAGATAAGCGTGGAGGTTGGACGGAGAGAGAGAGAGAGAGGCGGGGTCAGTCGGTGTCTACATTCTGAACTTGGAGGCAAAAGATCGAGAGAGGGGAAAAGGGAAAGAGAGACTTGTTTTGTGCTCGATGATGATGAGTTTGTTTGTTTTTCAAAAAAAAAGGCACTGTCCTGTCCTGTCCTGTCACATGATGTCAACGAAGAACTCACAGGGATTGCCCATGGCGTGCTGGAAGGACTGGCGGCTGGCGGTGAGCTCGGGAGGAACGGCCGCCAGCTCTCTGCCGGGAGGCGCTCCGGGCGGCGTGCTGCTGCTGACCGAGGTCGTCTTGTTGGGGGCCAGGCGGGCCAGGCAGTAGGGGGGAGGCAAGCCCGGCGGGCCGTAGGAGGAGGCGTGGCTCCGCTCGCTGTGGGCGCAGGAGGAGCCCGGCGCCGGCTGCTGCTGCGTCTGCGTGGTGAAGGGGACGGCGTGGCTGTAGGTGAAGGACGGGTGGCTGTTCTGCGAGTGCGAGTGCGAATGAGAGTGCGAGTGCGAGTGCGAGTGGCTCCTGTGCGACTGACTGTGACTGAGACCCGAGCGGGCGTGGCTGTGACTGTTGGACACGGCGTGGCTGTGATGGCTCATTTGGCTGGCGGACCGATCGCCACCACCGCCTCCACCGCCGCCGCCGCGCCTCCCTCCTCCTCCTCCGCCGCGGACGCCCGGCTCTGATTCGCTGCATGTTGACCTTTGACCCTTCTCCTGCGGGGAGGAGCGTCTACCTTTGCCCGCGCTGGGGTTGGATCCACTGCTTCGGCTTCCTGTCGAGAGGAGGAGGAGGAGAAACAGAACAACAGACAGTTTAGCTAAGCCGCCTCTTGCACAATAAGCAATTAAATAAAACAAAAAAAAAACACAGTCAGCAGCTCCAACTCATCAGCTACAGATTTTTTTGCTATTGATTCACATGGAGGCCGGACGTCACACATTAAACAAAATACACTGGAACAGCTTAATGCTACGTGCATCATCCATCGGATAGTTCACCTCTACTTGAATGCTTTTCATCAATCATGTTATTCCTCAGATGACCCCTGGACATTTTTTCCCAACTCCCCACGGTCCAATGAAAGGTCACTGGGGCCTGATTTTTGGCAAGGAGGTGTATCTCTGGGTAAACTCTGGATGTCCCCAGTTTCAGAATGAAAGTCCATTTTTTGGACCCGTAATGCATTTTTACAACACCCACGCTGGGCAAAATTGTTCAACTCCGCCTATGTGTTTTTTTTTAATGTATTTTAAGGTAAAAATTTTAACTAACAGTTTATCGCTCACATTAAGACAAATATTTTTTGTATTACAAGTTTTGTAGTGCATTGCAGCAGACTTGCCATCCTTTTTGCCTTGTTTTATTATGATGTTGAAAATTAATAAAAAATATATTAAAAAAAAAAAAAAAAAAAAAAAAAAAAAAAAAAAAAAGTTTTGTCAAATTTTATGTTTAAATGTGTAAATGGGGCAATATCTAATGAAATATGCACTAAATTTCCAGAACTGAAATCTGAACAATGGATAAAGCCCCTTTCTAAATTTCTGTTTTATTTTGTTGACATATTAGAGTCAGAATTTTTCACAGAGGGGAATTTTGGATATCTCTTTTTATCACTCTGTTAATGAGAAAATACTGTCACCAGCCCTAAAAAAAAATCAAATTTTGCTTTTTTTGTTTTTGATTTTTGGAATAAAATGTTGTATGAAGAATGATATATCAATAATCCCCTCTGTAAAAACCTTCAGAATATAGACAAGAATAAAAAATAATAAAATAAAAACATAGTATGAGAAGTCATGTGTTTTTGCAGCAAAAACAACTGGCATTTTTGTCCAGGGGTCATGGGAATGGTAAAAATTGATTGGTCATCTGACACTGCAGCACTTTGTTTAAGGTGTGACCGGTTGTTTTATTATGCAAGTCTTGCAAGAGTCAACAGTCAAGGGCAAACATGATTATCTCAAAGGACCCCCCCCCCCCCCATCCCCATCCCCATCCCCAACGTCGAACCTGCAGCAACTGATCCCAGAGGCTTCACCTCATCAGAAGTTCATACAAACACTGAGACATTCACAGATTAGAGATATATAAAACAAACAAACACGATAGACCTCTATCAGAGAGACACCGCTGGATGACACAGAAAGATAAAATGACAGCGTCATCACTTTGGTTTATTTAAAAAGAAGGTCACCGTGACGGACACAGCGCTGATGAAGCGCAGCTGCAGCGTCACACTGATAGAGGTGTACCACACTGTTGCAAAAAAAACCACACACTTCCCACGCCTCCTCCTCCTCCCCGCTCTTTTCTTTTTCCCCTCTGCAATCAATGAGCCCGACAGTACTGGGTTAAAAAGTGGTGCATGATCGCCCCCTGTCAGTGGGAATGATACAGTAGCACAAGTGATCATCCTGCATCATGCACCTCCCAGCACAGTTACAAACACATGCCCCAGAGGTGCAGGAGAGGGAGAACGGACCGTCAGGAGTCACACACAGGATACAAGTGGAACGGACGAACGAATGGAGACGCATGGGACGGGCGGAGGAGAAACGAAAAAAAAACAATAAAAAACCTTAAAGCTACAGTATGACAGGTGGAGAATGTTGAGCACAGGAGAAAGAGAGAAAGAGAGAGGGAGAGAGAGAGGGATAGAATAAAGAGGATCAATGTTGAGAGTCTAGGGATGTCACGATTATAAATTTTCTTAATCACGGTGTTACAATTATCACGATTATTATGCATTAATTAATTTCACACAATTTAACACCATGAACTTGTAAAAATGTACTTATATAGTCAAAATATTTGAAAAAATTCAAACATTTGAAATATTCAGGTCATTAATTGTTATCTATACTAACTGTTTACGTTTTTTGTTTTGTTTTGGTTATTTCTAATTAAAAATGACACGCTAACCTTTAAATTCCTACCAATTCAATGTTACGTTAGTTAAAATGGACCAGTATCTGTGCATTTACCTTTATTTTTGCGCACATCTGCTGATAAGATAAGTCTTGACTGACTGCACTTTAAAATTGATTGACTGCTGCACTTTAGAGGACTGTGCAATATTGAATTGTATTATTGTTTTACTGTTGTTGCTTGTGTGTCTTTCTTTTTTTTTTTATCCTCACTGATGTTTTTAACCACATGGAGGTTTGCAATTTGAATTTTGTTTATACCTTGGCTTGGTATGAATGACAATAAAGGTATTCAATTCAAATCAATTCAATTCAAGATTCCAACATAATCTTTTTGGTAAAGTAACGGTATTCAGGAATCTTTACGATTAATTAATTGTGCCGTTTAATACCACGATTAATTGTGAAGACAAGTAATCGTGACATCCCTATAGTAGAGACAGGAAGAGAGCAGCAGAGGAGGAGAGGAGAGGAGGGGTGGGGGGTCGGGGGGTCGGGGAGGGGGGGTTAGCAGGCTTACCGGTTCCCCCAGTGTCCTGGGACTACCTCCTCCTTCAGTCTACCGTTGCCCAGCAGAAACAGAGGGAACAACAGAATTACACACACACCTCCCGGCCCAGCCCCTCCCACACTAATGCACCCGGCTGCTAACTGTAGGCTACATCTAGTCCGTCCCTGAGCTCCACGACTCATCGGTCACTGCTCTCGTCATCCAACTTTAAAAAAAAAAATAATAATAATGGAGAATCTAATGCCCCTTAAAAAATGCACACATGCACACATTCAAACAAGCAGGCAGCTACGGCACGGCATCACCCACAAAACACTAAGCCGCCGTCGTCGTCTTGGAAGACGTGCCCAAAGAAAACAAAGCTACTGTACGACTTTAAAAAACACTGTTCTTTGTCATCTCTGTTCTTCCAAAGGTTGCAAATAAAAACAAGTGAAGGAATGGCAACCGGCTTGAAAGTGAGAAATGATGACGATGTCGGGATGAAACCACTCAAAACAATGACGATCAGACTGATAAATGGTAACGTGAAACTTACCATTATCTGTCTCAGGCTTTTTTTGGTAACACTTTACAATAAGGGTCCCTTAATTAACATTAGTTAGTACATTATTAAGCATTAATATATAAACAAATGTGTTAATTAATGCTGAGTATGTATACATAATGATAACTAATTACATTATTCAACATTTATTATTATTTAATAATTTATTAACTAGCTTTTGAGTAGTAAACATTAATTAACTGCTTACTAATGGGCTACATTAATTAATGTGTTTCCTAATCCTAAATAATACATAATAATGATTGTTAATATGTCTGTAAACAGTTAATTAATGCTTAATAATGTACTAACTAATGTAAATTAAGGGACTCTTATTGTAAAGTGTTACCTTTTTTTTTTTTTTTTTTTTTTTTTTACAAATGCAGACCATAGTGCCACACTATCAACAAGCCACCCACTGTTGTAGAGACCCCCCCCCAACCCCCTCCACACACTTGTTCTCCACTCTCCCTCTATGCAGATATCAAACCCATGCAGCAGCCACACAAAAAGCACCAACATGTTTTTTGATTGACAAAAATGGAAACCAAAGATCATTCAAGAAGAAACTGATGGAGAGGGATGGACTCGGCGTTGATCATTTCAAGCTGGCGATTTTTGGTAAAATCACATGGTTGATTGAAGTTTTGTTTTGTTTTTTTTGTTTGTTGTTTTTTTGGTTTGGAGTACACACCCAGTACTGCAGAGCTGTCCGCTGCGTGATTCAAGATGCTCATGATTGACCTTGACAATACAGGACGTGTTTTAGAATACACACATTTAGGTAATAATAAAATAATCATCATAACAAACAGTCCAATGTCAACTTCCTGCCCAGAGAGCCAGAAGAGCTAACATTAGCGTGAGTCAGATATTCGTTTAATAACTGACGTCATATGTCAAAGGAGGACTGAGATCAGAGATAATGTCATGTTGCATGTTGAGTCAAATTCACATTAATCACATTAATTAAAGGGACATTGTGTAGGAATTACTCCCATCTAGGGTTGTACTGTATATCGCAAGCAACTTAATCGTATTTTTCATGCTGCATTCACGTGAAATTGGGCAGATGGACGACAGCTGCTGCACGTAACGGCATAAACAAGCCTCTATGTAAACAAGTGGTCCGTCAGCACGAGGCAAAACAACACACGTGACAATATGTTGTCATGGCGATGTGGTATTGTTTACCTGACCCACGTTTTACCGGCTTTCTCTCGACTTCTGTGACTAAAATGACATCTGGTTTGTTAGCGACGGCCGTCTGCCCGACTGCAGGTGAATGCAGCATCAGTGTAACGCTCCATTCCTCCTCACTGCGTTACCGCGGTGACTTTTCACAGATGCCACCTCCACCTGAGCCGACAGCTCCGGTGTCTCCGCTGAGTTTCCGTGGTTTCCTACCGTCACGCTGCCACTGAACGTAAAAACATGGCGACACCACATGGCAGCAGCACCGAGCTTACCCGCTCCATGGAGATATGAATGATATGAACGGCTCATTCAGAGCTGAAAGGAACACTTCACTTTGTTGATGGGGGGGGATTACTGATTAAAGGGATAGTTCACCCAAAATTGAAATTTCACTCATTATCTACTCACCCTCATGTCGACTAAGGGCTGGGAGAAGTTTCAGAGTCCTCCGTGGCTTCTCTGAGTTACAGGGAAAAAATTAAAAAAAAAATTTAATAAGTCTATATTTCAAGCTTGTTTTGTAGCGGAAGCTCCTCAAAGCTCCTCTTCCCGGTTCGTCAAATTTGGACGAACTGGGAAGAGGAGCTTCTGCTACAAACAACAACAAAAGCTTGAAATATAGACTTATGTAATTTTTTTCGGGACAATTTCGCATTTCGGGGCTTCAATACAAGACGGACATTACATACGAGCAGCATGGAGGTCGACATGAGGGTGAGTGGATAATGAGTGAAATTTCAATTTTGGGTGAACTATCCCTTTAATGAAAAACAGACTTTTGAACCAAATAATCGATTTTCGTGAATAGATACCAGGAGAAATTACACAATGTCCCTTTAATACCTGACGTCATATGTCAGGAGTACTGAGATTAGGGATAATGTCATGTTGCATGTTGAGTCAAATTATCACATTAATTAATTAATGAAAAGGCTGATGGAAAAACAACTCAAAAAGGGCCCATCTTGCCCCTCCTCCTTCTTCTCATCGCTCACCCTCGCTGTGCTGGCTGCCTGCGCTCCCGCTGTGGAAACTGTGGCACGGGTCTGAGTATCCTGGCGGGAAGCTGGGGGGCGCCGAGGGGAAGGGCGGGTAGGGGAATGGCTGCCCGCCCAGGGGCCAGGGGTTGTTGGTGGGAGGCAGCGGTGCCAGGGTGTCCTGCTCCGAGCCGCCGCCGCTGGATCCCTCGTTCAAATTGAGCGATGCCATGTCTTATTGGAGAGGAAACAGAAGCAGAGAGAGGAGGAGAGGAGGAGAGGAGGAGAGGAGGAGAGGAGGTTCAGCACAATCCCTCTATTCACAGGCCACATAAGGATGCATTATTGACACGCTGCGAGGGAGAGAGGGATAGAGGGGCCGTACTTTGGCAGAGGTCCCCGAAGGTGTAATAGCACTGTTCGGAGAAGGTGATCTTGTTGACCGTGTGTCTCAGGTAGCCGTGTTTCAGCAGACTGCTCGCGTACTTCCTCGCATCCCGCCGGTCCTTGAATCCTTCCACTCTGGAGTAAAGCCAGTCCACCACGTCAGCACCTGACACAGCAACAGACACAGAGAGAGAGAGAGAGACATGTACTGTAGGCTCCTGCTGCTGCTCTAATGTGTTGAACAGATGCTAAAAATACTCGTGATATGCACAACAACAACCACAGTGACCACAGTGAGCGAGCGGGCTACACAAGCAGCACAGTTTAGCAAAAACTAAAACTTCCAGTCAAAGTTTAGGTCCAAACTATGCAGGACACGTTGCAGCCTCAAGTCTTAGATTATTATGAGGTTTAAAAAAATAATAATAATAATCAGCTGAAACTTGGTTGAAAGAGTTGATCGGAAAGAAAAACAGAGATCAGGAGGATGCATGTTATTGTAATAAAGAGCAAGTATGTAATCACAGATTTAAAGGAATAGTTCACCAAAAAATGTCATTCAGTCATTATTCCTCAAAGTGCATCTGGAGACCCGGGAGGCCGGTTCGTAGTCCAACAAAAACTTTATATGAGAGTGAATAGCGCCCGACACAAAAACGTCCATAAAACTACACAAAATCCATTTAATATTCCTCCACACCGCTCGTCCGCTGCAATCCAAGTGTCCTGAAGGGAGATAGTCCAGAGTTTACTGGAAACAACATCATTTAGGACATTTTTACAGCCTAAACAGGGCTGGATGCATGCGTTCACCGCGTGAATGCGAGAGCATGCACCAGGCAAATTCAATACAGGACTGTTTAGGCTGTAAAAATGTCCTAAATTACGTTGTCTCAAGTAAACTCTGGACTATCTCCCTTCAGGACACTTGGATTGCAGTGGACGAGCTGTAAGGAGGAATATTACAATTAACTAGTTTTAGTGTTTTACCTCTGATGTATTTATTTATATGTATTGCATTTGCATTTCTACTTGTAGGTTTATTAGTTTATTGGGAGTTACATTAATTTTATATTCAGGTCTGCAACTCTCTAGATAGAGCTGTTTATTTATCTTTTTTTATTGATGCAATGAATGACATGTGAATGTTGCTGCTGTAACTACTGTAACTACCAAATCTTTTTGTGTAGTTTTATGGATGTTTTTGTGTCGGGCGCTATTGACTCTCATATGAAGTTTTCGTTGGACTACGAACCGGCCTCCCGGGTCTCCAGATGCACTTTGAGGAATAAAAAACTACTCCGGAGTATTCATCAGCATGAGGGTGAGTCAGTGACTGAATTTCATTTTTAATGATGCTTTGACATTTGTATTTCAGCTCTGTGCTTGTCAGGAATTACCAATTGATTGATGATGAATTCCTTTATTCCGTTATTTGTGTGTGTTAATGTTGAAGAGTTTCTGCACCAGGATCAGTGCAGTTTGCAAACAACCTGCACTATTTACAGTAAACAAGTAAAAAAGTCTTTGTCTACAAGAAACAGAGGTAAGTGCATGCCCACACAGCTCAGCTTTTCTCACCAATGACTGCATTGGCGATGGTGATCTTCAACCACATCCTGTCTCGGATCTCGAGTCCCGAGTCGGGCAGCTGCATCACCTTGACGATGGTGGCCATGTCTGTTTTACTCGCAGACAGAGGCAAGTCATCGAATTCTGCAAGATTTTTTCGAGAAGACACATATGAGCATTTGTTAAGGTTCTCATAAAAGCCACACACAGGATGTCTGAAGGATGTGTGTGTGTGTGTGACAGAGGCAGTGGTTGGTTAATTTTTTACCGTAGTGTGGGTAAGGTCCCGTCAGAGCGGTGGTGTGTGAGATCCAGGCTGCTGGGTCGATGGGTCTCACAGGTTCAGCTGCAAAAATGACACAGTTTAACCATCCTGCAGTCCCAGTGCTAAGTTAACGACTGAATGAAAACATGTCAGATCTGGTCGATATGGATCCATGTGATCACAAAGTAGCTCTTGTGTTGGTCTTACCACGCGGGATGGTGAAATAGCTTCGAGGAGACGGGTCCCAACATTTGGCAACAGTAAGACTAATAGGACTGGAGAAGAACATAAGGAAAAACGGTTTTAATTCAGGTCATTTAATGCAACAGACAGCAGTGAACACATCACATAGTATGAACATAGTGCACATTAATATCCACTGTGTCTAACCACATCACTCTCGGCCGCAAACGCGTCACGTGTTGAATAGCTGAGTGACGTGTTTCAGTTCTTGTTTTTCATGCATGAATGGAAATCCGTCAGTGGAAAACCACTCTGCAAAAGGTCAACGCTGGCTGACATCAGCAGATAATCTGCATACTCATACTCATACTACAGAGGGTGAGTGTGTTCAGCACAGTGCGCACTGTATTAAACCGGTGTAACCACAGCACGGCTGAATGCAAAGTCATCAGACGACTACAGATCAATTGAAGGGACAAACTTAGTCATGACTTTTTTCTTTAATTCCTTATATGATATGATTTTAATAATTTAAAAATACCCGTATACGTACAGATATGCACTGTTACATTCTTCATTCTTCTTTTTTTATATTGGTTGCCATTTCACTATTAAAATTTAATACCACCTTCTTTCGTTTTTAAATATTCTTCTCTTTTTCTTCTTTTATATTCTTGTATCTCTATTTATGTTATGCAATGACCAAAGGCACGTAAGAATTTCACTGTAATTACTTGTAATTATATGTGACAATAAAGTTAAACTTAACTGAATAATAGGCACCCTGTCCGATTCAGTGTATGATCACAGCTTAGTTTAGTTTATTACTGTAAGATCCCCATTAGCTGCAGCAAAACCACAGCTATTCTTCCTGTGTTCCGACAGAATTACATATACTGTACAGACCATAATAAAAGCAAAAACCAAAGAAACAAAAACAAAAACGAAACAACACAATGAAAAACCAATATAATTTTTAGCTTCCTCACTCCTCAATTTCAGCACCATTTACTACAACAGCCATATAGTATACTCTTTATATTATATTATAGATCCATATTTTCATATCCTATACTATCACACTGAAAGAGACATATTGATATTGTGTAGTAGTTTTGCTTTATAAAATGTTGAAATGATCCTTTAAACATGCTGCTAGTGGCATCACAACCACGTAGCTTACAGACAAGGTTACAGAGCCCAAGGTGAATCTCCTAACTTTGTTTTTGCTTTTCAAGTGAAGTTTTTTGAACGGAGTTACTGCCTCAAAAGATTATTTTCGTGATCTGCAGCTACTAAGAGGTGAATAATCAGAAACTGTATGCAAGACGCTCTCTTACCCAGTTTTCGAAACGATCTCTCTGAGAATCCTCACGGCGTCGTCGTTGCTCATGTTCTCAAAGTTCACATCATTCACCTGGTTGACAGACAGAAAAGAAATCACGTTACAGTATGTATTTAAACATTGACTTTAAAGCTCTACAGAGGACTCGGGTGTTTTAAAACCCCTTAAAATCTCTTCCTGCACATCCTAAGCTACTTTCTTTTTGAGGATAAACACAACAAAGCCAAATATATTGTGTGACGTTGGAGCGGTCAGCTAATTGTAATCAGCCGTGGTGTGTTGCATGCTGGGTGGAGCGCTGCTGCACAGGGATCAAAAAGAGAGAGAGGCAATAACAGGAAGGAAAAGGAGAGGCAGGTTCACAACTTTCACAAAAGAGAGCATGGTGACGGAACAGGTTTTTTTAATAGGACACAAAACCTCAAATAGAAACACGGCCACTTCTCTATACTGTAATGTAAGTGTGATGTGGAGCTTCCCCACTGTAAAGCAGAGGTGTTTGAGGTTGTCGTTGGATCAAACACGGATATTTACTGTAAACAGGCCGTGATGACAGGTTGTAAAAGCAGAAACATCTGCCTGTGTGTGTAGTGTGTACCTGGAGGAGCATGTCTCCGGGCTCTATCCTGCCGTCAGCAGCCACCGCTCCGCCCTTCATGATGGAGCCGATGTAGATGCCGCCGTCTCCCCGGTCGTTACTCTGACCCACAATACTGATACCCAAGAAGTTGTACTTCTCTGTTGGGGGAAGAGCAGGGAACGAGTCAGAACACAGTGTGTATTTAAAGGTACAGTACATTGTGTAGGAATTACTCCCATCTAGTGTTGTGGTTGTATATCGCAACGAGCAACTCAATCGTATTTTTCATGCTGCATTCACGTGAAATCGGGCAGACGGCAGACGGACGACAGCCGCTGCACGTTAACGGCATGAACAAGCCTCTATGTAAACAAGTGGTCCGTCAGCACGAGGCAAAACAATACACGTGACAATTTGTTGTCATGGAGATGTCGTATTGTTTACCCGACCCACGTTTTACCGGCTTTCTCTGGACTTCTGTGACTAAAATGACATCTGGTTTGTTACCGACGGCCGTCTGCCCGACTGCAGGTGAATGCAGCAGTAAAAAAAATTCTAATAATTTTGTGTATCATGTAAATAAATCATGCAATTAATCATTTATTTGCATTATTCTGAATTTTTATGCCATTATGTCACCAAATAATTGCCAGGAGATTGTAGCTAGAGCAAAATAATTAACCCAAATAGGGAGGTAACGATTTTAGATTTTCTTGTCAGGGAAATAATCACGGTATTATGATTATCACGATGATTATGCATTAATTAATTTCACAACACTGAATGTGTAAAATCAAATATAGTCAACATATTAACTATGAACACATTACGATTTACACAAAATCATTTAGTATCTATTAATATAGGACCAATTATTAATCCCCCAGTCATTAATTGTCATCTATAGCAAAGGTTTAAGTTAATTTTACGTAATCGATTTCTTTTTCTTACAAATGACAGGCTAACATTTAAATTCCTTTACCAACTCAATGGTAAATTCACATTAATGTAATTTAACCCAGTATCTGTGCATTTACCTTTATTTTGGCGCTTATCTGCCTACCTATATGGTTCCCACATAATCTTTTTTTGCAAAGTGACAGTATTTAGGTATCATGACGATTAATTAATTAATTAATTGTGGCATTAAATACCGTGGTTAATTGTGAAAACAAGTAATCGTGACATCCCTAAACCCCAAATAATGTCAGATAAGACCAAACCCAGATAAGTATTAAGATAAATACATTTCCATAGTACAATAGTTTCCACTTTCCATACTTTTCCAGACCTGAAACTGTATAAAATCTTTCCATACCCATGTTGAGTGTGACGGTGATGATGTTGAGGCTCATCGTGGAGTCTGTGATGCTGCTGAAGGACGAAGACTGAGGAAGAGCAGAGGGAGGTGACGGGTTAAGTGGAGCACAGTGAAGTCACAGCGGCAGAAACGTCTATAACAATCAGCTCCCTCGTCTGTTTCTCACGCTCAACGTCAATTTCAATTTGAGCGTGGGCCCGGTGATGTGTCTGGTGTCTGGAGGTGAAGCTGCTGCTGCTGCTGCTGATGCTGCTGATGCTCACCCGGTCGATCTTGGCCACTTTGTGCCTCCGCCGCCGGCGCTTGTGTCGGCGCATCAGCTGCGAAGAGGAGCTCTGTTCGGTGGAGCTGCTGAGCCTGGAACAGACGGAGACCAGAAGTTCATTTAGAATCAGTAATTGGCCATAAAATGTCAAGATTTATGAAGCCCTTCTTTTTTTTTTTTTGCAGTGCATAGAAAGTAATTGCAGTATTTAATAATTCAGTGATTTTAATACCTGAAGTTTGCATTTCTATTAAGTGTTACTCCCATTGCAAACACATATTTAAAAATGTTAATTATTTTTACTGCAGAAACAATCAAACGCTGCAGATTTAACCCTTCTGTTTCCCTCCTGGGTCAAACTGACCCAATCTGTTCGATTGGTCCTTCTTTCCTCCCTTCCTTCTGTCTCTCCATCCCTCCTTCCTCCCTCCTTCCTCCACTCCTTTCCTTTCTTTGTTCCTCCTTTCCTCCATCCTTCTTTCCCTCCTTTCTCCCTTATTCCCACCCACTCTTATTCCCTTCCTTGACCCAATCTGTTCCCATTCTTTCTTTCTTTCTTTCTTTCTTTCTTTCTTTCTTTCTTTCTTTCTTTCTTTCTTTCTTTCTTTCTTTCTTTCTTTCTTTCTTTCTTTCTTTCTTTCTTTCTTTCTTTCTTTCTTTCTTTCTTCCCTCCATCCTTCCTTGACCCAATCTGTTCCCTTTTCCCATCTCTCTTTCCTTCCTTCTTCCCACCATCCTTTTCACTTCCTTCCTCCCTTCTTTCCCTTCTTTCCCAATCTGTTCTCTTCCTCTTCCTCCATCTTCATCTTTCTTTTCTTCCTTCCTTCCTTGACCCAGGAGGAGACAACAGGAGGGTTAAGAGCCGGGCTGTGGATGTTGTAGCCGTTAGTAACGTTACCTGCTGGCGTCCTCGTCCTCTTCACTGTCCACAAATGAGCTGGACTCCAGCTCGCTGCTCATCACCGAGGCGCTGTCGTAGCCCATGGCCGAGTCTCTGGCGGTGCGCTCTGATTTGGAGTGACCGTTGATGCGAGGGACTGGAGAGAGAGAGAGAGGGAGAGAGATGGAGAGAAGAGCAGAGCAGCGGTGAGTCAGGCGGGAGGTCACGTTGGTTATTGCGGAAGGTCAGATCAGATCAGATCGGAGCGGGAGAGAGAGTGAGAGCGACGAGGAGAGGAGGAGATTTAGTCATCAATGGAAACGCGAACTGAAAGGCAGAAGTGGGATTTCAATCAGGCCTGGGAGCAGATAAAGAGTGGGCAGAGTGACATAAATGAAACGATTACTCTGGTTTCAGTACTTTACTGTAAAACTGTAGAAATATTTATATAAAAAAAAAATCCATTCAATTCCCTGGGATGTATTTTTATAATCCCCAGGCTGAGCGTGGATGAACTCATCACTTCCACTGGCAGAAAAGATAAAACAAAAGCTGCAGCGTTTTCCTCCTCCTCCGTCTCCATCTCCATCTCCATACGTACATCTCCAGCGTGGCGGCGCTGTCTCGGGGTAGCAGCGGATTGGCTGGAAAGGCCTCGAGAGGCGGAGAGGGCGTGGCAGCCAGCACGTACGCCGAGAGCGCCGAGCGAAACATTCCAGCAATGTGGTCGTTCCCATCTTCTGTTACGTAGCTCCGCCTCCGACTCAACCTCACCAAATGCCGAGCTACCGTCCATCCAGCATATTTCCTCCCACGCTCCAGACCAAACAAAACCAAAACACACAAAAAACAACAACAACAAGTGTGCAGGTTCACAAAGTCAGACTGAAAATCTGCGTCTTTGTTTTTGCTCTGCTGCTGCTGCGTCTGCGTCTGTGCTAGTCGACTCGTTTCCCTCAAACTCTGAGCCTGTGAGCCCCCGACGGTCTCTGCTGGTTGGCCAACCGGCTGCTGACAGGCTGCACGGCTTATCTACAACACAGGCAGTGATAAAAATAGGAAATAAGTATTGATACTCTATGAGGAGCAACAAAAAGTGAGAGAAAAGTCACTTCTATTCACATACAGCTTGACCTTTTAAAGGAGATAAATATACAGACTCTATCACTCTATTACTGTAAAGGAAAATCAATGCAACTTTAAATAGATTATTCCTCAACATTACCCACAAAGACTCACAACAAATAGACTAAATCTGAGGAACAAAAGTCCTAAAGAAAAGAAACTACCACCTGTGACATATAAAAGATAAATTCCAAAAAAGATAAAGGACAAATCCCTCTCACCGACAGAGCGCTCTCATCCGATGCCCAGGGAAACTGAGCCGAGAGTCAGGGGGGAAAGTATTGCCTGTCTGCCTGTCTGAACTGCCTGCCCCCTCCCTCACATGCCGTGCAACTATAGAATGACTGGTAATCTGCCTCTGACCAATCAGACGAGTGCATTCTCCAAAACACACACAGAGAGAGGGAGAGAGAGAGAGATAATATGGGATTTGAGATGCTGCGCTGTCCTCTCCTCTCCTCTTCCATCCCATCGCTGCCTCAGGTGAAAAACACCATCAGGTTATTAAAAAAGCAGAAAAACACTTTCACAGAAATTGTTTTGAAGACGCTTTTTCATCAGCGAGGACGGTTTAAAGTTCCCTCTGTCTGTGTTTGTGCTTTATGTTAATACTTTAACACAAGCATAAGTGCTCTGGCTTAGCTCAGTCTTCTCTGAGTCTGACCTCAACCCTGAAATCCCCGGCATAAAGTCAAGCTTAATGTAATGGCAACGCTTGTTTTTTGTTTTTTCTTCTGTCTCTCCCTCTCCCCACCACTTTTTTTTGTTTTTTGGGGTATTATATGTTCCCTGCTTCAAGTGTAATAACAACTCAACACCAGGGTCTTGTCTTACAACAGGTTAAGATGCGCAGCGCCTCGCGGCCTCGAAACAGATCATATCCCA
This sequence comes from Trachurus trachurus, assembly GCF_905171665.1. Lineage (NCBI taxonomy): Eukaryota > Metazoa > Chordata > Actinopteri > Carangiformes > Carangidae > Trachurus > Trachurus trachurus. Next base: position 30,257,958 of record NC_139901.1, on the reverse strand, counting down.
TAACTCCGCGCCCCGTGCCCTCGGGGTCTTACACCTGTTCACCCTCCTAAAAATTTCAACTGCTCCATTATTCATCCGTTCATTGTCAAACGCTGCAGCAGCAACAACAGCAACAAGAGCAGCAGCAGCACACAGAGAAATAAGGAGGGATGTGTGTGTTTACCGGGGGGTTGAACACTTTAACTGATCGCTGTGAAACATCCAGTGTCAAGAATCACTTGAAGCGTGTGTATAAGGTGACAGGGAAATTCCTGCTGCTGCTGCTTCAGTGCTGCAGGCAGCGAGGTAAAGAAAAAAAAAAAAGTGGGCGGGGCCTTCCTGCTTCATATGTCCACACATCCACTGTAGAGAGACAGGCCTTTCTGTCAAAATAAAAGCACCAAGCTAATAAATCAAGAGAGACACAGGCCTTTCTGTCAAAATAAAAGCACCAAGCTAATAAATCAATCAATCAATGCGGTGAAACTCTTTAATTTAAGGAATATAATTTACAAGAAAGTCCCCGAGCCATTAAGTTAAGCTTTTGCTTTTATTGTATTACAAGTTCTATTTTATGTCTATTGTGTGTGTCAATGTCTATTTTATACGTTTTATGTTGGTTAACACTTTTACTTTGGTGAATTTGATGATTTCCGGATCCGCTAGAGCAGTGGTTCCCAACCTGGGGGGCCCGACCCCCCAAAAGGGGCGCCAAAGATCCAGGGGGGGTCGCGAAGCCCTCTTGATTTTAAGGGGTTTCATAATTTTAATGTAATTAAAATGTTAAATAAATGAGTAGGCTAAGCATTTAATTCATATATGTGACAAAATCAACTAAATTCAAGGGCCACATTAAACATTTATTTGTGTATTTAAATAGATAAATAAATTATAGGCCTATATCACGAGGAACAGAGCGTGTGTGGAACAATGAGAAAAACCTGTGTAAAATTACAACATATTCTTCAGAACTTGTACTTTTAAAAACACAATTGTGTGTTTACAATGGTAAAAATATGGGTCCCTTAAGAAAAAGGTTGGGAACCACTGCGCTAGAGGACGGGAACCAGAGTTAACAGACACCAGGCTCTTCTCCTCCTCTCTATAGAGCCTGGTGGCGCGAGGCTACATCCACTGAGCCAAATTGAATTGCATTTCATTGGGTTTTGGTAGATTTACGAGCTGCAAATATGTAGACCACAAGGGACGCACCCAGTCCCCCCCTCCCATCCCGATGGTTTCATTTTAATTAGAGATAACAAACCAGCAGGAGAAGGAGGGAAATGCAAGGTGAGAAAACTGTGTGTGTATGTGTGTGGAAAAACAGAGAGGAATACACAAGGAGATCCTTAAATAATTCTCTATTTTCTATCTGTCAAACAGCATCTTATCTGTGTGGAGGTCAGTGAACACCGACCGAGGATGGGATGGCAGACAGATGCAAAGTTCATTCGACTTGAGGTATTTCCCTATCACCCAGCACCACCAAGCAGCCAGATGTGCAGCTGGCAGCGCTGGATCTGATGCACTCGATGCCAACAACATGTCAAAATAAAAGCACGATGAGTCCGATCGCGGTGAAATCAATGGACGGTGATTGCGTGGCTGTTAGAATAAAGTTAAAATCTTGTTTTTTTTTTGTTTTTTTTCCAGAAAGAAAGACAGTTAGTTACTCTTCCTACAACCCCAACCTGATGCTGCACTCTGTGATACTAATTGCACCACATAAATTAATGAGTATTTGGTTAATGAGCCTGGAGCGCAGGATGCAAAGAGCCCAGGCTTCGCTGTGAAGAGGAGAAGACACACAGAGAGAGAGAGAGAAAGAAAGACAACTGGCTTTGCTGCGGGTACAAACAGCGGCATCAGAGCTTCTTTATTGCTTCCTGCCATAAAACCAGCTCATTTTGCCAACAAAAACACAACAGAAAAACAAAAAGTAAATCGCTGTGGACGGGAATAGAAGGAGGCGGATATCTCAAAATATTGCAGGTTTGATTATCACGATAACAAAACACACCTTTTCCTGCAGCACCAGTATATCCTGTTCTCTGCTCGCATGTGGACGACGTTCCCTGTCAGGCTCTCATACAGCATTATTGAACTGAGCCTGTGAAGCACTTATTCTGAAGGGATCAGGGAGAAAGCAAAGCAGTCCTCCTCCTCCTCCTCCTCCTCCTCCTCCTCCTCCTCTTTTGACCAAAGGGATTTTAATAGAAAGTGCTTCAGTTCAGTCAAATGCCAAAACAACAAAGCAGATGTGTTTGTGCTTGATAACAGTTCTCTGGGGCTTTTTTTTTTGCCTGACAATTTCTTTTCCAGGTAGACTGCAGATGGCAGGATTAACTCTCAACAATGGCTGGAACAGAATCTCCTCTGATATTTCACCAAACACTAGCGTTCCTCTGACAGCGGTTTAATCCTTTTACAAGAGGTAGTGGACCCTTAGCAAAAAGTAGTTTATTAAAGTGTACTACAGGTATACTCATTTTATACTAACACTGAGGCAGTATACTTGGAAATGTACTTTTTATAAACTATATTTTATATACTTAAGAAAAGTACAGTGAAGTATACTTGGCTTGTACTGAAAAGTATAAAGAATAGTCTAAGACTAAGTACATTAATACTTAGACTTACACTTATATTTTAATACTAAAGCTTATACTTGTACTTTAGTATATTTTTTACTTCTTTCTGCCACAAAGTACTAATACTTAGTATATCTTGATCCAAGTACAGAATAAGGTCAAGTCATTGACTTGTGCCAGAGAGGTTCGGCGGATATTTTCACAGACCCCTTGCAGTTACACCACGGGCCACTACACACTAAAAAATGTTGGGTTATTTCTGTAACCCAATTTCTGAGTTATTGGTGTTGAGTTTAATTTTTGGGTTATTAGTTAGTGTAACCCATTTTCGGGGTTATAGAGAGCCTAAGCGGAAGCAGGAAGTAACGGTCACCATGGGACCTCAACTCTGAAAAACTCGCCATTCAAATGAACGGGACTGAAAATTTTATTTCGTGAACCGTTTGAATTGTGCCATTAGAAAAAAATCTGTCCTCTACCTGTTTAAAACATCACGTTTCATCCCGAGAAATCAGCCGTTTGTTGTAAAAGTATTGTAAAATAAAATTCAGTAGAATCCGTAACCAGAAAGACTACAAGTCGCGTAGGTGACGTCACACACCAAATGCCGCCCTTTCCTGTGTCAGTTGGTGACACAGATCTGTAGTCCGTAGAGCGTCTTCACACTAAATACATTCTTCTGTTGCCGTTTTATGATAAACTTCTGATTTCTCGGGATGAAACGTGATGTTTTAAACAGGTAGATGACATGTTTTTTTCTCATGACACAATTCAATCGGATCACGAAATAAAATTTTCAGTCCCATTCATTTGAATGGCGAGTTTTTCAGAGTTGAGGTCCCATGGCGCCGTTACTTCCTGCTTCCGCTTAGGCTCTCTATAGGGCTATGAATTTAACCCAATTCCTGGGTTGTTCAAGTAATTGGGTTATTTTTGTGTGTGTCAAAAAAAAAAAACCAACCTGTTGGGTTAAAATAACCCAAAAAAGGGGTTTGTCCTTATTTGAACCAGCAGTTGGGTTAAAATTGGGTTATTTTTTAACCCAACTGTTTTTAGTGTGTAGGGGTCCGCGGACCCCTGGCTGAGAACCACTGCACTAGAAGTATATACTTAGTACACTGGTAGTATATAGATGAGTGTACTTGTTCTATACTTGAAAGTGTACTTTTGTAAACTTAAAATTACCTATAAAGTATACTTCTATAAACTTAAAATGTTCCAGTTTAGCCGGAAGAAGTATTAAATTAGTAGGCCTATACTTTCTTTCTATAATATGCTACAAGTACATGGTCCTTGCTATACTTATACTCAAGCATACTTAATAAAATGAACTTCAAGTATAACTACTTTTTGCTAAGGGAAGAGCCTGACAATTTCTTTTCCAGGTAGACTGCAGATGGCAGGATTTAACTCTCAACAATGGCTGGAACAGAATCTCCTCTGATATTTCACCAAACACCAGCGTTCCTCTGACAGCGGTTTAATCCTTTTACAAGAGGCAGTGGCAGTGGAGGAGAGTGTGTGTGGCTGCAGAAGTGGGAAAAACAGCCTGCGACCATAAACCTGAGCCACACACTCACAGGAAAGAGGAGAACAATTATTGGGCAAGACAGTGGATTCCACGAACGTCTGACACGCGGTGAACTTATTCGCTCCGTGTTTTCTTTCCTCTTCTGAGAATTGGGATATCTGACTGTGTGTTTCTTGGGTTTGAGCGAAAAAAAAACCCAAAAGGTCACCCCACTGCCATGCGTGTGCACCACCATGTGATCCCTGAGGGCCTTTTTTTTTTCATACATGTCAATTATCCGTCCAATTTTTTTTTTTTTTTACATATTTTTTTATGGAGTCGGAAAAGTTAGAGGCACTGAAATGTAATAACTTGGAAATGACAAGATAATTGGGTTTTTAAGGATCCGTCTGTTCCTGGCTGATAATACTCACGCTCCGTCTCTCTCGCTCTCCTCCGCGCCCGCTCTCTCTCTCGCTCTCTGCGGTGGCTCAGGAGAGACTCCGTGCCCGTCTCCGTGTCCAGGCCATCTCGACTGCTCACCGCGTTGGCGCTGCAACACACACACACAGACACGTCGGAAAACTTCAGTCGGATTCTTTTTTTTTTCCTTTTTTTTTAAATAACACATATCTTAATTGATTTTTAGTCTTTACACAACTTCCCCCCCGCCAACCATGAACTTGGAGCCCTCAGTTAAAAAACAAAAAAAGACAATGATATTTCCTTTGGAAAATGAAAAACACAAAAAACAATATACAGTACACCTGCCTGTCATCTAGTTAAAAGAGGTTACATAATCAACTGAAATAAATAGGCGAGAGTGAGAGAGAAAAATGAAAAAATTAAAGGGACAACGAGGAGTTTCTATTTGGTTATAAAAAAGTCTCATATTAATGTGGATGAATCTACGTTACCCACACTTGTTAATGGCTCCATTTTCGATAAATATATCGTTTTGTCTCTATCGTTATTTTGTTATTATTAGTGGTGGTGGAAATGCTGGTCGAGCCAACCAGAGTTTCTTTACTTTCGGTTTCGTGGCGAGTCATGAGAATAACGCCGCAGAATTGCCGTTTATGGTGGGAACTACGACGGTATGGGATCGTCTTCGAACCTCTGACTTTAATTCTTGATGAATGAAAACATGAGTCTGTCTTGCGCCGGTCAAAGAATTTCACGGTGCGCGGAGGCTCATAAATGTAGTGTGAAAACGCTTCGCTTTTCTAAAACTCCTCGTTGTCCGTTTAACTTTTTTTTATTAACACATATCTTTATTGATTTTTAGTCTTTACACAACTTCCATCCCTCCCCCTCAACCATGAACGTGGAGCCATCAGTTAAAAAACAATGATATTTCCTTTAGAAAATGAAAAACAAAAACACAAAAAAACAATACAGTACACCTGCCTTTCATCTAGTTACTGTAAAAGAGGTTACATAATTAACTGAAATAAATAGGGGAGAGTGAGAGAGAAAAATGAAAAAATACATGAATTAATTTAAAAAAGAGAGAAACATACATATATACTCAAAATATACCTACAGTATGCATGTGTGTAAAAAAGAAGAAGAAAAGGATAGTATTTATGTATGTAACATTAAAAAGACAACAGAAGCAAATAATAATACAAAACCAACATAAATTAAATTAAAAGGGTACCGTACGATTTAAGGAGTTAGTAAATCAGGTCTTGATTCCAAAAATATGATACAGTAAATGAGTTCCATATGTCATGAAAAATGTGGCTTTTTTGTTTGATTGTATATGTGAGTCTCTCCATCGCTAAGCAAGAAGAAAGTTCATTAATCCACATATTCAAAGAAGGACAATTAACACTTTTCCAATATCTGGCAATAAGACGTTTCACATGCATTAAGCAGAGGTTTAGCAGCTTATTCTCATGCGTTTTCAGGGCCAGTGTTTTGGGTTTCAGGCATTTTTTTTAATGTATTATGGTGGAGACTGTGTCAGTTAATACAAATACATTCAGTTGGATTCATGCTGATGTACAAAACACAGTTTCTCTCTCTCTCTCCGCAGCTTGTGACCAACGCTCCTGAGCTTAATCCCCCTGCTACAGTGTATTTCTGTCTGTTCTGATATCAGTTCATCTGCCATTCATTCAGCCTTAAGGGAGAGACGTGGTGGTGGAGCTCATATTATTATAACTCTGTTTCAAATTCAGTCCCTCTGGCCAAAATAGCAGTTTCATTGTTCTGTGGTATGTGATGTGTTTTTCACTAAGTGTCATTAATGACCAGACACCCTGAGAGGACAATACCTGCATTAATGAGACCTATTGAAAGGCCCAGATGGCGCCTGAGAGAGACCGACAGACCGACAGACAGGGGAGAGTGACAGACAAAAAAGAGGAGAGGTAGATCAGGTGTGGGCTGAGCAATAAGACGGTCGGTGTACGTGGGGTTTAGTTGGGTGGGTGGGTGGGGGCTGGAGGGCAGATTGTTATTCTGTCAGAGGAGGGGGGGGGGCTGTTGGAGACTCTGTGGCCTCGGGCACCAAAGGTTAAGGGACTCTCGCTGCCGCCGGCAGCAGCAGCAGCAGCAGCAGGAAACCTGAGGCCGGTGAGAAACTCTCCTGTCAGTCAGTCTGTCTGTCACACTTAGCCACGTGTGCAACATGTACTTCACACTTGCATGAATAATCACACACTCGCACGTTCGTTCATGCGTTCATGCACACAGTCACACACAGTCACACACAGACACACTCTCGCTGGTAAATGCTCATATAGTATATAAACAGCGTCATGTACTGTAAACAGAGCGAGAAAGAGAAAAATAAAACACAAACAACAACCGTCCTGCGGTGACAAACAAACTAAAAAAAAAAAATGTTCTCGCACACCTGAGTGGAAATGTGTGTGTTGTTGTTGTTGTTGGATGATCAATGCAAATTAAAAACACAACAACGGCAACGGCAGCAGACAGGATGCTGCGTCTGCTGTGTGTTCACTCAGCGGGATAAAGTGCTCAATGAGGCGTGCTTACACGCTTCTGTTGCGGCGGCGGGCGGGGGGACAGGGGGGGGGGGGGGGGGGGGGGGCGGCTAATGGATGCACCTGGGCCAAGCTTCACCAGCAGGTCAGTGCATGTATGCAAATATGACTGCGTGTGGATGTGTAGCATACTGTAGCTCGGATGCATTTATATCGGTAGTGATTGGGAAGGAGGGTGTGATGTGATGGATTGATGACAGGGGCGGTCCAGAGTATTTTCTGGTGGGGGGGCACAACACAGTGAATCGGGGGGGGAGGCTGCCATTGACCGCTCTCTATTGTACAGTTAGACACTGTTTACAGTGTGTCTTCATCTTGCTTTTATTGGCCACATTGAATCTTTCACCTTGTAAGGAAGATGCCTATGACCTTTCCATTTTCCACTTGTAAACATTAAAATTATAACCAATCGATAATCAACTCTGTAAGAGCCATATTTGTATTGCTTACAATAGTTAGTAGTTTTCCTTTAAAATGTTAAACTGCTCCTTTAATTACAACAATATCTTATCTCTCAGACCAAAGCAGCCTATAGGAGCAAGACAGTTTTTTTTGACAATACCTCAGAGTGAATCTTGTAACTTTGTTTTTGCTTTTTACTGTAAAGTTATTTTTTGAACGGAGTTACTGCCTCGTAAGATTCTTTTGTGTCAAGCTTATTGCCAAGAAGACTGCTTAATAGTAGTGGTAAAGCAGAGTACTGGAAGATAGAGATACAAACTCTATCTTGTAAATAAGAAGTCTTATCAGAATAAGCAACACAATAAATTCTCAAAGTGAACATCAGTATCTTATACTCTTACCCAGTAGTTAAAGCTCAGCTCTGTACAAACATCTCAGTGTTTTGTGTAAAAGTCAGTCAGTTATGCAGAATAACCAGAACAAGCATCACTGAAATGGTCAAATTGAGAACAATAACAATCTTACACAATATAGTATAAGTATAGCAAGTATACTATGGACCATGTACTTGTAGCATACTGCTGCTGCCTTCATCAACTCTTGTTAACATTTCCATGTTTCCCACATTCTGTGTCATAAACTATAAACTGTTGTCTTGTCTGTAACAACATCTATTGCACGTCTGTCCGTCCTGGGTGAGGGATCCCTCCTCTGTTGCTCACCCTGAGGTTTCTCCCATTTTTCCCTGTTAAAAGGGTTTTCCATGGAGTTTTTCCTCAGTCGATGTGAGGGTCTAAGGGCAGAGGATGTTGTTATGATGCCATGTAAAGCCCTTTGAGACAAACTGTTGGTAAAAAACGGGCTATACAAAAAAATTTGCCTTGCCTTGCCTAGCCATACTAGAAAGTACTAATTTAATACTTCTTCTGACTTATAAAAAGTACACTTCCAAGTACACTGCCTCAGTTTATATATTTATAAAATGAGTATACTTGTAGTACACTTTAATAAACTACTTTTTGCTAAGGGTTAGTCAGAAGTTAGTGCTTATAGCTCTTTACAGTGAACATATAATAGCAGTGGGAAAGAGCTTTACACAATGATTGGCATTGCCACAAGTCAATGACCATTGGGGGGGAGGGCAGGTGCCCCCCTGTGCCGCCATGTTAGACCCGCCCCTGGTTGATGATGGATGTGGTGGCGACTGCGTCTCTTGTCAGGCTGTCGATGGGGTAGGGGCGTGTGTGCATGTGTTTGTGTGTGTGTGGATTATCCAAGGCGCTAAGGCTGCAGCTGTGAACAAATGCCACCTCCCTTTCAATAACTCCCCCCCTCCTCTTCCTCGTTGCTGCCAATCCCCCCCCTCTTCTCCCTCTCCCTCTTGGGAAATGGAGATGGGTGCTTTTAATGTCCGTTAATCCGGATTACCAGGCAGAAGCACACACATCATCAGTTGTGTGTCCATTCTCAGCCCCAAAAACACCTATTCTGCTGCGCTGCCGCTCATCAAATGGAGCCATTCACGCTGACAAACACATGAAATGCATGAATAAAGCACAAAGAGAAAATGAAGTGGTAATAATATTCCAGCTATTTACAGAGAGAGTGAGAGCGAGAGCGACAGTGGCGGCGGTGGTGGTGAGGGAAGGAAGGTGGAAGAAAAAGACTGGATTCATTTCAGAGCGAGGGGAGGTTCGCTATAGGGAATTTACCACGCTGCTTCTCAGCCTGAGAGAGAGAGAGAGAGAGAGAAAGGCCTGTCTGTCTGACTCCAAACAGAAAGGGAGAGTGAGTGAGTGAGTGAGTGAGTGAGTGAGGGAGGGGAATGACGTCGAGGGGGTAAAGGGGGCTGGCAGCACTTTCGTCTCACTCCACAAGGTGGCGATAATTGTGTCGATGAAAAAAAAAGAAAAAAAAAAAAAAGCCAAAGCAGGCTGGGAACAATAAAATCATCAGGACAGCTGACAGCTCGGCAGCGGGGAGCCGCCCGTAGAGGGCAAAAGCGAGCTGAGATGTCAAACAGTGGATAAAGAGATACACCCAGACATGACAGATCGCTTGTTCTCAATATAGAGCGTCGGCCATATTTCTGTAGCAGCACTTGCAGTGGCAACAGCCCCCACACTGCCCCACCAACAACCCCCCCATACACACACACACACACCCCCAAGCCCTTCCAGCTATATTTAGCGTGGGACTTCTTCTTATTCTCCTCTCCTCAGCAAGTGCAGTGATATTCTCTAATCTGCCAGTTTGTGTGAACCTCTGGGCTCAGGTAACTACAACCAGCCTGCAGGAATTAACAAAAAAAAAAAGAAAAAGAAAGAAAAAGAAGAAGTATGGCAAGCCATTTTACGTAACATTTAAAAGCCAGACTGGATATGTGTTGTAGACATCTGTAATTCAGTTTTGCCTCGTCAAAAAGAACATTTCAGATATCCACAACTACGTTCTTCCTATAGGACAAATGACGTCACTTTTGCCATTCATGTGTATGGGGGTTTGTCGTTACAGATATCTACAATTCAGTTGCAGATATCCGCTATGTGAATTACAGATATCTGTAACTGAATTACGACTAGTACTAATTCCAGTTTGAGATATCTACAATTTGATTCTGACTAGTCATAATTCCAGTTCAAGATATCTTTAATTCACCTCAATTAACGATATCTACAGTAGGCCTACATGTCCCTTTTCGGATATTTTACTGTAAATTAAGTTTTGACTAGGCGAAATGAGGTTGTAGATATCTGTAACTGGAATTATGACTAGTCAAAATGACGTTGTAGATATCTCAAACTGGAATTTGTACTAGTCGTAATTCAGTTACAGATATCCGTAATTCACATAGCGGATATCCGCAACTGAATTGTAGATATCTGTAATGACAAACCCCATACACATGAATGGCAAAGGTGACGTCATTTGTCCTAGGAAGAACGTAGTTGTGGATATCTGAAATGTTTTTTTTGACTCGGTAAAACTGAATTACAGATATCTTGAATAAAAAATCCAACTATTCAAAATGTAATTACGACGATCCAGAATGACGTTGTTGATATCTACAATGTTAATTCCGGATAGTCAAACTTAGCTTTTCAATGTTAAATCCGCTTGCCACAGGAAGAAGTCCATTTCTGAGCTTGTAGGCACCAGTGTTGTGTCTTTTTTTTGAGCCACAGATGCCTTTATTACTGTAACTAAGTATGGATGAATGCTCTGAGTGGCTGAACACAATCGGACCTTCGCTGAGTGCCAGGATTCGCCCCAAGATGTTTATGCTGCAGAGGGGCTATTTCAAGAATCTGCAGCACTGGCAGCGTACGCATCATGTTTACATAGATGAACGGACTAACGCCAAACTCCACGCCTGAGTGGACTGGAGGGAACATACACACACAAGTGGGAAAACCAACCAACCACTCACTCACTCATTCTCTTGCCTGTTCCCACTCTGCAGCTTTAGGACATGATGCCATATTTACACACACAGGAGGGAGGGGGCGTATAGACCACCTAACACCACCTTAGATCTATAGATGTATAGATGTATAGATGTATAGATGTATAGATAGATAGATAGATAGATAGATAGATAGATAGATAGATAGATAGATAGATAGATAGATAGATAGATAGATAGATAGATAGATAGATAGATAGATAGATAGATAGACAGATAGATAGATATATAGATAGATAGATAGATAGATAGAACGATAGATAGATAGAACGATAGATAGATAGATAGATAGATAGATAGAACGATAGAACGATAGATAGATAGATAGAACGATAGATAGATAGATAGATAGAACGATAGATAGATAGATAGAACGATAGATAGATAGATAGAACGATAGATAGATAGATAGATAGATAGATAGATAGATAGATAGATAGATAGATAGATAGATAGATAGATAGATAGATAGATAGAGAGAGAGACAGACAGACAAACAGATAGACAGACAGATAAATAGATAAACAAATAGATAGTATATGGATAGATAGAGAGATAGAGAGAGAGACTGATGATGGTGATGGTGATGATGATGATGATGATGATGATGGTGATGATGATGAAGATGAACCTCCCTGATGAACACTCCACATCCTGATTTGCTACATATGCGACGCTGCACACGCTGTGCAATAAAAAGGTCGCCCGGTGCACAGGGTTGTGCGCTTGAATACACTTGCAGCCAGGCACGCATGTATGTGTGTGTGTAATTGTGCGTACAGTATGTGACAAGCGGTAATCAGCCTCAGCCTATACTCACTGGAAGGAGGGGGGGCGCGAGTCTCCGATGCCCCCGGTTCTCTCCAGGGGAGGGGGCAGCTCCGGGTGGCTCTCCGTGCACTGGGACCCCCCGTCAGAGTGGGCGCTCTCTGCCAGGACCAACTGGGAGAGGGAGAGGGAGAAAAAGGAAGGAAAAAAATCATTATAGAAGTTACAGTAAAGGGATAGTTCACCCAAAATTCAAATTTCACTCATTATCTACTCACCCTCATGTGGACTAAGGGCTGGGAGAAGTTTCAGAGTCCTCCGTGGCTTCTCTGAGTTACAGGGGGTCTCGGCGTAGCAGTGCATGTCCATATAACGGTTGCAAATGGATACCAACTGTCTTCGTAACAAAAAGACACACCAAAAAACATCCAAATACCTCCATGCTGCTCGTATGTAATGTCCGTCTTGTATTGAAGCCCCAAAATGCAAAATTGTCCCGAAGCTCCTCTTCCCGGTTCGTCAAATTTGGACGAACTGGGAAGAGGAGCTTCCGCTACAAACAAGCTTGAAATATAGACTTATTTAATTTTTTTCGGGACAATTTCGCATTTCAGGGCTTCAGTACAAGACGGACATTACATACGAGCAGCATGGAGGTATTTGGATGTTTTTTGGTGTGTCTTTTTGTTACGAAGACAGTTGGTATCCATTTGCAACCGTTATATATGGACATGCACTGCTACGCCGAGAGCCCCTGTAACTCAGAGAAGCCACGGAGGAACTCTGAAACTTCTCCCAGCCCTTAGTCCACATGAGGGTGAAATTTCAATTACCAACTCTTTAAATATTCAGCTCAGAGAGGAAAAACACAAACAACGATAAATATTTAGTTGAACGATATAGGTCCCATGGTGTGTAGGGGGGAGGAGGAGGAGGAGGAGGAAGAGGAGGAGGTGGAGGGGTGGGATGGGGATCAAAAACAACCTCAACAGACTCTGCGACACTCAAAGATAAACACACACAGCGCAGCAGCGGCGTTGGCACCGCAGAGACAGACACGTCTTGTGTACAAGTATGCATGAGGAGAGAGAGAGAGAGGGAGTATGAAATGAGACGCAGAGAAAGAAAGAGGCCTGCAGATGACTGGTGGCGCCGAATAAACAACTTGAGAAACACAGCGAGCAACACAGAAACTTAAAAGAGCAGACTGCTTTTTTACTCGGCTGCTGAGTGTCGGCACAAAAGACGATGTACAATGACCCCGCAAGACACACAGCGCACTCCCCTTTCATCCCAGCCGGGGAATAATGAAAGTTAAAGCCGGCAGCCTGCCGAACGAGTAACTACTGTATATGGGATGTGATTATTCTAAATGCAAGCTTTAGATTCGCCGTGTCACCGCGGGGTCAGAGCGTTCTGCAACGAAACCCCCTTTGGTTACTGTTTCATTTCGGGAGCTTCCTTCGGGTTTCATTCTGTGTCTGGTTTTCTGATCCTCTGATCCCTGATATATGGAAAACTGTTTTCTGTAAGTAGTGCAGCTCCTTTCTGTTTAATTGTGCTATTAAAGAAATATATCTCCATACTTTTAAGGATGAACTGGTACTGATACCAGCCCCCTCTATTTCTCAGATCGTCATTCTCTATAGTGCAATATGTGGGGAGATCACTGGATTGTTTAGGTAACATGGATATAAGGAAAACTGTTTTCTGTAGTGCAGCTCCTTTCTGTTTAATTGTCTGATTAAAGAAAAATATCCAGCCCCCTCTACAGTATTTCTCAGATCTTCATTCTCTATAGTGCAATATGTGGGGAGTTCATTGGATTGTTTAGGTAACACTATGTAACACTGATATATGGAAAACTGTTTTCTGTAAGTAGTGCAGCTCCTTTCTGTTTAATTGTGCTATTAAAGAAATATATCTCCATACCTTTAGGGATGCACTGGTGCTGATACCAGTCCCCCTCTACAGTATTTCTCAGATCTTCATTCTCTATAGTGCAATATGTGGGGAGATCACTGGATTGTTTAGGTAACACTATGTAACACTGATATATGGAAAAGTGTTTTCTGTAAGTAGTGCTGCTCCTTTCTGTTTAATTGTCCGATTAAAGAAAAATATCTCCATACTTTTAGGGATGCACTGGTATTGATACCAGCCCCCTCTGTTTCTCAGATCTTCATAGTGCAATATGTGGAGAGATTGCTGGATTGTTTGGGTAACACTGTAGAGCTGTGGACTCAGGACTGCACTCTGCTATTACAGTTCTTGAAACAGAAATTACATCCACAAAACAACATGGACAAACCTCCAAACCACTTGGCAATTGTTCACAACAGAATTGAATTTCTCATTCATTTCATCAAATTGCAAATGTCTTGGTACAGTACAGGTAGCCTCCAGTTAGTGAATAGATGTTGTTGATCTAAACTGATTGATTGATTCTCAGTCTAATGGTTCTTCTCTCCAAAACATGTCAGCATCATTTCATCCTATAAGTCAGTGGTTCCCAACCTTTTTTGGCCCATAACCCTATTTTGACAGCACAAACTTCTGGTGACCGTGATCACAGCCCTCAATCAAGAAGTGCAAGCTCAGATATTTTTATATGCTACATTTTATTTTAACTCGATTTATATTCAAGAAAGTGAAAGGATCGAATATAGTTGTTTAATATTGTCTGTGGCGTTTTTTAATCATAATTTAAAAAAGAAAAATAATTAGTTAAAAACATATTTTTATCAGAATTCTTTTAAATCAATGACTTGACATTCCAGGCGACCCCATTTGAATTCCAGGCGACCCCATGTAGGGTCACAAAACACTGCTATAAGTCATCACATGCACAATAGTCTGTTCAATTGTCAAAATTAGTCAAGAACATAATACCATATATGAATGAATTCCATATATTGATTTACAGTACTGTAGACTATATATAATAGTCCTTGTTTTTTTGTTTATGTGTTTATATTACGGTATATTACACTGTATACTGTACATTTTCTTTTTACTCTGATGTATGGAGGTTCCTTTATGTGTGTGAATAAAAATGGTTACAATTTCCTTGGCAGTGCAATGTGTGATGTCAAACCTTGGAGCATACTCTTACTGTAAAATACTTTTTCTCCAGCTTTATACACAATTGTTTTCTGTTATCTAGACAAAATAATAAAACTAGTACAGTAACGATTGTGAATGAAGAACTGGGCTCAGACTGAGAGGTGGACATGAGGGATATTTCAAAGCTCCTCTGCCATAGTGACAATACATCTATACATTTGGACTTGCAGTGCTCACACAATGCCAATGGGACGATGCATTTTGGGGACACTGAGTATTTATATGGGAAAAGAATTTAGTTTTGACACATGAGTGAACTGTTTAAGGAGAGATATGAGCTTTTTCAATGGTATTGTGCTGAACTTTAAGACTGTTTTACCAAATTATCTTAAGAGTTTTGAGAATCTGTTTCAAGAAATGAGCCAAACCAATGGAGAACAACTGTAAAAATATAAAATCTTGAGTGCGATGGGTCAGGTTTCTTTATATATAACTTTTCTAATAAGGTTTTACCACATGAAAAAATCTGCAACTGTAATATAAACTACATTTGTTTAAAAATGGAGGAAAATAAAATCAGGATATATCCAAATCAACATATCAGAACTTGTGTTAGTAAATATGCTGTTATTCTTTGCTTGAACTTGAGAATTAATAGCTCACAATTGTGACTATCTTTCAAGCTGTCAGACGTCTGATGGAGAATCTACAAATATGTTATTGCAGATGGATTCACTATCATAGTGGCTTCTGCAAGATGCTCTCCTGTTTTTTTCCCCCAGAAGAACCTCATATTATTTGAAGCAGACAAAATACACTATGAATCATAGAAAGCACATTTATGTTAATTACATCACATTCTGCCTGTGTACGATACAAACACATAATTATATTCTGGGGATTTCTTATGCAAAAATCGAGATGTATCAACATTTTTGTGAATTACCAGTAGTGGCACAGTGTTGCCATGAAAAAAAAAATCCATAACTGTACACATAAAACCTGCTTACTGTAAGCAAATTAAAGGGATAGTTCAACATTTTGGCAAATTGGCCCATTGCCATAATCCCTATAGTCATAGCAGTAGGTTTGTTACCTTTAATTGTCGGTGCAAGCTGATTTTAGAACGGCGGAGCAGAGCCGCGAGTTTAATTATGGCTGTCATAGAAGAGAGAAGCTCTGGCTTTACTGTAAATATAGATGATTGATGATTAGTCTGACAGGCTGCTCATTTCATCTACTTGGTGGCTTTTCGTCAAAATGAATAAGAAATTCATTATTTGGTCCGGTTTTGCTCCACAGGGAGGTCAGAGGTCAAACACACTTGCACTGGCGGCTAAATAGCTGTGAGGGCCTGTCGTGTTCATTAGCACTTAAGCACTGTCGATACCATCTAACAACAAAAGGATTGTTGCATTGCTGCTCCACAACCAGCTGGCCCAAATGCACAATATGCATCTATGGTATATATTTAAAGGGATAGTTCAACATTTTGGCAAATTGGCCCATTGCCATAATCCCTATAGTCATAGCAGTAGGTTTGTTACCTTTAATTGTCGGTGCAAGCTATTTTTAGAACGGCAGAGCAGAGCCGCGAGCTGCTCAGAGCTACGCTACGGAGGCTCATGGGCCAATTTGCCAAAAAATGTTGAACTATCCCTTTAAATATATAACATAGATGCATATTGTGCATTTGGGCCAGCTGGTTGTGGAGCAGCAATGCAACAATCCTTTTGTTGTTAGATGGTATCGACAGTGCTTAAGTGCTAATGAACACGACAGGCCCCTCACAGCTTTATAGCCGCCAGTGCAAGTGTGTTCAACCTCTGACCTCCCTGTGGAGCAAAACCGGACCAAATAATGAATTTCCTCACACGCAGATCAATCGGGGGCCGGATGTTTATTCATTTTGACAAAAAAGCCACCAAGTCGATGAAATGAGCAGCCTGTCAGATTATAATCATCAATCATTTATATTTACAGTAAAGCCGGAGCTTCTCTCCTCTATGACAGCCATGATTAAGATGTAAATGCTCCTCCCAACATGACGGACTGATTTAATTTGACATACTTTATTGTCCCCGAGGGAGAGGAGACTGACTCTGTTTATCTTCTGTAATGACAGGACGCTATAAATCCCCCCCACAAGTCAACAGAAGTAACCTCCATCAGATAGGTTACACTCGCTGCTGGTGGCTAATCTCTGTCACCTCTGGATGGATGGATTTTTTTTTTTTTTTTTTGTAACAGCGGCTCAGTTTGATATCAAATGAAAACACTCACACCACCACCACCACCTATATAATGCAGCAGAACAGTGGGCTTCAAGGTGAAGAGTTGTTTTAAAAAGCATGTGCGGAGGCGTTGCATTTACATGATCCATGATGAGTGCTTCACATATCTTTGGTTGGAGCTTCAAGCTGCACACAGGCAAGCAGCCAGGAGAGAGGGATGGAGAGAGAGGGAGAGAAAGAGAGAGTGGGACAGCATCCATGTCACTTACCCAGGACACTACTCTCCCATTGAAGCAGGGCAGCTTGGCGTTGTCATCGGAAATCTCTTCTTTGACGACCCTGGGGACGAGACAGACACACAGAGTCAGAGTCAGAGTCAGAGTCGGGCTTTGACCCAGCGGGAGGGAGGACACGGAGCAGAATCAGCTCGATGCACACAGGACAGAGCAGCAGAAGCAGCAGCAGCAGCAGCAGTACAGCCTCGAGACACTTTCACTCCCCAGCCGTAGCTGACACATACTGAGACACATTCACGCTTTCTAACTCACATTTTCCACATGGCTTTGAACCAGCTCTGCACCGTCGCTGCTGGTACAGGAAGGCTTGACGTCTCTATCAGTGATTTATGGACTGGTTTATCGGCTGTGTGTGTCCACTCATACTTAGTAAGCACAATAATACTGTAATGTAGGTGCTGATTGAACCTGGCAGGGATAAGGCCATAAAACTTTAATGAATGGATTTGATAGATTCATTATTACTGTGTATTTCTACTTCTTGTCTATTACCAGCCAAGGGACTACCGATGTAAATTACAGTAACAGGCTTGCTAACTCTGGCACATTTACATTTGTATTTATATACAGATAGATAGAACGATAGATAGATAGATAGATAGATAGATAGATAGATAGAACGATAGATAGATAGATAGAACGATAGATAGAACGATAGATAGATAGATAGATAGATAGATAGATAGATAGATAGATAGATAGATAGATAGATAGATAGATAGAACGATAGATAGATAGATAGATAGATAGATAGATAGATAGATAGATAGATAGATAGATAGATAGATAGATAGAACGATAGATAGAACGATAGATAGAACGATAGATAGATAGATAGAACGATAGATAGATAGATAGAACGATAGATAGAACGATAGATAGATAGAACGATAGATAGATAGATAGAACGATAGATAGATAGATAGATAGATAGAACGATAGATAGAACGATAGATAGATAGATAGATAGATAGATAGATAGATAGATAGATAGATAGATAGATAGAACGATAGATAGAACGATAGATAGAACGATAGATAGAACGATAGATAGATAGATAGATAGATAGATAGATAGAACGATAGATAGATAGATAGAACGATAGATAGAACGATAGATAGATAGATAGATAGATAGATAGATAGATAGATAGATAGATAGATAGATAGACAGACAGATAGAAGATAGATAGATAGATAGATATATAGATAGATAGATAGATAGATAGATAGATAGATAGATAGATAGATAGATAGATAGATAGATAGATAGAACGATAGATAGATAGACAGACAGACAGACAGACAGATAGAACGATAGATAGAACGATAGATAGATAGAACGATAGATAGATAGAACGATAGAACGATAGATAGAACGATAGATAGAACGATAGATAGAACGATAGATAGATAGATAGAACGATAGATAGAACGATAGAACGATAGAACGATAGAACGATAGAACGATAGATAGATAGATAGATAGATAGATACAGTAGATAGATAGATAGATAGATAGATAGATAGATAGATAGAACGATAGATAGAATGATAGAACGATAGATAGATAGAACGATAGATAGAACGATAGATAGAACGATAGATAGAACGATAGATAGATAGATAGATAGATAGATAGATAGATAGATAGATAGATAGATAGATAGATAGATAGATAGATAGATAGATAGATAGATAGATAGATAGATAGATAGATAGATAGATGGAAAGACAGACAGACAGATAGACAGATAGAATGATAGATAGATAGAACGATAGATAGACAGATAGATAGATAGATAGATAGATAGATAGATAGATAGATAGATAGATAGATAGATAGATAGATAGATAGATAGATAGATAGATAGATAGATAGATAGATAGATAGATAGATAGATAGATAGATAGATAGATGGATGGATGGTGTGTTACATGTGGGTAATAAAAGCCTCATGGCCGCGACAACAGGGCGTCAAGGCACAGGAGCGAGTATTAATAGAGCGATCCGGCGTGTGAGCCTCCCTCGGTGCGTTTCGACTCGGGCTGTAAATTCCCAACAAAAATACCTCCCAGTTACCCTTTGACCCGCTGGGACACAGTTCAGCAGCAGAGCAGTCACCACACCTGCTGGGGCTCGTGTCACATAGATCAGGCCTGAAGCTCGCTGAGTAACACCTCACTTACACATTCATTATCATGGGCACTGAAACGTCTTGATGTATTTGTCAGTTTCCATTATAACTCCCTGAATATCTTTATTGCATGTTGTTTGTTTTCTTTTTCTTTTTCTTCTTTTTTTTTGTTTTTTTGGCAAAGGCTTTTCTCAGTAATGGTATAAACGAGCGTTTCTGAAACTGTGGAGCTCTCATATCATCGTCTCGGCTTTGAACACATACATGAAAAGGGGAGAGGCACGATTTGAGAGCAGCAAGGAGAAAAAAAAAGCCTAAGAAGATTTTATGCAGGGGTGTCTCTGACAGCGACTTTACAGCTTTCTTTTTCCACCTCTTGTTTGCCAGAAACTTCCCACTGCCACTGAAATGATTAGCCAAGCTACAGTTGCTGCTGCTGCTGCTGCTGCTGAGGGAGCCGTGTAGCTGGGAGTGGTGGACGGAGATAACGTAGCCTTGTGGCTGGAACCGACGACCGCAGAGTCTGCTGCTGCTGCTGCTGCTGTGGCCTGTTCCACCTCAGGGAGAGGAAAAGGGGGGAGAGAGGAGGGGAGAGGAGGGGAGGGGAGGGGAGAGGGCTGGCCGCTGGCTGCGTGTTAGGTCGGAAATGTTTGCATCCTCTCTCTCTCTCTCTGGAGCTGACCAGCTGTAAGGTGACTTGTGAGGATGTGGGAGTGGCCTGCAGTGGAGTGAAATCTCTTTTTCTTCTCCTTCTTCTCCTTCCCAATTCCTTCTGACAGGGATGAAGCTGTTTGTGACTTTTGTGTTTTACAATTTCTCAAAGCTTAAAGCAGAAGTAAGCGGAATATTTGTGTTAATATGAGTCTTAAATAGTTCTATCTTCCGACAGCAATCACTTCTATAGAGTGTTTGGTCTGAAACACGGGTCTGTCAGTCACTCTGCTCTGCTGTAAGCTGAGGAGAAAACTTTCCTTGTATCCTACAACCTTTATCCAATGACGAGAGAGAACGGCATAAAGGGGCGGTCCTCTCTGTGTGTGCAGCCAAGGGATGCGCGTGAATGTGGTGACGTAGGGACGAGGGCGGGGACTGCTAACTCTATCAGCTGACAGGAAGTTAGCCAAAACCACCGGATCGCTTACTTCTGCTTTAAAGGTGCATTGTGTAGGAATTACTCCCAATCGCAAGCAACTCAATCGTATTTTTCATGCTGCATTCACCTTAATCGGGCAGACGGCAGATGGACGACAGCCGCTGCACATAACGGCATAAACAAGCCTCTGTGTAAACAAGTGGTCCGTCAGCACGAGGCAAAACAACACACGTGACAATATGTTGTCATGGCGATGTTGTATTGTTTACCTGACCCACGTTTTACCGTCTTTCTCTGGACTTCTGTGACTAAAATGAGAATCTGGTTTGTTAGCGACGGCCGTCTGCCCGACTGCAGGTGAATGCAGCATCAGTGTAACGCTCCGTTCCTCCTCACTGCGTTACCGCGGCGACTTTTCACAAACGCCACCTCCACCTGAGCCGACAGCTCCGGTGTCTCCGCTGAGTTTCCGTGGTTTCCTACCGTCACGCTGCCACTGAACGTAAAAACATGGCGACACCACATGGCAGCAGCACCGAGCTTACCCGCTCCATGGAGATATGAATGATATGAACGGCTCATTCAGAGCTGAAAGGAACACTTCACTTTGTTGATGGGGGGGATTACTGATTAATGAAAAACAGACTTTTGAAACAAATAATCGATTTTCGTGAATAGATAACAGGAGAAGTTACACAATGTCCCTTTAAAAAAATGTAAAAAATCCCCAGAAACAAATCAAATGATAACAGATGACGTCTTTAACACGCGGTGTAACACCCTTGGCCTGCTTTCTTTGCAGCTCCCATCTGATATGAGGAGGGTGTTAGTGTTCGTTCCACTCTTGAACTCTCTCACACGCGCACACACACACACACACACACACACACACACACACACACACACACACACACACACACACACACACACACACACACACACACACACACACACACACACACACACACACACACACACACACACACACGCACACGCACACAACATAACAAACCATAAGCCCTGTCTAAAGAAGCATGTGTCTGGTGTGGGCTGCTGTCACAGATCTGACTTCTTAGAGCTGACAGCTTAAATAGGTCTTAACAGATTTCACAGGATAATGACACAAGATTTACCCTGGTGATCGCCGAATATTCCACTGCCGGGGATATTTGTGTAGCTGGGGAAGATTAGAAGTGTTTGTTTATGCTGTGAGAGACAGAGGAGGTGCTGGGTAATAGTCGCAGCCTAAAACCAAGAAAAACTTTGGGACAGGAGCAGCAGCAGCCAGCTAACAGTGTAACGCCAGGGGCCTCGGCTATATCCAAGGACTTTGGTGCGGCTGATGCTAATGATACTATAAACAGGGAAGCAAAATATTTAAAGTCGATTTAGATGGTGGAAAAGATAGACTTGAATAAGACAAAAGGCTCTGACACAGGAAACAGCTTGATTCAAAAACGTGTAACGTAGAAAACAGCTGTTGACGCCGCGTTTAACAGTCCAAGCCTGCAGTTTTCAGTTTGCACAGCAGCAAAAACCCACAAAGTTCAGATGTTTTCGCTGTATTCTCATCCGTAAGGTCACTTTTACAAGCAGAGAGCAATTTTTTCGTTAATGCCACAACACCACCACCACGACGCCCGGGTGCAGCATAACCTTCAATCGTGTCGCCATCCTCAAATGGCAAAAAAAACAACAACAAGTGAGGCGAGGAAGGAGTGCAGTTGTGCAAAAAAGCTGCAGATTTTTGTCCTCTGACTACAGGGGCTCAGCAGCATCACTTCCTCAGCAGAAGAAAGATCCAACCAACCCCCCCCCAACTCCCCTTCTACCAAACCCCCCTCTATTTTCCGAGGCACAAACAAGACTGTTTCTTTCAGACCTTCAGCTTTGGCTGCTTCCTCAGCTCCACAGTGCCTCTGTGACTTGCATTATAGTGAGGTCTCAAAACCCACTCACCACCAGTGGCAATGACAAAATGCCATATCATCACCTTGAAGTCTCGGGAAAGCAAAAAAAATAAATAAAATGAAAAAAAAAGAAGAAAAAGAAGAAGCCAAGTGGGTTCCTTCAAAACAACCCAGCCTCAATTAGCTTCCTGTCTTATGAATATTGATGACTGAATGAATATGACTAGAGAAAGAAGTGAGGTATGAAATGTGTACAAAGAAACAGTCATCGTTTAATTTGCTTTGCTTTGCTGTGTGAACGGAAAAAAAAAAAACAGAACGCCACAGCCCACGGTTACACTACTGACTCCAAAGGGACCTGAAGACGACGATGGCCGTGTTCGCTGCTGCAGAGGAGCTGAGGCGACGAGGGACAAACCGTTTATCAAATTTGTGTGGCCATTGCGTTAAGGAGCTGATATGGGCGGCACAAATGTAGTTCAGCAATCCCATAAGAAAATGGCTGGTTCTTCCCGGGCGCAGCAGGGGGTCTACTACAGAGGACCTTGCGCTGACTGCTCATTTACATTTCAAACACTGTCTATAACTGCAAGGGATTTGATGTTTTCCCTCTCTGCTTAGCAGTCTTATTCCTCCCAAGCTAATTCTCCAGCAGCAGCCAGCAGCAGCCATACTGTCTGTCTGTGTGCATGCAGTACAGACAGCATGGCCACCACAAAGCGCTTGCTATCCTCTGTGCCTTTGACTGGCTTTTTGCTTCCATACTGTGCCAGTACCATACGGCGCTCGCCGAGCCCAGATATTCAACCTTAACTCAAAGGCAGGGAGAAGAAAAAAAAAAACTGCACATGAAGGAAGACGCTTTTATAAAGTGTCTATAACAGCTGAACGTGTTAATATTTGTTTTCGTTTTGACAACGTCCAATTCACTGGTGAATAGGGATGTCACGATTACTTGCTTTCACAATTAATTTATCGTAAAGATTCCTAAATACCTCACTTTCCAAAAAAGATTATGTCGGAACCATCATGTGCGCCATAGTAGATACTGGAGGTAAATGCACAGATACTGGTCCAGTTACCTAATGTTACACTGAATCGGTAGGAATTTAAAAGTTTGCATGTCATTTGTAATTAAAAAAAAGCTTAAAATAAACTTAAACCCTTGGTAAAGATGACAATTAATTCCACTGGGGAATATAATTGGTCCTTTATTACTGTAATAGATACTTAAAATTGATTTTACACATACATAGTGTTGGGAAATTAATTAATGCATAATAATCGTGATAATCGTAATACCGTGATTATTTCTCTGACAATTAATCGTACCAAGAAAATCTATAATCGTGACTCGTGACATCCCTACTGGTGAATTCAACACGCTTTGTTGTTGATGCACATGCATAGGCCGGCCGGCCGGTCGGTCAGCCCTATATACCGTAGCGGCCGGACCGTGTTCAGCAACATGGAGCTACGTCTCCATGTGGTGAGAGCAAACATGCTTTGTTTGTTTCCATAATCTGCTTGTCGATCACCTGAGGCCCGTGCAGCGAGCAGCAAGCAGAGCACCGAGCAGCGAGAAGCGAGCAGCTCGGGCCTGCAGTTGCTGCTGGAAAAGGCAGGAAGCCGAGGGCCGAGGGGGACAAAGCAGCGAGCGAGCAGGCGAGCGAGCGGGGGCCGAGCCTCGCCGTGCAGCCACCAGGAAGAAGGCAGCTTCCCTCACAAGGTCAGGCTGCAGTGGAAATGGGATGACGTTATAGTGTAGGGCTGTATAGACACTGCCTTGCCTCTGCATTTCCTCCAGTCGTGTTTGCGATTACAGTGCGAGATACTAATGTGCGTCTGTGTGTGTGTGTGTGTGTGTGTGTGTGTGTGTGTGTGTGTGTGTGTGTGTGTGTGTGTGGGCCCATGTACAGTATGACTGTTCAGATTGGAATGAGAAACGGGCACTGACACAAATATGTCATTCTCGGCCGAGGCCCCTGACACAAGGAGATCTTAGCTGAAGAGCTCTGTCCAACCTGGTGTTACACTTCTGAAAACTCAGGATGGGATTACAAAGGGAGGAACGGAGACAGAGAGAGGGAGGGAGGGAGAGAGGGAGGGAGGGAGGAAAAGGGTGAGAAAGAAGGAGGAAATAATTCTGGTATTCATAATGTCCAACGTCCAGTGGTGGCGGGCGGCGGCGGCGGAGTAGGAGGAAGGAAGCTCCTGTGACTTTTCCTACGCATGAAAAATAAGATTATAGTCCCACATGACGCGTTGTGAATCATTAGACTGATCCTGATGCGGTTCAATAACGGAAGCTACATGTATTAAAATTAAAATGACGCAGCCTGTGGGTTAAATGACTCATTTACTTTCTCTCTCTCTCTCCTGACCACAGCCAATTACAATATGTACATTACATAGTGGTCTGTGAGATGCAACGAGACGTGATGACAAACAGTCGGCTTGTTCTACTTAACCTACATTTACATTCTTTCTTTTTTCATTAAAAAAAATAAGCTTTTAGTAATAACGTTGTCAGAAAACCCATATGAGGATGCAACAGTCTGACGGATCTCCACCTCTTGAGACTATTACTGTACTGTAGGCATTAAAACTAATTATATGATTGCATGTCTAATAATCACAATTACTGGCTTTGTGGTTGCTGTATTCCCTTGGGATTTGTACGTGTGCGTATAAAGAAAGACAACTTATTTCCCTTTTCCCAGGCTGTAACTAGCAGTTTTTCAAAAATTTTAAATATTTTAAATTAAAAATCAGATTTTTTTTTTACATGGTTCTATTGCATGTCTAATAACACTGCCAATTTGTTGTATATACTTTTGTACATTAGATTTTATTATTTGCTATTGCTATTTTCCTATTTTATTATGTATAGTTCATATTCTTATACTATATGTTGTTATCGTCACTGTGTGTAATGCTGCTGCTGCACTATCTATCTATCTATCTATCTATCTATCTATCTATCTATCTATCTATCTATCTATCTATCTATCTATCATCACAATTACTGGCTTTGTGGTTGCTGTATTTCCTTTTGGACTTGTACAATATATGTGCGCATAAAGAAAGACAACTTATTTTCCTTTTCCCAGGCTGTAACAAGCAGTTTTTCCCCAAAAAATTAACATTTTGACATGGTTCTATCTCCATATGCTGCAAAAAATGTTTTTTAAATAAATAAAAATAAATCCCACACTACGGAGCCTATAAACCAAACACAGAAAGAAACCAAAACAAAAACATGCTGAAACCTGAGAACTTAAACATGTGGACTCTTTGTGTCAACACTGCTCTGACATTTCTATTCCACCTGGGCTCGTGCACTTGACATTGTTGTGGGTGTAATATCCCCCCAGTGTGTGTGTGTGTGTGTGTGTGTGTGTGTGTGTGTGTGTGTGTGTGTGTGTGTGTGTGTGTGTGTGGAAGGAGCAGCCGTGGGTCTGTGGGCTCCGTGTAATACATTCAGGGCTGCGTCATTAGGGCTCTGGACAGATCTGGTATCACTTCAAACACTCGTGTGTCTCCTCCACACACACACACACACACACACACACACACACACACACACACACACACACACACACACACACACACACACACACACACACACACACACACACACACACACACAGCCTGTAATAATGAGCAGGTGCCAGGAGCGTGGACACAGACAGACAGTCCACACACACACACACACACATGTAACGAGGCTGTGTGTGCAGCCAGCAGCATCGTTTGATGTTTGTGCCTATTACGGCCTGTAATAAGCTCTCTAAACACACACTGCCTGTATAGTAGGCTACACACAGACACACACACACAGACAGACACACGCTGCAATAATAAATAGCCAGTGAAACCAGACGAACAGGCTAATAATAATCACCGACGGTGGTGGTGGTGGTGGCCAGTCCACTTACCCAAAATCCTGGTCCATCGATTTGAAGAAGAATTTGTAGCTATTGACCGGTCGGTTGTTGAGGACATTTTTAAAATCCGCTAAGGTGACTTTCTCTGGAGAAACGGACAGTTTGACCAGATAAGGAGTCTCCTCCTCGTCTATATGGTATATTATTTTAGTCTCCGCCATGGAAGAAGAGGAGGAGGACAATCATTGACACAGGAAAGGAACAAGGGTTGGCAGCGCAATAAACGGGCCTGCTATGTTAACCAGTTACCCGTGGAATACAACATAACAGCATTTCCTAATAGAGAAACCTGCACGAGCCGCGGTGGGAAATAATAAAGCTCCGTGTCTTTGACCAACACAGCGAAAATCCACACATAATCGCGTTACGGGTGCCCGTGTTCCTGCTGCTCCGGTAGTGTGAGTCGGTACGGTGGCTCTCTCGGCACTAAAACAGGAAGGGACAGTCCACATCCTTGCTGTGCGATATGGAGTTGGGGAATATTTGCTATTGCTATTTTTCACAGGCTAATTGGTTAGACAGTGCTGTCATCTAGCGGCGTGTCTGGGCTGTGCGCCGCTTACACAACACAACACCACACGGTAGGTAGGCTACTGTACCGGAGACACGGGGCTGCTGGAACAAAGAGGAAATGAGTGAGGGAGAGAGGGAGTGCACCAGCTCTGGTTTCTGCTCTCTGCTCGTGTAATTATTAGCCACCACTGATAACAGAATATTACTGTGTCAGCCTGCACTTCCACTCATTATTAATTCAGCACCACCCTATTAACTATATAGCCTACCGTGAAAAATTATGATATGGCATATTTAAAAACGTGTTTGTTTTTATGCATTTTAGATACCAACATCTAAATATCACAACATAAAATTATCATTATCATCATTATCATAAAAAGAAAGAAAGAAAGAAATGATCATAACTTGATGATTAGCCTATAGACTAATTGGTCTAATGTAATTTTAAAGCCCCAGTGTGTAACTTATTTGGCTTTTTATTAGCAAAAATCAAATATTACTTTCATAAATACTTATTTCACTTAAGTGGAATCACACCCGCATACAAATGAAAGCTTTCTCGTACCTTAGAATGAGAACAAGTCTTTACAAATACATAAGTGGGCGACGCACCTAACCATGTTGCTTCACTTACATAGAAGCTTGTTTATCCTGTTACATGCAGAGTCTGTTGTCTGTCGGACATCTGCCCGATTTCACGTGAATGCAACATCAACAATACGTTCCGATATGCAACCGCACCGCTGGATGGGGGGAATTTCTACACACAGTATTATACCTTTAAGGGTCTATTAAATATTGGATAAGTCTCTATATAATTACCACTGAGTGAAATGATTATAATTAGAGCTCAGACACTTATACAATAATCACTTATAGGATTCTAAATGCTTCATTATTACCAGCCTGATAATCAATAGGTGGTAATCTTGTGCGGCCATAGTATATACATTGTCTACTACTGCACTGATAAAACTACACTTTTATTAAATAATCACAATGAAAAGTAGTTCATTTTCTGCTTCACTCGTTCCTCTATTGATGAAATACAATGGTTAATAATTACTTACCTCAAATCTCTCTCCTTTTATGTGATTATTAGTACAATATCATGTAGATATTCACATGTCATAGCCTATACTGTATGTGGGTTAATCATTAATGCATCTAACAACAGTGATTCACAAGTCTGTGACGGCTGTTGTGAATATTTGATAGAAGAACTATTTTATTAGAGGAGACCAACATTACAGTGTGCGCAAGAGAGCGAGACAGAGAGAAACAAAGGGGGTCAGGGCTGCACTTAGTGATTTAGCATTATACTGTACCGAGACACTTCCTCCTCCTCCTCCTCCTCCTGCTGCTGCAGCGAGCCTCAACAACATGCATCATCAACCAGCAGCTGTAGTCATGAAAGTTCAGTGTTTTATAGACCAGGACACACTGGACGCATGATGCATGATGCAAACAAGTGCACAGCCCATCAAAAAACTACATAAATGGTTAAAGGTTTGTTCTGTTTTTCCTGAGTTTCTGTAAACTGAGCCTTTAGTCCATGGTCCTCAAATGTCACTATTTATTATCAATAAACACATTGATTCCCAGAGATTTTAGATCCATTTGGAAGGGAAATATTTGAAAGGAAATACTGTATAACAAATTGTTGAATTTCTTTTGTCACTTTGTCAACACAGTAGAGATTAGTTGTTTAAAAAAAGAAAAAAGCTTCTTATTCCTTACTATCTGTACCTAGAAATGTGTTTGTTTTTTTCCAAACACTGTCAACTTACAGTAAAGTAAAGTTTGAAATGTGCTGCAATATCTTGGAAAAATTAAAGTACAGCAGAGTTTGTGCAAAAGAGTCAATTTTCAACAACAATTAAGAAGAAGAAGAGCTGTGAGCCTGCAGTTCTGTTAGCATGCACAGTACACGTTAAACATACTTTAATGGACAGCATGCATTTTAATTAAAAAAATGTTTTTCTTTTTTTCTAAAAAAAAAAAAAAAAAAAAAGTATAATAAAAAGAAAATGCAAATGTTATGATCAAGTAAATGTTTAACCTTATTGTTACAACAGCTGGTGAAAATGCAAGTTATATAAAATACACATTAAAAAACAAAGTGGAAAAGCTTAATGTGCTAGAATTACAGCAGAGGGAGCATTCCTCTTGTCCTTTCCTGGGTTTACGCCTGTTTTTCTCCGTCTTCTCCTCCGTCTCCTCCTCCTCTGTTGTCCTTTTCTCTTCCGGTGTTTGCTCTGGACCTGCCAGCAGCATCTCACAAATATCACGCTCACTTCCACGGCTTCCCTTCAAAGTCTGAGGGACGAGGCGGGAGAGAGAGAGAGACGACATCGTATCAATAACACACACCATCTTATCTCAAGCTGCACTGACTGACTGACTCAGTTGGAGACATTGCATTTACTTTATCTGACTGCAGAACGTCGGCTCACCCTTATTGCAGTCTTTGGCCATATCTCTCTCTTTCAGTAGGTTGTTTTTGTAGTCTGTGGATTGTAGCAGGCGTTAAAGGTTACGAGAGAGAAAGATACACCTTTATACTTTGGTTGGTTTATGATTTGGTTTGGCGAGATGATGTGTGTGTGTGTGTGTGTGTGTGTGTGTGTGTGTGTGTGTGTGTGTGTGTGTGTGTGTGTGTGTGTGTGTGTGTGTGTGTGTGTGTGTGTGTGTGTGTGTGTGTGTGTGTGTGTGTGTGTGTGTGTTTACTCCACCTGAATTCAGTGGTTCTTGGTTACAGGTCCTCAGCTCTGTGCAGTCTAATGACACTTCTCCTCCACTGTACACGCTCCCTCTGCACAAAGAGAACAACATTTGCTTTAAAAACCCTCTTGTTGTCCTCCTGGGTCAAGGAAGGAAGGAAGGAAGGAAGGATGAAGGGAAAGAAGGAAGGAAGGAAAGACAAAGGGAAAGATGTGAGGAAAAAAGGAAGGGGAAAAAGAAGGAAAGATAGATGGAGTGAGGGAACAGATTGGGTCAATTGGGTTAAAAAGGGAGGAAGAAGTAAGGACGAAGGGAAAGAAGGAAGGGAGGGAGGGAAAAAGGATTGTGGAGGGGAATAAGGGAGGAAAGAAAGATGGAGGTAGGGAACAGATTCATTCGAGGAAGTAAGAAGGGAAGGAAAGAAGGGGAAAAGGATTGTGGAAAGAAGGAAGGAAGGAAAGATGGAGGGAGGGAACAGATTCATTCGAGGAAGGAAAAAGAAGGGAGGAAAGAAAGATGGAGGGAGGGAACAGATCAGGTCAATTGGATCAAAAGGAAGGAAGGAAGGAAGGAAGGAAGGAAGGAAGGAAGGAAGGAAGGAAGGAAGGAAGGAAGGAAGGAAGGAAGGAAGGGAAAAAGGATTGTGGAAAGAAGGAAGGGAGAAAGGAAGGAAGGAAAGAAGGAAGGATGGAGGAAGGGAACAGGAGGGGTAAATTGGGTTGAATTTATAGGATAATTATTATTATTATTAAATTGACATTATAGTAACGTCTTACCGTTCATATCTCCGCACCTCGTAGTCCATCCCTTAAAAAAACATACAAGTATGCTTTAAAAAAAATAATAATTATAGAGTACAAGCAAGTTGTCAGGAAGAGGGTGATTTATGGGATGCATCATGCACACATACACACACACACACACACACACAATACCTCTCTTTTTGCGTCGTCGTGTCAGCACGATGACGGCGACGACGATGAGCGCCAGCAGGATGAAGGTTCCCAGGAAGTAGCTCATATGCTGCAGGAGGAAGGTGCGATGCTCGGGGAGGATGACGTTCACCACCCGAGGACTCTCCACCTCCTCCGTCCCTGAGGGGAGAAGAAAAAAAAATGAAACAATCAAAAACGACACCGACCAAACACACAAAACAACAAAAAATATTTCACGTAAATAACAAACTGAAGTGCTGCAACAATGTGGAGGTTTGAAGGTCGTATTTCAGCAGTGATGTATTGGGGTTGTTACAGCGGATTAATTTAATGGCAATAAACATGGATGGAAATGAAATATATTTCCACATAACCAAATGATTTTTTTTTTTATTCCCCCTGAGGCTTCTTATTTTTCTTTGGAAGTCGCGAAGCCAGAGGAGACAGGAGGAGGGTAGAGCAGGAGTTAAATGTCAAAATGCAGCTTGGCAGTAATGACTTCCAGACCTGATGTCATGCAGCTGTTATTTTTTTTTTCTCCCTCTCTCTCTCTCCCTCTCTCTCTCGCTTTTCACAGAAAAACACAGGCTGACCAGAGGGAGAGGAGGAGAAGTGTGAGGATCGAGACTAAATGCTGTAATGTGGTTTTTTTTTGTCTGTGTGTCTGTATTCGTTTTCCATTTTGGACTTTTTTCCTCCGTCATCTCTCGCATTAAAAAAAAAAAAAAACACAGAAGTCTTAGTTTCTGCATCGGATGGAAAATAAATCAGTGAAACTTTCAGCAAAAAGAGTCTGACAGGCTCAGTCAGAGTGAATAACTTGAGTTTTTTACTGCAGGCAGCAGCTGTTTGTGTATGTTCTCAAGATCATTGACAATAATTATTTAAAGTACGACACGTACAGAAAATACATACTGCAAAACCATATAAACTAACAGCAGCCTGTCTGCTATAATCACAGTGAACTGTACAGAATAACCATGTTTACAGAGCTGCTGCTTTAGCGTCTCCCTGGATTTAAAAGCACTAAATAGATCACAGGAACATTTTTTAAATCTTTTCCTCTTGAATATTTTCCCTCTCTGGTCTCTCATTAAGCTGTTAAGTTGGACACTACTACAATCAAACACCACTGAGGCAGAATATGCAATGTACCATCTCTGACTTGTGCTTTCAAATCCAGCCAATCATAAACCTAACCCACTTCCTAAGAGAGAAAGAGAGAAAGAGAGAGAGCTTGGTGGTAATTATCGCCTGTCATTGTTTAATGTACCTAATATGCATGAAGCTACAAAGATGCGTCCAAGGTCATTGTGTCTCTCCAGAGCTTTAACTGTCACAACCAGAGCTGCAGCCGTGTTGTCCCAGCAGTCGCGCCCCGTTTCCCATTTTTCCTTGACAGATCTGACAAGTGTGCACATGTAAACGGTTGTTTCACATATGCTGCTCAGAGGTTAAACTGTCTTTTTTTTCTTTCTTTCTTTCTTTTTTCTTGTCTTTCCTGCTGGATATGCGTCATCATTTGCAAGTCAATGAACTTCAGCAAAGCCGTCTTCATTATTATCAAAGATAAAGATTTATGCTGAACTGCTGACAGCTCACAAAACGCCTCCTCCTCAGCAGCAGCAGCGATGGAAGAAATAATGTTGTGCTCTTTCTTGTCGTAAATAATTACAGCAATGAAGTGAAAAAACTCATATGTCATTTGTAATTTCAGATGATCGGCGGTGCCTGAGGGTGAGAGAGAGAGTGAAGAACGTCTTGGTCTTAATGCACCAGACAAGATCTGCAGGCGTGTGAAGCAGAAGAAGTGAAATTCCTACCTGCCATTGATCCACATGTGCATTTTATTCACAACGCACTTTAAAGGGCTATTAAATTGGCTGTCATTTCCTTTAAAGAGGGAGGAGGATCTATAGTCTGACACATACCTACATCCCCTCCCCTCACTTTGCTCTTTCATGCCCCAGATGTTGAACAGATGTATCCGACTTCCTTTCGCTGCTGGTAAACAGGCTTTAACCAGAGAGAGGCTGATACACATCAGCGTCCAGAAGCGGGCCAGAAACTCAGAGCAAAAGATGGATAAACAAAAACTTGGAGATACAGTCTCGACAGTCTAGACAAGTGGTTGGTTGGCTTCTTTATAAGAAAATGGGGTCAGGCTGAGGAAATAACACAAGAGATATCCACCACTGCCTCAATTACTGGCTGTTTGGAGCCCACTCCTCTGCTCAGTGTACTTTAAATGTCTCCAGCTGTAAATGTAAAAAAAAAGAAGTTGGCAAAGAAAACTAGACCATTTGCACTGCTGCCAATTTGAAGTTATTTACTGTAGACAGCTTCTCATGTCAGATGAAAACCCTCAAACTCTGCAACTTTAACAGTCTTTCTTTCTTTCTTAGTTCCTCTCTTTCTTTCTTTCTGTTTTAGTCAGACTCTGCATTCCTTCGGCCTCCTCCCTCCCTCATCAGCTCAAACACAAAAACAGAGAGGGCTGCGAAGAAACTGGCGAGCAGAGGAACTGATTTAACTGACCAACTATGCCTATAAATACAACAAAAAAAGAACAAACCCCGGCAGCAGTGTTCTCACTCCACTCCACGTATAAATGCGGCCAAAGAAACCATATGGGGAAAAACATTTACCATTTACCAGTGTCTGGAAAAACTAAGTTCTGGTCTTGGTGGTGTGTTGTTGTGTTGTTTTTTTTATATTCTGAGTGGCTTACTTGGTTCTGGCTCATCTTTCTGGAAAACCCTGGGTGCCGTCGTGGGCGCGGGAGGAAGCGGCGGTCCCACGGTCAGCCGGAAGATGCGCCTCTCGTGCAGGCCGCAGTAGTGGTGGTGGAGGTGGCAGGAGTACAGGCCCCTGTCCACGGGCTTCAGGGCGGCGATGGACAGCGAGAAGTCCCCTAACGTGAAGGCGTCCTCGGCCACGCTCATCCTGCTCTGGGTGAAGAGCAGCCCGTAGTCCCGGCGCTCTCCGGAGGCGTAGAGGTCCACGAGGCGGTCGGCCTTGTCGGGACGCACTCCCGGGGCCTGGAAGTCCCAGTGGGCCACCTGCTGCTGGTCCTCCTGCAGACCGTCCCTCCACAGCGGCCGCCGGTTCACGCACGGCAAAACCACGGAGCTGCCCAGCAACACCACGAACACCGTCTTCTCTCCGTCCCAGTAACGTTTCTCTTTCCGAGCTGGAAACATAAGAGTGGGGAAATACATTGTTGTTGTTGTACAAGGTATTTGATGCAACACATTTAACAGATTGACATTAAAGGGATAGTTCAACATTTTGGCAAACTGGCCCATTGCCATAATCCCTATAGTCTTAATAGCAGTAGGTTTGTTACCTTTAATTGTCGGTGCAAGCTGATTTTAGAACGGCGGAGCAGAGCCGCTAGCTGCTCAGCTCAGAGCTACGCTACGGAGGCTCATGGGATTTCTTGGTTTCCCTCATCAAACTCATCAAATACACAATCCAACAACTCCAAAACGCTCTGGTGGACAAGTTGTGACCTGCACATTCACCACGCTATGAGATAATAACAGAACGTTACCACACAGAGTTGTTTTAGAGGTAAATTCATGCAAAACCGTTGATGCGCGTTCCCATCTGGTGCAGTTTTTCAGTAAGCAGTCTTTGTATTTGCCTCTAAAACAACTCTGTCTGGTAACGTTCTGTTATTATCTCATAGCGTGGTGAATGTGCAGGTCACAACTTGTCCACCAGAGCGTTGTGGAGTTGTTGGATTGTGTATTTGATGAGTTTGATGAAGGGAAACCAAGAAATCCCATGAGCCTCCGTAGCGTAGCTCTGAGCAGCTCACGACTCTGCTCCGCCGTTCTAAAAATAGCTTGCACTGACAATTAAAGGTAACGAACCTACTGCTATGACTATAGGGATTATGGCAATTGGGCCAATTTGCCAAAATGTTGTACCTACTATCCCTTTAAGAGACTGACATTAAAGTAAAGTAAGAGGCCTCACGTGATTTTGTGACATTGAGCTGGACTTGAATGGACTGGTGAATCTGGCAGTAATGATGATGGAGATTACAAGTGTAAACTCCTTTGTCAGTGGTGACCACATCTGGAAAAGAAAAAGCATCCAGACAGCTGTGAGGTGAAATAATAAATCCATGAAGGGAGAAACGTTTTTTTGTGTCGAGTAAAATAAAAAAGTCTCACTGTTGATGATGAGAGAGAAGTTGCCGTCACTGAAAGCAGAGTCTGGGAGGGAGATGCGTTCTTTGTTGTACTGGTTGTAGACCCTCTGACGGGCTCCGGGGGACATGTCCAGGACTCGCTCTACTGAGTACTCCGGGCTGCTGCGGACCAAGTCCCAGTGCACCACCCTCTGACGGTCCTTCAGCGTGTCGCGGGTCCACACCATGCGGGGGCTGTGGCACGGCAGCACGGCCTTGGAACCTGCAGGGAGCGTGATGTTCTTCGCCTCCACCACCACACCGAGGCTGGTGCTGGTGCCTTGACCCCATGCTGTTACACAAAGAAACAAGAAAAAAAGAGAGCCACATGTGTCTCAGAGAGAATGACAGAAAAAAGCAGCATGAAGCAGAAGTTACAGTACAGAACATAAAAATGTCTTACCTCCTGGCATGAAGAGCACGGCAACAACTGAAACAGACAAAGACATGAACGATAAGCCAAAGGAAAAAAGAAAAAAAAAACAAGGTTTGGGAGGCTGGAAAGTTTCTGTTTGACCTGGATTGACCCAACCAGTGAAAGACTTCAGCATTAGACTGACTGTGGGTTCAGCGAGAGGACTGTTTACAGTAACTAAAAACTCCAGAAACAAGGACGTGGCAAAAAAAAAAAAAAATCAGAGAGAGAGAGAGTGGGAGCAAGATTTCAAGAAGTTCTGCGTCAACTATATTCTCTGCAAATATATTTTTGTTTGTTGTTTTCTCGGGCTGGATGGAGATAGGAAATTTTCCTGCCGAGCGTTTGCTATTTCTAATGCACTTTTCCCACAGTGCTATTTCGTAGTCTGTTTACTGAAAGGCCGCCGGTGGCAGAGACGCACATACAGCCAAAGCATACAGAGCCTCTATTCATCCTGGCTGCTGCTGGCCGGTTGCAGGGCCGTGATCCTGAGGGGGATGATGAAGAAGCAGGCGGCTGTTCAGCTTCACTTCAGTCACACTACCTGGTGTCAAAAGTCCAGGGACATGATGACCAAACACCTGTATTTTTACTGCACTGGTAATGGGCCACTGTGGTGAGGCTGCAGGCTTTTTAATGCACCAAATGTGTGAATACATCCAGTGTGTTACAATCTTACATCTGACATATATTACAGGTTTGATTAATTAACACTTTTTTTTCTCCAAGTGCATTATGTGCAAACTAAACAATGTGCACAATAAATGCTTAAAGCCCCAGTAAGTATGTAACTTATTTGGCTTTTTATTAGCAAAGATCAAATATGTCTTTCATAAATACGTATTTCACTGAAGTCGAATCACAAATGAAAGCTTTCTCTTGGACGCTTGTTTATCCTGTTACATGCAGCGTCTGTTGTCTGTCTGACGTCTGCCCGATTTCACGTGAATGCAACATCAAGAAGACGTTCCGATATGCAACCGCACCGCTAGATGGGGGGAATTCCTACACATTATACCTTTAAAGGGACAACGAGGAGTTTCTATTTGGTTATAAAAAAGT
This sequence comes from Trachurus trachurus, assembly GCF_905171665.1. Lineage (NCBI taxonomy): Eukaryota > Metazoa > Chordata > Actinopteri > Carangiformes > Carangidae > Trachurus > Trachurus trachurus. The sequence continues at coordinate 30,221,676 of NC_139901.1, read as the reverse complement.
CTCACGTTAATGTGGATGAATCTACGTTACCACTTGTTAATGGCTCCATTTTCGATAAATATATTGTTTTGTCTCTATCGTTATTTTGTTATTATTACTGGTGGCGGAGATGCTGGTCGAGTCGACCAGCTTTCTTTACTTTCAGTTTCGTGGCGAGTCATGAGAATAACGCCACAGAATCGCCGTTTATGGTCGGAACTACGACGGTATGTGATCGTCTTTGAACCTCTAACTTTAATTCTTGATGAATGAAAACATGAGTCTGTCTTGCGCCGGTCAAAGAATTTCACGGTGCGCAGAGGCTCATAAATGTAGTGTGAAAACGCTTCGCTTTTCCAAAACTCCTCGTTGTCCCTTTAAGAGAAGGATTCAAGTAAAAAATATTTAAAGAACAAAACCAGCAACAAAAAAAATTGCAGACGTGTTTCAAGAGGAGTTTTAAAAGATTTTGCTGACTCAGCAAAACTGGATTTCCTCAGGCCGGTCGTTAGAGCATCGAGGCCTTGACTGTAAAACACTCAGTTTCACAGGCCCAGTGGGACGGGGCGGCTAAGAGACCCATGGGCCTGAGGCTCATACAGGGAAGTCAGAACAACAAACCAAGACAGACAGTGCAATCAATTAGATATCAAAATCAATTCTTAAGAATGTTAGTGTGAATAAAAGTGATGTGATGTGGAGCTGAGTTGTTGTTGATCAATAGATTTTTAGTCAAGGCAAATAAAACCTTGAGAAATTTCAAACTAGGCATCTCTACTTTACTGGAGTATTTCTATTTTGTGCCAGTTTTACTTTTAATTCGCAACATTTCACACTGGAAAATATCATGTTTTACTTAAAGAAGAGGAGATCAATTTGCCATTTGTGCACAAACCAAACAGTGCAGGCACATAGGAATTATTCTGCAGGGCTCTCTTACTAAGTTAGAACACGCAGAAAGGCACATAGTAAGTAAAAAATATAATAAAATACTATCACTTAAGTATGAAAAAAACCTACATCTACGTCTATTTGACAGCTTGGCCTGTTAAAATTTTTCTTATAAAAACATATAATGGCTTTATAAAGTCTAATGCACTGTTATGGAACAACACCTGACAGAACTGTGTTTAAAGTAGTAAAAATTACCTCCACTTACTGTCCAACTAAAACAATAAAAAACCTCTACAGAATAATAAACCGCTCAGAGAAGTGCATATGTTATCACTGACACCTTAAAAAAAGTGTTTGATGCAAGTGGAGAGACCCAGTCCTTCCTGCAGCTGTTTTCCTCATCGTGCCTGCACATGGTTGATTCACTGGGTGTGAACAGAGGCAGCGGACACGTGCAGAGAGGTTTCATTTCACCCCATCTGAATAATAACAATAATAATTCACTGGAAAGCATGCTTCTGTGTGGTTTTTTATGCAGCGATTTGAACCCAGCAGTGATTCCTTAAGTATGCATGTATTGATATATAATAACACTGCAAGCTGAGAGAAATGATTTCACCACACACACACACACAGTGGCATCAGAGAGGGGAGAGAGGGGAGACCTCATGCTGGAAAACTTCAGTGGCTTTTTATATTGAAGGGTATAAACTTTCCCGCAGAAGGTAAAACAAAGTGTCCCAGCCCCTGTAATTTTCTCTCATCTCTCCTCCAGACACACAGACTGCTGCTGCTGCATGGCTGGTGACTCACACACTAAAGACTTAACAATGTGCTTCTGAATTACCAGTGATAATAACAGACATTTAGCAAATGACCTGCAAAATCACTGAAGTCACACACACACACAGGGAGAATCACTCAACGCACGCAGAGTGTCGTCCCTCAGGTGAAGCTAAAGACGGTTTTATAGGAATGACTCAAACAAGTCCACTCAGCATAATTTCTATGATTCATGTGTGTGTGTTGTGGGTGTGTGAAGTTTACTCACAGCTCTGTCACAGGTCGTGTGGGGAATAAATCGAATAAATGTGTGCAGCTGCTGCAGACTCAGCGAAACACACAAAGATACATTCAGAGGTCTGGGTTTGAGTCTTGTTGACTGTCCTGTACCTTTTATAGCAACATGAAGTAACTTTCCATTGTGCTGAGGTAGAAGAAGGTAACTGAGTATAGTATTTACATGAGTCGTGGATGAATGAAGCTGTTTGAATTTCTATTTCCATCCCAAAAGGTGCATTCAGGCAGACGGCCGTCGGCAAACCAACCGGATGTCATTTTACTCAGAGAGAAATAAAAGACGGTAAAACGTGGGTCAGGAAAACAATACATCACCATGACAACATATTGCCACGCCTGTATTGTTTTGCCTCGTGCTGGCGGACCACTTGTTCACATAGATGCTTGTTTATCCTGTTACATGCAGTGTCTGTTGTCTGTCTGACGTCTGCCCGATTTCACGTGAATGCAACATCAAGAATACGTTCCGATATGCAACCGCACCGCTAGATGGGGGGAATTCCTACACATTATACCTTTAAAGTTACTTTCTCCTTTTCAGATCAACATTTAACAAACAAAAACCACAACAACCGCATGAAAAAACCAAGATTAGAGACAAATCCAGCGAATTAAAACAAATCTGACCTTGTTTTTTCTGTTTTTTTCTGCTTTCCCTCCCACTGTTTATCTCTTGACCAAAGAATTTTATCTCAATCACAAGAGGGGCCCTGCATCCAAGCTGGGAACCACAACAGTGAGTGTTAAGTGCAGTCACATTGGTATTTTTCTACAGAACAGGTTTTAGTTGTGATTCTTTGGTACCTTTACTGAATAGAGGATGTTTACTCTGAGAATATCAAGGGTCTGAGTGTTTTCCTCCGCCTCCTCTCTCATTATTGGCCTGATGAGTTAAACTTATTGAGTAAGAAATTGCGATGTAGCCTACATCATGTCCACCTGTGGAGAATTAAGCACTGCTAGCAGCTGAATGTCTGTTTTTTTTTGTGTGTTTTTTTTTTATGCAACAAAGGCAGCTTCGTCCTCCAACAAGATGCTGGGAGGAGAAAGTGTGTGTGGGAAACTTTTTCCTCAATAAAAACTCTTCTGTTCTGCTGAACACAATGGGCTCAACATTTTATGGGAACTTTCCTGAACACAAACATGTTACTTTACTGTGACTTACTGTCACTGTTATTTTCTGCTTCAAATGAGTACATATACGTTTATAATCTTATTTTTTCCCCATCTTTCTCCGTTGCCACGTTGTTTGTGCCCGTTAATTAAAACAGGGGTCGATCATAAACATGGTGTGGTGTGGTAATCCCCCTCCTCCTCCACACGCAGACCACTCCGGGTGAAACACTCATTACTGACACATATAATGAGTGGCTGCAGCCGGATTGTGCTGACTCCTCAACTCAGACCGCAGATAACTAGAAACACATTGGGCTGAAGCCATAAAAAAGAAAAAATCCCACATATACACACACACACACACACACACTGTAACAGTCCATGTCAACAAGCCGCGACTAGTCACAGCCGCGGTGCGTTCAGTGTCTGCACTGGCCATAGCTATTTTATCCATGCTCCATCCATGAGAGTCAAAATAAAGGTTGTCGATAACACAATATAATCTTGAGAAACATCACTTGCACAGGAAGTAGTGTTTAAGGTGAGGAAGGAAGGAAGGATGAAAAAAAACTGAAAAAGTGTACCAATACAATATAAGTAATTTATAATGTCGATAATAATAATAAAAGATTTCACTTTTTGATCAACAGTTAATAGAAAGCATGTATAAATAGGTTAAAGAAATAAACTCAGTAAATAATATGCCTTTCAAATGAATTTTCTTATATTAAATTATATATTTACTGCAACTACAAAAACTTTCAGAGGCCCAATACAAAGACTGAAAACGGGTCAAAAACTTAACAGAAGCATAAAAAAGTCCTGGATTTACCAATTGTCATTCATGTCGCAGGTAAAACGAGAAGAAAAATGATTAATTATGTCAGTTCAACATTAAAATTTACAATGCAAATACTTTTTTTCTTGTTTTTATCGAGTGGCCTGGTGTAAAAATTCACTTCCAGAGAAAAACCATCTGCGGCAGAGGAGAATAGAGAACCGAGCAGCTTTTCTTTCGCCTTTCGTTTCTAACCTGGATCCAATTATAGAGCCGACACAAAGAAAAAGTTCCCTCAACTTATTTTTTCCTCCTTTAAAAAATGGATCAAAACAGTGGAGAACTTACTGTGCAGGAGGATCATGATGAGCTGCGTCTGGAGTTCACGGAGCTGACAGCCGATCAGACTGGATGAAGCCTGTCAAAGGTGGCAGGGTGAGCATCAACTGAGATAATAAGGATAAAAGACTCGGATGCGCATGCAGATGTGACCGCGCGGCTGCAGCAGCTGGAGCTCCGTGTTGTTGCGTCTCTTCAGCCGCCGCGCGAGGAGGCTCCAGTGGCTCCGCCCCCCCGAGAGACGGAGACGATGAAACCCAACACCTTTACTGCTGCTGCTTTGTGCAGCAACATGGAAGACATGCAACTGTAAAAACTGCAAAGGTTTGGTAGAAAACACACATATACAGTATATAGACAAACATGAAAAGGCTTTAAAATCCACCGTTTAAATATAAACTTTAACTTTTTCATCACTCTAACTTTTTGAAACGAAGATAGGACAAAGCACAACAGTACATACATTTGTTTCCATTCTTTATACTTCAAGAGGACAACAGACTGAAGCTTGATTTTAAACATACATTTGCAAGGCTAAGATTAAAATAAATGTGTATTTCTGTTGCAGGTGTAAAAATATGGCATTCACAAAGGAAGGAACTGAAAAGTTGTATATCTCAGTTAAAGAAAATGTTTAAAAAAGAAAAAATAAGCGCCTACAAAAAAGGAGAAAGGAAAAAAAGAAAAGATAGATAGACGAGTGGTGTCCACTGCTATTTTGCTTGTTTGTTTTCTTGTTATTATTATACGTTTCATCATCTTTAATTTTTTTTTTGAATTATTGGTGTTGATAGTAAGCCAATGCAATTATAACAATAGAAAGGTGCAGGTAATATACGTTTTTCTTCATCCTGCTCCTTTTCACATGTATGTATGAATACCATGAATGGAAATTAAATGAAAACAACATATATATAAATATTTTAAGCCATAAGGATCCAAGAAAGTCCTTCCTCAGTAACTCAAGTTTTGATTTTTAAGAAGTCTTGTTTCTCGATAAACGCGTTCAGGATGTTCTTTCACCTCGTGGCCCATTAAGAGGTTTTATTGCACTATTTAAATCTAATTGAAATAATTAAAGAGCTGACTTAATCGTTAATGCTCTATTGTTCTAGTTGTGCCTATAAAATGACCTCTGACTGTGGTAATTACAGGTTGGATGCATCTTTCTCAGACTTTTGCACTCTGCTGCCCTCCACAGTAAGAACAGGATAAAGGTCAGGTCGGCTGTTTGATGTATTGTTCAAAAGAAACTCCAGCACAACATGTTTTGGGGCTCGACACATTTAGATCTTTATTGGATTATGTACACTTTGTTTACAAATGACTGTACTTCGTTTCTGCCTCTCACTGCCTCCTGTTGCCGTGGTGTTTGATGAAGATCTTCGGTGTAGTCCATCCCTCAGGAGCCTTCTTCAGTCCAGCCTGCGTCCAAATCCTCTTCAGGTCGTCCTCAAATCGTCTCTGCGCAGGACAAAGACACACAGGCAAACATGTTAATATACAGTATATATAGTGACATGTTAATATACAGTAATACATAGTGAACACATGTTTCACTATATAAAGGAAAACTGTGATGAAATTAAAGTTAATTCTTCACAAAATAAACACTTAACCCTCCTGTTGTCCTTCTGGGTCAATCTGGTCCCTTGTTTCCTTCCTTCTTTCCACAATCCTTTTCCCCTCCCTTCCTTCCTTCCCTTCGTCCTTACTTCTTCTTCCTTCCTCTTTTAATCCAATTGACCTGATCTGTTCCCTATCTCTCCATCTTGCTTTTCTTTCCTTTTCCCTTCCATCTTTCTTCCCTTCCTTCCATCTTTTTCCTTCCTTGGACAAATCTGTTCCCTCCCTCCATCTTTCTTTCTTTCCTTCCTTTTCCCCTCCCTTCCTTCATTCCCTTCATCCTTACTTCTTCCTTCCTTTTTGACCCAATTGACCCAATCTGTTCCCTCCCTCCATCTTTCTTTCCTTCCCTTTTACCTTCATTCTTTCCTCCCATCTTTCCATTTGTCCTTCCTTCCTTCCTTACTTCTTTCCCTTCGATCTTACTTCTTCTTCCTTCATCTTTAGATCCAACTGGTCTGATCTGTTCCCTCCTTCCATCTTTCTTTCCTTCCCTTTTCCCTCCCTTCCCTTCATCCTTACTTCTTCCTAACTTTGTGACCCAACCTGTTCCCTCCCTCCTATCTTTCCCTCATTTTCCCCTTCCTTTTTTCCTCCCATCTTTCCCTTTGTCCTTCCTTCCTTCCTTCCTTCCTTGACCCAGGAGGACAACAGGAGGGTTAAGTTTATTTTCTGGTGATTCAAGTTAAATGCTATAATCAATGGTCATTTTCTCATCAAACTATCACATATCGTACTGATGCGATGCTGAAAAGAACATAAATAAACAACAGTATAAAATCATCTGCCTCATGAATACGATCTGATCCTCACAGAAAGAACTCACCTGCTTCTTCTTCCCTCGGCTCTCCATCACTCTCTTCCGCAAGAACTTCATCCGTTTTTGCAGCTTCCTGTATTTATGCCGGTTCATCTTCCTCCGTCTGATCTTCAGAACGTTCTTACAGCTAAGCGGCGCCGCCGAGCCGTTCTCGGTGCCGTCGTCCAACACGGGGACGGAGATGGGCGGCAGCACCTTCTCCTCCAGCAGCTGCACCTCCTCCTGCGGCTGAGGAGCCTCCAGCAGCGGCGGCAGCGAGTAGCGCAGCGAGAGCCAGCTCTCCAGAGGACTCACTGACAGTTTACGCGGCACCAGCGCCTCGTCCAGTTCGGGCTCGAGCTGCGTCCATCGCGGAGGAGCTGTGTTGTTCGCTGGCGTCGAGTAGTTTCTCTGTTGCTGTTTGAGTGAAAAGCAGGAAGAAGACGGAGCAACTCGATGTACACAGCCTTTCAAAATGTCTCCATGAGGTGAACCTGCACGGGAAGAACAAAGAATATATGCCATTTATGAATAGGTAGATAGATAGATAGATAGACAAGTAGATAGATAGATAGATAGATAGATAGATAGATAGATAGATAGATAGATAGATAGATAGATAGATAGATAGATAGATAGATAGATATTAATACTTACAAGTTGCTCTACGTAGTAGACTGACACAAGGGATGACCTTTGAAGTAAACATGGTTGACGATCATCCAAACAAAGTCATCAGGAATGATGGTTGATTGTCACCGGTCCTGTGGACGTGAGAAAATAACTGTGTGTTAGTTTTATCATGGGATCATCGGATTATCATAATCTGACAATTGTTACATCAATTATAATAGGACATTTATTTTCATTATCAGTTAATTACTTGTTTTTTCTATAAACACTAGAAAATGTGATGCACAATTTGCTAGAGGACAAGTTAGAAATATCATGATGTTATGTGGCCGTCAAAACTAAACAGTTTTCAGTTTACTACAGAGTTAAACAGTGAAGAACTATAAATTCTCACATTGTAAGATCTCAGAAAATTATAAAGTTGGTTTTTACTCTACAAGTATTGCTGACTGAGCTGGTGTCCAATCAGAACCTGGAACCTTAACACGGCATTGATTTGAAATCTGAAATCTGTTAACCGACTAATGCATTTTAATCAAACAATTGATTATGTGACAGTTACAGTTCTAACTTCGACTCTCTCAGTCCTAACTTCACGTCATAAAGAAAACTGGGCTGTGATTGAGAGCTCAAGAATACAAGTTTATTTCATAGACAATTAAACACTTAAAAATTAACATATATATATATTATACAAAGCAGCAAAGGAGAGCAACAGTAAATCCCTCATTGAAATCTGAAACTACACAATGGGTTGTTTTTTTTGTACCAATAAGTCACTTAAACACTGACTAACAAGATAAATGACCAATCACTTGACTAATTATTCCTAATCTACATTAGTTTAAAGATAGATTAAATGGTTAATCCTGCAAATCGAGCTTGATTCCAGTTTTTTTGAATACAAACACATCTATTTTCTCAGTTTTACAATATTATAAACTAAATTCTCGTCAGTCTTTGAAACGTTGGTTCGTTAAAATATTTGTCTATTGCGGTGAGAAACTTGAAAATGACTTTTATCATTGTAAATACACGATAATACTTATATCTGTCAACGTGCACATCCTCTGGATTAGGTTAGCCGACAACTCAGATAGCTGAGCTGACCGACGGAGGTTTAATAAGTCCATGGCAACAATAAAGTCATGAAATACACGGACGTTGATGAGTTAATATTGATAAATGGATCAATATCAACACAAAACGTTCAGATATTTAAATAGCTGCAGGGTTTTTAGTGTCCGGGTTGATGCTAACGCTAGCTAGCAATGTAGCTCCGCTTTGGGACGTTTAAAGTCAAGAAAATCATCATTAATAAGTTAAATATAAAGATGTGTCTGCTAACAACTGTATAACAACACAAACACAGTTAATATATCATTTAAAAAAGAATGTTACGTTACCTATTTCTGCTGTGACCGGGTTTCTTATCTTCAATGTGACTCCAGCAGTAGCCGAGCGAGTTCCGGTCGGTGCAACAGGAAACTTGCTCCGCTTCCGGTTTCTCGGAGAGAAGAAAGGTTCCGCGGGAGAAAAAACTACTACATAAAAAAAAACTAACAAACAAAGCATTATCATTTTAATCCTTTTATCCTAAAAGCAACAACAATAGTGCTAAAAAAAAAAGAAAAGAATAATACTCTTCTGTTTTTCTGTCCTGTCTTTGAGGTCAAAGTTTTATTAAAAAGCCTCTTGTAACATTTAATTGACTATGACAAGTTGTGTTTATTTGCCAAGATTGGGAAAAAGGGCAGAACTTTTAGTCTAAGACTGAGCAGTAAAATACCCTTACATTTTGTAATGAAATGAATTTTTAGGATATACTACTGAACAGTGTTGGGAACGTTACTTTTAAAAAGTAATTAGTTATAGTTACTAATTACTTCTCCCAAAAAGTAACTGAGTTAGTAACTCCACTACTTCACTATAATAGTAACTAGTTACCAGGGAAAGTAACTATTGCGTTACTTTTTCTTTCTTTTTTTAAAGTTTAAAGCAGAAGTAAGTGATATATTTGTGTTAATATAAGTCTTAAATAGTTATATCTTCCGACAGCAATCACTTACATAGAGTGTTTGGACTGAAACACGGGTCTGTCAGTCCCTCTGCTCTGCCCTGAGCCGAAGAGAAAACATTTATCGTATCCTATAGTTTTTATCCAATGAGGAGAGAGAACGGCATGCAGGGCTGTGTGTGCAGCCAAGGAACGCCGTGAATGTGGCGACGTAGGGACGAGGACTGTTATGGTGCGTTCAAGGAAACTCGTATTTTTCCGACCGTGAAGTCGTACCAGTTAGATCTGGTACGAGTTCACCGGTCGGAAGTTACGAGTGGCCGTTATAGTGACTTTCACCGGTAAAACAGGTCGGAAAAACACGAGTGGGTTGCCTGGAACGCTACAAAGTCGTAAGTTGTGACTTGAAGCTGTAATTTACGATTTCAAAAGCCTGCCTGGAACGCAGCATTAGCGAAAACGACCGGACCACTTACTTCTGCTTTAAATATGTCGAAGAATTTGGATTTTTTTTCTCTCATTTTTAAATTGTATTTTATTGTTTTCATATATTTCACTGATCGCAATTATGGAATGCGAGTGTGTGTTTTATTGAAAGCGAGGCTGGTGTGCCTATGAAAATAGGTTACAGTGGGTTTTTTAAGTGCTGTGGCTACAAGCAAATCTCATATTGTCTCTGTACAAAGACAACAAAGACCTTTTTAAATGTGAAAACAGCGGAGACCTATTCAAGATTTGCGTTTAATAACAGGCGAAACATCGAAATTAATTTATTCATGGCCACATTAAGTGAAATTATTAACTTTACCGATTATCCATCTGATTATCTGTCCTGCTGCGAGCGCACAACAGGGTATCTGCGGATCCTTAAAAAGTCTTAAATTCATGTATCTAAAATTAAGGCCTTAAAAAGTATTACATTTATTAGAAAATTCTAAGATGGTCTTAAATATATAATACACAGCATCATAAAATATGTATGCACTTAAACTTTTATATGAAATAACAGGGTATGCGCGCGGGGTCTTAAAAAGTCTAAAATGTGAAAATCTAAATTTTAGGTCTTAAAATGTCTTAAATTTGTTGAATTATTGTGTTCAAGTCTTAAATAATTTTAGACAGGTCTTACATTTTCTTATGCCCACCATGGGCGAGCATTTCACTCGCATTTGCCCCTAAAAAAAAAAAAACATGTGTGAACCGGAAAAATCATAAAAAGAAAGAGCACACGATTGGTCAAAAACTACAAATCCCACAATTATCTGGCCTCAACAATAACAGTAGTTAGTGTAAGTAAGGGAGAGTGGAGCTGTAGGTGAAAAGAGGAAACAACGCCACGTCTGGTCCTGTTCTATGTTGTTCGTTCACACCGTCACCGTTTATTCGTTACGTCCGCGGTGTAAAAGGCCGTGACGCAAAGACGCGACTAGGCGCGAGACGCGATTAGGCGCGAGACGCGGTATACGCGACTTTTTTTTTTTTTGCGACGCTACACCCGATTCTTTTATGGCGACGGGACCTTCGCGTCTTCGTCCTTTTCATCGTGTTTGGCACGAGGAACGCTTTTTTTTCGCTCGAGTTTATACGCGCGACCAAACGCGAGATACGCGAGAAATGCGATTTATCGCTCGTTTTGACTTTGTGTAAATTCGCGTCTTCACGAGCCCGCCCATTTTCACTACAACAACAACATTTCTGCTCTCACCAACCATGGTTGAGGTCACAACGCTGCTGTAGCTGCTCTGGAAGAGTTCCAGCTGATGAGCTACAGAGACTTTAGAGTCAAGAGGAGCAGTGCGTCGCTGTGTCGGACTGTTTGGATTTAATGAAGAAGCTGCACAGAGTCAGGTGAGCAGAAGCTCAGGACAAACACTTCGCTCCGGGACATAATGTAGCTACACCTCACATGTTCTTGTCTTTTACCTCAGGGAGATTAAAGTAGTGTCTGTTTCCACTTTCCCTCCGATCTCGGCAGCTTCCCTCTGCTAGTCTGTGTGTGTGAGGCTAAACTGCGTGCGTGTGTGGTTTGTGTACAAACTGAACACTGCCTCTGATTGGCTTAGCATGAAACCTTACTCTGCCTCAACCAATCATCATCACTTATGCGGTTGTCTCGTCCCTCCCTCCTCCCCCCTCCCCTCACCAAAGGAGAGGAGGAAAAAACAACAACAGTTTAGCAGCTTCTGTGGCTGAGATGAGCCAAGTCGGAGGACAACGGCTTCACTGAGTAGTTTGTAACGCGCCTCATTTAATTGTCGGTAACGGTAACGGCGTGGTAACGGTGGAAATAGTAATTAGTTAGATTACTCGTTACTGAAAAAGATAACGCCGTTAGTAACGCCGTTTATTTTAACGCCGTTATTCCCATCACTGCTACTGAATACTACTACTACTACTACTACTTATACTAGAATAGCCTACAACCTAAACCCCCACTTGCCTACTTGTAATAACAACAACAATAGTCATAATGATAATCACAAAAAAATAACGAAATAACAGCAGGCCTAATGATAATTTTCACTTATGCATGTTTTCTTATCATTATTCTATGATTATGAAATGAAAAACGTTGTAAATGACACGTTGTCATTGCATATTGTTCATAGGTTAATATTACTGTATGGACCTGTGGTTAGTATAGCAACATACAGTACAGTTGATGAGTTTAAGGCTTTAATGACTCCACTGGAGGGCACCAACAATCTGAATTAAGTCGCAACTGAAGGTGAGAAATGAGCCTTGAATCCATTAATCGATGAGAACAGACCATCAGTTTGCCTTATAGACGAGATGTGCACCTTCAGCACTGAAACTTTGTCTTCTTATTAAAACTGAAAAACTGAAACGTCACACAGACACAAGTATTCACACTTGGACTATAACTCCTGCCATTGTTATTGATCACCTTTGAGATGTTTCTGCACCTTGGTTGGTCTGCATCTGTGGTAAATCCAGTTGATTGGACAAGATTTGGAAAGGTAATATAAGGCCTAAAATAAAGCCAAACATGACCCGCCCTAATTATCATAATTCACCCATTTCAATATACAACATTTCTGGAGCTCAGCCAGAATGACCATCAGGTTCTTCGTCACCTCTCTTATCAACGACCTTCTCTCTTGGTCGTTGTAAACACCTTCTAGTCAAGATTTATGGAGGCCACTGTGATTTGGGAAGATTAAATGCAGCATTTTCTTTTTATTACCTTCCACAGATCTGCACCTACGTATACATAATCCATCACCAGCCTTTCATTCTCTTTAGACAGCTCTTTCCACCTCAATCCTTCGTTGATTTCTCTCTTTTTTTTTCTCTGAATGTTGTTCCTACATGTGACACAGTTGTATAACCAGGGAAGCCTCCACTTTTAGATTGCTCCAGTTTTACATACTTGTGGGCAGCCACATCAAATCATTTATTCATGGGGCTTTCTCTCTTAGCTTTCATTAAGACAGTGGGAAATGGAACATCTACAGTATGTAAGCACTTCACAGCAGGGATTTTCACTATGTGGGATTCAGAATATTTTTTTTGCTTTTGTGCAAAAAAAACAACCCCACCATGAAATACTGACGAAAACAGATTAAAGGGTTGCTTGTTAAGAGACGATGCCAACAACAGTATGTAAAGATGTCAGAGCATTTATTTACAATAAAAACAAGAACAACGACGACAAAACATTCATTTCATTGTAAATCCTGCTGGGTATTAAGCAATTTTTTGCTTCGTAATCTACACTTACACCATCAGTTTGTGATGATAAGGCAACTGAAATGATCAGCAGGATGTACGGTGAGATCTTCCCTTTTACAGAACAGTCTGAATAGCTTTTTAAAATAATCTTATTCTACAAAACTCTCTCAAAATAATATTTAAATTTAAATGTATGAGAAAAAACAAACGAACAACAACGATAAATTGTCAACTTGGCAGTTATTTTCAAGGTGTTGGTCGATCCCATCTTAAAACGAATGGCCTATATATATACATTATACACTATGTACTCCAACTCAATGTCTATTTACAAAAAAATCAGTAGTCGTGTCTGCTGTTATTTTCTCACTAGCAAATAAATATTCACTGTTTGTATAATAGTTGCATTGCAAACGTACTGCACTGAAAGAGATCTGACCCCCTGAAATACACAGAGCTTTACAGATGACGACATTATAATTCACTCCAAAGCAACACATACAGAGTAAGTATATGACAGGATACTGGATGTAGTCACTATAGAGGTACGGTATAACATATGCCATAAATGCCACTTCAATAGGAAACCAAACCAATAAATAAAAACATGTATTAGAAGGAAAGAAAAAAAAAAAAAAAACAACTCTGGACGTAATGTAGAGAGATTGGTCTCCACGGCAGCAAACACACAACAGACAAAAGCAGTTAAATCAGTCATTGGATGGATATATCCATATATTAGCAGACTATACAGACAGTGTCGGCGCATTGCACCACTTTTTTTTTTTTTTTTTTAAACAAAATAGTGTTCTTCAAAATGATTCAGAATATATTGTTTTTTTCTTTTTTTCATCTTTATCTACTGTAATACTGCCGTCTCATTATTGGCTGCAGAACGTACTGTATGTATGTGTGTCAAAGAAGCGAGGGTTGCATGTTTAAGTTTTTAAGGCCATGTCATTTCATTTATGAGACGTTGCTGACTGTCGCTATCTTTTCCTGTGACTTGTTATGCTTGGTTTGAAATCTAATCTTTAAAGAGATTAGAGTGGCAGAGGAAAGAGAGCAACTGCTTTTCTGCAGCTCTAGCTAACAGTCCTTCTGTTTTCTGTTTTCTGTCATCTATAACGGCATCCAACAACAGAGCTATTCTATATATCGCATTGGATATTTTTTGTCATCTGTGATGCTGAATATTTGGTATATTTGTCATACATTAGAGATTTTTATCGAGTCAAAACCTTGATTTTTGGTAAATCCATCCAAGCTTTGATCTTCTCTATTGTTGCAGCAAAACTCCTTCACACACAGTCTGAACAGAGAGGTCAGGTCAGTGGCACTGTGTTTACCCTGTATAGCCAGCACACTTTATAGGCTTCACCCAGAAAGACTGAACCCAAGTAATATCTCTTACAAATAAAACGATTACATTTGAAAATAAAAATGTCAGCTTTTGCAACAAATATCAGGTAAAAAAAACACACACACACACGCATACACACACACACACACACACACACACACACATACATACAACCAGGCAACAGATGTGTGAACAGGCAAAGAAAAAGAGTGGTGGAAGGAAACAACACTGTGCAAAAAGCTGGCCCCTCTTTGTGCGTCATCCTCTCTCCAGTGTCCTGCAGGTTTTTCTGGATTTCCTCCGTTCTGTCCGTCACTGAGCAGCAGGCTGGCCAGACTCCGCCTGCGTCCTCTCCTCCCTCTCGTCCTCCTCCTCAGCTCTCTCCCTCGCTTCACTGGCCATGGCGAACGCCTGCACTTGTCTCATCTCCCAGAGGGATTGTGACTTATGGGAATGCTTTGAGAAATAAGAGAGAGAGAGAGAGAGACATCTGGTCAAAAAAAAAAAAAAAAGATTAAGCTGTTCAATCAGAGTTCAATCACGTTGCCAAAAAACAGCATTAAAAAAATGTTCCTCTGTAATCTTAACAAGCCCAAATAATCACACAGAAAACACCTGAATATACGGCATTTGGTTTCTCTGGTCACAATTTGTCCGTTGTTTTACAGTTTTTCTCCATTGGTTTGGCTCATTTTTCGAAACAGAAATTACATTCTCAAAACAACATGGACAAACCTCCAAACCTATTCTATTTCTCATTAATTTCATGTCTTCGTACATCTTTGCAAATGATTAACTACAGGTAGCCTCTAGTTAGTGAATAGATGTTGTTCATCTAAACTGATTGTTGATTCTCAGTCTAATGGTTCTTCTCTCCAAAACATGTCAGCATCATCACATGCACAATAGTCTGTTCAATTGTCAACATTAGTCAAGAACATAAAACCATGAATACCATATAATATTTATTTACAGTACTGTAGGCTACTTATAATGGTCCTTGTTTTTGTTCATGTGTTTATATTACAGTATATTATGCTGTATACATTTTCTTACTCTGAATGGAAGTTACTTTACGTGTGAATAAAAATGGCTACCTTTCCTTGGCAGTAGGAGTGCAATGTGTGATGTCAAACCTTATAGGCTACTCTTACCCTAAAATCTGGGTTTTTATTTTATTTTTTTAACAGTTTTATACACAATTGTGTTCTGTTCTGTTACTACAGTAATGATTGTGAATGAAGCACTGGGCTCAGACTGAGAGGTGAACATGATATTTCAACACTCCTCTGCCATAGGGACAAAACATCTAAACATTTTTGACTTGCAGTGCTCACACAATGCCAAAGGGACGATGCATTTTGGGGAAACTGACTATTTGTATGAGAAGGAAATGTAGTTTTGACACATGAGTGAACTGTTTTAGGAGAGATATGAGCTTTTGCAAGTGATCTATGGTGTTGTGCTGAACTGTATCCTAACACTGTTTTGCCAAACGATCTTGGAGTTTTGAGAATGTAATTTCTGTTTAGAGAAATGAGCCAAACCAACTGAGAAAAACTGTTCAAATTTTTTTTTTTTTAAATTGATAGTGACCATGAGAGGTGTATTGAAGCAAGTCTAACCTGATGATGGAGATCCAGGATACAACCAGGTGTGTGGAGCTAACAGTTCTGCACACAGAGACGCACAAACAGCGATAAAAGAACAGACAGAGCAGAACCGAGCGTCAGCAAACAGCACACAAAACACAAAACACAGTACAGCAGCACAGACTGGACTGCAGCACAGCTTCACTGCAGCACTAACCTGCTCTTTCTGTACTGTTTTGATCATTAAGGGAAAAAAAACACATGCACAGCTGATGATTAATAAGTCAAGATTTGGCTTTGACTCACAGATGAGGACTGATGGTCTTGTGGTCGTTCCAGTTTGATACGGATGTCTGTCCCCTTTCCTCGTTCTGGTTTACCAGGCCCTGAGGGACAGGACACAACTGTGAGATACTGTTGTGTCTTGTTTTTAGAATAAAAACATGTCGTAGCAGCAACTCTCCAGAAAGTTATTGTGCACCGACAAACGTTTTTTGGGATCTTACACTGCAAAAACTCAAAATCTTTCCAAGAATATTTGTCTTATTTCTTGTCAAAATGTCTAATTTCTAGTCAAAACTAATCTCTTTCCACTTAAAATAAGACTCATCACCTAAAAGTTTACTTGTTTTTAGATCATTTTCACTTGTTTGAAACACATTTTCACTTGAAATAAGTAGAAAAATCTGCCAGTGAAAGCAAGTTTTTTTGTGCTTGTAATAAGAAAGAAAAACTTGTCCCACTATCAGATTATTTGAAGTGAAAATATCCTTGAAAGAAGTAAAAAGTGTCAAAAAAACAAGCTACTTTTTGTGTGATGAGTCTTATTTTAAGTATAATGAGATTTGTTTTGACTAGAAATAAGACAAATATTCTTGGTAAGATTTTTGCAGTGTGTATGAATAAATAAAGGTGCACCAGAAAACCTCCACCTCTCTCACCTGGCGAGCTCCCACGACTGGTGGTGCTGGTGCTGCTGACGCTGTCCTCCAGCCAGGTGCTGTAGGTGAACGAGTCTCGCTTGTGTGGCGTCCCAGCTGACGACAAGCTCTCCTGAGGACACACGGACACATCGAAAACACAAATGTCCGTCAGACTGCAGGTGAGTTAAAGGGATAGTTAGGTTTGTTACCTTTACTTGTCGGTGCAAGCTGTTTTTAGAATGGCGGAGCAGAGCCGCAAGCTGCTCAGAGCTACGCTACGGAGACTAATGGGATTTCTTGATTTCCCTCATCAAACTCATCAAATACACAATCCAACAACTCCAAAACGCTCTGGTGGACAAGTTGTGACCTGCACATTCACCACGCTATGAGATAATAACACAACGTTACCAGACAGAGTTGTTTTAGAGGTAAATACAGAGACTGCTTGCTGAAAAACTGCCCCTGAACGCAACGCGCATCAGCGGTTTTGCATGAATTTCCCTCTAAAACAACTCTGTCTGGTAACGTTCTGTTATTATCTCATAGCGTGGTGAATGTGCAGGTCACAACTTGTCCACCAGAGCGTTGTGGAGTTGTTGGATTGTGTATTTGATGAGTTTGATGAGGGAAACCAAGAAATCCCATGAGCCTCTGTAGCGTAGCTCTGAGCAGCTTGCGGCTCTGCTCTGCCGTTCTAAAAACAGCTTGCACCGACAATTAAAGGTAACAAACCTACTGCTATGACTATAGGGATTATGGCAATGGGCCGATTTGCCAAAATGTTGAACTACTGTATCCCTTTAAATACAAGCATGCCGTAGCTACACTTGTGTACAGGTCACTCACCATGCCCGTGTCGTAGTCCTCCGTGGCCTCCGTCTCGTTCTCCTCCACCACACTGGCGAAGCTGCTGGCGTTGGAGGAGGAGCGGGAGAGGTCGTGACCCTCGGGGATGGACGGCGCTCTGCCGCTGAGATAAGAACTACACCCAACAAGAGCCAAGAATGATTTTTAGCTCAGGTATAAAACACATTGATCCAACAACATGCTGCTGCAGCCGAGGATCACTCAGCGGCTACGATCAATACATCCACGGA
Organism: Trachurus trachurus; assembly: GCF_905171665.1. NCBI lineage: Eukaryota > Metazoa > Chordata > Actinopteri > Carangiformes > Carangidae > Trachurus > Trachurus trachurus. The sequence goes on along the minus strand of NC_139901.1, from coordinate 30,203,741 downwards.
TACACACACAGATATGACTGTAAGCTGTTTATCACACACACCTGTTCTTGGCGGTCGTGAGCACTTCAGGCGAGCTCTGATTCGACGAGTTGTCAGATTTGGGGTCTTGAGAGACGTGACCGCTGTCGGGGGTCTTCTGGGTATTCGGGGAGTTTTCTCTACTGCGCCACATAGAAAAATATTTTAGTTTAGTTTATTTGAATGGGACAGTGCACATTAATAGACATAACATGTAAATGTGCCGGATTATAGCAAGATGCTAATTTCCATCCGTAGTCCCATTAACATAAAAACAGTTCAACAGCAGTACACATTACACATAATATATATACATAAAATACATATAGACAACACAAAAAGGCAACTATAACAATGAAACAGGTAGGGGGACCATAAGAGTTTTGTTCTGGGAGATAAAGTGCATAATAGGTACCAGGTTGTATTGCACGATGCCCTATAAGAGTATTTATCAAAGTGCCAGATACACTGCAAAAACTCAATATCTTTCCAAGAATATTTGTCCTTTTTCTTGTTAAAATGTCTCATTTCCAGTTAAAACTAATCTCTTTCCACTTAAAATGAGACTCATCACCTAAAAATGAACTTGTTTTTAGATAATTTTCACTTGTTTCAAACAAATATTCACTTGAACTAAGTAGAAAAATCTGCCAGTGAAAGCAAGTTTTTTGTGCTTGTAATAAGGAAGAAAAACTTACTCCATTATCAGATTTTTCTACTTATTTCAAGTGAAAATATGCTTGAAAGAAGTAAAAACTGTCTAGAAACAAGCTACTTTTTACTGTGATGTTTCTTATTTTAAGTATAATGAGATTTGTTTTGAATAGAAATGACATTTTGACTAGAAATAAGACAGATATTCTTGGTAAGATATTTGAGTTTTTGCAGTGTAGTATTGCACAAGGCCCATTACAGCCAGTTGCACAAGCAGAAGTGTGTAGATATTGCACAAAATGTAATACATAATTGTAATTATCTAAGTACTACTAAAACCAAAATGACATACACAAAAATATTGCGTACAATTAGCCTTCATTTTTATTCATTATTATATAAAATGCATTCACACATGGTGTTTGGATAAATAGAAGCAGAAGCGCTCAGCGGTCGTCTCGTCTCTCACCTCTTCTCCTGGACTTCTTGGATGTTTTCGATCCCGATGGCGCTGCTTCGCCTGGAGCTGAAAGGACCAGATTTTTTCCTGGTCGGGCTTTTCCCCGGGATTATCAACGACTGCCGGAGGGGAGAAAAGACAGTAGTGGCGTCAGAGTGAAGATACTTACTGTACTAATACCATAACTATCTTTGAGTGATATTAAATTAACGGGAAGAGCTTATCAATCTGTATATTTATTTTGTCTTAACCATTCATCTTTATTGTATAGGCCTAAACATGCTTTTCAAATAAAATGGGGGAAAAAAAAAAACGTTGCACTGAATTATCAGGCTGAAGAGTAACTCTGCTCCCTTCCAGTTGTTACTATGATGAAAAAAACAACAAATACAAAAAAAAAACATTAAAATATGCACTTAGCGGCTTAATGTCAAGCCCTGGTGCCAGTCTTCTAGCCAGAGTAGAGCAGACTAAGGCGGGAGATGAAAGATGGATTTAAAGGCTCCAGGGCCTACGACTAAATATGCTTTCTCAGCGACTGCTTTGTTCATTCAATCTCCCCTTTTAAAGCTCTCAAAATAAGAACTTGAAAAAGCCTTTTTATTCAACATGGCTTCAAAGAGCAGGAGGAGGAATCTTTTTTTTTTTTTTTCTTTCCATAATATCTCTATAAGGGTGGGAGGTTTATTAAATTATTTAATATTCATAATTTTTTAAAACAAATAGAGAATTAACTATGCTACATTACTGTAAAATACAAAATAGGCAGCAAAGACTTTAGAGGGCGAACACACACTGACTGCAGTAACAAGATAGGAAAGTGAAAGTACAGGAAAATCTAATGTATTATACAGAAGGAAGCCTTCAAACAGAGAGACTACTGTATGTGCTACATTCATATCACAGAGCTGCTGATTGATTATGAATATAAATAGTTTCTTTATGATAGTGTATGTAGAATAACCAAAGAGTGGCATAATCAAATCAATTACAGAAGAATATCTATTATCTGTAACACACAATACATATTTCTATGTTGAGAAAAGTGTTTGGCCCCTGATGCAGTGGACCCATGCAGACAAAAGAAAAAAGAGGAGCAAAAGAGGAAAAGTGAGTTGTTAGAGAGAAGTTATAATTAGACATGAACCTCTTCTACTGTTCCTATCCCTATGGCACTGCCTCGACGTCCATATTTACTGGGACTTTTGCCTGGGACAAGCAATGACTGAACCACACAGGGAGGGAGAGAGAGAGAGAGACAGATGATGACAGACGGAGGAAGAGAGGAGGATAAAGGGAGGGAAGAAAAAACATGAGATACATACAAATATATACGAGATTCCATGTCTTGTTGTTCAAACAAAATACAAAACACATGTTAACTTTTTGTCTCCATGGGTGCAATACAGGCAGCTGAATGAGAGAAAGAGAGAGAAAATGATGAGCCAGTTACAGTATGGGAGCCATGTGCCTGTGAGAGAGAGAGGATGAAGAAGAGATAAAAAAAAACAAAAAAAAACAGAAGAGGACAAACAGCATGTTATACATTATGTGGGCAAAAAAGCAAGTTCATTAATGAAGCATCTTGGTTAATTATAATGGTCGGTCAGTGTTGAATACAAGAATAAAACTCCAGGTTGAAAATAAAATCCTAATGAAGTCAGAGAGTTTCAATTAGAAAACACCACAGCCCCCAAATATACACAACACATGTCAGACAACTTGTCACCATATGCATGAGTGAAAACCTTGTAGCTACAAATTTACATGCATTTCATGTTGTACTTTCAATTAAATATCCAATATCTTCTCTGTGACAGGTGTGGGAGGAAAAAAATAGCATATGCAATATGTTCTCAAAGAAAAATATGAAAAATGAAAAAGAAAAACTCATTTGCAGATACAAGGTTTTCACCTGATAACAGAAATATTCATTTGTTCATACTCATACGCAAATTGTGTGTGATCAACCCCCAACACTTGCCTGCAAGCTTTGATGGCATGCACGCACGCACACAGACACACACGCACAGAAACAGCAGGACTCACAAACCCACATTCATTATTAGCATTCAAGAGAGCGCTTATAAACAATGCAGATGCACGAGGCGGATTTAAAGAAAAAATGTACTAAATATTGGAAGGCAGCTTCAGAAAATTCACCGCATGTGTCCTGCAATTATTCACTTCTGTTCTGTGTGTCGCTCCGTCTTGCGGCGGAAGGGAAGACAGTGTGCAACCGTTTGCAAAGTGAGAGCCAACCAAGTTTACACGACCCAAGCAGAAACAGAAACGACGCTCCACTGGACTGTGGAGAGTGCAGCAACGCTTCTCAGTGAGAAGTTAGTGCAGCAGGCAAGTGAAGGAAGAGGAAGAGGGGGCATTAACTCTGGTAGAGTTGCTGAGGGAGGTGTGGTGGCGGGGGGAGAGGCAGAAGACGAAGAAGAAGTATAATATGGAGCTAAATTGGGGTCAAATGTTTTGTGCTCGAAAAGGAAAATTTGAAACTGAAATTTCAAGTTTTGATCTTGAATTTTGAAAAATACATCAACGTATTCAAAATAAAAATAAATGTACAAAAAGTTTTTTCAAGTTAAAGTGATAGTTCAACATTTTGGCCAATTGGCCCATTGCCAGACAGAGTTGTTTTAGAGGTAAATACAGAGACTGCTTGCTGAAAAACTGTCTCTGAAGGCAACGCGCATCAGCGGTTTTACATGAATTTCCCTCCATAACAACTCTGTGTGGTAACGTTCTGTTATTATCTCATAGCGTGGTGAATGTGCAGGTCACAACTTGTCCACCAGAGCGTTGTGGAGTTGTTGGATTGTGTATTTGATGAGTTTGATGAGGGAAACCAAGAAATCCCATGAGCCTCCGTAGCGTAGCTCTGAGCTCTGCTCCGCCGTTCTAAAAAATAGCTTGCACCGACAATTAAAGGTAACAAACCTACTGCTATGACGATAGGGATTATGGCAATGGGCCAATTTGCCAAAATGTTGAACTATCCCTTTAAATATAATTATGATCACCTCTGGTAATTCTTTTTGAATAAATCATTTATTTTCATTTTTCAGAATAGAAGAAATAAGATCCCAAATATCAAAACATATGAAAGTGAAAAATGAAAATACATAATTTATTCAAAAGAATTACCAGAGTTGATCATAATTATATTTAATTAATTAGCCCCAACTGTGAGCACTTTTAAATCCAGGTTTAAAACATTTCTCTTTTCATGTGCTTATAGCTGAGCTCTTTTTTAAACTTTATCTATTTTCTTTTCTTTTACCTTTTTATTCTTCTGTGCTCCTGCTTTTAACTGTGTTTTTTTTGTCTGTTTTTATGCTGTTTTATGCTGTTCTTTAAAAAAAAATGTTTTGTCTAAAGCACATTGAGTTGCCTTGGTATGAAATGCGCTATATAAATAAAGATGCCTTTCTCATTCTGTGACAAACTGTAAACTGTTTTCTTGTCTGTGACAACATCTATTGCACGTCTGTCCGTCCTGGGTGAGGGATCCCTCCTCTGTTGCTCACCCTGAGGTTTCTCCGATTTTTCCCTGTTAAAAGGGTTTTCCATGGAGTTTTTCCTCAGTCGATGTGAGGGTCTAAGGACAGAGGATGTTGTTACGATGCCATGTAAAGCCCTTTGAGACAAACTGTTTGTAAAAACGGGCTATACAAATAAAATTGCCTTGCCTTGCCTTAACATGAAAAAAACCTTTTGTACATTTATTTTTATTTTGAATATGTTGATTTATTTTTCAAAATTCAAGATCAAAACTTGAAATTTCATTTTCAAATTTTACTTTTCCAAGCACAAATCATTTGACCCCAATTTGGCTCCATAAAGAAGAAGAAGTAGAAGTAGAAGTGGAAGCGAGACTGGCTTCGCTCAAGACCAGGAGGAGTGGGACTGTACTTACTATCCCTGGGAATTTGGGGCTCTCTGCGGGGTTGTGGTTGTGGTTAAAGCTGCTGCTCAGGCTAGTGGAGACTGTGTGCGGCTTCTTGAAAGTAAGACCCATGGCGTCCATAGACTGGCTCCTGCTGCGGATCACCCGCTATAGAGAGAGACGAGGAGTGAGGAGGAGGAGGAGGATGAAGGAGGAGGAGGAGGAGGAGATACATTCAGATGGCGCTGACCTCTGTGACCCCCCCGGTTTGGCTTCGAAGGCCGAGAGCCGAGCGCCTCGGGTTTCCTGTCCCTGAACACTGACCACTACAGGCAGAGAGCGCCGGCCTGACGCTAATCCTGACAGACAAGGAAGCGACAGAGAGCACCGCTGAGCTTTAGTGCCCGAGGGAGGCGGAGTGGGGTGGGCTAGGGTGGGGTGGGGTGGGGGGTTTAGATGAGTCATTATACTTAGATAGGTAGTAAGAGAAGAGCAGGGAAGGAAGTAGAAGTAGAAGGGGGCCAAGTGGCTTGCAGATGTCTCACCACACTGCGTTTAAACCAGAGCCAGGAGATGTTAAAGCCCGGTCCACCGCTACTGTACTGTGTATGCAAGCATGAATAGGCAGAGAGAGGCATCTGATGGTGAAAGAAATCCATCCATTCGCTTTGATATTATGACACTCAGAGATGACAGTTAGAGTTATATATATATAAATAAGTAAGTAAGTGTGAGCATGCAGAGAACACAGCAGCAAAAAAACAAAACAAAAGCATGTGGAAGAAAAGCTGGGAAGCCAAGAGAGGTGTTGATGTGTTCCTGCAGGACAGAGCAGCAGAACCTCTCCTCATTAATCACAGATTAATAGAGATTGATTAAAGATCTCACAGCCAACATCTGACAGGAAGACGAGAACAGTCCTGAACTGACTGACTGACTATACCAAAGAGCAACAAAAAAAGAAACGAACCTATTTTAAATCCACACTGACAGCTGGAACAAAATGCAGCTACTACAATAGGCTAACTGTAGGTGACAGTTTTAAACATGTCACTTTGCTCTTACACTTAAAAGAGTAGAAGCAGGAACAGAAAAATATATTTAGAGAGTTCATATCCGCCCATTCATCCATCCTTGCCAGGTGTTAAAGGGATAGTTCACTTGAAATTGAAATTTCATGTCGACTAAGGGCTGGGAGAAGTTTCAGAGTCCTCCGTGCCTTCTCTGAGTTACAGCGGGGCTCCGTGCAGCACTGCATGTCCATATGACGGTTGCAAATGGATACCACTTTTCTTCGTAACAAAAAGACATACCAAAAAACATCCAAATACCTCCATGCTGCTCGTATGTAATGTCCGTCTTGTATTGAAGCCCCGAAATGCGAAATTGTTCTGAAAAAAATGTAATAAGTCTATATTTCAAGCTTGTTTGTAGCGGAAGCTCCTCTTCAGCATGGAGGTATTTGGATGTTTTTTGGTGTGTCTTTTTGTTACGAAGACAGTTGGTATCCATTTGCAACCATTATATGGACATGCACTGCTACGCCGCGGAGCCACGGAGGACTCTGAAACTTCTCCCAGCCCTTAGTCCACATGAGGGTGAGTAGATAATGAGTGCAATTTGAATTTTGGGTGAACTATTCTTTTAAAAGTTGATTATAAATGCAGTAGGTTAAGCAAGATATCCCAGATCTCCTACAGTAACATTTCCCAGCTCCTCCTGGAGGATCTTGACTTCACATCTTGCTCCTCCAGTGTGTCCTGTCCTGGGTCTACCTCCTATAACGGCTCTCCAGGAAGCATCTTGACCTGATGCATGAACCTTTTGCTTTCTAAGCAAATGTTCAGTAGCTCTAACACTATGTGAGCCTGTCTTGGCTCAGATACCCCCCCTCTTAATGTGCACCGAGGTCAGGGGCAGCATCTGTGAACAGTTGGTTCCCATATTTAAAAATAGGGACAGAGGAGCGTGCTCCAATTATCAAGTGGCAGGGTTCACCCTTAGAGATCCAATTGAGGTAGTTTGGACGTCAGGGCTCCTCCTGGGTGTCTTCCTCTGGAGAGTCTCTGGGCATCATCAACTGGTAGGAGACCCTGAGGTAGACCCAGGCCATCCTGGAGAGATTATAGATCTCATTTGGGCAGTAAGTGCTCCTGGAGCAGCTGGAAAACGTTGCGGCCAGGGAGAAGGACGTGTAGGACTACCTCACTTAACCTGCTGCCATGGAGACCTGGCATAGCGACAGGATAGCAACAACACTAACCTATGGGGGCAATTCTTTCAACCACAACAAACAATCACATATCTATGGGACTGGAATCCTTAGAGACACCACTGAACTCATATAGTTACAGTATAAACAGTATAAACTTTGTGTTTTTGCATGTAGTCACTCACCTCAGATAGCCGAACTCTGAAACATCCTGGAAAGACATTACTATCCGATCGCAGAGCGCCTGCTCTCCCCGACACAGAAACAAACACTTTTTCCTTGTTGTGATGATTTCTTTACAAAAATAAATGGTGGAGCAGTGCAGTGGTAATGTTCAGAATATCTCCGACCGTTTATTTTTGTAAAGAAATCATCACAACAAGGAAAAAGTGTTAGTTTCTGTGGCGGGGAGAGCAGGTGCTCTGTGATCGGATAGTAATGTCTTTCCAGGATGTTTCAGAGTTCGGCTATCTGAGGTGAGTGACTACATGCAAAAACACAAAGTTTATACTGTTTATACTGTAACTATATGAGTTCAGTGGTGTCTCTAAGGATTCCAGTCCCATAGATATGTGATTGTTTGTTGAGTGTTTGTTGTGGTTGAAAGAATTGCCCCCATAGGTTAGCGTTGTCGCTATCCCTAGCTCCGGGTAGCCATGGTGTAACTCCGGTTTGCCTGCATCAATTTTAGTCGTGTTTTTTGCTCCAACCAACACTGGGTGACCATCAAGACAACGATTTAGGGGTCAAAAATGACCGGAATTCTCCTTTAACCTGACCAGGCAGGAAATGGATGGATGCTAAGCAAAGTGCCTGCTTGCTACAGCTTAACATTAAACAGTTTTTTCATGAAACACCTGAACTTGAACTAAAACTGTAAAGAGTTCCCGTCTTAGTGCTGATGTGAGCACAGGATTTATACCTAAATTACATAAGACTCTGTTTATGCAAACACGTTTGAACTTCTCAACCTTTTTTCCACTGATATGAAGCAGCGATTATGGTTTGCAGGAAGTAAAAAAAGTAAAAGCTGTCAGTTTGAAGCCCCGGCCTCTGCCGCTGCCTCTCCAGTTACCTTGAAGGACTCGAAGAAGCCCCCTCCTCCTCCGCCACCGTTCTCCAGTTTGTCGTCCTCTCCTCCGACCCCCATCATGGCCTGGCTGTTCACATGGAGCTCCTCATACAGCGTCTCTAACAAAGCCGACCGCGTCCGTTCCTTACACACACACACAAACACACCAAAAAACGGACATGAGACAAAGGGAGGTAAAAGATATTTGGCTCCAGCAGCTTTTTAAAAAATGCTTTTTGGACGACTCACCTCTAATTTGGCAAATTTCTCAGCTTTGTAGCAGGCATACTCTGCATTAATGAGCTTGGTAAAGAGGAAGTCGTGGAATTCAGGGCCCTGGGAAGAAACAGTGGAGAGAGACGCATGTTGGAAACTTGAAATATGACAGAAAAAAAGGGGAGAAAGTGCAGCAATTCAGGACCTTTCTCTTACTTTTTTAAAAATGGCAGGGTTTGGGAGGGCCGGGCCGAAGAAGGGCACGTCATCCCGCGCTGTCACCGACACCTGAGGGATAAAGAGACGAGACGGAGTATAATTAACATTTATCAATGGGAGTGGTAGCATAAAGGAGACAAGGAGGAGGAGGAGGAAAAGTAGGTCACCTTGTAGAGAACGCTGTCAGAGCACGGGTTGACTACTTGGACCACGACGTAGGCGTGGAGGAAATTAGAGGCGATCATGTCTGGTACAAAGGGAGTGTTTTCCTCTTGGAACACGATGGCCACGATGTCGTTCCCTATGTGCCTCTTTCTCTGCAACTGCAACACAACAACCACAGAGCAACTTTAAAAAAATTAATTTACAGATGAATGAATGTAGCCTAATAGAAAAAATGGGAAAATGTTCACGTTACATATTCGTTGAAGTGTTCAGATGGCTGTATTTAGGCTTTTTTAGAGAATACAGTATTTCATTCTGCTGGGGAACAGAGAGAATTAAAAGACAATAAGAGAAAACCCTCTATTGTGGTGCCAACTCATTCTTTCACAAGGCTGTCTAATTAAAAGAATACTTTACACTTCTTTAAAGGCACAGTGCTTCAAAACCATTCTTCCAGCCAATAAATCATATGAAAATAAAGGAACGATGGTGAGTGTATGTGTGTTTCAGATTAAATGAAAATTGCTTTCGCATTGTAGAGAGACAACAGAGATGATGAAACTGGATGAGTCATTGTATTATCATCTACTGTTGTTGTTATTTTAGTATATTTGATCATTATTATCCATTAGTATTGTACTATCACACTGATGTATTGTTATTTTTGGTGATATTAGTAATATACTGTTATAGTACTGTATATACGTATACTGATGTTGCATTGTTAATTTTGCTGTTATTTTGATTATAATGAAACAGAGAGTGCGGGTAGGTAGTTTTTTTATTTTTTTACTTCTTCCTACTCCTTTTCAAACATGTTGTCCTTTTGTTTGTTTGCATTTTGTTGTTGTAGATGTTAATATATAGCCTATATTTTATTTTATACTTTATAAAACTTTTTATTTATTTATTTCTCTCTGTTCATGGAGATTTTTTAAAGTTTTGTTTCATGCATGAAGATTTAAATTCAATTCAATTAAAAAAAAAAACTATAAATAAGTATAAAGAAGTGCTTTGTCCTCATTCATCTCTTTAAGCATGTGAGTCTTGTGAACTACCACCAGGGGGGGCTGTTTCCCCTGGCGACCACTTGAACGAGCGCTGAACACCCACCGCTGCTGCCGCTGGGAAACTGAACACACGGCTCATCATCACATTGTGCAAACCAGGAGAGCAAATGGTGTCGAGCTTGAGCTTATTAATCAGAGTTTACGTGAATATGTGAGACAGAGGAAGAGAGAGACGAGGAGGAGGAGGAGGAAAAGGAGGACTTGGCTGCCTCAGCGCTGCATCTCACCCTCCTGTTGTCCTTCTGGGTCCAATTGACCCAATCTGTTTCCTTCCTCCATCCTTCCTTCTTTCCTTCCTTTCTCCCTTCCTTCTTTCCACAATCCTTTTCCCCTCCCTTCCTTCCTTCCTTGAACAAATCTGTTCCCTCCCTCCATCTTTCTTTCCTTCCCTCTCCCCTTCATTCTTTCCACAATTTTTTTTCCCTCCCTTCCTTCCTTCCTTCTTTCCTCCTTCCTTCTTCTTCCTTCCTTGAACGAATCCGTTCCCTCCCTCCTCCATCTTTCTTTCCTTCCTTTTTCCCTTCCTTCTTTCCACAATCATTTTCCCCTCCCTCCCTCCCTCCTTCCTTCCGTCCTTCCTTCCTTCCGTCCTTCCTTCCTTACTTCCTTCCCTTCATCCTTACTTCTTCCTTCCTTTTTGACCCGATTGACCCAATCTGTTCCCTCTCTCCTTCTACCTTTCCTTCCTTTTCTCCTCCCTTCCTCCCTTCCTTCCTTTTTCCTTCCTTCCTTCCTTCCTTCCTTCCTTCCTTCCTTCCTTCCTTCCTTCCTTTTCCCCTTCCTTCTTTACTCCCATCTTTCCCTTTGTCCTTCCTTCCTACCTTCCTTCCTTCCTTCCTTCCTTCCTTCCTTCCTTCCTTGACCCAGGAGAACTGCTGTTCACATATGGCATAAATTTAATGTGATTAATGTTTACTACCGGTGTTGTGCTGCATTCGGATCCAAATGTCTGAACCACTTTCCCATATTGCTTTAATGGCAAAGTGGCCTCAGACTGTTGGACCTCGGTGTATGTGCTGCAGCTGGGAGCTAAATGTAAAACTATGGCACTATGACGGCCAGAGGGAACCAGTCCGACGGCCGGCTGTGAATCATAAAAGGTGTGTTAGTCTGGTATTGTGCTGCCGTACCTGCTGGGTGTCCCCCTCTGTGTAGGGAAGCTTTGTGGACACATGGAACATGACCTCTTTGTTGCGGTAGTTGCAGTAGACCGATTCTGTGCCAGTCTGCCCATGAGTCACGTCTAACCCTCCACGGAAACTGCAACACACACACACACACAAACACACACACAAACACAGACCCATGTCTAATAGGATGTTCTCCACCATGAGTGCAGTGGCATGCATGACTGGCATTCCTGTCGCTAACCCTTACAGTATATCATGTAAACTGTAACTTGGCATCATGTTATAAAAAATTAAAAAATACAGTATACCAGTATATTTATCGCCTTCTTACCCTTTAAAGTTGTGCAGCTCGATTTTCTCTCCTAAAAACTCCAGGAACTCAACAAAAGCCGGACTCTCTGCACTGTTGCCAAACAGTTCTTCCTCTGAAGTCTGCAACCAGTCAAAAAAAACAAAACAATCCATGAACATCAAGACTTAAAGGACCAAATGATGTCAGAAGCTCCAAGCTAAAAATACTCAGGATGGTTTGTACATTAGAGGCCACTAATAATAATGCTAATAATAATAATTCCACTCATGCTTCTTCATTACAAATGAAGACGGATCAAGGACAGTAGCTGAGAAGCGGAAAGGAAGGAGGTACACTGCAAAAACTCAAATTCTTTCCAAGAATAATTGTCCTTTTTCTTGTTAAAATGTCAGTTTTGACTAGAAATAAGACTCATCGCCCAAAAATGTACTTGTTTTTAGAGAATTTTCACTTGTTTCAAACAAATATTCACTTGAAATAAGTTGAATAATCTGCCAGTGAAAGCACGTTTTTTTTTTATTGTAATAAGGAAGAAAAACTTGCTCCACTATCAGATTTTTAACCCTGAAAATATGCTTGAAAGAAGTAAAACGTGTCTAAAAACAAGCTACTTTTTAATGTGATGTTTCTTGTAAGTATAATGAGATTTGTTTTGACTAGAAATAAGACAAATATTCTTGGTAAGATATTTGAGTTTATGCAGTGTAAGACATTTAGACATATTAGTCTGCAAGCAATGGTGCAATGAGTATTTCGTGTAAGGTGTTTGTTCGACATGAGGTCATTAGCTGCAATAACTGGAAGCCATTAAATAAAGTGTAAGTGATGTGTGTTTGACACTCCTGTCCAAACACTGCACTTGTATGCGACGTGAGATAACAAAGGTGGTGACGATCAAATACAACAGTGAGTTTTAGAGACAGGATATAAAGGATAAAGGAAGGCTTGTGCAATAATGATCATCTGAGACAGGGAGTTGATTATCTATTGTCTGTCTGTGGAGAAGTGAATGAACAATAACGCTGAGAAGAGGCGTATTGAGTATTTCTGTTTTATTATATCTGCCTACTTAACCATCACGTCTCTCTCTGCTCAGCAACACCTCCTGAATAGAGAACGACGTCCTGAAGGGTGAGCAGAGGGTCCTCACTGCTTTTCCTGCCACGGCCCCCTCGGCTCATTAACAATGTATTTAACTGTGTTTTTAACCTTCTGCAGGGCTTCGGGGGCTGGATTGACGGCACGGATCTCTACACGCCCTGAGGTCTCCGTTCGAAAAGGTACAAGTGTCCTCAGCTCAGCATTCAATAGGTTATTCTGACAGCCACATAGTAAACAAGAGGGTTGTGATTGCCTCGGAAAATGAGGGAGTGCTGGAGACAAGCGAAGCGCGCACGCACAGTGGCTGGGCCAGACCGAGGGCCATAATTAAGACTGTGGATGACTGAGCGTAATCAGTTTCCTTGAGAATATTAGAAATTACAGCCTGTGGTGCATTGCTAATTGTCACTGGACTGCACACAGTTCTGCAAAACTAACATCTAAAAAGGCAAAATTAACCTTTTCTGTTCGTTCAAATCCAGGATTTAAAAAAAAAAGGAGAAAAAAAAGCTTACCTGTCCAAACTTTTGATAGACGATCCCAAACTTGAAATTGTTGTTTATCACATGTTCATCGAACGTGACGATAAGTCTTGAAGCCTGTAAAAAGATATAAATCTTACAGTGTATGCAGTTTTTCTACATTGAAACTGATTTGGCTTTGAATGAATGAATGAATAAATAAAAGTTTATTTGAACACAGAAAAAAAGGAGTGGGAAGAAGCCAAATCTTATTAAATCCCACCACTTCTCCCTATGTTAATTCAATATTAATACGTTATAAAATATCAAGATATATATATACAGTATAACATATAATAATGTATAATATATGCACATACACATAAATACACAAACACACATAAAATCTCCTGTCCATACTGATGGGAGACCAAATCTATCATCCATTCTTTTTGCATCTCATTTGTGCAAAAATGCATCCAGTGGTTCATCTGTAGCTATGTGAGGATGCATCTGTCAGATTTAGACAATTTAGGAGGGTGTGTTAAAAATATGTAATGTTTTTAGTTTAATTTCCCCTGTTTGATTCCCTGAACACTGTTTCCTATGTGCATGTAGGACAGGAGAGCTCATATCCGGCCAGTGACAATGCAAACCAAAACCAGATCTTACTCTAGGATAAAGGACGGGGAAAAATCGGTCCACGTTGACCTCTTCACAGACGAGCTGGAATTAAAAAAAAAAAAAAAAAAAGAGAAAGGAAAAAAATGTCAGAAACTGCTCAGACATGGTCACAACAGGGACAAATGTAGTGAAAACAACAACACCGCTGTGTCACCTTGGCCATCTGGACCACGTTGGGGAACTCTGTCAGACAGGAAATGGGGATCACATCGTGGTAGGTTTTCAGCTTCGTCCTGGAGAAAAGTCATAAAACAAACTATCGTCAGCGTGGTCTGAAAAGACATTTATAATGTGGCGCAACGCAACATTTCTCAGAACCAATCAGACGGGGGGAAAGAGATGATCCGGTATGGGCCATCATTATTATCATTATCATCATCATCATCATCATCATCAAACTTCCCCGCCCACTCGCTGGCCTAAATAGTCCATCTGTTACTCTATTGACACTCGGTCGAGCTTTACGACTCTTGTGATAACGCCCCAGCAGGGTGGACGCATTTACACAGTCAATACCGGGCATTTAAGGAACAAACACACAAAATAAAAAGAAGATTATTCCGGTTCTGTTTCCTTTTGATCATTAAAGGGGGAGTGACATTTCTTCTCAGCCATGCACTTTCATTACTGCAGCTGATGTAAGTGCACTATTCAGAGACACTACAGGCAAAATCACTGTTTTTTCATGCACTGATCAATTTTGAGATTTTGGGCTATTTTTCTTCCTTGGCATGTATTATCTCAGAAAGGTCAAAAGAAATGGTAGAAAATCCACATTAAAGTGGTTATTTTACTTCATTTTGTCTCTATCGTCAGTAGATTTCTCCTAAATTTACCAAAAGTTAGCAGCTACTGTGACATACTGTGCTGTGCCTGTTGTCTGACCCATGTCAGGTATCATTGTAAAGCTCTCTCTCCTGAACAATGATGTAGGCTCAAAAAATTGTCATCTCATCCGTATCCGCAACCAATCGTAAAAGTACGATTTACATTAACAATCTATGGAATTTTACAGTACAAGTCTTTAAAGGCCGTTTTCTCAAAATGAGTTTTCCTCAGACTCTGAGCTAGAAATCTCCACTTCAGCAGCACTTACAGACACCAAACAGTTTTATTCCTGTCTATATTCTGAAGGTTTTTACAGAGGGGATTGTTGATATATCATTCACAGCCTGATTTATACAACATTTTATTCATAAAAACATGGTGAAATTAGATTTTTTTGGGGGGCTGGTGACAGTATTTTCTATTATTTTGACAGTGTGATAAAAAGAAATATCCAAAATCCCCTCTGTGAAAACTTCTGACTCTAATATGTCAACAAAATAAAACAAGAATTTTGAAAGGGGCTTTATTACATTTTTCAGATTTCGGTTCTGGAAATGTATGCAAAATAGCGCATATTTCATTACATATTGCCTAATTTACACATTTAAACATAAAATTTGACAAAACTTGTAATACAAAAAAATATTTGTCTTAATGTGAGTGATGAACTTGGGAAGTTTCATGGTGATATCTGTTATTTAAATTTTTTTACCCTATTCACCCGTAGTGTCTCCCCTTACTGTAAAGATTCGATTTTCTCTGTAAATTAAAGCAGCATCGTCCGACACCCATGTGAGCATAATGAGCGTTACCTGAGCATTAGCCGGAGATGTTCCTGGTCACCAATCACGTCGTACTTGAGGGAGAACACCAGATGTCCAAGGGCGCTGTCCACTGAATAGTAATTAAAATGTTCCTGAGGGCACAGTGCACGGACAGGGCTATTAGTATCTGCCCTTAACAGACAGACAGACAGACAGACACACACACAGCAGGGAATGTGTGTGTGTGTGTGTGTGCGTGTGTGTGTGTGTGTGTGTGTGTGTGTGTGTGTGTGTGTGTGTCGCCAGTTGTTTCCCATGTCTTTCCAATCTGGACAGCTTTTCCCTCTGCTGCAGGCAGATCAAATTTGTTCATGTTATGCGTGTGTAGGAACAGGTGGCAAAGCCTAATGTATCTTCATTAGCAGCAGAGTACGAGGTGCCAAACAGGGGAGGCTGGGTTGGTGTTTCTCCACTGGGATTTTTTTTTTTTTATTACTGCAGATTCATTTCATTATTTTAATGAGCAAGAAGTGAAATTGATTGTGAAATTTTCTATGAGAGTAATGAGGTTCATTGGAGGAGGAAAGAAGCTGCCGTAATGAGAATATTCATGAGTGGTACGACTCTGAAAACACACCTTCTCTGTGAGTAGATCTGACTTCACTGCTAAATAATCGTGTTTATTTGATCTTCCTATCACTGTATCGTCTAATTGCGTGATTGCAGTGATTAAGAAAACTGTATGAAATGATGTTAAATATGTAGAATTAAAAGGAGGAGGTGAAAGTGAATGTAATTTAGCAGAAACATACAAATGTTTCACCAGGCTTCATTAAGTCATATGTATTGATTTTGCCCATTTTTAAAGTGTTAAAGTGTTAACAATCACATATTTAATCAAATCAATCAATGAAGCATCTTAAAGGGATAGTTCAACATTTTGGCAAACTGGCCCATTGCCATAATCCCTATAGTCTTAGCAGTAGGTTCGTTACCTTACTTTGTCGTTGCAAGCTATTTTTAGAACGGCGGAGCAGAGCCGTGAGCTGCTCAGAGCTACGCTACGGAGGCTAATGGGATTTCTTGGTTTCCCTCATCAAACTCATCAAATACACAATCCAACAACTCCAAAACGCTCTGGTGGACAAGTTGTGAGCTGCACATTCACCACGCTATGAGATAATAACACAACGTTACCACACAACGTTGTTTTAGAGGGACATTCATGCAAAACCGCTCATGCGCGTTGCCCTCAGGGGCAGTTTTTCAGCAAGCAGTCTCTGTATTTCCCTCTAAAACAACTCTGTGTGGTAACGTTGTGTTATTATCTCATAGCGTGGTGAATGTGCAGGTCACAACTTGTCCACCAGAGCGTTTTGGAGTTGTTGGATTGTGTATTTGATGAGTTTAATGAGGGAAACCAAGAAATCCCATGAGCCTCCATAGCGTAGCTCTGAGCAGCTCACGGCTCTGCTCCGCCGTTCTAAAACTAGCTTGCACTGACAATTAAAGGCAACGAACCTACTGCTATGACTATAGGGATTATGGCAATGGGCCAATTTGCCAAAATGTTGAACTATCCCTTTAAGAAGTGATTTTGGCATCACTCACACAGTCCTCTCGTGTTTTTCTCCTGTTTCAGTTGTGTTATAATCTTGATATTTGTGTTATTACTTCTTTTGCACGCTTATAGTGTCACAAATATAATTTTTCTTCAGTTTACTGAATGAATGGATCAAGTTTTGTTTTAATCTAGTGATGTCGTGCAGTCTTTCTGTGACTAACCTTGCTCAGGAAGTGTTTCCTGAAGATCATGGCTGTCGTGTTACATTCCAGCTTGGTGCGCGTGGTCGGGGACAGAGGCACCAGCTGCTCCGGGTCCACGGTGTCGATCTGCTCATGGTTGGTCCCCTCGATCCAGTACCCGCCGAACTGAGGCAGCAGGATGAGAGGGAAGGGGCTTCTTCTGCCCAACACCTGTAACAATATCCAAAAAAAACAAACAAATGGCAACGGGTTCATGCACAGAACAGATTTTAATGTGAAAGTCATATCAGGACATGAATACATCATCATAATACCTCATGGACACTCGGGTAGGGAATATAGTCCTCCTCAGTCTGCAAAAATATAGATGAAAAAAAGAAGAGCTTTATCTGTTTGTTCATCATCAAAGAAGAAAATAGCCACAGAGTCCAACTCCATAATCCCACAGGACGCTGTTTCAGAGTAGTTGCGTAACGCTTATGCAATGGAAATCAGTTTAGAAACTATATAGGAATTAATTATCAGTGCATGATTGATCAAAGCAGTTACTACTCATTTATGACCACGCTGGGCACACATTGATCGTTTTTTAGATCATGCATCATCACCCACCACCACCATCATCCTATCCTGTTAGGTTCTTTGTGTTTGTGTCCTGTATAACTGTGTGTGGGGAGACGTGAGAGCATTTCACTGCATTATGAATATAACACTGTGCTATGGAGTAATCAGTCAGTCTGGCTGAGCGAGATACGGCGCAGCAGTCGTGACACAATGACCGCATAATTGTGAATAATGCTCATACGTGAAGACTCGCACCTTGAGTGGAGGAGGAAAGGTGCATCGCTGCTCATCCATCCTGTTGCCCTGGGAGAGGAGGACGAGATAAGGAAAACAGACAGAGAGAGAGAGAAGGGTCAAACTGAGCAGCTGCTTTTGCATTCATAAAATCTCAACACACATTGAACTCACACACTTGTTATTAGATTAGAAATACAAAACAATATCAATATCGCAAAGTGTAACTAGAAAAAAAAGCATTTCTTGCAGAAAACGCATGTGAATGCTGAAAGCAGCTGAACGCTATTGCTGAAGCAATGCTGAATGAGCTGAAGAAATTGCTGAATCAATGCTAAATTAGTTGAAGAAACTGCTAAAGCAATATTGAAAAAGGCTAATGCTAAAGCTGAAACATATAACTTATTAGATGAATGCCATTTAAAGGTAAAAAGCAGTAGAAATGTTAAAGAGAAAAGAAAACATTGAAATCCTGCATGTTTAACCTGACAGGAAGGAAAACTGATGAACCAGCGCTAACATACTGTAGCTGAAGCAAAGGCTGAGAATAGATTAAAAAGTAGAAGATCACGTCCTAAACTGGGATAAAATGATCAAAACTCATTATATAACCACACTGTTTTCCCAGGAGATGTGCAGCAGGCGACAAAGCAAAGTGAGACAAGGACAGATGGAAAGGTAGAAAGAGAGAGAGTGAGAGAGATACATTACATATAAACACATACAGGGAGCGAGGATACTGAAAGACAATTAGGAGCAGGCGTTTGGGAGTGACTGAAAAGTCTGTTAGCTCACAGAAGACGTGCGTTAATCAGCACTAATAATAATAATAAGACCCTGGGGATTAAAAAATGCACCCATACTATGATGACCCTTCAATTTTTTCTTGATATATCATTCATACAACGTTTTATTCCAAAAAACAAAAACAAAAAAAGCGAAATTTAATTTTTTTATTTTTAGGGCTGGTGGTGACAGTATTTTCTCATTTACAGAGTGATAAAAAGAGATATCCAAAATCCCCTCTGTGAAAGATTCTGACTCTAATATGTCAACAAAATAAAACAAGAATTTTGAAAGGGGCTTTATACATTGCTCAGATTTCGGTTCTGGAAATTTAAGCAAATTAGCGCATATTTCATAGATGTTGCCTCATTTACATATTTAAACATAAAATTTGACAAAACTTGTAATACAAAAAATATTTGTCTTAATGTGAGTAATAAACTTGGGAAGTTTCATGGTGATATCTGTTGGTACTTTTTTTTTTTTTTTTTACCATAAAATACATTAAAAAACCCATAGGCGGAGGTCGATATTTTTGGGTGTTGTAAAAATGCATTATGGGCCCAAAAAATTGACTTTAATTCTGAAATTCGGGACATCCAAAGTTTACCCAAAGATACACCTCCTTGCCAAAAATTAGGCCCCTGTGACCTTTCATTTGACCGTGGGGAGTTGGGAAAGTGTGAGAGGTGGACAAAAATGTCCAGGGGTCATCTGAGGGACCTGGAGGTGTGTGTGCATGTATTGTGTATTGTGTGTGTATTGTGTGTAAAGTGCAGAGGCAGATGCAGTGATACTAAATAAGGGATAGGTGATGGCGCCTGGAGGACGTCGAGGAGGAGGACGATCCATCACACCGAGCTCAGTCCTGCATCACATCCCATACTGTTTTTTTGTTTCCAATTGTTCACTTATGAGACAGAAGACAGACACCGACTGGAAGATCTAGTTTTGATGAGACCACATGGTTCGAACAAAAAAAAAAAGTCCCTCTAAAGCCTTCAGGAGCCGTGAGATCGAGCCATTTTTTTTTAAATATATTTATGAGCTGATATAATAAGCTTATAGTGCTGTCAGGCGGTGTTACAACCAGAGTGTTAACAGAGACAGAGACACACACACATATGTGAATATAACAGCGTATGACAGCTCTCCTCTGAAAAACACCAGACTCAATATTCATCTCATCTCAGGAAGATAAGTATTGTAGCTGTCGAGGAGGAGAGAGGGTCAGTCACAGTGCTGCAGCAGCAGGAGACAACACACACCGACGACGGGTTAGTTTCAGCTTTGTGAGTATATGCGGCTTAGACGCCGGAGATAAAATACAAAAAGATCAATGCATCGTCTTACCTGCATCCTTTCAATCATTTCAAATAAATCTGTGGTCTGGGGAGAGGAGAGTGACATGAGATGTTTTGAGTTTATTGTTTCTTTTGGAGTTTATAATGTATTTCTCCAGATGACTAAGTGCAGCACTTGTTGTTTGGAGCCCATTACACTCCAAATATTACCAAGAAAACATATTTAATCCATGTATTTTCTTGTTTTTTGTGTCTAACACATAAGAACAATAATGATTATAATGAAAAAAACACACAATATTGTTTCCTTTGTGCATGAAATCTCTTTTCCTCTGAGCTTAATACGTCCAATAAGTAGAAAAGTGTTAATTAACTGGGCTTGCACATGAAGCATTGTAATTAACCAAACAGAGACATGTTACATGAGCTCTGCATGGACATGTACTCTTTTATATTCCTTTTGTTTGCAAAGAAAACTAATTCCTATGCAAAGACATAGAAACAATATGTTTCATGACACCACTTTCTGTACTTTCTATGAACAAACTGATCAAACTCTAGAAACAGGAACACAAATAGACTTAAATAGAGATTTCTAGTCAAAACTAATCTCTTTCCACTTAAAATAAGACTCATCACCTAAAAATGTACTTTTTTTTAAAGATAATTTTCACTTGTTTCAAACAAATTTTCACTTGAAATAGATAGTAGAATAATCTGCCAGTGAAAGCAAGTTTTTTGTGCTTGTAATAAGGAAGAAAAACTTGCTCCAGTATCAGATTTTTCTACTTATTTCAAGTGAAAATAGGCTTGAAAGAAGTAAAAAGTGTCTAGAAACAAGCTACTTTTATGTGATGTTTCTAATTTTAAGTATAATGAGATTTGTTTTGACTAGAAATAAGACAAATATTCTTGATATTTGAGTTTTTGCAGTGTGTGTGAATCAAGTGTGTTTCACAAACAGCTGGTAACTCCCAGATCATTTACAGAGAAAGGGAAAGTTAATTATTGAATTTAAGCTATAATCAATTTTCTAATTTCTAACAAGTTGGTTAAACGCGGTCATTCAGGACCAGTGTTGTCCCGTTATTCAGCAGGAAGCTCACATCTTGCCAAAGTTCAGACTTTCTCTTTTTTTTTTAATCTCAATAAATAAACATTTGACTGGACTGCTGTGTGTCGCCTCCTGCCTCGCCCTTCTACTGCGTCTCCATGTCAAAACACCTACCTATTCAACAGATCCCCACCACCACAGCTGCTGGGGTAGTGTCCTTTATGTTTTTCATATGCAAAACCTGTATGCATCCATTAACCATGGCGACGACGATCAATCATGAAACACAAACTGTCCATGTGCTGGTCGGTCGACAGCGGCGGCGGCGGCCTGGAGTGATCGAGTCAACGAGGGAGGGCTACAAAGGTTCAGCCCGGTCGAGCCTGACGTAGTATAACAGTCAAACAGTTTGTGTACAGAGCAATCGTGTCTTAGCTCTCAGTGTGAGTATGAGTAAAGTCCTCCACCATGTGCAAACAATGGTCCGCCACAAACCCTGAAAGTAAA
This sequence comes from Trachurus trachurus, assembly GCF_905171665.1. NCBI lineage: Eukaryota > Metazoa > Chordata > Actinopteri > Carangiformes > Carangidae > Trachurus > Trachurus trachurus. The sequence goes on along the minus strand of NC_139901.1, from coordinate 30,182,260 downwards.
CAAACCCAGCTCCGACAACATTAACTGGGAGATTAGAAAAGCAGCAGCTTCAGAGTTGAGCCTCGTGTTATCTCTGGGCTTAAACAACAACTACATTAGCCATTAAACTCTATATCCATGGGTATGAACGGGACAAAAGGCCAGATCGGACGCTGTCGCCAAGTGTAACACCTGATAGATATCTCTCCCACCACACACACACACAAACACAGAGACGTAACCGACACACACACAGTCGGGTCAGGCTTTGCAGAACAGAACTGGACTCTTTGGACTTTGGAGAGAGACACCTCTGCTCCGAACGCTGCCAAGCCTCTTTAGTTTCCCACCTTAATGATGTTTCCAAACAGCGTTACTGTCTATAGAGTAAAGCTACTTACATGGTTGGGTTTCTTCCAGTGCGCCTTTGTCACAACCGGAGCGTAGAAGTGGTGGTTGTCATAAATTCTAGACATTTTTTTTATAATTTGCCAATAAAAAAAAGCATCAAACGATGAGTCCAGCAGCAGCACTAGGGGTTAAACTCTCTCTCTCTGACAGTCGACCGTGTCCTGCAGAGACACCTGAGGTAAAGCTGCATCCCTGCTGCTCACTGCAACCATGACTGAAGCGCTGGATCAGACAAGGTGCTGTATGTCTCAGGTTGCATGTAAGAGCAGCAGCAGCAGAGGTTGCCTTAAGTTTGTAGCAGTAATCCTCTGTCCTCTGCTGATCCTTCTCTGTTACTCTCTCACTCTCTCTGTCTCTGTCTGTCTGTCTGTATCTTCAACATCTTGTGGGAGGAAATACAAACCACATACTGTATGCACACATCTTTCCTTATCACTAATCTTGTCTTGACTTCAGGCCAATAGCCAGAGGTGGAGTCCAGCTATACGGGTAACAACAACAGTCAAGTCTTTCAACACTTTCCTGTGCCAAAAATAGAGAAACCGCAACCGCAAATGACATTCACAAACAAAGCGATGACCAGCTGTTGATAAAAGAAACAAACTATGTGCACAAAAAAAAAAAAAAAAAACACAAATGTCTTTAAAAGCATGCAAACTGCAAGGGACCTTGGAAAGAAAGAGAAATAAGATAAGTCTCAGTTCTGCAGAAAGCAACATTTTTCACAAATGACCAGAGTGGAGGAGGTGTGGGAATCCACAGGGGAGCGAGGCCGACTCGCCGGCTCGCTGGCACACGGTGCAGGTGTTAGAGCTGAGACTTTTCATTACCAGAGCTAATAGGATCGTCGTTATGACAAGAAGCAAATTAAACATACGCAGAGTAGTAGACCTGTCAGCTGTAACTCCTCCTGTGTGCACCCTCACTGAGCTCATTTAAACTTTGACCAGCTTGGACGGATCCAGGGGCTTTTATTTTGTTATATTTTTCTTTCATGCACCACCGCAGGTTGCAGCCATGGAAGTCTTAGTTCTGCATTTTGGCTGCAGCTAATTTGTTTAGGGATTTTCGCTGGCATCCCAAATTTATAGACGGGCTGTAAGACTTTCCCTCTCTGCCTGACTGACTGGTGCAACTTCTGGGTTGTAATTCATCATCAGTGAGCCGAGCGTTTATGGTTTACATGTTTGCATCACCATACTGCAAAAAACTGTGACTGTTGAGTGAGACATGGTGCTATCACTATCATCCCAGAATTGCCCTGTCTTGTAATGTTGTTCTTTTTTTAATGAGCTTGTAATAAGAGAGTATGTGCGGGAAACCTCTGAAAATGATGTGTTTCTTGTTATTTTCCCCTCAGAAATATGCATGGTTGGTTATTATTAATATGACAGTGTTGCAGTGCTGTTTGAATTAGGCAGTGACCATAAGACCTGGTGGGGTTAATTGCAGATTGACCTGGTTTTCACAGGGCTCTGATTAAAGTGATACGTTCCTCTGAGTCTTGCCCCACTAAGCCCTTATTATACGACAGCAGCGCATCACATTATCATGATGTCCCTCACTCATCGTCACATGTGTTCAGAGTCGAAGGGGGTTGAATATAAAACGGGGTTACACTGTTAGGGTTTTAATATTAGATGATGCTGTATTTAAAACCCTCCTGTTGTCCTTCTGGGTCCAATTCACCCAATCTGTTCACTTCCTCCATCCTTCCTTTCTCCCTTCCTTCTTCCACAATCCTTTTTCCCTTGCTTCTTTCCTTCCTTACTTCCTTCCCTTCGTCCTTACTTCTTCTTCCTTCCTATTTTGATCCAGTTGACCTGGGCTGTTCCCTCCCTCCATCTATCTTTCCTTCCTTTTTCCCTTCCTTCTTTCCTCCCATCGTTCCCTTTGTCCTTCCTTCCTTCCTTCTTTCCCTTCGTCCTTCCTTCTTTCTTTCTTTCCCTTTGTCCTTCCTTCCTTCTATCCCTTTATTCTTCCTTCCTTCCTTCTTTCCCTTCATCCTTCCTTCTTTCTTTCCCTTCGTTCGTCCTTCCTTCCTTCCTTCCTTCCTTCTTTCCCTTTATCCTTCCTTCCTTCCTTCCTTGCCCTAGGAGGACAGCAGGAGGGTTAAACAGCTGCTGACATGGGAGAGTAAAGTGTTAGTTTGTCGTTTGTCGTACTAGAAATTAATACCTATTATAAACGTCTCTGCTGCTGATGCGTAGAGAATTCGGGAGGGAAACTAATATATACAGCAGGAACTAAGTGGTGCCGTTAGCAGCTATATTTGGCTTCCAAATCTGTAGGCGCAACAGCAAGTGTCACAAATCCTCTCCTCATGTCTGACTAGCTGCAACTAGTAAGTCTGAGGCACCTACAGATGGTGTGTGTGTGTGTGTGTGTGTGTGTGTGTGTGTGTGTGTGTGTGTGTGTGTGTGTGTGTGTGTGTGTGTGTGTGTGTGTGTGTGTGTGTGTGTGTGTGTGTGTGTGTGTGTGTGTGTGTGTGTGTGTGCGCGCTGCAGGGATCAGGAGTGACAGTTAAAACAACCCATTCTCCAAATTCTCCTTTAATCCCTTTTCTCTCCCCGCTCCCTCTCTGCTCTACCCAGATCAAGTCAGATTGCGGGTAAGTTTAAGCCCCGCTTCCTCCTCCTCCTCCTCCTCCTCCTCCTCCTCCTCCTCCTCCCGTCCAAAGTGTGAGAGGCCTTATGAAACCAATCTGCCATGAGTGAGATTGTATCCACTTTTAATCACCACAGAGCTCAGCCTTGTTCGGTCTCAAGGTTCTCAAAAGAAATATATATACTATATATCCGTCCGCAGTCGTTCATTTTACAACGTGACAAGACGTGCCAAAGGTGCACGGGCATGACAGCGAAGATGATGGGTCCGATAGGAGCCGTGACAGCCTAAATGGAGTCATCGAACTGATTTCCTCCCTAATCAAATTCATTTTCCAGCCTTTATATTCCGTAATCTTATAATCAAAAGCACTTTCTTTCCCCTCTTCGATTTCCACCGAAGAGAATAATGACAGAGATGATTCATAAATACTGAAACTCTCTGAATCATTAAAACGGTTCTGCAGAAGTGGAGACAAATTGAATTGAAACCAACTTGCAGTGAATAATAATAAGTATAGAGGAGAAAATATGTTTGGAAGTAAGAAATTGGCAAATTTGAGGTAGTTCTTCAAAAAAGATTTCAGGTTTTTACTGATACTAAAGTAAAACAAACTCATTCTTTCATGAAAACATCTGGATAACAACCAAACATTTCCAAATCTTCTATTTTGGTAAAGACATTTCTCTCTCTCTGCTTTTTGATAGAGTCTGCTGAGAAACTGTCAGTGTATAACAGCTAAAAATAGAGTCCTATTAATTGAATCAGGCAAAACGTAATTATCCTCTGTGCACTCTAATTACACAAGTCAAACAAAAGAAGAATACGAACAAGGAGAAGAATCAGAGTAACAGTGTAGTATATATACGGAGGCGGGAGGGAGATACAGTCAACGGGAGATTGAATGCATCCAGACAGGAGCAGGTGTAGAGACAAGATGAGACAAAGATCACGGCAACAAGGGTCACACAGAGGTCAATCTGATAAGGTCAGGGGTCAAAGTGTAAACTCAATCACATCCCCCCCATCCTCCCCTCTCGTTCCCCTCCTACCTTGTGGAATGGGGAGGTGGTGTATGGGAGCGTCGGCTGGAACAGCTGGGGCTCTAGTGTGGAAGAGATCCGGGGCTCGCTCCCATCGTGTTTCCTACGACCAGACAAGACGCAAGAAAACATTCAGTCAGAGAAGAAAAGGTCAGTCAGTCTGAGACGGAGAGGAGAGGAGAGAGGACAATAAAAAGCTTAATGCCTCAGGAAATATCGCTGCTCCCGTTTTGTGAGAAGGACAACGTGGTCTGAGACGCCGCCGTGACCTTCAGCCCGGGAACTGAGGGTCTATCTTTATTCTTACATTGACTTAAAGAGATAGTTCATTTTGGCAAATTATAGCCCATTGCTATAATCCCTATAGTCTCTTAGCAGTAGGTTCATTACCTTTATTTGTCGGTGCAAGCTGTTTTTAGAACGGCGGAGCAGAGCCGTGAGCTGCTCAGAGCTACGCTACGGAGGCTCATGGGATTTCTAATGGTTTCTCTCATCAAACTCATCAAATACACAATCCAACAACTCCAAAACGCTCTGGTGGACAAGTTGTGACCTGCACATTCACCACGCTATGAGATAATAACACAACGTTACCACACAGAGTTGTTTTAGAGGTAAATTCATGCAAAACCGCTGATGCACGTTGCCCTCGGGGGCAGTTTTTCTCTGTATTTCCCTCTAAAACAACTCTGTCTGGTAACGTTCTGTTATTATCTCATAGCGTGGTGAATGTGCAGGTCACAACTTGTCCACCAGAGCGTTTTGGAGTTGTTGGATTGTGTATTTGATGAGTTTGATGAGGGAAACCAAGAAATCCCATGAGTCTCCGTAGCGTAGCTCTGAGCAGCTCACGGCTCTGCTCCATCGTTCTAAAAGTAGCTTGCAGCGACAATTAAAGGTAACGAACCTACTGCTATGACTATAGGGATTATGGCAATGGGCCAATTTGCCAAAATGTTGAACTATCCCTTTAACAATTATCTGTGTCCCTGATCTGTTCTTTTTTATGTCTCTAGAAAGTGAAAAAAAACTGTGACATTTACAGAAAAGTTTCAACACAGAGCGGAGCTGCGATTGATATTAAAGCCGCTATGACTCCATCGGGAACAGTTGAGTTGAGGTTTATTTTCTCACAGGGTCTCGACTGTTTATGTCTAATGTGCAGTTGCCGTGGTGATAGAGGGTAAAACCTGCCGCCCAGATGCTTTTTTTTTTTTTTTCCACACTCTCAAAGTTGCTCCCAGTGTGTCAGGTCTTGAAACCTTTTTCCTCTCATAACCGAGCGGGAACATACAAGTTATATCTGACACTTACACTGAGCAAACGTCGCCGTTCCTTTGGAGTTTGTTTCTAAAAATAACAATTCCCAGAAGAGATTAAACAAAAAAGAGAGAGAAAGAAATCATACTCTGCTCTGCAGGTTCTTCAATTCTTTTACAGCATCGGCGGCTGCTAATCACACACACTTCGGGGATCTGGGGACACGATACCAATAGTTTCACATTTATTGAAACAGCAGCGTCTCTCTCTCTGTCTCTCTCTGTCTCTCTTTCCTCTCACAAACCCAGGAGAGAGAATAACGCACTGCAAATGAAAAACTGCGCAACGCTGCTGTCACGCATCCTTTGCTCTGAACTCAATATCATCACCACCAGGACGGCTTTATCCCCACAGGATCACTGATCGATGCCGGCCACCCCCCCCCCCCACGCTATGGACACTGACAACTGGCCGGTTTGCACAGCAGGGCTTTCAATTTGTTTGATTAATTCAATCTATTTCAAACACACAACGTGATCGATCGGGATGAAAGCGGACCTGGAATGGGCATGTTATGAGTGATATGATGCAAAAAAAAATGGAAAAACACACATGCAGTAGGCTTCATGGCTGATTGTGTTGTTCAGAGCAGCCACAGTGAAATGTGATCTACATCTGAAGAGTTGTGCTGTGTGTACTCAAACAGCCAATGAGCACCACAGAAAAATGTTATTCAATGCCTCTGAGTGCTAAATGAGACAGCGCTTTAAACTCAAAAATGAATTATTATAAGTCAAACAGTGAGTGAAGCGTCTCTGTCTGAGGATAAAAACAGGGACATGAACCTGAGAGATGAATCTGTTTTCACGTTCTCCGACTCGCTGGATCAAAATATAAAAAGAGAAAACATGAACATGAATCACTGTCTCATGTTTTGCTGCTTTCACACACAAAAAAACTGAATCTTCAATAGGATATCGGCTCCGATATGGACTAATTAGCTGGATCGGATATCGGATGAATGAGGTCGATCCAGCTTTCCGATCCAGTCATTTCTTTTTTATTTATATCATACACAGCAATATTGCAGCAGTATTTCTTTTTGCTGTTAATAACACTTTGTTATTTGTTAATGAATAATATTAAGTAGGCTACATTTATATCTGTGTTAATTTGTTACCTTATTTTAAACAAGGCTAAATGTTTATGTCAAGCCTGATGCCTTCACTCACATGGCAACGTATAGCCTACGGTTCATTCATTCATTCAACAGTAGTATCGGGCATATCGGGTATCGTATCGGCCGATACGCTCAGCCCAGGTATCGGTATCGGATTGGATCGGGAAAAAACTGGATCGGTGCATGATCTCTAATAAACGTAACTGGTGGGAACAATTGTGGGGTAAAAAAAGGAGCAATTTCCTCAAGAGGTTCAATAAACATGAACAAAGTGAGGAGCCTCAGCAGGAGCAGCAGCAGTTTCCCCCATGGGAGAGCAGGACATGATAAGGCATCAGCTGCCTTGAACTCTTAATTAGAGCTGATGCACAATAGATGGATGCAGGGCACACACACACACAGACACACACTCTCACTTATTTATGAGAGGGGAAATGGTTTCCTTTTAAAACAGTTGGTTGGAAGATTAAAAGAAGACTTGCACGCAGCAGCAGCAGCTGTGCACAAAACACACACAGCAAATACTCATTTGCATGAACAGGTGACAAGACATGCACACATGTAAGGCTGCGTACGTCCCACTGAGGTATAAAGAACAACACACATGAAAGTAAAAGAGGAGGAGGAGGAGGAGGAGGAGGAGGAGGAGGAGGAGGAGGAGAAATGTCCAGCCTGGTCCTTCACCCACACCTGCCTCCTCCACCTCCTCCTCCTCCTCCTCCTCTGTTAAAGCTTCACCCATAGTGTTAAAGCAGCACCTCCTCCTCCAGATCAGTGTGCAGCAGCAGCAGCAGCAGCAGCAGCAGCACTAAGCCACGGCTTCATCCACATCCACACACACACACACACAACACACCACACCACAAACAAATTACATAACACACCCCAGCTGGTTAGCGACGCATCACAGAAACGGAGCCGTGTGAAGAAGTGACAGCGTGTCACAGCTGGAAGACCGGGCACCGAGCGAAGGAGCAGAAGGAGCAGAAGGAGGAGAAGGAGAGAATAGAAGGAGCAGCAGCTTCTGTATAAACTTATTATAGTACTCACAGAGCGGGAGAGTGCAGCCGAGCTCCCTGGGAAGTCCGGACTAGTGACCAGAGCAGAGCAGCACCGGTGGCAGATGACTCACTCACTGCCTATACGGCTTTCTCCTCTCCTAGTTAAGCGTCTCCCTTCCTCTCCCTCCCTCTCTCCCTCCTCCTCCTCCCTCTCTCGTTCAGTTATCTCCTCTCTCTCTCTCTCTTTCTCTCTCTGCAGGTCCAGTCACTCACTTGCTGCTTCCCATCAGCTGCTGCTCACCTGCTGGCCTCTCTCTCTCTGTCTCTCTCTCAGCTCTTCAGACCACTGCACACTCACAGTGAGCATCCTCTCTGCCGCTGATTCTCCTCCCTCCCTCTCTTTCTCTCTCTCTCTCTCTCTCTCTCTCTCTCTCTCTCTCTCTCTCTCTCTCTCTCTCCTCCCACTCAGTCTTTCTCACACACATATGCACTCGTTAATTGTCACTTCCTCCATCACCCGCTTTGCCTCTTGTTCTCTCGCTCTCACAAACACAAATGATCTGCAGATTTTTTCCAAAACCCCACAACTCTAAAAAACCGCACACCACCGACTCCCAACCTCCACCCTGCTGCTGCTTATCCCCTTCAAAGCAGGAGACCCTCCCCCACCCCACCGTCTATTTAAGGGACAACTGAAGTCTGCCGCTCAGAAAGAGAAGGAGAGGGAGGGAGGGAGGGGGGGAAGCAGGGATGATTTGGGGAACAGAGCGAGGGGTTGCTTTCAATCCTGACGCTGCCTCAGGAGCAGCTTGGGGCTGTTGTTGTGGCAACCACATCAGCCACACATGCTTTAAAGGTATAATAATATGTAGGAATTACCCCCATCTAGCGGTGCGGTTGCATATCGGAACGTATTCTTGATGTTGCATTCACGTGAAATCGGGCAGATGTCAGACAGACAACAGAGGCCGCATGTAACAGGATAAACAAGCGTGACAATATGTTGTCATGGTGATGTCGTATTGTTTACCTGACCCACCGTCTTTCTCTCGTCCAGTAAAATGACATCCGGTTGGTTTGCCGACGGCCGTCTGCCTGACTGCACCCGAATGCAACATCAGTGCCTCCGTCCTTCCTCACACTACACAGTGGTGACAGTTTTAACAGGCGCTGGGGGCAGTTCTCGGTCTGAGAAGTGAAGCTCACTTCCGCGTTCAAAAAGCTGCAATCCCCTCGGCTGTCGCTAGGGGCTGGCTCCAGAAGGGAGCAACTCCAATTGAGCCCCATGTTAAAATAGCCGACTTTACAGCTTAAAAAAACATATTTACAGCCTGGTACATTTTATTTTATTTTTTTGGTCTCAACCGATTCTACCGTTTCTACCATTTCTACCCCCGCACACACTCTGAGGGGGGTGAATTTTTTTTAAACTCTACCGTTTTACTGTTATTAGGTTAAAATTCTGGCCAATTAGGGCGCGGAAACGTTGACAGGTCGGGAGACCGCTGCTTCGAGGCCAGTGGGCGGGCTCTCGGCCGGCAAACCACCGCACCGCTCCAAATATGGCAAGACAAATCCAACATGGCGCGTTTCAAACCCCCGTAGTAGCGGCACAAAACAGACTCCCCCAAACCAATGGGTGACGTCACGGGTGCTACGTCCATTCTTTATACAGTCTATGGCACTACCTTGAAAACTTTATTTCTCCCCGAGCCGACAGCTCCGGTGAGTTTCCGTGGTTACCTACGGTCACGCTGCCACTCAACGTAAAAAATGGCGATGCAACATGGCCGCCTCGGTTCGGTGCGTCGCCCACTTATGTATTTGTATGTATACATTTGTATGTATATATGTATTTGTAACGACTTGTAACAACTCATTCTAAGGTACGAGAAAGCTTTAATTTGTATGCGGGTGTGATTCCACTTCAGTGAAATACGTATTTATGAAAGACATATTTGATTTTTGCTAATAAAAAGTTACATACTGGGGCTTTAAAAAAAGAAGAAAAGAAAGCACCACCCACATTTATATTCATGTTCATTATGATATGACAGGAACAAGGTGATTACAACTCGCAGAGATGAAGAGACATCACAGCCTCCTTAATGCTCATTGTGCAGGGTGAGGAGTGGAAGGTTTTTAATTACTCTAATGAGTCTCATTCACTCCCCTGACGGTGAACATGTGCGTTTCCTCCACTGAGCTCCAGTCGGCAGCTCCCAGTGGACCTGTGACTATACACTACTGTCACTAGCAGCACCTTTCTCCTGCGTAATCCCTGACGAATCATATCCTTAATGCAGCGAGAGAGAGCTGCCACATCTCTGCGAACACCTGAAGTGTTAAGTAAATGAGTGTATTTTGTAACAGTATGTGTGAGTATGAGTATGTGTGTAGGCCTATGTGTGTGTGTGTGTGGTAGATGTGTCAGACATGAAGAGATAACAAGGGATTATAGCCCAGTCCTCACACTGTGCACCATTAAGAGTGTGTATTGTGATAAACAAACCCAAATAATCCTCTCACTGTCCAAGGCTTACAAGTAAAAAAAAAAAAACTGTATTATGGCTCTGAACAAACTTTCACAATGAGCAGATTAGCAGTGGTTTATGGGGACGTCCTTCAGTAATGAGACAAAAGGCTGAAAACCTCTGCAGATGGGGGTCACTTCTGTTCAGACGAGGAGGGTTAGTGGGAAAAAAAAAAGGCTGTGTTGTCAGCGAGGGGGGGTTTGTCAATAGTGCTTATAGATGAAAACACATTATCGGATAAGAGAGGAGCAGATTTCGCTTAAATGTCCTGCTTAAAATCTGATTAGCACCGAGTGGCGTTTTAACACGGCTCATTGCAGCTGGAACAAGCCACGTGGAACAAACAGCAAACAGAGACCTCGGTGACGACTCGACCTGCTGCTCGATTGCTGCTGATGAAATAACACAACAACAATACAACAAAAGCAGCAGCAGCAGAAGAGGAAGAATAAATACATCCTGAGCTTTATTTTTATCTCATGTGGAGGAGGATAGTTGGTTTTAAATTGATAGTGTCCTCCCTGCTCCAGTGTCTCCAGCAGGATCCCACAGTAAATCCCTTCCGACCGGCCCCGGCTGCCAGGGATTCCCATCCCATTATCCTGGTGAAATGGCCTGCGCCCCCACCCCACAACCTCCCTCCTCCCCCTCCTCTCCATCCTCTCCTGCCCCCACCCACTCCATGTCCTCTGAGAATCACTGCTGTCCTGACATTTCCACACCTCCAACCCTTCTCCCTTCTCCCTCTCTCTTCCTCTCTCTCTCAGCTTTATTATTTCCACCCAGCACAAGTTTAAATTATGATATTATATCCTCCAAGACACAGAAGCTTAAGTTAACTGGGGCCTGTGATTCCCAAAGGGATCAAGAAGCAAGATGACGAGGCGAATCAAGAAGGAGCCGTGGAGCTTCGCTGCTCATCGATATACTGTAAGTTGCTTCTGATCCAGAATAAATCCAGCAAGCAGCAAAGATACTGTATGGAGGTACATTTGTGTCTTTATTATTCAATCAAAAGAAAAGTTGATTTAAACAAAAAAGATATTATATTATCAAAACAAACTTCATTTCAATAAAAAAAAAAACTTTTCAATCAAAAAAAAAAGGATTTGAGTGCAAAAACATATTTGAGACCCACAAAATTGCATTTGATTTGATTTTTTCTTTGATTGAAAAGGTTTTTTTTGATTGAAGTGAGTTATAATTTGATTGAAATCGCTTTTTTGTTTAATCAACTTTTTTTGATTGAATAATAAAGACACAAATATCCTACCCATAATATGGCCTAAACACAAAAAATCCCCAAAATATTTTCAATCAAATAATAACTCACCTCAATAAAAAAAAAAAAAACTTTTCAATCAAAGAAAAAAAGGGTTCAAATGCAATTTTTTGGGTCTCAAATATTTTTTTTGTATTCAAACCCTTTCTTTCTTTGATTGAATAATAAAGACACAAATGTACCTCCATACCAAGTATGTAATATGTTTGTTGATGTGTGTGTGGCAGGCTGAGTGTGTGTGTGTGTGTGTGTGTGTGTGTGTGTGTGTGACTGCAGTGACCACAAAAAGGCCGGTGGTTCAAAGGTTCAGAGGTTCAAAGGTCCAGGTCTCCAATCACAGACACATTATACTCCCTCCTCATGTCAGAGGTCTCCAACAGGCAAGATGGCTGCTGCACGCTCTGAAATATGAATGAATGGTTATTTATGCATAACCGCTGAGTGTCTCCCACAGGTTGAGATTTAATTAGCGGTGGGCGACCTCATGGAAGAGGGGAGGGGGGGTGAGGGTAACTGCAGCCGCGGGAGTCGACTGCAAAACAACTCTGAATTTATGAGCTCTCTAATAAACTGCACATGAAGTCACCTTTCCTGCAGAATCCGCCGTCCTCATGGCTTTAAGCTGCACTTCCACCACAGACACATGAAACTAATCATATAAAAAAACACATTAAGTCTCTTTCAACAGGGGCAGATCTCTTCTGTGAGACGCGCTGTGATTACGTTTGTTTCTGTATTTCGGTAACACTTTATTTGACGCCTATCTCTATAACGCATTATAACCACATACCTTATAATGAGTTATAATGCAGTAATAGCACTGAATAACTATAGTTATAAACACTCATAAATTATCATAATGCTTTATAACAATAATCGTAACACACTATAAAGCATTTTATCACGACTTATAAGGTCAGGTATTATAATACGTTATAATTGTTAGTAACTCGCTGACAATGCCCACATTTATAATGCATTATAAATATAGTTATAATGTGGCTTATAAACAGCTATCATTATAAACACTCATAAATTATCATAAGACTTTATAACAATAAGCATAACACAGAGCATTTTATAATGGTTTAGAGTTATAAAGCTCTATGATGTGTTATGCTTATTGTTATAAAGCCTTATGATAATTTAAGAGTGTTTATAATGATAGTTATACACATCTATAAGCCAATTATAACACATTATAACTATATTTATAATGCATTATCGATGTGGGCATTGTCAGTGAGTTACTAACAATTATAACGTATTATAATACCTGTCCTTATAAGTCATGATAAAATGCTTTATAGTGTGTTATGATTATTGTTATAAAGCATTACGATCATTTATGAGTGTTCATAACTATAGGTATACAGTGCTATAACTGCATTATAACTCATTATAAGTATGGTTATAATGCGTTATAGAGATAGGCATCAAATAAAGTGTTACAGTACCAGTATTTCCACTGTCATTAATCACTACAGTAAATAAAGCAATAGAAATATTTGCAGTCGGAGTTGGGCACCGTGGGTCTGAAGGTTCGCCTGCTGTTTTTTTTTTTTTAGATTTGTTAAAACCCGCCCACAGTCACTCTTATACAAATTGGCTGTGTTTAATCAAGCCCACAGTTTGTTTGCAAGGCAAAGCAGGAGTGCCAACTGCTTCCCAACTTTTGGAGAAACTTTACATCCCCACCATGATTTCTCTGCAGCACACCCGAATCCCACTGTGACTGTGATTGTGACTGCGTTGATAATCATGCAGAAATTTCTTTAAATGCTTTGTTTTGGACTGCGTAATGGGGCAACAGGGGAGAGAAGGGGTGGGGGGGCTTAAAGCAAATATGACAGATGTTAATGACGATGTTAACTACGGGCTTCTCCTCACATTAGATTCTGAGAGTGGGTCAGTTTTAATTTCAAACTTTATTACTGTATTATTATTTATTTATTTATTATTTGTGCTCTGTCTTACTGTGGCTGCTGCAATACTGTACATTTCCTTAATGTGGTATGAATATATTAAGGTATATCTTATCTTATCTTATCTTATCTTATCTTATCTTATCTTATCAGCCTCTTCTTACAGTAGCTTAGCATGTCAACATACAGTACAAGCATGTGGTTATTCATAGTAAACACAGGCTGTTCAGGAAGTCATGAATTTGGTCATAAATCAAAACAGGAGACAAATTTAAATTCTAGGTTGAAAAGTATAGAAATTGACAAGTGTATTAATTCATTCTGAGGGGAAAATAATGTATCATAGTAGTCGAAGAAGCAAAATTTCCCGGTAATTCATCCAACAACTTCACAAGCTGCTGGTGGAATAGAATAAAAGTCTGAACATCACCAAAGTCAGAGGGATTCTGGGCGCCCTGAGTAGAAAACACATTGATTCACTATAAATCAATAACAGTAACTGTACAGTGGCAATAAGATCAATAAAGTCAGTACAATCCACTCAGAAGCTGACTTATTTAGTCTAGTTTAGTTCATTATGGATCCCCATTAGTCACTGCCTCAGCAGCGACTATTCTTCCTGAGGTCCTACGTGACAATATATAAAAAAATAAAATAAAAAAAAAGCTTTAAATCTGGACCAAAGGCGTGAACTGACCCACATTTCCGTCCTCGGCGCCACGAGGCCACTGGTGTGACTGACAAAAGGTTAAATTCCATATTTTAATAAATTAAAATGCATAATTTCCATGCTATGTGAGTAATACACCCTCACCACCTTAACTTACCTCCTAACCACAGGTTTGACCTCAATTACTTCATGAGCCCTGTCCACAGCCGCCTCTAACCCCCCTCACCTCCTCAAACATCATTTATTTACACTGCTCACTGCTGATAACACGTGTGAAATCTTACTTCTGCGGTCGGACGCCAGCACCTTTAGCTACGCTGCTGCTGCTGCACGCTAGTATTGTTTCCCCATGAGACTCCGTATATTACACTGATAACAGCAAAGTGCTCACACATACGGAGCTGCTCTCTCCCTGTTCTCTGATTTTTTTTTTTTTTTTTTTTCCAAATTCATTATGCCGTATAGAGCAGCACCTGCCGCCTCGCCTGTCACCTGTTCTCCACAAGCCGGAGACATAAGGAACACATGTGCTGTGAATTATCACATAAATAGGCCCTGGAATTGCCCTGTTCTCCCCCTCACCCCCTCCTCACCCCCTCCTCACCCTGACCTGAAGCACTCAGACAAACAGGGGGGGGAATGATTGTCTCTGGTGTGAACCCATCTCTCTGAGTGGCACTTTTAGGCGTACTATGTGGCAAAATGAAAAGATGATTTCCTCTCACAGTTTTTCTCTTTTGGTTGAGTTTCAGCGACATAAATGTCTCATAATGAAACATAACATTTGATCTGACCTTTTGACTTATCTCTGTGTCTTAAAGGTACATTGTGTAGGAATTACTCCCATCTAGTGTTGCGGTTGTATATCGCAAGCAACTCAATCGTATTTTTCATGCTGCATTCACGTGAAATTGGGCAGACGGACGACAGCTGCTGCACGTAACGGCATAAACAAGCCTCTATGTAAACAAGTGGTCCGTCAGCACGAGGCAAAACAATACACGTGACAATATGTTGTCATGGCGATGTGGTATTGTTTACCTGACCCACGTTTTACCGTCTTTCTCTGGACTTCTGTGACTAAAATGACATCTGGTTTGTTAGCGACGGCCGTCTGCCCGACTGCAGGTGAATGCAGCATCAGTGTAACGCTCCATTCCTCCTCACTGCGTTACCGCGGTGACTTTTCACAGACGCCACCTCCACCTGAGCCGACAGCTCCGGTGTCTCCGCTGAGTTTCCGTGGTTTCCTACCGTCACGCTGCCACTGAACGTAAAAACATGGCGACACCACATGGCAGCAGCACCGAGCTTACCCGCTCCATGTAGATATGAATGATATGAACGGCTCATTCAGAGCTGAAAGGAACACTTCACTTTGTTGATGGGGGGATTACTGACTAATGAAAAACAGACTTTTGAACCAAATAATCGATTTTCGTGAATAGATAACAGGAGAAGTTACACAATGTCCCTTTAAAAGGGAAAAAACACAAAACAACTCCACAACGTTCCTCAGTCTGTTTTGGAAAATACTGAACCGCCGCAGCCTTTTATCGTACTGCCATAAAAAATGATTGCTGCAACAATCAAGCAAAAGCAAATAGTGGACAAAAATTCAAAAAGCGATAGATAAGTCAGAGAGACTGTTTGTTCCCAAGGGAACTGCACTTCTAAAAGACCTTTAATGCAAACAGGCAGATATGGAAATCCTATTTAGTCTCTCTTATCAAGGCACTAGAACACATTGGCTGCTTTCACTTGAAGGTATGAGCTGGTTTTTATGGTGCAGCGTCGTATTCAAGGCAGGAATATAGTGGGAAAAACAAACTTTGACTACGGGGGCTGTACAATCAAACGCTACACGCTAGGAATTATAAATAATAAAATATCTGTGGGATCCGACGTGACGAGTGAGCGGACTCCTTAATGGGCTCTCAGGAGCTCACACCTCCCCTGACAGCTGCTCGTATTCCGTGTGCACTAAAAGGCCAGGTACAGCAGGTGTTTCTGAATAAAGCATGTTCGCTTCCACCAACAGCTTCCTGATTCCCCGGCTCGCTCGCTCGCTTTATCTCTCACAATATCGCCGTCCAAGATTTCCTTGGTAACGTTGAACATCGTCCTCAGGGGAAATCACAGCGATGCAGATGTGCCATTTCAACAACAGAAGGTCACCGTGGGATCATTTTGCACTTTTTTTTGTGTGTTTGATATTAATGCCACCGAAGCGTATAGCTACATCCCTCCTGTTGATCAAGATGAGACCAAAGGAACTAAATCTTCGACCAGGAGAGAGTTTCCTTTTCCCCATGGGAAAGAAAAAAAAAAGCAGCAAGCAGGAGACAGGAGCAGTAAATCTCAGCCTCTCCCCTTCACGCTGGCTTATACCACACTGTCCTGTGCATGACAAGTGTCAATAAAACAGGCTGCCAACATCCCAGGATATCCACTCAGGGATATACCCATCCACAAACAACAAAGAAATAAAGACCTTGGCTTTCTCTCTCTTTCTTTTCAATACCTGAAGTGCAGTACAAGTGTGTCTTCCAAGCCAGAAGACACTGCAGCAGTTGCAACAGTGGGCGAAGGAGGAGTAAAAAAAAAAAAAGAAAAAGAAAGGAAAAAGCTTGGAAAGAAAAGAAACAACTTCGCCAGAGAAAAAAGCTCCAAGAATCTCAGAGATAAAGCAAAAGAAGAAATGTCCAGTCAAGTCAACGTTGTTCCCGGTGCAGCTCGTCGTCGTCGTCTCAACGGTCCGCTGCTGTCATCTGAGCTTTATGTTTCCTTTTAGACATCTTGTGCCGGTGCTGGATAGATGGATGGTGGTGGTGGTGGTGGTGGATGACATGTCAGGATTTGGATTATTGAGACGGGGGAGAACCAGGGGGGGGCGAGCTTGTCACTTTGGCGCTATATTTAGTGAGACAGCAGGAGACTCGCAGAATGAGACAGAGAGAAAGAGAAAGAGAGAGAGAGAGACAGACAGTCTATCCTGATTGGCTTTGACAGTTCGCTATATCCCCACTATGTCCGCTTCTCTCAGACAACTCAGCCTGACACACACACAAGACGAGCGTGCACAAGCAAACTGACACCCAGGCCCCGGCTTAATGCTCCGAGTGCAGAGAGGAGAGACACACACAGAGGCTGATGTGGAGCGATGCATCTCATGGGAAATGAGCGAAACACAAACAGAGGAGTGTTTACAGTCACACCTCTGAAGTGTGTATGGGCAGAGGGATGAAACACAGGCTCAGAATTTAGACAGCGTAATAAAAAGAGAATGAGGAGGACTAATAAATAGCAAGGTCACAGTGCAGCATTCAATTCAATATAGATTTGTATCTTTTTACCTGCTGAGTAAAATATATATTCACTCAAAAGAAAGAGAGGAAGAAAAAAGGGGGGGAAAAAGGCAAACGTGACGATGCATATTCTCTGCCACTAGAGGGCAGAGGTCAGTTCAACCCAGCACCACCACATCCATCCTCTAACTGAGATACAGACTTTTCAAGAAACAGAAAACAGTGGGCATTTGAGGAAAAGAAGACACTTAAAGGGATAGTTCAACATTTTGGCAAACTGGCCCATTGCCATAATCCCTATAGTCATAGCAGTAGGTTTGTTACCTTTAATTGTCGGTGCAAGCTATTTTTAGAACGGCGGAGCAGAGCCGTGAGCTGCTCAATGGGATTTCTTGGTTTCCCTCATCAAACTCATCAAATACACAATCCAACAACTCCAAAACGCTCTGGTGGACAAGTTGTGACCTGCACATTCACCACGCTATGAGATAATAACAGAACGTTACCAGACAGAGTTGTTTTAGAGGGAAATTCATGCAAAACCACTGATACGCGTTCCTGTCGGGGGAAGTTTTTCAGCAAGCAGTCTCTGCATTTCCCTCTAAAACAACCCTGTCTGGTAACGTTCTGTTATTATCTCATAGCGTGGTGAATGTGCAGGTCACAACTTGTCCACCAGAGCGTTTTGGAGTTGTTGGATTGTGTATTTGATGAGTTTGATGAGGGAAACCATTAGAAATCCCATGAGCCTCCATAGCGTACAGTAACTCTAAGCAGCTCACGGCTCTGCTCCGCCGTTCTAAAAATAGCTTGCACCGACAAATAAAGGTAACAAACCTACTGCTAAAACTATAGCGATTATGGCAATGGGCCAATTTGCCAAAAATGTTGAACTATCCCTTTTTAATGCCTCTTAGAAGGAAAATAAAAAGTGCTTCAAAGCTGCAGCTCTGTCCTGAACGAAGGTCAGGTGGTGTATCATGGGCTGAGACTGAGTTGATTTAAAGAATGAACAGGAAGTTATACAATGCTGCAACAGTCTGCCACAATAATCCACCCTGCTCCGGGGACAAAGAGGCAGAGTGCACTTTGTGTCTGGATGTATGTTTCCATGCGTGTAGGAGCAAGAGAGAGAGAGAAAGAAAGAGAGAGTGAGAGTGAGAGAGAGAGAGGAAGGGAGGCTCTTATACAAGTATAACCATTATCCACACTAACCCTCCTCTCCCATTTCCTCCCATCAGGGGAGCTTAGCAAGACAGGATTACAACCAATTACAGGCCTCCCCCGCAGAGAGGCCGAGACGCGGCTCGAGGATCATCTGTTTGTTGTGTGTATGACCCACGATGACCGGATGTGAGACCATCACTTATAGGCATTTAATCAACGATAAGAAGAAGACTCAAGGAAGGATCAAAAAAACCGAAACATAAAACAACACGTGAAGCAGATTTGTGGCCGTCATCGGCTCGAATACACAAATATACAAATATAACGCTCAAACAATGGGAACAATGGGATGTGCACACACACACGCTATAGGCAGGTGCATCTGGGTCATGCAGGTGTCGTTAAAACTGTCTTATTGTGCAGGTTATTAAGAGGAAACTCACCAGAATTTTTTAGGCCTTCCAATTCGGAAAGGGGAGCACGGCATTTTTGTTGTTGAGTTGTTCCCTTAAAGTTTTAGCCTGTCGGGAGATTTTTAACCCACTGCTCTAAATTTCCAGTCACATCCTGTTAGAAACTTACAGCACCTGGAGGAAGATTTTGACTTTGATTCTTCCAAAGTTTGTAGAGCATACAGTATGTTTGTTTTTTTTTCTCTTTCTTTATCTAACTTTTGTCCTTAGGGCTAAACATAGCAGAGGATCCTCTCTCTAAAAAAAAACAAAAAGAAAAAGGAGCTGTTTGTGAAACATCTGATGCCACTTTCGCTGTCGAAATTGATCTGTCCTGCTGAGCATGAACACTGATGATTATGTGATATCATTCAAGTTCTATTAGCACAGTGGGAAGGTTGAGGTTCCTCCAGATTCATCAAGCTGTGGTATTCCTCGGCGGAGAGGACCAAGTGTCATTCTGCTGCTCAACACCAAATGCATTTTCTCCTGCAGACGTCGCATTGTGCTGCTGCTGCTGCTGCTGCTCTCTTCTTACTCTTCCTGTCACGTCACCTCATCCACTCACTTCCTTTATCCTTCTTCCTCCTCTTCTCTTCCCGCTGCTGTTTTATATCCTCTTTTAGATTCTCCTCTTCATCTTTTACATCCCGCCAGCGTCTCTTGTCTTCTTCTCCTTCTTTACCTTGAGGTGCGGTATGTATGTTGCAGCCGTACTGTAGCCCGACACTCAATCTGCAGTCTCTGCAAACAAGCCTCAGTCACTGCTGAATAAAAAAAGAGGAGGCCTGGCTGCTAAAAGAGATCCTCCTTGTATCTGTATTCCAGAGGGAAGGAGCGATGATACTGCAACGAAGCAACTGTTTAACCTGCTGCAGTCAGACAGAGGAGGAGGAGGAGAAGGAGGGTGGGGGGTTTGAGGGCCAGACTTTCGTGCATGGCACCACACCTAAAGCTTTTTTTTTCAGAGATGGAGAGGATCGTCTATATCTGCAGTGGCACGAGGTGTGCACACTGGGCTCCCTGCCTGTCTGCACGTGCCACACACACACAGCAGTAACTCAACCTTGCCAGCACTGCAGAGATGGCAGCGTGGACTGACTGGGTGTCTGTTTCCCTCTCCACTGCTGCCCATCTGCTGCTGCTCCTCTTCTACCTTTTTATTGGCACATTCATCTTACTTACACTCTACTCAGCGGACTGATTCACACATTTAACACCTACAAGGCCAGTCTGAGGCAGTGACACTGAACGCCACTCCAGAGACTGCTGTAATCCAAGGTGATAAATAGAATAAAATAAAATAAACTCCTTTTTCTGCAACTTAAAGGCCGATTTAGTGCCTACACTGCAAAACTCAAAATCTTACAGAGAATATTTGTCTTCTTTCTCGTCAAAAATGTCATTTCTAGTCAAAACAAATCTCATTATACTTAAAATAAGTCTCACCACATTTAAAAAGTAGCTTGTTTTTAGACACTTTGCAACTTCTTTCAAGCATATTTTCTCTTGAAATATGTAGAAAAATCTGATAGCGGGGCAAGTTTTTCTTTCTTATTACAAGCACAAAAACCTGCTTTCACTGGCAGATTTTTCTACTTATTTTAAGTAAAAATTAGTTTGAAACAAGTGAAAATGATCTAAAAACAAGTACATATTTGGGTGATGAGTCTTATTTTAAATGGAAAGAGATTAGTTTTGACTAGAAATGACACATTTTGACAAGAAATAAGTGAGTTTTTGCAGTGTAGCTGCTGCTCTGTCATGATTTACACTGCAATGGCAAAAAGAAATAGCAACAGAATAACTCACCATATGCTTCTAGCCTTGGAGAAAGTCTTGTCCACCCTGAAAAAAAAGAAAAAAGAAACAGAGAGATCGGCTCTTATTATCAGTGCTTATTTACATCAAATTAAAAACTGAATGCCATGACATTCTGGTTGTTTTTGTTGCCAGGAGGAAATCGCCAGAAATCCTAACCATGATACCAACAAGGTGAGGAAATCAATCAGTCAATAACCCAAAGACATGACACCAGGAGGCACATGACCAAATTCTGCACTTACTAAGAGTTTCCACGCTCTTATCATCTAAGTTTACTCAGACTAATTTAGGTGTGGAAAGTGCAGAGGGATAATGGACCGTCCTCTCCACTCTACTACTCTAAAAAGTCCAGTGAACTGAGAGAGGTTGGTTATATTATATGCAGTGGGTTGGGTTACCCTGAAATAACTCCTGCCATCTGTTGAAGTAGCATTTCCAAGGATGAAAGGATGATTACTGTGAGACAAAAACTATTCTTATCTTTATTTGAATCTGCGCTTTACGAGGCTCATTACTCACCGGCGGTCGCAAAATAAACTATCGCCTTGTTCTCAAGTCGCTCTGGATAAACAGATTTGAGTCGTAATAATGACTGGAAACAATAGCCAGATGATGCAGTGAGTGGTGGGAGCTCCACTGATAGGTAATAATGCAGGATGCTGTTTCTGCCAATAGATGGCACTGTGTGTGTGTGTGTGTGTGTGTGTGTGTGTGTGTGTGTGTGTGTGTGTGTGTGTGTGTGTGTGTGTGTGTGTGTGTGTGTGTGTGTGTGTGTGTGTGTGTGTGCAGACTAAAGGAAATATCTGGCAGGTGAGAGTCACGACAAACTGCCACATCAAACACTGAACCCCCCTCTCCCCCTCGCCCCAGTCCCGACAGGGTGTCAACAACCTCACACACCAACAGGACCAGATACTTTTCACCTGGCTAATCAGGGAAAACATCACAGTCTTTTTTCTTTCTTTTTTCTGTGATCAAATGTTCTTATTTATATCTTCTTTTTCTTTTCTTTTGGCATCAACAGTTATGTCAAATAAGCTTTACAACATAGGGGAGACCGGGGATGGTTGTAACATCATCACTTTCACCAATACGGGATAACATGAGAGTTATGTGATCAATATGATGTGTACACACTCACTCCCTGACATTGCATGTGAATTTGCATGGCTGTGTCAATAAGTGTGTAGGTTTTACAGCCAAAAAACTTTTTTTTTTTAGGTCAGAAACTAATATTTTGGACCAAGTCTACACTGCAAAAACTTGAATATCTTACCAAGAATATTTGTCTTATTTCTAGTCAAAATGTAATGTCTAGTCAAAACAAATCTCATTATACTTAAAATAAGACTCATCACATTAAAAAGTAGCTTGTTTTTAGACACTTTTGACTTCTTTCTAGCATATTTTCACTTGAAATAAGTAGAAAAATCTGATAGTGGAGCAAGTTTTTCTTCCATATTACAAGCACAAAAAAACTTGCTTTCACTGGCAGATTTTTCTACTTATTTCAAGTGAATATTTGTTTGAAACAAGTGAAAATGATCTAAAAATAAGTGAATTTTTAGGTGATGAGTCTTATTTAAAGTGGAAAGAGATTAGTTTTGACTAGAAATGAGACATTTTGACAAGAAATAAGACAAATATTCTTGGAAAGATTTTGCAGTGTACATTTTGACTAGTATCGATACCGTTGAAGTTTGAATTAGGTAACTTGTATAAGATGAAAGAGCAGGTTCTTGGGTGAAATATGAGTCATTTCATCAATGTTTATTTCAAACCACCATGTTGGTCCAGCTGGTCAAACAATGGCTGACAGGGGTGGGGATGGTTGTAACACCTTTTACCTTTGTTGTTCTATTAAGTGTCAGTGTCACTAACTGTCAACCATCTTTCCTGGAATTATACATGAATTATTAGCTGCTTCTGACCTCTTGCTGAAGGTTTCCATTCATACATGTTCACCTTTCATCTGTAGCTATTATCAGAAGATGTTCTAGAACACTAACGTTACAAAAAGTAACACCATCACTAACGCCGGGTATTTTTTACCCGATATAATATACCCATAAAAAAATATTTCTCACCAAAGTATATTAAAATACAACAATACATGGCAAATTGAAGTACACTTCCTTAATTTTCCACTGTACAATGTTTCACAAAATGAAAAAAAGGTATCATGGTGACCCTATAAAAAAATGTCCAAAATTTTTGATTTTTTTTTGTTTTTTTAACAAAAACTTCCTTAAAAAAAAACTAATGGAGCTGGGACTTTGTCCTTCAGACCACCCATTTGTGGGACATTTGAGCCTTATTTGGTGGAGTAAAAAGAAAAAAGAAGAATTTTCAGCATCACCAGAAATGGTCGCCAGATTTAGATACATAAACACTAACGTCGGGTGAAATCCACCCGAACATGTGCCTGCTGAAAAAACTAGGGATGGGAGCAGGGTAACATGCCTACCTTCAATGACGTCAGTGAGCAGTATGAAGCTACCCAGGGACCCATGAAACTCAGACAACAGCAACATAATGAAAATTATGAAACAATAATTTCATGGGTGAAAATCACCCGACGTTAGTGTTCTAGGGTTAAGAAGCTTTCTAATGTTAGCATCCACACCACTGACACTGTTCTTCATTTAACCGTCAGTGATGAGTTATTTTTGTTCATACTGAACCACAGAAAGATGCTTTAGTGTTGGAACATGCACGATAAACTTACATAGATGCATGTTTTTTTTTTGCTTTGGTCTCAGTTTTTAGTTTTTAATTTCACTGTTACAATTGACCCCAGGTTGTGTTAGAACCTATACCCCGGTAGTGGGGCAGGTTGTAACAGTGGCACTCCTTGCATTTGACATCAAGTTGTGAATTATTTGATATACTTTGAGAAGTTTAAGGCACTGCTATTTGTAGTGGATAAATGAGGGTACAGGTGTCAAAATTTGAGAGCCCTACCATGAACACTATGCAAGTTATGGGAGCTGAGACAAAAAGTGTTACAACCATCCACGGTCTCCCCTACACTTACACATACCCCATGGCAAGATTAATAAGAATTAGACAGAGAAAGCTGCAATACATGGTGTTCGTTTGGAGTCCTACAGTACATCTTGCAAGTCTGGTTTTGATTTGATCTGCTGCCATGTGCCAAGATAAGATATTCTGTTCCTTTGCATTATGGATTCGGGCTGTAGATATTTCCAAATAGATAATAATATGAAGAAAAGTCAAATACCAATGAGAGATGTTAAGCGTGTGCAGTGGTTTCCATCTTTTCACAGTCTTAAACGCACATTCACACACACATTCACACAGCTTCTGTTGAAGAGCAGCTTTTCTCTACCTCACCCTTCTCGGGGACAGAGTGGTTATTTGACACTGAAAACTGCTGTCCAGGCAGGGTGTGACTCACGGCTGCAGGCCTGTCGCTGGTGATAGCTGGTGGTGGTGGTGACACGGGAAGATGGGAATGTGAAGCATGTGTCTCAGCTGCCTCTGGTGCCGTTTGCTGACCTCTCCGCGCACAAACAGCAGAAACAAAATACATAACTCAAACAAAACCAAAAAGCTATTGTGTTGATTTTGTCTCATATGACTCCTATTCATCATCCCTCAAGCCACATTTTGGGGCGTCTTCACCATTGCCCGCACCCTGTACAGACAGACAGACCTCAGACCTCTCACTCATCTTTCCTAGGACATAATCAGCTTACATGACACAGCACAGCAGCAACCGAAGGATCAAATAACCAACTCTCTGACTGGAGCGAGGTGTCACTTTTTCTGCATTAGAAATATGGGTAAAAAATAAATAAAAAAAGATTAAAAGTCTAGAGCCAGGGTGATTGCATGCTCATAATTTTTTTTTGCTATTGCTACGTAGCTCAGAAGTTAGCATCAAAAGCTTCAGACTTAGTTCCTTTACTCACCAAGATCTGTTTCCAGAAAACAACGCCAGATTTAACTCTTCTTCTTCTTCTTTTCCAGTGAAACCAACACGCTAAGCAGCAGTAAGCCCCAGTCTGTCCTGTTGCTCTCTCTCTGCAGCCTCCAATCCAACCTGCCCTGAAGACTCCTACTAATAGCACTAATTATAGGACGTATTGTATCATAAAGACAACTATAGCAGCCGAGGCTCTTGTCAAGTGACAATCAGCACCATCCGCGACAGAGAAAAACACAGTAATAGCCGCTCTAACATGCATGTATAATGGGTGTCATCCATGCTAGCAGCTTCACTCTACAACAAAGCTACTGGACAATATTGAAATCTGTAACTGAGGGCATGGAAAGTCAGATGATCGCTGAAGTTACTGATATTCTTCCTGAGGGGAACATGAATGTTTGAACCTAAACACAACACTAAAAAACTTCAAACCACAAACGTGTCTAGAGGCAAAGTCAGGGGATCTATACTGGATATTTGTTATATAGCCTACACTGCAAAAACTCAAAATCTTACCAAGAATATTTGTCTTATTTCTAGTCAAAACAATCTCATTATACTTAAAATGAGACTCATCACATTTAAAAAGTAGCTTGTTTTTAGACATTTTTACTTCTTTCAAGGATATTTTCACTTCTGAATACAATCTGATACTGGGGCAAGTTTTTCTTTCTTATTACAAGTACAAAAAAACTTGCTTTCACTGGCAGATTTTTCTACTTATTTCAAGTGAAAATTTGTTTGAAACAAGTGAAAATGATCTAAAAACAAGTTAATTTTTAGGTGATGAGTCTTATTTTAAGTGGAAAGAGATTAGTTTTGACTAGAAATTAGACATTTTGACAAGAAATAAGACAAATATTCTTGGAAAGATTTTGAGTTTTTGCAGTGTATATCTGTTCTCTGGGGACCATGAATGTCCTCAGACCATTTTATGACAGTCCATTCAACACTTTCAGTCTGGACCAGCAGGTATTTCCAACCCTGAAGTCATGTCTCAAACATGGTCAGACGACAGAATGAGTTTCTGTTCTCATTCATGAAAAGCCGCCTCTTATAGGAAATACTCAAGTAAAGAAAAAAATGTAAGGAGTCGAACTTCTTCTTTTTCTGTGAGAAATTCTCAAAAGATAAATGAAAGCCCCACAACTTCCTCCTTCTGAGAAAACAGTGCTGGTGAGAGGAAACAAGCTCTGGTGGGGTTTGTTTGTTCACTATAGGCTACAGTGAGTGGAGTCACGGGCCGACAGACTTTGTGTTGTTACAGTATATAGTCGTCGTCGCCTGATTCACCACGAGATCGCTCATCGTCGTTAACCTCCGAGACTCCTTGTGACATTATAATGACAGTGAGAGAGAGAGAGAGAGAGAGAGACTCGGAGGTGGTGCAGCTCCATGCATCTCAGCGGTGACTTCACTGAGCCTGACAGACGTGTGTGTGTGCAGTTAAGTGGAATACACACTGGTGCTTACAGAGAGAGAGAGCCAAAATACTTAAGGGGCCTGTCGACTCACTGCAAAGCCGAGTGTGAGGGGGGTGAGGAGGGGGTGGAGGGGTGGCAAAAGCTGTTTTCATATGTGCTGCATCACTAAGAATAACATTTTCTAAACCTCATCCTGTGCTGCTCACCCCTTTCTCAGGTTTCATGGAATTCCCATAAAGTGAAATCAACGCGGGCGTGTCCAGATTATTGGATAAACGCTCCAAACTCAGGGGAGAAAAAAACCAATACAGGACATTTGCGATAAAGCAAAACACACTGCAAAAACTCAAAATCTTTCCAAGAATATTTGTCTTATTTCTTGTCAAAATGTCTAATTTCTAGTCAAAACTAAACTCATCACCTAAAAATGAACTTGTTTTTAGATCATTTTGATTTGTTTCAAACGTATTTTCACTTGAAATAAGTAGAAAAATCTGCCAGTGAAAGCAAGATTTTTGTGCTTTGTAATAAGAAAGAAAAACTTGCTCCACTATCAGATTTTTCTACTTATTCCAAGTGAAAATATGCTTGAAAGAAGTAAAAATTGTCTAAAAACAAGCAACTTTTTAATGTGATGAGTCTTATTTTAGGTATAATGAGATTTGTTTCGACTAGAAATGACATTTTGACTAGAAATAAGACAAATAGTCTTGGTAAGATTTTGAGTTTTTGCAGTGCAGAAAACGAGAGACCCCAGAGATGAGACCTTGTAACAACACACTGCGACAGATAAAGGATCAATTTGTTAAGATTATAAAACGTGTATGTGTATGATGTATGTCCTCCTTCTTTTCTATGCTAAGCTTCTTACAATCTACACACTTGTACAAATATTATACTTGGCTGACATCTTGGTATACACCCTAAAGAAACTATCCTCAGATAAGGGGACGAGAAAAACGAATACGAGATCCACAGTGTTTTCCATAATATCTCTCTCAACGTCTTATTATTAAAGTGTCAACTGGGAGAGAGCGAACCTGGACCGAGCAGAGCAGGACAGCTCGACAGATAAAGAAGAAGCAGAAGAGCTGACAACAGCGAGCCGTAAAAAAAAACAAAAAAAACAACAACTCTGAGCCTTATCAGCAAGACAAAGAATACTCTGTCCCTCTCCGGGAGAACAACGGGTGGAGTGGACAAAAGTAGGCTATGACAAATTTGCTTGTGCTAATGAATTTGTGGGTTATATGACTCATATTTGCCCGGTGAGAACAGAGTGTATAACCTCATTTTATTTAATTAATGTTTTTTATTAAAACAAAAAAGTCAAGTGGTGCATTCAGGAACGTGACAGGAGGATTTACAGTCTCGTTCAGTCTTTTTTTTCATGTTTCCTCTTCATTCTCAGCTAGGTATCAAGTACTAGTCGGTTGCCATGGATACGGTCATCAGCACGATGAGGAGGATGAGGAGGCCCAAAAAGGCGAGAGAGGCGTCTTATTAAGAAACCCTGGCGGCCCATCACCGTGTCAGCAGTCGTGCCACTTCACAATTAGTCCTTTCAACTTAATCTGACTTGAAGTGCGCCCCTTCATTTTTTCCCTCCTCCTCCTCCTCCTCCTCCTCCTCCTCCTTCTCCTCCCGTTGCTAAAAAACTTTGAAACATTTTTCCTCTTCTCTCTCTCTTCAGAAGTGAGCCGATCGAGGCCTGTGTGTGGCGCGCACATGAAGTCAGCAACACACAACAACAACAACCTGCTCATGGCAAGTAGGTCACCGAGGAAATCCAGCTTAAAGCAAACAAGTTTGTTGTTTAGCCACCGATCTGCTGCAGCGCTAATTCTACATCTGAAATGTACAAATCACACACACACATACATACACACACTCTCTCTCTAAACTTAGGTATAATTTCCACTGGAGACCAACACACCCATGAACAAATTATCTTAAAATGCCTATGACCGTACCTGGAAGATCAACTCCTAGACCAACACAGCCTTTCACTGTGTCACCTTTTAAAATGTTTGCCGTGTTATATTTCTTTCCTTATATTCATGTTGCTCCGCTGTTTTAAAATGAGAGCCATTTGTATTAAAGCAGAAGTAAGCAATATTTTTGTGTTAATATAAGTCTTAAATAGTTATATCTTCCGACAGCAATCACTTATATAGAGTGTTTGGTCTGAAACATGGGTCTGTCAGTCACTCTGCTCTGCTCTGAGCTGAGGAGAAAACTTTTCTTGTATCCTACAAGTTTTATCCAATGAGGAGAGAGAACGGCATGCAGGGCTGTGTGTGCAGCCAAGGGATGCGCCTGAATGTGGTGACGTAGGGACGAGGACCAATAGATCCATGACGAGGGCGGGGGCTGCTAACTCCATCGGCTGACAAGACGTTATGGTGCGTTCAGGGCAACCCGTAACTTGTGTTTTTCCGACCTGTGAAGTCGTACCAGTTCGATCTTTCACAGGTAAAACAGGTCGGAAAAACACGAGTGGGTTGCCTGGAACGCTACAAAGTCGTAAGTTGTGACTTGAAGCTGTAATTTACGGTTTCAAAAGCCTGCCTGGAACGCAGCATTAGCCAAAACAACCGGATCGCTTACTTCTGCTTGAACTAATGTTGTGGATATATACCATGATCCAGGAACGCAGCTTGCACAGACATTATTCCTCTTCCCTACAGCTACAATAAATTCTGGTGGAGTCCCAGTCGGTCTGAAACACCCATTTCACCCAGCACGAGTTAATAAGAACATGCTGACTTGACTTCTTTTTTGTTGCTGCCCAGTTTAATTAATACTCTCTAAACAGCACAGAGGTAAAAAAAAAAA
The DNA here is from genome assembly GCF_905171665.1 of Trachurus trachurus. Lineage (NCBI taxonomy): Eukaryota > Metazoa > Chordata > Actinopteri > Carangiformes > Carangidae > Trachurus > Trachurus trachurus. The sequence goes on along the minus strand of NC_139901.1, from coordinate 30,153,400 downwards.
AAAAAAAAATAGTATCATGCAGCCTTCGCACACATTTGATTCAACATTTGGGACGTACTGGTAAAGCTAGATTAGCGTTGCTTTAAAAACTCACACTAACTTGAAAAGTTTATAGAGCAGCAGTGCATGAAAACTCCTCCTAAAATAATGTCAACATTGCTGTGGCACTATAGGGGAAAAGTCAGGAGATCAACAGTCAGTATAGGATTAACCCTCAGGGGGAAGACGAGTGTCTCTGCTAAATTTTCATGCCAATCCATCATATAATTTGTTGAGACAGTTCGGTCTGGACCAGATTAGTGCCACGACTGATCAACAAACCGACATTTGTTCTGCACAAAGAAGAAAGGTGGTGGCGATCTGTTGATTCTGAATAAGCTCCTTTTTTTATCACATCAACACATATTCTTCGCTATAAACCGTTCAGATTGCACTGGATATGGTCATTTAAAAAAAAATAAAAAAATCTCCTTGAGCAACACTGAACTATTTCTTTATAAATATCACTTGGGAGTTGCAAAAAGAAACACTGTCAAACAATAGTGAACGTGACCAGATCTTGACTGTATCGTGCATCTGAAGCCCAGTGTGGGCTGAATGAGCCCATTGACAGAGGAAAGAGCATGAAGTGGCTGAATGTCCTCATTTAGCAACAGTACAGTAGGATACAGTGTGTATGAAGGCACACACACACACACACACACACACACACACATCGCTGTTTGACTATATTTGTGCAACTCTGTCACTGACATAATGCTTTTTACACTTTTTACTCAAACATTCACAACTGAATATCCAACTCCAACAGTAAAAACTTAAAAACAACCACTTTACCCGATGGTCCCCACAAAGCTGTTACACCGACACATGTAAGGTCCCCATAAGTATCGTCAGAGTTTCAGACCTCGCAAATACAGTAAAACAAACACACACACAGGTACCACAGATGTGCTGACTGTTGAATGCTGCAATGTCTATTACATAACCAAACAAACAAACACGATGTGTTTTTTGTTTTGTTTTTGTCACTGTCACTGTCAGGATCGTTTTTCTTTTCCTTTGTGATGGCCTGTAACTCAATGTGGTTTTGTCTTCAGAAAGTTCCCGTTGGAAGGCATAAAAAACATTTTTCTGGTCTTCCATTTATCAACAGATTGGCTATTTTCCAATATATATAACACTTATATGAGAGCCAAAGTCATCATAACATACTTAATTATTGTTGGTATATTGCTGTTAGTTGCTGATGTTTAGTATATTTTGGATGACTACTATAGGCCTTTAGTGGTAAAGTGTGCCTTTATGGTAATGATCAATTAGCTGTAACTCACAGAAGAAAAAGGGTATTTGCACAAAACTTCACATGTATAGCTTCAAAACACCTAAGTACAACTTTTCACATTGAAAAAAATAAAAATCCCTTGGTTGACTATAGGGAGATATTCAATGAAACACAAGTTTTCACAAGCGATTTTAGTTTTTTTGTGAAATATGGCATGCAAATGGGACTTTACACTGCAGCAGATAAAATGGCAGGTTTTCCTGAATCATATGATGTTACTACCAGAAAAAATAAGCTCAAAATTGGTAAAAAATAAATAAATATTCAAGGCGTTTTTAGGTCTGTGTAGGCTTTTAATTAATGTTTTTAATGTCATTTAAACAGTGTATTTAGTGCAGGATTCAGTACTTTTTATTGGAGGTTTCTGAGTCTATCTCCTTGTTTTCTGTTGCTACTACTACTGTACAGGTGTGTCTGTTTTCTTATCTGTTCTCCATCTGTAACGAACTTATGTGTCAATACAAACTCAAGGCAGGATTGTCATCAGAGAACGACTGGATGATGTTATTATAGCCACGGTTATTGTTGCCAGAGTCCGGTTAGATAGTGACTCACTGTACCTGTTCATTCGACAAAAAAAATATTTGCGGCACATTCTTTGTCAAGACAAGACACACGGAGCTACGGGTGAACTGGAGAGATGTAGAACAGGTGATAGCGAAGGTATTCATTTACACGTTAGCTGTTGTCTCTATACTGCACCATAGTCAACTCAACCACCTTTTTCTGTCTTTTTGGTGTTGTTTTCTGCACCATTTGTTAAGGAGTTACTGTGTTATGAAGCATGAAGGTGCCGCAGCAGGAACACACCTGTTTGGAGCAGTCGAGGCCGGACACTTTCAAAATGCACGACCGTGATTAAACAACCTTTATGTTTTTTTTATCCTTTCATCAGGGCGAAGTTAAGTTAACGATCTGATCGTCTGCTCCGTGAGCATTAGATAATTAACTGTGGCTCGACCCAACCCTCCCCCCGTCCCTCCCTCCCCATGTCTTCCTTGTAGATGGGTTGCTATTGTGAATATGAATGTGAATGTCAAAGTAAATATGCAAGGTGAACTGACTGAGTAGGCAATGAAGAGCCCTCTGGTTGCCCTACATCTCCTGTTTGTTTTGCCACTGCCCTTGGAAAGGTGCTTGAATGGCCTCCTGTTCTCAAGTAGCGCTGCCTTGCAGTCTAATCATCTTTTGTCATGCAAACATTTGCTTTGGTCAAACAAAAAGACCCTCTCCCCTTCTGTGTTGTTTTCCTGTTGTCAGCGTTCAATACAATACGCTTTAGACTAATGATGATAATCAAAAAATCTGAGACAAAAACTAGGTGTAAGATTAGCTCACACCCAACAGCTGGAGCCACAACCTGCACAAAACAATCTGTCCATGACTCATAATCTTTCATTCACATGTTATCGGGGGGTCATTCATCATCTTCTGCTCCGACACCTTCTCCCTATAACGAGTGTTTATTCTCTAAAACAACACATTGACACGTTTAAAATCAGCAGACCAGGGAATGCCATCTATACATCTACAACAACATGATGGGGGCTTTCCAAACCCTGTTGTTTTTGAACGTGACTGACCTGCATTTCTGTCTCTGGGAGACGACAACATACAGAATCATTGTTCACGTTGCCTGAAGGACTCGTCACTGAGGCAGCTGCCGGGAGATCATCGAGTTCCTCTTAGACACAGGTCGTCACTGTGTTTATTTCATGGTTGCATGGGGGATATATGGGGTGATATCCACTGTGAGCTGCTCAGAAATACGTACAGTATCTCTCATGTGACAACAGATGTGTTTTCTTAAAAGTAGAAGGAATACTTAAGTGTCACCAAAACGGATATGAAAGCTCGGTGTTGCGACATCACGGCCACATTTGTCTAAGGAACATTTCTGCTGCCAAATCCCAGCATCCAACACTGCCAGTAAAAAAAAAAAAGTAATATCTTGAAAAGCTTAAAGAACTGTAAACCTCACACACAGCAACTCAAATTAATTGGCAGCCTCATTCATAGTTGATGCCAAAATTAAAAAGCGTGTCAAAAGAAAAGACAGATCTGCAGAGAACAGAGGGGCTGCGTTTCTTTCGCTGAATGCCAATGGGATGCAGGGGGGGGCAGAGTGTATTACAGATCACCCGCTGATGTGAGCAATCACACTGACCTATCGAAATGCCAAGAACAACGGCTGCTGCTGAACACGAAACAGAAAAGCAACTTGTTTGCTTCATAGTAGAGAGTTGATCTCTGTTGCCCTCGGAGTGTTTAACTGTCAACACTTCAACTGCCCCATTGTGGTATAAAACAATAGACCATTAAAAAAGTGCTGAAACACTACTGGGAACCGATTACTTCTTCGGTATGTTTGCTGGGAAAGAATAAAAAATCTTAAGTATACACGCATCAATTATCATTTTTATTGGAAACTACTATATTCCTTGCATAGTTGCTTGTTGACAAAGTTTTGAAAATTCAGTTGACCTTTGGTGCAGAAAAGATCCTCAGGGCAACTCAAGCAATTAAGTAAAACTAATTAATTAAAAGTGTACTGAACACCACTAGGGGGGGGGCTGTCTGTCTAGAGACCTGACACTCCAAACACACAGTGCAATACTACGATTCAATACCTCAGCTTGAGTTATATTAAGCCAGAAGTATTGCCAAAACCAAACAAAGCAACTTATTTAACAACCAATGCAACTGTCAACGCTCACTATGACTCTCTGGAAGCTAATCAAGTGCAATTGAAGTAAATAATTTACTTTTCTTCCAGGAAACTGTGGCTCTATGAAATAAAGCATTATCAGAGTTATCTCACTCGGAGTTATCTCACTTGTGAATGCACTTCCTAGCAATAATTAATGCGTATCACTTGTTCTTCTGGCACCACTTGGACACCCGCCCAGTTAATGTCAGTTACTACTCTGGCTATACTAAACCCTAGAAACTGCTGCACAGCCCACCCTGCCTCTAAACTACTGTAGTGTCTGCACAAGCTGTTAGCTGTTATATTCCCAGACTTTCTTCAGGCTTCCTTCCAGCACACGTCCTGGGGTAAAAAGGCAGTGAGGCATGTAGTTGCATCGGGGCACCTGTTCACCTTTTGACCATTAAAAAGAAAGAAGGAAAAAAAAGGCTGTGCTGACTGCGTGTCTGGAAAGTCTGAAGTGGGCCACACAAATACAAATACATACTGCACTGAACTGTGCAGTGTTTATCTGTTTCTATTTGAAATAAACTGTAAATTATGAGATATCAGAGGAAAGCAAGAATGTAAGTTAATCACACATGAAACAAGTATGCAGTTGTTTCTACTGTATGTTTTCTTATATGACTGACAGCACATATGCATAGTATACACAGCATGCACAGTCCACACCAACACTTTCCTGTAACCTGAACCCTGTGTAACTTTTCTCTCTGTCGATTTTGTCGCCTTATCTTGTTTATGCTTCTCTGTTTGATACCTCGTCATGACGGTTCAGAACGCAGCCCGTAATAATGATGCAGCAACAGCAGCATTACAGAGTCCAGTTTATAATAATAATAGTAGGTAAAAACCCCGAAAAAACAGAAACAGAAACAAAAATGTCAAGTTGAGACATTCATAAAGCTGTCACGGTGGGATTGATGGGAAACAAGCAGGCAGAGATACAGACAGAGAATCTGCACAGTCATCAAACAGGGGAGACAGAGACAGACACAAACAAACACTCACACTCATACAAATGTGAGCTGTGCTGAGGTTTTCCTGCTTCTCATTATTATTATTATTAATATTATTATAGGAAATTCATTCTTACCCTCCATAGGCTCCAAAAGTGAAACTCCTCTTTCTCTGCGGCATACCGGCTAATGGATAGCAGTGAGTCAGTCAACTCAGAGCTGAATGGAGCCAGCACTTGTGTCACTTACGCTGACTGAGCATGTGTGTGTGTGCATGTGTGTGTGTGTGAGTGAGAGAGAGAGAGAGAGCGTGTGTGTTTGTATGCTTTGCCTGATGTATGAGTTCCACTCCCCCAGCCTTGGCTAACATGCCCTGCCTCTTCCTCAGTCGCACGCCTCCTTCACAAACAGGGGGGAGAAACGGCGAGAGGATGAGGAGAGAGGATGCAGGAGGGGAGGAGGGAGGGAGGGAGGGAGGGAGGGGAGGGAGGGAGGGAGGGGTCTGGCTGCTGCTGCTGACCATGCCCGTCTCCCAGGGAACCAACGCTGTCATGCACCAAGTTCAGGGAGGTGTTTACCAAAATCCTCAAAAACCCACACACACTGAGAATCATGGTCAGTTTAAAACCCTCCTGGTGCCCTGCTGGGTCAAGGAAGGAGGGATGAAAGGAAGGAAAGAAGGAAGGAAGGAAGGAAGGAAGGAAGGAAGGAAGGAAGGAAGGAAGGAAGGAAGGAAGGAAGGAAGGAAGGAAGGAAGGAAGGAAGGAAGGAAGGAAGGACAAAGGGAAAGAAGGAAGGAAGGAAGGACAAAGGGAAAGAAGGAAGGATAAAGGGATAGAAGGAAGGAAGGAAGGACGAAGGGAAAGAAAGAAGGAAGGAAATAAGGATAAAGGGATAGAAAGAAGGAAGGAAATAAGGATAAAGAGATAGAAGGAAGGAAGGAAGGACAAAGGGAAAGAAAGAAGGAAGGAAGGAAGGAAGGAAGGAAGGAAGGAAGGATAAAGGGATAGAAGGAAGGAAGAAAGGATGGATAAAGGGAAAGAAGGAAGGAAGGATAAAGGGAAAGAAGGAAGGACGGAAGGAAGGAAGGAAGGAAGGAAGGAAGGAAGGAAGGATAAAGGGATAGAAGGAAGGAAGGAAGGAAGGACAAAGGGAAAGAAGGAAGTAGGGATAAAGGGATAGAAGGAAGGACGAAGGGAAGGAAGGAAGGAAGGAAGGAAGGAAGGAAGGAAGGAAGGAAGGAAGGAAGGAAGGAAGGAAGGAAGGAAGGAAGGACAAAGGGAAAGAAGGAAGGAAGGACGGAAGGAAGGAAGGATAAAGGGATAGAAGGAAGAAAGGAAGAACGAAGGGAAAGAAGGAAGGAAGGACAAAGGGAAAGGGAAGGACAGATTGGGTCAAAGAAGTAAGGACGAAGGGAAGGAAGGAAGGGAGGGAGGGAGGGAGGCAAAAAGAATTGTGGAAAGAAGGAAGGGAAAAGGGAAGGAAAGAAAGATGGAGGGAGGGAACAGACCAGGTGAACTGGATCAAAAGAGGAAGGAAGAAGACGTAGGACGAAGGGAAGGAAGGAAGGAAGCCAGGGGAAAAGGATTGTGGAAAGAAGGAAGGGAGAAAGGAAGGAAAGAAAGAAGGATGGAGGAAGTGAACAGACCCAGAAGGACGACAGGAGGGTTAAAAAAAAAAAAAAAAACAGCTTAAGGCGAAACACTCTTCAGTCTTGCAACACTAGTTCTCAGTCTCTCACCGCCGCTGGACGACAGCTGGTCAAACAAGCTGCAGTCGTCACACAAACACTTCATCATTCTTCACTAAACGTCCCAATCACAGAGCAGCCGCTGCCCTGGGTTAGCATACTGTAGCTGACGACCTTTGAACACGTTTCTTTCTTTCTAATCTTCTTGATCATTCATCTCCCTCCCTTCTTTCTTTTCTTTTGTAAACCCATCACCTCTGGTATGCACAACAACAAAAAGCACAAGGTTAAGGTACTGTAGCAGCAGCAGCACAGCAGCACCACCACGGTTTCCCTGCTGCTGCTGCTGCTGCTGCTGCTGTGTTACCATTGATTAAACAGAGCAAATAAAACGTCTGGACACGGAGACTCTCACTTGTATCAGGTGATAAACTGGCAACAACAACAACAACAACAACAACACATTAAGCTGCCGTGGAGACGTCTATCTGCCATCTGATAGACACTCACCTCCAAAGCATGTGTGCTATGTCGCATGCAACAGACTGCTCTTATCGTTGGTCAAGTGTTACACAGGGTGGAGTCAAGGTACTTTATTATACTCATTTTATACTAAAACTGAGGCAGTATACTTGGAATAAACTATATTTTATATACTTAAGAAAAGTATAGTGAAGTATACTTGGCTTATACTGAAAAGTATAAAGCAGGGCCGGCCCTAGGATTTTGGTGGCCCCCTAAACAAGATTTTTGTTTGTGGCACCACTCTAAGCGCAAACACCAAATCACTGGTTAAAACTGAATACAGACGTGTTTATGCCCTCTGAGGTTCGGGGCCATTTCTCGACTTTTACATATTTTCTTAAATGTATCTTTTTAAGACACTTGCAGATGTAACAATACTCAAGTGTTTTATGTCTAAATATTAGAACCTCCGCTGTAAGCACACTGAGGCCAATTTGTCCTAGAACACTGTATAAAGAAATAATTTAGGCCAAATGCTGGAAATTTGAGGTCTGCTTTTTGAAAAATGTCAAATCCCTTGTGAAAACACTCCTTCAGTCATGAGAATGAACTGTTTTGGCGCTTGAAATAGGATATGAATACAGTAATAGATAAGTGTAGAAAACAAGTCTAAAATGAAATTTTGTAAGGTTGCTTTTTGAGCACAAATGTTGTCATTCTGCCGTTCTATTTTCACCAAATGTCTCAAATGTGAGATAAAAGAAGTTGAATATTGACTTCAAATGACATATAAAGCCTATAAAGTATACTTCTATGAACTTAAAATGTTCAAATTTAGTCAGAAGAATTGCTATACTTATACTCAAGCATACCTAATAAAATGAACTTCAACTTTTTGCTATGAAAGTTTTCAGTCAGTGAGTTATAATTTCACCACAAAAAAATCACGAGTGAATAAAATCTCGCAGCAACGACCTCCCCGTGGGCCAATGAAGTCTTCATCACATTAACTGCAGAGCACCACTCATAGTAACGGGGCAGACAGACACTTTATTAATCAATGGGCCGACCAAACACGCAACAATCCCCCTGATAGACAATTACATCATCTCTCCACAATTACATCACCGCCTTTCTTTTCCTCTGGGACTGCAATTTCCTAAAAACACTTCCCCACCACCGCAGCGTCACAGTCCTTCTCTGACATTGCTGGTAATGGACCAGACTTTCTCTAATGCCGTCATTTGTCTGACCGGACACCTCTTTGGCTAATAGAGACTTCATTGATTATAGTGATTATTGATGTTAATTGACATTTCTGATTATTTTTGTTTTTGACCTTGCTAGCTGTTGAAAAGCCTGTTGACTTTGATGATCCTCTCACTTTCCCGTAAGCTTAAACTATAATGATGTCAAAATCTCATTGACTGCCCTTTGTTCACTGCTAATTAGTGAAAGATTAAGTGTTAAGCCTTTAATTTACAGGCCGTTAATTACATGATAATGTCAAGAAATAGCTAAGAAATAACAATAATGTCAAGAAATAGCCTAGAAATAACAGTCAATTTCATAGTAATGTCATGTTTTTCAAAGGCAAAAGATTACACATGCTTTTCATGCTTTGAATTTGGGAATTTTGGGGATTTCTACGCAATCAATCGTTGTTTTTTGGCTATATTCCTTGACATTACTGTGAAATTGACTGTTACTTCTGCACTATTTCTAGACATTACGACACAATTAATTGTTACTTGTTGGCTATTTCTTGACATTACCATGTAATTACTTTCAATTAGCTGAAATCACTTGTAAATTAAGGCGAGACACTACACTGATCAATTTTGAGATTTTGGGCTATTTTTCTTCCTTAACATGTATTCTTTCAGAAAAGTCAAAAGAAATGGTAGAAAATCCACATTAAGGTGGTTATTTTACTTCATTTTGTCTCTTTCGTCAGTAGATTTCTCCTAAATTTGCCAAAAGTTAACAGCTACTGTGACATACAGTGCTGTGCCTGTTGTTGATATTGTTGATATATCAATCACAGCCTGATTTATACAACATTTTATTCCTAAAAACATGGCGAAATTGGATTTTTTTAGGGCTGGTGACAGTATTTTCTCATTTACAAAGTGATAAAAAGAGATATCCAAAATACCCTCTGTAAAAACTTCTGACTCTAATATGTCAACAAAATAAAACAAGAATTTTGAAAGGGGCTTTATCAATTTTTCAGATTTCGGTTCTGGAAATGTATGAAAATTAGCTCATATTTCATTAGATATTGACTCATTTAGATACTTAAACATAAAATTTAACAAAACTTGTAATACAAAAAATATTTGTCTTAATGTAAGTGATAAACTTGGGAAGTTTCATGGTGATATCTGTTATTTAAAACTTTTACCATAGTGTCTCCTCTTAAAGGGTTATAGCTACCGATTAAGCTAAGATTCTGAACATTGTGGTGAACACAGTAAACATTATGCACGCTGGTACTGTCGCCGTGAGCACTGTGAGTTATCATGCTGATGTTAGCATTTAGCTCAAAGCACAGCCACAGCCTGTCAGACACCCGCTAGCAGACTGCAGGCTCTTTTTTACTGTTTGTGCTCTAGTGTTTTATCTGTATATCCTTTCAGTCAAGTCTCTCCTGTGCTTGCAGACAGATATCAAAAAAAGTCAACGAGTGTAAAATTCACACATGCAATAAAAGAGACTCAAATAAAAACAACAGTAGGCTACATGTGGTAATTAGTGCAAATCCATAGAGGTGCAAAAAAAAAGAGAGGATCAGTAAACACAACCTCAGTCAGAGCTGTTTGTGTTCTTCTCTGCACCAAATCCGTCTTATCCATCATGGAAAGAAATCCTCATCTACCTCATCAATTCAGTTTCTTTCAATTAGCTGAAATCACTTGTTTAATCTCAACAGGCAGCCAACTTTTCCTCGGCTCCTTGGCACCGCCACAGCTCGGCATCATTTAAGTGCCGCTCTATTGATTCAGTGCATCAGTCTTTGCTCTATACCTTCGCTCCTGTCTGCTCTCCTGACAATTCAATTAGCTAAAGCAGCTGTGGCGTGTGCGAGGCATTCGAATGGGGGGCGCAGTCCAGACAACAACAAACCTTTAATCATATCACCCCGCGGGAACAAGGCCCCCGCCAGCCCAGCCCAGCCCTCCTCTCCTCCTCCTCCTCTGACTGAGCTCAGCGGCTCTCTGGCTCCTCTTTTTTTTGTCTTAAAGGAAGTGGAGGAGCAGGAAAACTCTGGAGAGGACAAAAGAAAAAGGAGATCCCTCCCTGATATCCACGTCGTCAGGACTGATACTGCAGCACCAACCAAACATACAGCCAGACGTTTAACAAAACAAAACACACAGCTGACAATGCATACAAAAAGCTCCCTGTCTGCTCGAGTTAAAGGGATAGTTGAACATTTTGGCAAACTGCATGGCCCATTGCCATAATCCATATAGTTTTAGGAGTAGTTTCGTTACCTTTAATTGTCGGTGCAAGCTGTTTTTAGAACGGCGGAGCAGAGCCGTGAGCTGCTCAGAGCTACGCTAATGGGATTTCTTGGTTTCTCTCATCAAATAGACAATCCAACAACTCCAAAACGCTCTGGTGGACCAGTTGTCACCTGCACATTAACATGCACTGCCCCACCTCAAATAAATTGAATTGAAAAACTGCCCCTGAAGGCAACGTGCATCAGTGGTTTTGCATGAATTTCCCTCTAAAACAACTCTGTCTGGTAACGTTGTGTTATTATCTCATAGCGTGGTGAATGTTCAGGTCACAACTTGTCCACCAGAGCGTTTTGGAGTTGTTGGATTGTGTATTTGATGACTTTGATGAGGGAAACCAAGAAATCCCATTAGCCTCCGTAGCGGCTAAGTAGCTCTGAGCAGCTCGCGGCTCTGCTCCGCCGTTCTAAAAATAGTTTGCACCGACAATTAAAGGTAACAAACCTACTGCTAAAACTATAGGGATTGGGCCAATTTGCCAAAATGTATAACTATCCCTTTAAGTGCATGTTGTTCAAGTTGGAATCACAAACCTAAATGTATATTTCCATAAACAACACCAGTATATGGCTGTTTCTTTTTTTAGGTTCTGTATAAGTCTCCTCACACAACCTGTGAACGGACACAGCCACATAAACTAAATAATTGATTTCCTGTGGAGACAGAGCTGGTGTGTGGTGAACGAGGGATGAGGAGTGGACGGAGCAAAGATCAGTCAGTCCTCCTTATAACTCTGCCTTCATGGGGCAGGAAATTTGCTCCTGAGGAATAAATCAACGCCTGATGAAATATGTGTGGAGGCCTTTGTTAGGGGAAGTGTGTCACAATTCATCATTTCAGTCCTTCTAAATAGAAATTGAATTTTCTATATGTCGTCGCGCGGTTTTAATGTGTTTGAAGCTGGACAAACACCATAAATCAACTTTTGCGACGACGACAAAGCAGCCGCGAGTTTCAGAGCAAACATAAGCGTTATGAAAACAAGGAAAACAATAAAACAATACAGCTTTGTGCTCCATGTTTATTCTCATTAATATTTATTTATTCTTCTCCCAGCATATCTCCAGTTTCAGAGCAGGCCACTCAGGAGAAGAAACCTGCCCTGCCTTGATTATTTCCTCCACTAAATAATACTAATGCAGTTTTCTTTAATGGGCCCATTGCAAAGAAAGGTGCAAAAGAGAGATTTCAAGAGGAGGAAGGAAAATAAAACAGAGACGATAAAAGCCAAAGAGCAACAACCCTCAGTGCATAACAGCACCAGAAGTGGTGGATTTCTGAAACCACTGAGAACAGCAGGATCCGATCTGACCCCTGAAATGTGTTTGTAAATAATCCACTCACACACTCTGACAGTGCATTTTCTCCACAGGCTCCGAGCCCTCACTAAGAGAATCTGTGAGTGGTCCAATTTTATCACACCGTTTTAGCAATTTATCATGCATTTCTTTTTCTTTTTTTAGTATTTTTTTGGGGGCTTTTTATCCAGAAATTGACAGGAAAGTTTAGAGAGACAGGAAATCGAAAATAGTGAGGACTATATTGCCTCTGTATTTGAAGCACCTGCTCAACCCAGTGAGCTTATACGCCACTCCTATCATGCATTCCTAAAAAAGTAGGGGTGTGCCAAAAAATCGATTCACATATCGCAATTCTCATTTAATACGATTCAGAATCGATATAAAATGTCCCCATAAAAATGAAACAAATCTGCAAAATCGGCCTCCATTTCCTTAGAATTTAAAAGGCTGCATGTTTAACTGCACTATTTATTTATTTTAATTTAATTTAATTTAATTTCCTTTATTTGTTAAGAGGGACAGTGTACATTAATGAACATTTTAAAAGAATAAAATGTAAATGCACCCAATTATAGCCAACAGGCTAATTTCCGTTGGCAGTCCCCCTGCCTGATGGAACATGGCATGAAACATAAAACAAAGGTATATAAAAAGTTACATTAAAATACATTAAGACACATAGCACAAATCACAACACAATACACCTTAACCCCACCCCTCCCACCCGCACGTACGAACGCACATATTGTTTCATGATGGAATCCATGAAACAATATGCACACATATAACACGTTGCAGATACAAAAATAAAGAGGCACTTTAAATGTTGTTACTTAAAGCAGAAGTAAGCGGAATGTTTGTGTTAATATAAGTCTTAAATAGTTATATCTTCCAACAGCAATCACTTATATAGAGTGTTTGGTCTGAAAAACGGGTCTGTCAGTCACTCTGCTCTGCTGTAAGCCGAGGAGAAAACTTTCCTTGTATCCTACAACCTTTATCCAATGAGGAGAGAGAACGGCATAAAGGGGCGGTCCTCTCTGTGTGTGCAGCCAAGGGATGCACGTGAATGTGGTGACGTAGGGACGAGGGCGGGGACTGCTAACTCCATCGGCTTACAGGAAGTTAGCCAAAACCACCGGATCGCTTACTTCTGCTTTAAGCAATATGTGATATTGCTTTTATGCAACAGTTTCAACAATTCCATCTAAGCATAGATAAATGTTTAAAACTCAATAAATGTGAAAAAGACACTTTAGTCATTCTATCTTGCAAAGCAGACTGGAGTAGATCATGAGGATCCTTTGCACACCGACAGACTGAAGCAGAAATCATTAGGAATCAAATCGTTTTGAATCGAAAAATCGATTTTGAATCAAATCGTAGCCCCAGTAATCAGAATCTAATCTAATCGTGAGATAGTAAAAGATTCCCACCCCTACTAAAAAGGCATGTGTAATTATTATTATCATAAATTCATTTTGGAGGTTCCTTATGAATTATTAATATTAAAGGTCGAGGGGTGAAGCTGTGGATGTTTTTGTGTGATGAGCGCCTCCTCTCTCTCCTCCGCCTTAAAGAACCAGGTTAATGACTCCACAATATTTATACTGTACGCCGATGAACTCGCTGCCTATGGCCGCTGTATACATTGTAAATATTTTCCAGATACTTGACCGAACAAGGAGTGCACATAGACAGGGCTATTTGGAGAGGGCAAGTTTGCGGAGGAAGGGGAGCCATGCAAATATTTGAGGGGGTGGAGGAGGGAGAGGTTGAATATTCAAAGGGCAATTGTGCTTTGAAATAAGCCGAGCCTTCAGTCTTATCTTTGTTGGGGAGTATTTCTTGTTTTCATTAGTTCACTTCTCCAGCTTCAGTAGCAGAGCGGGCATTTGTTGGTTTAGGATGTTTCCTATGTCGACACTAAACAGACAGAGGCCTGAGTCAGTGTCTGTCTCACTTCACAGGGACTTTAAAGGGACATTGTGTAACTTCTTATTCACGAAAATCGATTATTTGGTTCAAAAGTCTGTTTTTCATTAACCAGTAATCCCCCCCATCAACAAAGTGAAGTGTTCCTTTCAGCTCTGAATGAGCCGTTCATATCATTCATATCTCCATGGAGCGGGTAAGCTCGGTGCTGCTGCCATGTGGTGTCGCCATGTTTTTACGTTCAGTGGCAGCGTGACGGTAGGAAACCACGGAAACTCAGCGGAGACACCGGAGCTGTCGGCTCAGGTGGAGGTGGCGTCTGTGAAAAGTCACCGCGGTAACGCAGTGAGGAGGAATGGAGCGTTACACTGATGCTGCATTCACCTGCAGTCGGGCAGACGGCCGTCGCTAACAAACCAGATGTCATTTTAGTCACAGAAGTCCAGAGAGAAAGGCGGTAAAACGTGGGTCAGGTAAACAATACGACATCGCCATGACAACATATTGTCACGTGTATTGTTTGGCCTCGTGCTGACGGACCACTTGTTTACATAGAGGCTTGTTTATGCCGTTATGTGCAGCTGTGCGGCTGTCGTCCGTCTGCCGTCTGCCCAATTTCAGGTGAATGCAGCATGAAAAATACGATTGAGTTGCTTGTGATATACAACCGCAATGCTAGATGGGAGGAATTCCTACACAATGTACCTTTAAAAATCTAAACTTCCCATCCTCCTCCTCCTCCTGGACTTGGAGGCACATGTGAAAAGAAGTTTACAGTGAGTGTTGTTGACTGTCTGAGTGGGAGGAGTGGAGCGAGCCAACTGAACTGTCCTCCTCCTCCTCCTCCTTCTGGACGAGGTCACGTGCACCTCAGGCCCCTGGGAGCCCCTACAAACACACACATTCACACACACACATACACACTGTGGCCTTTCATAGCCTCTCTCTCATTAGAGCACCAGGATATTGTGGTGGACACGGCAAAAGAAAAGAGGTGCTGTTGTTGCAACGTGCTCCAATCGAACGAGCCATTCTCCGCTCTGTTGTGTTGAGGCTTGAATGCAATTATCAGTTCACTATACTGTTTGTTGTCTATTCTCCTCCTCTGATTAGTGCGGAAGACCGGCAACAGTCTGTATAGGTGACAAGAGAGTCATTATTCATGTTTTTGTTTTCATCCGTCTTCCTCAGTTTCTGAATGACAAAACCGGCATCATCTTGATTATTCCAAAGAGCTGCCAATAACTTAATAACGGAGGTCATTACTACACAAAAAAGTGCCGGTTAATCGTGCTCGTCCATCTTCCTCTGACAACTATGATCCAAAGCAGAAGGATTATTATTAAGGTATAACAGCTACAGCAGAGGATGTGTCGCTCATTGATCTTCGTTGCAGCACAAAAAAAGAAAAGAAAGAAGATCCATTTCAGTTCTAATAGATCCTCAGCGTCATGCTATCTCCTCTCCACTGTGTCCATTCAGGCAGCTCGGTGATGGATGCTCCTCTGCCACTGGGAGAGAGACTTTGTCCTGGTGCCAGGTGATCAATAGATGACTCGCCACAGCAGCAGAGACAGAGCCGGGCTGACACTCTCACACACGTACCACTCAACTTAAAAACCTTTCCGGCTGGTGGTGGAGAAATGCCAACAAGCTAAAGGGCAACTTTTAATCCCCCCCTTTTTTTGCTTTGGGGAATTGTAATATTTGATAGCCTTCATTTCCACCCACCACGAATTCAATGTGAGCTGATTGTGGATTCAAGACACGTTCGCGGCGCTAAAAGGTCAATAAAGAAAGTTGCACAACAAAGTGGTTATTTTCTATTTTGTATGTGGTAAGAAGGGAAGTCCAGATGAGTGTGCATTTATTGTCAGTTATACTCAGGGGAATGAAGAGTAGCAGCGCCCTCTCCTGGACACTGTCATGCAACTATTACACAGTTTACACCACAGCTGATCCATCTGATTTGATTTTATTATCAACAACTGAAATCCACATTATGTTTGTATTTTAAATCATATTAGCCTATCAATTTTTCCTACAAAGCTTCTGATGCAAATATTTCACAGTGGTGTTTTTTTACATCCTCTTCTCACAAAAGGTTAGGGACATTTGACTTTCGGATGAAATTTCAGAATGCACCTAAAATCCACTATAACCTTTACAGCAGTGTTTTGGGGGTCAGGGTTGCCTGTAATTCAAATGGGGTCGCCTGAAATTGATTAAAAAAAATTACTGATAAAAACTTTTTTTAAAAACGAATTATTAGCCTATTCTTTTTAAAATTATGATTAAAACACCACACACAATCTTCAACTGTATTCTTTACCCCTACTTTCTAATTGAGTTCAAATAAAATGCAGCATATAAAAATATCTGAGCTGGCGCATCTTGATTACAAGATTACAAAGGTTGGGAACCACTGCTTTACAGGATAACTTAATTTGACTTCTCTCAACGTTTGAATGCACATGTTCAACTGTTCAATGTTTCAGTGCTTCTAACAGAACATGTTGTTCTCTAACAAGGGGATTAACCACAAAACTGATTTATGAATCCACCATTAAATGTTTTGGTTCATTGACAACACCTGTTTCACAATCCATCAACAGTAACCTGGGCTCTCTCCAGGTTTCAGATGATGGGATGTGTCCACTGAGCTCACAGAGACACAGAGAGACTGAAGGAGTCACAGAAAGACAGAGAAGTGGACGTCACATGACATGGTTGTTGTTTTGTTGTTGTATACCAACCACTGTCATTAGCTTTGGTTTCAATAGCCTACATTGTTGGAGATGAAGAAATGACGATCCCATACTTCTACTTTCATGATATAGGCCTAGCCTAATATCACTGTAGCCTAAACTTTTTACGTCTTCCATTAATTTCACCCGAAAGTCGAATATCACTAACTTTTTGTGAGTAGTGCTGTATAATTATTTTCAAAGCCTGAAAATATTTAATTTTTAATCTTCTACATCTGACTTCTGGAGAACAGATTTAGTATTTTTGTTGTTTTCTTTCATCTTTTACTCTGCATCAGTAGTTTGGCTTTAAAATTTGCAACAAATAATGTTACTACACTTGGCAGACAAGGTCCATTCATGTCATTGCACGTTCTTGTTTAAATTATTAAACATAACCGTTTGCTGTGTTCATGCATGGTTTCTTTTTTAGGTTAAATCCATTGCAGAGGGTTTTCTTTTCCTACAATACAATAAATGGAAGGTGGTCTTTCACTGTAAAGAAAACAAAAGATTTTAAATTAAGGCTGTAGGAATCTGTGAACTGCATAAACCAAACCCTGACAACTGCGGTAATTTCTGCTGTAATAAGGTCTATTTTTATTATCAGCTAGATATGGACCTGATGTGAGGAGGGAGTGTGTGTCGGGAGGAGACGATTCGCTGCATGGGAACAGCAGGTGTCTCCACAAATAGAGACAAAGTCCTGCATGTGTCACCCAGAAAAAGTGCACTGTGGTGTGACAGAGGGCAGGGGTGTTGATGAGTCAGGAAATGCGTGCTCAGCGCCCTTGAACACAACAAACTGTGAGACATACAAACCAAACCAGCACTGCAATATACTTTTCTTATGTTTCCACAGTTATTTTTCTCCATGCACACATCCTTACTGGGTGGGGTCCCACCACACACACACACCCAGGGCTGTTGTAGACCGAATCGCCTTATTGTTTACAACTACTTCCGGGTAGAAAACCAGCATGTAATTTGAATGAGAACAGTAACGACAAACGAGAGTTTAGCTATTTATATATCATATTTTTCACGCCCTATCACCGTTTAGACAAATCTGAAATGATAGAAGAAACATATACTATTTCTGTGTGTGTGTTGCTATGTGTGGTATTTATTCAGTTTTGGGGGAATCACAGTGTCTAGAAAGCATCAGTGGCTGCAGCTGACAGGGACAGCTAACGGCGGTAGAAGCTAACAGTGGTAGCTAAGCTAATGGCGGTAGCAAAGCTATAGAACGTCAGCTGTTAAAACCCTCCTGTTGTCGGACACGACATGAAACTACTCCAGTTAGCTCATGTTGTAACTAATCCGCTGGAGAAAATATTTTTTTATGGACGGTTTATTGAGTCACTGAGTTATTAAAGTTAAACAGGTAGCTAACCGTTAGCCCGGCTAATCTATGATAACCATGACTAATTACAAAAATGTGCACACATAAATAGTAATGTTTGTCCAATCATTGGTTTTATAAACTTCACAAACATCAGATTAGTCTAAATGGCGATATAGTGACATGAAAAATGAGAAACTCTCGTCCGTCATGTTCTCGTGCTGGTTTTCTACCCGGAAGTAGAAACAACAAGGTGATTCGTTCTTAAACCCTGACTTATACTCATAGTAATGCTGCATTAGCATCAACATAGTAGGCTAAATAAAAAATGATAATACGTAGTCTAAGAAAAAAAGTGGAAAAGTCAGGGGCCCACTTTAGTATTCTTTCAGGGGGCCCAGAATTCCTAGCAACGGCCCTGCAGATCTCCCATATCTATTCTCTGTCTGTGTGTCGTACAGCTCAGTGGTGCAGAGAAGAAATGATATGAAATCATTACAGAGAGGAAGAGCACATAGTGTTAATTTATGTTCATGCCTCGTGCTTAAACGAGAATAAGCTTTTCAGGCGGGCTCATGAATATTTATGCTATATCTGAGGAAGGTGGGCCATTCGTTACACATGACGGGTGCATGCTAAATTGCAGTAAGTAGTGG
The DNA here is from genome assembly GCF_905171665.1 of Trachurus trachurus. Lineage (NCBI taxonomy): Eukaryota > Metazoa > Chordata > Actinopteri > Carangiformes > Carangidae > Trachurus > Trachurus trachurus. Next base: position 30,134,717 of record NC_139901.1, on the reverse strand, counting down.
GAAATATATACACCTTGGCATGTCTTAAGTGCTGCACGTGATCGCGGAAATCCACTCTGGGTTGAAGCCATGAATAATGTCTCTGGAGTGAGATTCTGGGGTTTTATAGGTTGATGATGATGTGAATCTAATACATTTAATTCCAGCAAAAAAAAGGCAAAGGACGAGTGATAAGAGAAATCAAATCTCATCATTCACAAACAGCAGCCTGCAGCTACGACCTTATCAGTCATGTTTCCAATTGTATTTTGCAAATTCTCTTTGCTCTTTGAGGACAGATCATCAGACCCTGCACTGCAGCAGAGTGAACTTAATCCACTACGCTTTATGTATTTTAAAATGCACCCATTAAATATTACAGCTGATTTAATTTAAATGCTTTTAACTTAAGACAGACTAGAGTCTTATTATACTACATCTAATTCAAGTGATTTAATGAAAAGATTTGTATGCTGTCGGGCCGGGTCCATCTACTGATGCACATCAAAAACAACTTATCATTAGTGGTTCTTTCCCAGGATCAATATTTGTCCAATCACCTCAGTCGAGCGAGATGAACAAGACAGATGTTTGGTACAAGACTTTTCCCCACAAAGAGCGGTAAATAAAAGCCAAAAAGAAAAAAAAAAAAATCAAAGCCTTGGATCCAAAGTACCAGAGATAGGACAAGACACTTTTCTGAATGTTAATAACATCAAAGCATGCTGATGTGAGCTGTATAGCACGGAGGGAACCACTTCACATGCAGCTCAGTGATTAGGCCTATACGCTTGGGTAGGTATTGAAACTACTAAATGGGAAACACACAGTACAAAGGAAATGCGATGAAAATCAAGAATAAATATAGACGCCTCACAGATACAGAGGCGAGCAGAGTGGGTGACTCATTCAAAACCCATCAAAGAGACAGTACACTTTCACTTTAATAAGCTGTTTGCAGTGGTCCAGCTGACATCCTCCCCTGAGCAGAGAACGCACATAAATGCAGTCTGCAGATGAATAATTCAACAGGCCGGGAAAATGATGCATCCAATTTCTAAAAAAAGGCCCTTTAAGTATCAACATGAAGCTTTAAATATTGTTATGTGAGAACGCAACTGGGAGAGCTCTGTAATTAAGATATCACATAAGAAAGTACAACACTTATAATGGAGGAGAAGAAGGAGGGGAAAATGAAAAACTAGATGATAATAAGCTGAATGTTGTTAATAAGTGTTGCTGTTGTTAAAAGACAGAAAACCGACTTGCTCCGAACAGTCACAGTGACACAATACGCTTTCAATTTAATGCAGCTTCTCATCTTTTGCCTACTGACTACGGTATGTTAATTACCGCACAGCCATGCATTTCAGCCATCACGCACACACACACACACACACACAGGGCTGTAATTTACAAAGGGGACTTCCACAACACATTAGACATCAAACTAAAGTCCAGGACAAAATGATTGCCACCCCTGGAGTTCAAGAGCATAATTCAGAATATCCTCAGAAATAAGTGCAGTTTTGTTTTGCTTGACATTTCATTTCATTTGTTCATTTGCAGGGGTCCCCAAACTACGGCCCGAGGGCCACTTCCTGCCTGCCTAAACAATTGGAGTGGCCCACTTAACAACCCCAAACAATCCCTCTAAACATGGCCTGTTTTTTAAAATTGCATTTTCCTAATATAAAATATCCGCATTTGATGATTAATGTTGGCATTATCAGTGATGTTGCTAGGTACACATCCTGCGTCCCTGACGCATTAAAATCTCAAAGGATGCAGTAAACTCACTATCCATGCGTCCTGGGGAGGCACCTCATTTTCCCCATGAAAAACGATACATTTTAACAACAACTCGTGTTTGAAATCACAGTAACTAGTAGGGTTGTCGCAAGGACCGACACTTAGGTACCAAGTCGATGCCAACACGCAAAAAATATGTCGGTACCTGCCTTTTTTCTGGTACCATGAGTATTGAGCGGACCGGACCGCGTCGACTCCTGTCGGGACTGACACGAGAAAAAACAAACGTGTGTAAACGTGAAACGTATGAGCAATGTGTCATTTTTGCACCGGTATGTGTGGAAACTAACCTAAAAGTGAATGAATGAAAACTGTTGGGGAAATAGATTCATGGTGCAGACAGATGACTATTTTTTTGTCCAGTGCAAGGATCTAATCTGCAAAGAAACAGTGGCTGTGTTCAAAGAATTTAACATTTGCAGACACTATGAATACTTGTTGTCACTTTGGCCCATATAATTTTCTGTTATAGACTGACCCCCCCCGGTCACAGAAAGGAAAGTTGATGTGGCCCCCACCGAAAAAAGTTTGGGGACCCCTGATGTAAAGGATCCATTTAGGCAGGACTGTGGAGCACAAGAGGGGAAGAACTCAGCATCACAGAGTTGCATGTCTGACACAAAGCCAAAGGGGAGTCCAACAATACAACAATGTATGATGATGGTGATGATGATGATCTAAGAGCAAAGTGTCTGTGGAGCAGCCAGTGGCCTCACATAAACCAGCACATCAATAATCCATGTGAAATCTGGCAAAAGCGTGTGTAGAAGCTGACTGGGTGAGGTCCTCCAGACACTTTATCAGGCGGCTGAAGTGAGTGAAAGTGAGAGCGCTTATAACACAATGACTTTGACTTAGAAACACAAATATCCTGGATAGTCAATAAGGATCTTGCTAACTGTAGATCGAGAGTTCACACACCAGCACATGGAAGGGCGGCTGAGTAATCGATCAGACTTTAAGGTCACTGTCAAGACAAAGATGCAACTAGTGAAGTGACATTAAGAGAAGAAACGGTCGTGTTATTTTTGGCTACAGCTGCAGCAGCGTTTCAGCTCAGGAGAGCCTCTTCACAGTAAAAGCAGGTAAACAGAAAGATGATGAATATGTGTTTCAAATACAATACGATTGAAAAAAAGCTTATTTATAAAACTGAAATTCTCCACTATTGTTATGATTTCAGTATAAACTGTTATTTCTTGTCAAAATGTCTAATTTCTAGTCAAAACTAATCTCTTTCCACTTAAAATAAGACTCATCACCTAAAAATTTACTTGTTTTCAGATAATTTTCACTTTTTTCAAATACATTTTCTATTGAAATAAGTAGAATAATCTGCCAGTGAAAGCAAGTTTTTTGTGTTTGTAATAAGAAAGAAAAACTGGCTCCACTATCAGATTTTTCTACTTATTTCAAGTGAAAATATGCTTGAAATAAGTAGAAAGTGTCTAAAAACTACTACTTAAAGCTACTTTTAATGTGATGAGTCTTATTTTAAGTAGAATTAGATTTGTTTGGACTAGGAATTACATTTTGACTAGAAATAATACAAATATCCCTGGTAAGATTTTGAGTTTTTGCAGTGTACACTCAATCAATCAAGACCCTTGATGAAAGATTTACCCTCATCTTAAATTTTAAACCTCTGAACATAAATATCTTGCCTGTACATCTGTGTAATCACTGCCACTTGAATGAATCATTTATCCTTATGAGTCTTATGAGTCTGGCATGTTATCAATTTCACATAACCCTAAAGAAAAAAGGAGCTACAGAACCAATTAGGGCCCACACTGATGATTTAACCTTATTCATACAGACTCAATTGCCGTCATCATGTGGTGTTTACACTGAGTGCCCCACTCCCGGACACTGTCAGGGGCCAATTAGCAGTTGTCTCGAGGCCTCTCTCCGCTGCTCATCCTCTCTTGACTGCGCTACGGCCCCGAGCTTCAGATTCCCATCCCCAGTAAGCCCTGCACGTCCGCTTTGTGTTTGCTGGTTGGCCGAATGGAAAAACAAACCTCATGAATAAACAAATATGTTGTGGCTTTTTATAATTCTTTTGCAGAATAACAGGAATGATAATACAAGACAAAGAAACAATGTAAGTCTGTGTTTTCTCTCTGTGGGGGGTGGAGTTTCTGAAGAAGATGAAGGAAAATGTATCAACTGCAACTGGGAAATCTTCCTGCACAGAGCGGCAGAGATCCTGACGTTGCTCAGCTGTAAAAAGTAAAGTCCCATTACAGTGAATAATAGAAGAGGCTGCTGTGTGTGTGTGTGTGTGCACAGTGCACAGTGACAGACACAGAGGCACTCAGCTGGAAGCAACGACATGAAGGAAGGAGGAGAGGGCTGCACATGGGCAAGAACGGAGAGACTTTGAGGCGAGAAAATGAAGGAATGAGGATAGGAAAAGGGAAAAGGGGATGGAAAGATAAATGGAAAAGGCATGCAGAGTAGAAACTGCAAATGGAAAGAGTGGTGTGGCCACACAGTAATCCAGGATGGAGGCACTGAAGGATGAAAGTTCACAAGGCAAGAGACTAAATCTGTGCAATCAGTCTCTCTATCAACTGGAGCAAGAATGATACCACAATATATAATAATAAACTCAGGCTTTTCAGTGAAGTCAGTCTTAAGGCTTTCTTGCCAAATGCACTAAGACATTTATAGAGGTCAGCAGATATGAAAAAAGCAGTTTACCCCGACAGCGTTGGCTGCTCAGGTGCAGGTTTATTCACCGAGGGGCACAGAGCCATGAAATAAAATGAAAACACCAGCCGGCCCTGCAGAAACACAGATGCATCACTGAAGAACACACGAGGCATTCAAGTAAACAAACACTGCAGCATTTCCAAACAGCAAAACACCATCTCCGAGCACTTGTCTCTCTCTACGATGTGCTTAAATGCGAAACATTAAATGATCATTGGCCAGGAGAGGGATCAATATGGCACTAGGGATCACAGAGTTTATGGAAAAGCAATCAAACACTGAGAAATGCACCGACACACACAAATAAAGATTAAATGATGCCTCCTCCTAGTCTGAGATATCGCACTGAGATTTAGATACATAAACACAGTGAAGATTGTGTTTCATCCCGCCAAAAGAAACATTCCCAAGGAGCTTTCAACACAGTGAACCAACAGAGGTGGTGATGGGTAAAACGATGCAGTCTGCTGCTCAAGCTCGAGGGTCAAACAGCAGCACACACTCAGGGCTCTGGCTGAGGAAACAGGAAGTGCTGTAAAGTCCCTGAAGGAAAATTGTCTCATGTTCTCCAGGAATAGATCAATAGGCTGCATGATTCAGATTGACAGAAAATGTCACCCTGCCACAGAAGGTCACAACGGCTCCATAAACCCTGCTGAGGTGCAGTTAATAGCTAAATGACAAACAGTGGTGAGAAATGTAATCCATCATAAACAGAAGGCGCAGCTGCTGCTACTGCTGCTGCTGCTGCTGCAGGAGCCTCTGCAGACAACAGCTACTGTCATAAAAAGTGACATTATGAAATAAGAAATTAATGTTGTTAAAATGAAAGTGAGAAAATTTTCCTGGAATAAAATATATATATATATATTGTGAAATTAAAAAAATGAATTCCAACAAAACTCACTGATGATGACTTTAGCTACATTTATGGTTACATTTACTGAATAATAGGCCTAATAATTAGAGTTTAGTTCTATATGCCTTTATGTTTTGTTGGAAATGCCCTTTGTGGGCTTTGGCTTTGGCCTTGGACCCTATGAATTTATATTTAATTTATGAGCACCACAACTCACATGAGAATCTGTACTGAGTGCTACATGTGTCATGTACGCAGAAACATGTTGATTTTTAATTTAAAGGTATAATGTGTAGGAATTACCCCCATCTAGCGGTGCGGTTGCATATCGAAACGTATTCTTGATGTTGCATTCACGTGAAATCGGGCAGACGTCAGACAGACAACAGACGCTGCATGTAACAGGATAAACAAGCCTCTATGTAAACAAGTGGTCCGCCAGCACGAGGCAAAAACAATACAGGCGTGACAATATGTTGTCATGGTGATGTCGTATTGTTTACCTGACCCACGTTTTACCTCATAGAGTAAAATGACATCCGGTTGGTTTGCCGACGGCCGTCTGCCTGACTGCACCTGAATGCAACATCAGTGCCTCCGTCCTTCCTCACACTACACAGTGGTGACAGTTTTAACAGGCGCTACCTGGAAATTTTCTGCTAATAAAAAGCCAAATAAGTTACTGGGGCTTTAATTTAATAAAAAAAAAAAAAAAAAAAAAAGTAAAGGAAAAAGAATGTTTTCTCTTCAGCAAAGAAACACGTGCTTAAGAACTACAAAACAATCCTTACTTTACGTTTGAACTACAAACAAGATGTCACCAGTTATTTTGTCCACCTGTCTTATTTTTGTATCCAGCCACGTGCAGTCATGTTGCAGGTAATTAGGAGGTCAAGATGCACAAACACACAACAAGGAGCTCGACTTGCCGAACAACAAAGAACTTTCTGCTCCAGTGACTTCGTGCATCGAGAGACGAGGACAGTGTGTTTTTATGAATGAGCTGCATCACAAATGCCGCGTGCAGCCAACGTGGACCAACAAAGTAGCCTACTAGCGACACAACCGATGCCCTGCGCGGGACAGCTCAACACAACTTTACACATGCGATACTTTCTGTCACACACACACATCTACAGCACAATCACAATCATTTCCACCACAGTAGTGAGTGACCAACCCCCGACATGAACCGCGTGCACAGAGAGAGAGAGTACAGTACCTTGGCTGTGGTCTTCAGGCGGCCGCTGGAAGTGAATGAGTTTGTGATGCTGAGTAGAGTGGTGATAAAAGGATGCTGTGCTGCCTAGCAACCAAACCCCCAATGAAATAAAAGGAAGGAAATGTGACTAGGGGAGAATATGCACAATTCATTAGATGTACTTAATTAATCAAAGCTTCGTCTCCTTGCTGATTTGCGGTGATGATTCAGTGATGTGGATGTAACTTTAATGTGAAAATGTGATGTCTACACACAGTACAAGGGGGTTAATGAGAGATCAACACGGCTTCATGTCAGATTTTACGTCTTTATTTGTTGTATTTGTGCGACGGTAGCTTGTTATTGCTCAGCAGTTCCACATAACACTTCGACTGAGGGAGAAATCGGTATCTGTCAGTCTAGTACCACAACATGTCTAACTGAATCGCCTGTTGTTCTCCAGGCAGCAGCTAATTCTACAGCACCCTCTAGTGAATTCACTGGGTAAGTGGGTCACTATGTGGAACGGGATTGCTTTGCCCTGTGGGGAGGAAGATGCTGAGGACTCTCTCTTGACTACAAAGAAACCCTGTTACATGAGGCAAATCCTCAATCTTCGTCAAGTGTTCACCAGGCCTTAAAATAGGAAATCCTATCAGAGGAGGAGGAGAAAAAAGCGCGGGCGGCTCTCATCGGATGTGAGACATGTCCTCCAGATAAGGTGTCTTCATGCACCCTGTGCAAAGCTGGTCCATCCACAGAGGAGCCTCGTGCTGCAGCGGGGTGCGGCGGGGGTAGAACGTGTACGAGAGGTCGTAGTTCAAAAGGCAGCTGAGCGAGGCCATGTAGATGTCCGAGAAACGACACAGGCGTCTGGAGAAGTAGGTCGGGTTGTGGCAAGTCCTGAAGATGCTGCCGAACTGAGGGTTGAACAGGTTCTTTGTCATCACCCTGCAAAAAGAAAGATTTAAGGGGTTAAAGTTAATAGGATGTGAGGAATGTAGGGTTGCAAAAATCCGGGAAACAGAGAACTTAAATATAGTTGGGCATAATCTATTCTACAAATATATTGTAGCATAATCTTTGCTAAAACAACCAGATTTAATGCAAGTACACTTGCATATCTATGCTATTCCTCAATCACATGCACACAGCACACTGCTTTCTTTTTTTTATTTGGGGGGTAGTAATATTTTACTCAACATTCATCATGTTTTTGTTCAGTAAAAGAATCAAAACTTGATAAAGTTCTACTCACAAATAAATCTGTTGAAATGTCATGTTTTTTTAATTGTATTATTTTGCATTTTTTTGGATGTCTGCTTATGACAAAACAAAATATTAACATTTATGTTTGGATATGATACCATTTGTTTAAATTCCCCCCAATTTCCAGTTAATTCCCATAAATTCACAATAATTCCCATAATTCCCATGGAAAGTTTCCAATTTGGAATATTTCCAAAATTCAGATCTTTTAGTTACGTAACAGTAGCAAAAACATAAAAGTAACAAGTTATGTGATGGTTTCAAAACTAAACACTGCAGGCAGAACGGCCTCTGAATGCATGATGATGCATTAACATGTAAACTGCATTTTAATGTTGCAGATGGTGGATGTGGAATTAATTCTGTTTAATGTGTACATATGAGTTATTTAATTTACTGCAGCAGCATTAATACTTTATTACAGGCCTCTTAGGCGTGTAATGTAACTATGGCAGTCAAATAAATAAAAGAGGAGTAGAAGTATAAAACACCAAAGTAACAAGTGCTCGAGTAAACTACAGCCACCTCAGAGCGTACATGCGTCAATAAATGCACCACGGTCACTGGGTTCATAGTCTGGTGCTTTAGACCGAGTGAGGGATTAAGAAAATAGCTGTGTGCCTTTTTTGACCTCCACCAGCTTTGGCTGACGTGATGGTCAACGTGAACTCGTGTGGAGGAGTAAAAGAAAAGATGAAGGTCATGTTGGACATTTGAATTCCTTCTGCGTCAGGGAGGTCACAACACAACATTGGCCGATCTGGCAGAGAGAGAAGAAATCTAACAGATGAAAACATGGCCGACGAGGGCATCGCTGCTTTTACTAAAACAGAGCCCTGAACCTAAGTGTTTTTACAGCTCTCTGGGTGGAAATAAAAATATATGGTTGGTGTTGGTGCCTTTGTGTAAAAAAAAAAAAAGTGCTGCCACAAGAGGGAGATCAAATTAATGACCTCCCCCCTGGGAGAATTAAACATGGGAGATAATGGATCTGAAGTTTTTCCAGTAAAAACATGCAACCCATGATGCATTTTAATGAAGTCTTTAGCTAATCAGGGTAATTGTCTGTCGTCATGCACTGACTCAGAACAATGGATCCACCCTAATCCCGTGAAGCAACACATTTTCTCACCAACACGTTCATGTGAAGTCAGAGCTGAGCAGTGATTCATTAAGTCGAACTACGGGACCTCAGGACACTCACCGGAGCTCTTCTCGTTCTTTCTGCCATTCCTGAAAAACTTGTTTAGAGTCTAGGTCCCGATGTGTCTGAGATAAGGAAGAAAACAAAACTATGAACACACAAAATAAAATAGGAGACCTAACATTATATTACCCAAATATGAATAAAGAATAATCCGATACTGAAGAGTGAAATTATTGTTTTTACTGCATTTCTGAGCTTCTTCCAGTCACATGACCCATGACAGAGCCAACACTGACTGTGGCTTGTCAACAGAAGTTGCATGAACTCACAGGCGGATTGGTAAATAGACATTTTTGGCATCCTGTTGTGTCATCATTATGTCATCACTGCAGTAAAGCACCAGATTACAAATCGCTGGAATCGAGCACCACGGCAGATTTTCTAATTTACTGTCATTTAATTTAGCAATCTGAGGTTTACCAGGCATTTGTGTCCTTTTACCCTGAATATATTTTGAGTTGAATAATAAGACTCTGCCTTTTTATTTTTTTGCTGTGTCATCATTGGTATTTTGTTTGCATTGCACATGTCCAGAAAATAGAGTGAATGCTCCAAACAAGCTTGACCCGCCTGCCTCACCTGTAGTCGCTCCATCAGGCCGGTCAGCGCCTGCAGCCAGGTGAGGTTCACGGCGTACCGGCCCGTGCTCACCACTTTGGTTTCCTGCTCCAGCTCGGGCACTATGGCCGCCGTCCGCCAGCCGTGTCGCAACATCAGGTCCTGCAACACATGCAGGGTTAACATGTGTTTACATGCACTGAAGTAACCAGGTTACAGTTGGTCAACTTTCTCCACCGAAGACAAAACCCAATTTCCCCAGAAAATTTTCAATCACACGGTTGACCAAGTTTCTAACAGGCTGATTACAAATCTGCATATGCAACAACTTATATATGCAATATGTCATCGCTTCAGTCTAAATAAGTCAGCCTCTTATTGATCTGCTGCATGTATAACTGGGTTTACAGTTACCAGGTTATATGGTGTGTGAAATGTACAGATAACAGCAAAAAAATAATAATACAGAGGGGTTTAATCCACAGCAACATACAGCTGATTTCTAAGGTGAGATGCATAAACACTGAGCACTAGGCTGCATATTCATATTTAATGTGTTGAAGGAGAAACATCAGATCCACTGAGCAGGAAAACATTTCATCACCAAGCATTTTAGATTTCATCATGAGGGAAACAGTTAGTTGCTCATTTGTAACACATGTAACGTTTCTATTAGCATTTATTGTTAGTGAAGCTTTATATGTGCCATATTTACATCTAATTGTCTAACTCTGTTTCAACTGATTTGCATTGTGCTGTTAAATGTCTTTCTGATGCATTTCTTTGCTTTCTGTAAACACCTTGGTGTCAGTGCTGCACTAACACAGCCGCCTTGCTGAAGCAGACAAAAGAAAACTTAAAGCATGAAGGTGTTAATTAGTGTTTTTTCATTCTGCATTACTGAGCTGAACCAGCATCAGTCTGTCTGTACTGCCACCTAGTGTTTGACATTTTCCCTCTGCAGCCCCACCCAAAAACCACAATGGAAATTTTCAGATTGTGCAATAGGTGGAGACAGTGTGCATGTGCATCTGCATTTCTTTGTGTTTGATTTGAGTTACCACTGAACTGGAGTTCATGTTATATTATATAATGAGAAATTCCTTCTAGGGGTAAAATACTGAGGACACTGGAAAAGTAAAGTGCATAGAAAAATCTTTTTTTTTTTACCAAAAATACAAGCTGTTACATAATGTGGTTCATTAAACCAGTGATTAATGGTGATGATATTCTCTGATACTTACAGCCAAGTCGCTATAAAGATGGTCTCCAAAGTAAAGAACTTTTGATCCTCGCCAACCCGTCAGTCTGAGAAAGTCGAACAGGTTTCCCTGCAACACAGAAGAAAACCAAAGATCAGCCACTTCACTCATTAGTTCATTAAGACGCAGAACACACAACAAGTAAAGACATGCGACATTTGCTACGTGTAAGAACGCAGCCATCACTCAGAGAGAGACAAAAGCCTGAGGATTAAAGGTCAAGGGAGGAGTCAGACAGGAGAAAATGTAAGACAGACCTGTTTGTAAATCTTCCCTTTCTCCAAACTTTTTATCTTTTCCCATCGAAGGTCTCCGTTACCATCCAGGAGCCTGAAAGGTCTGTAAGAGAAACAACTTCAGAGATCCTTTCCAAAGTCTAAAAGCTCAAGTAAACGTTTCAAGTTTGATTGATTGGGATTGTTGAGTTTTGATTCAAATTCATTTCTTTATCAGTGTCGGTTTCCCTGAAACATTTACTCACTTGATACAGTCAGTGAAGAAGTGAGGTTTATCCGCCTGTACGATGACAACATCAAAGAATTCTCTCCAGTTTTTTCCCACCATGTGAATCATCCCTTTATCCCTGTGGAGATGGGGAAAAGCACACATTAGTAAAAACAGACCCTGAACTGTTTACTTACAGAGCGGCTTCAGATAGACGACTCACACAAAGCTGAAGGGGCTGTTAGTGATGAGGAAGAGCTTCTTTCCCTGATTGACCAGTCGATGTAAAACAGCGTCTGTCTCTTCTCCTCTGAGAATGAACTTATCTGTGGAGAAAAGGAAGGAAGTCTTTAAGATAACGTCTCTGCGTGTGTGTCCATATTTCTGAGCTGAACAGTGATAAGACACTGATTTCTTACCCAAATCTTGCATGACCCATTTGTACATGTAGCCTTTAAGATGGACCATGCCAATGGCTTCCTGTGGATTACGTAAGTGTTAGATTTTGGCAGCAAATCAATGTTATTCAACAACGTTTATCATCCAGATTATTTCTGCTGACAGCACCAAACCAGCGTCACTCTGAGATAAATGCTACACTCTGTGACAATCCTGACGTTCCAGATGTTACGTGGTGCGTTGAAGCAGAGGGAACACTTCAGTGTTGGGGAGGGACTAGTTACATTTATCAGGATGATGCAGCAGAATTACAAAATAAATTGTGGACAGTTAGTTACTGAGAAAATGTATAACAAATTGTGTTAATATGTAGTAGAGATGTTACGATTATAAGTTTTCTTGGTATGATTATTGTCAAAGAAATAATCACGGTACTACAATTATCACGATTATCATGCATTAATTAATTTCACAACACTATGAATATGTAAAATGCTCAAATATAGTCAAAATACAATTAAATTACTCATTGTAACATTTACAGTATCTATTAATACAGGACCAATTATTAATCCCCCAGGGGAAATGTTTGAAATATTCAGGTCATAAATTGTCATCTATACCAAATGTTAACGTTTATTTTAATCTTTTATGTTTGGTTTTGTTTTGTTTTTTTTATAACAAATGGCATGCTAACATCTAAATTCCTACCAATTCAACGTTACGTTAATTAAATGGACCAGTATCTGTGCATTTACCTTTATTTTGGTGCACATCTACAGATATGGTTCCAACATAATCAGTATTTAGGAATCTTTACGATTAATTAATTGTGTCGTTTAATACCACAATTAATTGTGGAAACAAGTAATCGTGACATCTCTAATATGTAGATTATAACATTATAACATTCACTCTGTTGCTTTGCATCTACCTGCTGTGCAGGAACAACTTATTTTGTTATGTCTGCAGACAGACTGGTGACGGGTTTGAGATCTAATAACACTCACTGTCTAATAACACTCACACCCGGCTTTACTATGCATCCCCATGTGTCTTGAGTGATCAGGATTCACCTCCCCATTTCTTATGCAAACAAACATGAATGCATGGCTGTTCTTAGCCAGTTCAACAGGCCAGATGACAAAAGTGTTTGTGTCTGAGTGGGAGTGCAAGCAAGGTTAAGTGAGGGCTGAGCAAAAACAACCCTACACAATAACTCACCAATTTTCTACTCAACGCCATGCCAACGAAGGGTTTGGATTCTCATATAATGGCGGCGGATAGAGTTCACTTTTGAATGCCTTTTGAATAGTTACACACTATGAAACATCCAGATACCTCCATACTGCTCGTCTGTACTGACCCAATTTTTTTTGAAGCCGCCACATGAAAAAGTTGTTCGGAAAAAAATAATTTGATCTTTGTTTTTAGCCTTGTTGTAGTAGTAGCTACTCAAGCACGGTACACTTGCACTCACACTAGTGTGCCCTTAGGTTCCTGCAGAGGACATAGTTGGTGTCTTTCATGTGCCCTCAGGGTGCATTTGCATTCATTCACATTGTTCAGAGAATGTGGCCACATGTGGCCCTGAACACCTCATGTGTCTCCAGTGATCAGACTTCAAAGCATCTTGGATCCATTTACACCTAAATAAGTAGAGCTATTCACTTGTGATTGGATCGCCTGAGGCAGAAGATGAAACCAGGTCTGCACAGCACCTAACGTCTTTTAGGATTGTGTTTTTATTACAAGTTAATTTGGGTTGTGAAATGTTTGCACCACCAGCTCCAGCTCGAGAAGACTGAATTAACACTATGAAAAGTAACTGAATGCAACAAGTAACATTATTCTGATTTAGTTATTACAATAGTTACAATACAGATGTTATTTTTAACACAGTAAGTGGTCATCTGTAACCTATTATATTTCAAAAGTAACCTTCCCAGCACTGCACTCAGCTGAGCCAGGTAACTGGAGACCTCAGCAGCTTGACAGGAGGCACTCATTGTTCTCAGTCCACTGTGAGCTTCTGACTGAGCTCAGCAGATTCCTGAGTCTCCAGCTGAAGAATCACAGACTGTGAAAACTGTGCAGTGAATCGGGTCTGTGTGTTTCTCGGTGTGAGGACAGAACTAAAACAACATGAGGGGTAACATTAAACACTGCCAGCGCCCGGCGGGGGCACACTCACCGAGACGTCTTTGAAGAGGTGAACTGGATCATATTCTATGCCATTGGTGATGAAAAAATCGTTCGCCACAGCCAAGAGAGTCATCTCCGGGATGGAGAAGATGTCCATGAACTGCTTCACCTTCGGCCCCTGTGACAGACAATATGTTTTAATACTTGATAGTTGCTGCTTTTCTCAGAGGGGATGCAGTGTGTGTGTATATGTAAGACTTACTGTGCCTCTCTGCTATTTTTAATGACTTCTTAATCACATTTAAACCCTTTTTCAAAACCACCTCCACCCACTGGGAGGCTTCACTGACACGGAGCCAAATCCCCACATCAAATTAAAGACACAACAAAACTATTTTCAATGGGACTGCTTCAAGGGGGATTAGAAGATGGATGGAGAGGCAAACTTCCTGCTGCAGGAAAACACTTACAAGACCCGATGAGCCAAAACCATTATGTTCAAAACAACAGACCCCAAACCGCTCCTAATTAGGAAACAGGCCAGATTAGTCCTTGTGACTGTCAGACTCAATAGAGACTTTTTCTTTTCCTGATTGATTGGGTACAACTTGTAAAAAGTCAGGACTTAAAAACAAACGAGTCTGTCGAACACAGAGTTCTTATGTTCGGCTTTGTATAGGCTGGAACATGTCGATCTGATTCAAAGAAACAAGGGAACACGAGATTACAAAATTCAGCATTGGGATTTATATAATAGAAAAAGCCAAGAGAAGCTTGACATTTGAAATCTCTGTGGACGGTTACAGATTTAATCCGGAGCTACATCCCTGTTTGAGAGTGTCCAGATGAGATTACAACAGATGTGCTGGGCCCTCGGTGTTAAGAGGTTATTTCTCATCAGTGCCAAGCCGATACCAAACATCCAGAAAACATGATCTAGAGAGCAACAACTGTGATCAACATCAGACAGCACTCTCCAACCAAAAACATAAAACCCATCTTCCTCACCTTTCCATAGAAGCCACTGTCCTGCTGCAGGGGGACATGGAAAGTCCCCCCAAAGAGCTCAAGAACCTCCTCATCTGGCACTGGGCTCAAACCCCTGGGAACATCAAACATATAGCACAGGTAAAATTATAAGATAATGCAAATACAGTGGAAACTGCTTATAGTGATCATATATATTGTGTATATAGTATATATTATACGCTTATATGGATCAAAAGGCTTGGGAGAGAATCATTTCTATACAAATGCTGTTTAAATAATTTATTTATAGTAATCAAGAAATCCGCTTACAGTATAGTGTTCATTTTTGGTCATTTTATGAATGAAAAATATTGTGCAAAAACAAATTTAAAGGTTGTGTAGGAATTCCTCCCATCTAGGGTTGCGGTTGTATATCACAAGCAACTCAATCGTATTTTTCATGTTGCATTCACGTGAAATTGGGCAGACGGCAGACGGACGACAGCCGCTGCACGTAACGGCATAAACAAGCCTCTATGTAAACAAGTGGTCCATCAGCACGAGGCAAAACAATACACGTGACAATATGTTGTCATGGCGATGTCGTATTGTTTACCTGACCCACGTTTTACCGGCTTTCTCTGGACTTCTGTGACTAAAATGACATCTGGTTTGTTACCGACGGCCGTCTGCCCGACTGCAGGTGAATGCAGCAACGTTCCATTCAAATTCCTACCAATTCAATGTTATGTTAGTTAAGTGGACCAGTATCTGTGTGTTTACCTTTATTTTGGCGTACATCTGCCGATATGGTTCCAACATAATCTTTTTTGGGAAGTGACGTATTTAGGAATCTTTACGATTAATTAATTGTGGCGTTTAATACCACGATTAATTGTGAAAACAAGTCATCATGGCATCCTTACTGCGCAGTAATTAAACTTGCACGGTGCCTGTCGAAAAGCATTTGAAACGACTGTACCATGTTTGAAACATAAATAAAAAAATTCAGTAAATGCTAAGCTGTCCGTTTCGTTACATTTTTCTCATTGAAAAACTATACAAATGGCATTTAGAAAAATCAGTTATACTAGTCAACCGCTTATAGTGCCCACGTGATCGCTATAAACGGTTTCCACTGTAGTGATTTTGCTTTCAGCAGCAGCTATGTACAGTAGTAGATAAAGAAGCTGGATAAAATGAATGTGTCGTATAGGGTGAAAACTAGCAAATAAAAGTTATGGCACACAGCATCATCGTCCTCTTACCGATACACTGTTCCTGGCTGAATGTAATGGAAGGCATCTATCTTCATTAGAAGACCCTGAAAAGAGCATTTTGAGTTGAATGGATATGTGAACACTCCACTTCCCACAATGCAACGTTTTTAATCTTGAAGAATTTACCTTTTGGATGTCATAGTGAAGACCACGAGCTGCAAAGTTGGGGATGTAATCGTATTTGCTGATTTCCTCTGGGTACTGTCGGACCGGAAGAAAAAAGTATGTGAAATCATCTGAATCTAAAAGCAAATGTTACGTCAACAAACTAGTGCAACACTCACCTTGAAGTGTTCGATGAGGAAGCTCCTGGCCGTGTTGTAGATCATGGTGTTGAGTGCGTTTGAGTACATGGCCAGGGTGTAGTCGTAGTCAAAGCCGTAGATGTCCACTTCAGCCAGGTTGACCTCATTGTTGGCATAGATGGTTGAGGAGTTGAGGGAGTTACAAGCACCTGGAGGGATCAGGTCTGGTCCAAGAGGGGGGAACACACAGGGGAAATCCTTGTTCAAATGAAGCCATTACAATGCAAATACAGGTCACACACAGACACCAGTGACTAAGCGAAATAAGCAAGAGAAAAGTTTCCTTCAAGGGGAAGATAGGATTATGCCACTCACATGTCTGACTCATGTTTTAATGACGCAAAAATCAGCGTTATGGGGAAACCTGCTGATTATGCACTTTTGCAGGGAGGAAAAGAAGTAACGCTACCGCTGTTTTCAATCTAGCGAGGCTGGCAAGCTCACCGGAGGTTGCATAACGCGTGCTCCTACGCTGTTAACTGACTCTGCACTGAACTGAGTTGATCTAAAGACAGGGTATATACAGGAATCTTGACGTTAATTTTAATACCTTTTTAAGACTTTTTCAAGACCTTCTCAACATTTTTTAACACCTCACCGCTGCTTCAAGCTGTAACCATTTACATCAGTGACACTTTTAACTCAACAGTTTTAGTTTTTGTGATAAAGACTATAGACCACTATGATACAACAGAATTCAAAAAAGGCTGGGATAATAAATAAAAGGCAAAGTTTATCAAAAATAACTTTGCTCAACTCACAAAAAAACAAAAACAACAATCTTCTTTTCTTTTTCATGAACCGGTTCATCTTTGTTTTTTAATAAAACAAATAAATTCACACACTTCCGCAATGTTTTTTACAACTCAAACTCTTGGACAGCTAATTCTGAAAAAATACCTTCAATATTTAAGACTTTATAAAGTCATGAAAAAACTTTTTAATACTTTTTAAGGGTCTTAATTTTCCCCAAATTGATTTATCACCTTTTAATACTTTTCAAGACCCCGCGGATACCCTGAAAGAGAACATTTTGTCTTTAATCAATGTATTTAATATACTGCACAGCTGAATGGGAAGCAGAAAATGAATTGATCTCTTGTAGCAGAGGTTATTTTCGTTATTTATAAACCAGTATTTTGATAACAGTCACACAGCTAACACATTGGGACACAGCTAAACAAACAGTCCACAATCTGTGTCCGAAGCGGTCTCTAATACCCCGTCTGGGAAATGAGAGCATGTGCTGTGTCAGTGTCTATAGGGGAAAGTGGGGCACGGCGTTCTGCTCTGGGACTGTTCAATAAAGGCTGCAGCTGGACGTGCACGAACCAACCGACCCTGTGACGAGTTTCCCTGTTGCTGGAAATACCTCTGTTTCCATGCATGAGTCACATTTCTAAAGCTCAGACCTATGAATTGACTTGTCTGACTGAAGTACAAGACCAGCTCCGATTAAAACCCATTAGGTGGAGAGTCAATAAAAAACTTTGTGTGAATTTTGAAGAAGAAAAGTGCATGATTAAAGGAGGGAATGCATCTGCAAAACAACCAATGGTACACATTTTCAGTAGGCATGCTGCACTTTTACCTCCACTGCAGGTCTGACATTTACAGCTCAGATCTTAATTTTACATTTAAAACACATGTTGAGTTTACAATGCATGATGCACTGTCCTAAATTTAACAGCCCAACAGTGCAGAAAGCAGTTATAAGAACTCCTTAACCAGCTGCAACATTAACATGTAATAATAAGTAATAATCATTATACCAATAAAATACATCATAACAGCCCTGCAGAGTGAGCATGCTGAAAGTTTTTCCTGACACTTTCTCTTCATTTCACCCTGTGTTGCGGTTTTGTTTTTGCACTTCCAGTTCTGAGATGAAGGGCATGGCCTTGTTTACAAAGAAGTACTGGCTCATGAACAACTCAGAAATCATTGCAATGCTAACAATGCAATGAGCAGCTTGTAACATAAATATTTATATTTAACTTCAGGCTGCTGTGAAGTTTGTTCAAATTAAAAAAAGAAAAAAAAAGTCCTATATTTTCCACGCTTCGTTTCGCTGGAAACTGTCAATATGCTAATAATGGTGTGCAAACGAACAACTAAAAAAACACGGCAACTCTCTGTCAAAGGTACATGACATTTTACTGACGGTAACCATGTGAACTGGTTACCATGTGAACTGGTTACCATGACATTTTTAGAATTAGCTCTATTAACCGTTGCTAAGAGGAACCGTGTATCCTGTAAGCTACTAGTTGTTGTTGTTAGCTAACGGTAGTTCGGTCGTCGTGGTTGTTGTTGTTGTTGTTGTTGTTGTTGTTGAATTAAAATCGCTCACTTTTAACCGTAAATTTATCGCAGAGGAACCAAGTGCATTAGAGTGTCATCTGCTTGATTTGTCGACTTGGCTGAAGACAAAACTTCCCAAATTGTGTTTTTACTAACGCGGCTGAACAGCACTGTGGATGCTGCTGAGGGAGCCAGGCTGGTGGTGACGTGGATGGATGGCCGCACACAACGCTGCTTTTCTGGGGAGACTCAGGGACAATAGGAGTGTGTTTGTGTGTTTGTGTGTTTGTGTGTGTGCGTGTGTGTGTGATGGGGGGTTGGCTGGATCTCTGCTTACCGTGCACCAGCCGTTTCATGTCACTGTATCGGCTCCATAGGAAGGATTTCTGGTCCAAGGGAGCAGCGTTGGAGGTGTATGACCGTCTCCTTACACCACGAGTGCCCACAGGCTCCTTGGTCCTTTTCTTATCTGCAGCCGCGAGTCTCTGAGGAGCCTCGCTGCACTGCACGTCCTCCCTCGCCCTGTCCGAGTCCGAGCAGCAACTTTGTTCTGTAGTGTTCTGTCGCGCCCCTGGCTCCTTGCTGCTGCTGCTGGTGGTAGAAAGTCTGTTAACTTTAGTGGCTCTGGAAACAGGAGGTGTCCTGCTTCCAGTTGTTGTCCACAGTGTGCGGGTCAAAGCTGTCCCCACTGTCTTCAGAGACATGGCTGCTGCTGCTGCTGCTGCTGCTGCATAAGGTAAACACGACTATGAAAACTGCTGCAGATGCTATGCAGGCTGAGGCTGGGTCTGGTGGTGGTCAGCACATGAAAAACATGCCCTAGTCTTCACTGAGGAGGCCACGCCCCCATGTGCCAATGTGGGCGGGGCTTCAACTCATGCAGCCAATCGCAATCCAAGCTGTGCTCATAACAAACACCCATTCACATGGGACGTGAGTGTTTTCTACATTCAAGAACTTCCTTTATAGCCGCCCTAAACTGTTTAGTTTAGATTTGAGTTTGTTTGCATCTAAGTAGACCCACATACTGATCGTTTCCCATGTAGAAGTAGCGATAACACTCTGTAAAAAAAAAAAAGGAAAAAAAAGAGCAACAAGAAGAAAAAGTAGATAAGGTAAAAGTCCAAAACTTAACACACAAAAGTAGGCCCCTACGTGAGAAACTTCCACAAGAAGTATTTTAAAAAAAACAGAGGAAAATTGACTTTCCCCTCCCTTCTTTAAAATGAATGGCATGGTTTCCTGTCTTGGTGAAACTTGATACAGCAGCAGGTCTGGGACTTGCAGAGCATTGTGTCTAGTAGCCTAGTGTGTCAGGATTATTCTGTATTGTGTTGTTTTGCTTAATCCCAAATTTAATTTTCTTTCCTGGGTTTCCTTGACCTTGCTGTCTTCGTGTTACACCAACTTGATTCCTGGCACTCAATCTATTTATGGATGTTCCAGTCACTGCATGGACTGATGTACACTTGTCTTTAACTATGAGCTACACTGTGGCATTTTCTACATTTTGTGTAAAAGCAAACCTCTTAAAACATTATTTCTCTCAATTTTATATTATTGTGACATTATCTATACACATGTAAGAACTGCCTCACATGGCTGATACCTCTTGATGCTGTTTATCTCTTTGAAATTAGATTAGGACCTCCAAATCTTACAACACACACAACTTCACTGGCCTTCTGTATGTGTGTAAACACATGAATCATGACCCTTTGTCTGTAAATGTTTTTTCTAAATTGACTATTGTTGTATTTATGCTAACATCACACAGGATGATCTGGAGATGATCAAACCTTCTCTGCCTTTTGGCTTCAAATACAAGTTCTACAAGTAAATCATCGGCTTGGGAAGTCTGCTATAAAATAAATTATTCCATGTTCATGTAAATACTTTACAACAGATAGTCTAATGGACCTCTGATGTCTCTAAACTGTTTTGAGAAACTCAAGTGTCATTTTGGAATTTAATGTTTGCTTAAAATAATATTTAAGAGGTTATACTTTGTATTTTGTAATTTTCTGAGCCCGTATCCTTATATTAGATTACGGTAGATAAAGTTGATTTTTTTTAAAAAGAGGGAAGAAAAAGGGGAACGTTTGTGCAAGTTCAATGATGTCCATAAACTTTGAGATTGTTTAGTTTGGTCGTACTTTAGTTTTCCAGGATGGAAATTCTGCTATTAGTCATCATTCTGCTGAAATGAATCAGCTTTATGAGACCCCGACCAGCCGAAACATTGTTTGTTTGACGTGAATCCACACAGGCTGTGGGATAATCTGGTGCTCAGTTTGTTCACTGTCAGACCTACAGCAAAGAATAACAGATGGTACTGCAGTTCCAGGTCATTTTAACTGACAATATTAATCAGTTAAAAACTATAACAGTAAAGCTGTTAATTAGAAACAATAGTAGTGCAGGAGCTCCCTCCTTGTGTGCCACAAAGGTATTGCAAGTGGTCCAACAAACAGTAGGCTACAGATCACAGTCAAAACAGTGTAACTGGGTAGCAACAGAAAAAAATATACAGTATATAAAAGGAGATTTGAGAAACAGATATTAATTAACATAATACATTATAAATCCCTGTCTATGGATATTCTCATTCATTCAGGTCATTGTTATCTCTGGGCAACAACCCTACGTCTCCCTAGTAGACAAATACAAGTCCAGTTACCTTTGATTCAGTTTGTTGCCCAGAAATACATGTAGTAGGGAGGTTAAGCGACTTTTGACATTCTAAAGGGAATGTGCTTTTAACATGCATTTTCTCAATTAAAAAAAGGCATTTTAAAAACGTGTTTATTTCAGATACAAAGTGTGATCTCACTTGTGTCTTAGGATAGATTTATTTGTATGACCCTAAGGTACTTCCATGCCAAAGGAGACCTTTGCATCATGACTTGAAGTCAAAGGCCTGTTTTTTGGGCTTAACCTCCCTACTAATGATTAGATATGAGAATATTTTATTTGTCCTCTGTATTGAATGAATGCATGAATAAATGTGTGAATATTTTATTTTTGTGTTGTGCCACCAATGTGGCCCATCCCTTATGGGATTACAAGACACATTTACTGAGAGCATCAGGAACTAGACAATCCTTCCTGTTTGCATTACCCACCACACCACACAAATGTGCATATGACACATACACAAACAACTTAAGACTACTAACAACATTCATCTATAGCTCTTTTTCTCATTGCCCAGGCCTTTTCGAGATACCAAGAAAATGCAAATATATCAAACTGAAAAAGACACTTCAGCTTCTCCATGTCGTCCAACCACACAAAATATTTTTTTGGGTCTACCTTACTAAAAACTGTCTTTATCTGACAGTCATAGAATGACAATATAACGCAAAATGCATTTTGTTTTCCACATCTTTGAGATCACACAAAGTATGAATTCTATCCTCTTTAGCTATGCCTACATATCTGCCTGTCTCGATTTGAAGATACCAGGTCTAATTTGAGCACACAGGGACCTTTTCTTTTTAGAAAAAATATATAAAACATAATTTTCTGACCCAAATACATGCTTTATTTCACATTAAGTGTGCAGCTTTGGTTTACCCCAAATATCTAATGCCCATTTATCTTTACTTTGTTGAAAAATAATTTATTTTAAGTACATTAATCTCCACTTTCTCTTTATTATAATAATCAGTGATGGGAATAACGGTGTTAAAATAAACGGCGTTACTAACGGCGTTATCTTTTTCAGTAACGAGTAATCTAACTAATTACTATTTCCACTGTTACAACGCCGTTACCGTTACCGACAATTAAATGAGGCGCGTTAAACTACTTTGAAGCCGTTGTCCTCCGACTTGGCTCATCTCATCTCAGACACAGAAGCTGCTAAACTGTTGTTGTTTTTTCCTCCTCTCCTTTGGTGAGGGGAGGGGGGAGGAGGGAGGGACGAGACAACCGCATAAGTGATGATGATTGGTTGAGGCAGAGTAAGGTTTCATGCTAAGCCAATCAGAGGCAGTGTTCAGTTTGTACACAAACCACACACGCACGCAGTTTAGCCTCACACACACAGACTAGCAGAGGGAAGCTGCCGAGATCGGAGGGAAAGTGGAAACAGACACTAATAACTCCCTGAGGTAAAAGACAAGAACATGTGAGGTGTAGCTACATTATGTCCCGGAGCGAAGTGTTTGTCCTGAGCTTCTGCTCACCTGACTCTGTGCAGCTTCTTCATTAAATCCAAACAGTCGGACACAGCGACGCACTGCTGCTCTTTGACCCCAAAGTCTCTGTAGCTCATCAGCTGGAACTCTTCCAGAGCAGCTACAGCAGCGTTGTGACCTCAACCATGGTTGGTGAGAGCAGAAATGTTGTTGTTGTAGTGAAAATGGGCGGGCTCGTGAAGACGCGAATTTACACAAAGTCAAAACGAGCGATAAATCGCATTTCTCGCGTATCTCGCGTTTGGTCGCGCGTATAAACTCGAGCGAAAAAAAAGCGTTCCTCGTGTTTGGCAACACGATGCAAAGGACGAAGACGCGAAGGTCCCGTCGCCATAAAAGAATCGGGTGTAGCGTCGCAAAAAAAAAAAAGTCGCGTATACCGCGTCTCGCGCCTAATCGCGTCTCGCGCCTAATCGCGTCTTTGCGTCACGGCCTTTTACACCGCGGACGTAACGAATAAACGGTGACGGTGTGAACGAACAACATAGAACAGGACCAGACGTGACGTTGTTTCCTCTTTTCACCTACAGCTCCACTCTCCCTTACTTACACTAACTACTGTTATTGTTGAGGCCAGATAATTGTGGGATTTGTAGTTTTTGACCAATCGTGTGCTCTTTCTTTTTGTGATTTTTCCGGTTCACACATGTTTGTTTTTTTTAGGGGCAAATGCGAGTGAAATGCTCGCCCATGGTGGGCATAAGAAAATGTAAGACCTGTCTAAAATTATTTAAGACTTGAACACAATAATTCAACAAATTTAAGACATTTTAAGACCTAAAATTTAGATTTTCACATTTTAGACTTTTTAAGACCCCGCGCGCATACCCTGTTATTTCATATAAAAGTTTAAGTGCATACATATTTTATGATGCTGTGTATTATAGCAGAAGTAAGTGATATATTTGTGTTAGTCTTAAATAGTTATATCTTCCGACAGCAATCACTTACATAGAGTGTTTGGTCTGAAACACGGGTCTGTCAGTCACTCTGCTCTGCTCTGAGTCGAGGAGAAAACATTTATCGTATCCTACAGTTTTTATCCAATGAGGAGAGAGAACGTCATGCAGGGCTGTGTGTGCAGCCAAGGGACGCCGTGAATGTGGCGACGTAGGGACGAGGACTGTTATGGTGCATTCAAGGAAACTCGTATTTTTCCGACCGTGAAGTCATACCAGTTCGATCTGGTACGAGTTCAGCGGTCGGAAGTTACGAGTGGCCGTTATAGTGACTTTCACCGGTAAAACAGGTCGGAAAAACAAGAGTGGGTTGCCTGGAACGCTACAAAGTCGTAAGTTGTGACTTGAAGCTGTAATTTACGATTTCAAAAGCCTGCCTGGAACGCAGCATTAGCGAAAACGACCGGACCACTTACTTCTGCTTTAAGACCATCTTAGAATTTTCTAATAAATTTAATACTTTTTAAGGCCTTAATTTTAGATACATGAATTTAAGACTTTTTAAGGATCCGCAGATACCCTGTTGTGCGCTCGCAGCAGGACAGATAATCAGATGGATAATCGGTCAAGTTAATAATTTCACTTAATGTGGCCATGAATAAATTAATTTCGATGTTTCGCCTGTTATTAAACGCAAATCTTGAATAGGTCTCCGCTGTTTTCACATTTAAAAAGGTCTTTGTTGTCTTTGTACAGAGAGAGACAATATGAGATTTGCTTATTTCGCACATTCGGTGACATAAACTGTAAACTGTTTCTTGTCTGTAACAACATCTATTGCACGTCTGTCCGTCCTGGGTGAGGGATCCCTCCTCTGTTGCTCACCCTGAGGTTTCTCCGATTTTTCCCTGTTAAAAGGGTTTTCCATGGAGTTTTTCCTCAGTCGATGTGAGGGTCTAAGGACAGAGGATGTTGTTACGATGCCATGTAAAGCCCTTTGAGACAAACTGTTTGTAAAAACGGGCTATACAAATAAAATTGCCTTGCCTTGCCTTGCCTTGTAGCCACAGCACTTAAAAAACCCACTGTAACCTATTTTCATAGGCACACCAGCCTCGCTTTCAATAAAACACACACTCGCATTCCATAATTGCGATCAGTGAAATATATGAAAACAATAAAATACTATTTAAAAATGAGATTAAAAAAAATCAAAATTCTTCGACATATTTAAACTTAAAAAAAAGAAATAAAACGCAATAGTTACTTTCCCTGGTAACTAGTTACTATTATAGTGAAGTAGTGGAGTTACTAACTCAGTTACTTTTTGGGAGAAGTAATTAGTAACTATACCTAATTACTTTTTAAAAGTAACGTTCCCAACACTGATAATAATGGTATTCATATCCAGCTCTCAGGAGGATGTCGTATATATCCCTATTATTACTGGTCCAGATGTGGGACACTGAGGATTTTTGACATTTAGTTGGAAACGTTTGGGAATCACTGCACTAATGAATGCTGAACTGAATAATGCAGGAAGAGTGATTCCCTTGTAGAACATAGCAATGTATTAATCAGCACATGTATATTAAGTAATAATTTGCCGTATTACTTCACATTATGAGCTGAAAATACTTCAAAATCTGTGTTAAAGAGCAGTAACACTGTATTTTCACATATAAAAAAAAACACAGTCAATCTTCAGTGTTGGCTTGTTTTTATTCTCAATGACAAAATTGGTTCACAGGTCAATGAAAGGTCAACTTGCATACACATAAAAAGTTGAGGACCATCAAATGTGTTATGCGGAGTGTGTGCATGTCGTCTTCTAGAACAATTTACACAGAATGCAGACCACATAAATACAGTTAAAATATTTTACAACAGTGGTAATTAAATTATACACACATCTGCACAGAGAATTAAATAAATCCAAAAAAAAAACATTCAATTTACAACCATAAAAGCAATATGACATTATGTTCAATTATTTTCACTTTCAAGTAAAGTAACAGTCCCAGCTCCCCCTGGGAACCTCATTATAACAGTGTTTTTGATACGTAATGCTCCTCATTTACTGTATTCATACGTGTAATACAGCAACTTAATCTCAAAGTAACATTTCTTCGTCCATTAAAACAGGGGGAAGCTCTTGTCTCATTATTCATTAGTTATAACTAATGACTTCATTCTAGCTTAAAAGTGAAAATATTCTCCCAAAATGAGATATCCCTTTATTCAGTGCTAACACTGCTCAGTGAGTTTCCCCACAAGCAGATGAAACATACCTTCAAAAAAAAAAAAGAAGAAAAAGAAAAGAAAAGAAACAAAATCACATCTACAGTGTTGAAGTAGCCACTATTTAGAAAATGTGACGTGATGGTCTAAAAACAGACAAGGTCAAAACAAGGCACTAAAAACCATAATTAAAAAAGGAATCAATCAGCAGGATGTGGCCTGTTTTACTTAACCACAGGACAGTTGAGCCTTCGTTTAAAAAAAAAAAAAAAAAAAGCAGATGCCAACATTTTCTTGCATTTGTTTCTGATTTTTTTTCAAACATTGATTTCCAAATGTGGTCTAAAGATCATGATTGATCGCATCGGATGATCGGATCATTTCAATTTCAGTGGTGTAATAGTGTCAATGTACGTATATGCAATGCTGTCCTCAAATCAAAGCCCTGGCGTCAAACTACTCTATAAGCATCCCATGTTCTGGCAATCAACGAACATGTGCACATCGACAGTAAAAAAAAATTTTTTTGCTTTCTTTTCTCATTTTGAAACATTTTGCTTTTTTAAATTTGCTTATTTATTTATTTATTCATTGATTTATTTATTATTGTAACTTACAGTGGGGTTTGATAGCTGCAAAGCACTTTGAAATGCTTTTAACAATTATGGGACATTATTGTTACTTCATTTCATTAACCCTAACAGCAGCCTGCTACCATTATTAGCATTCCCAACTGAAAATAATGGACACTGTAGCCACAGGAGAGGAACCTAGCTTGCTGTGGGGAACACTATTACATTACAACATGCTTACTTTGGTAGCACACATGAGCATTGGTGACATTAAATGGTGACGATACGAAACATGGAGGAGCGTTGTTGCTATAAGCCGGAGTGAGAAAAAGCAGAAGCAGAATGGAAACAGTATTTTTTTTTTATATAACTTTGCACTCTACTGAAATAAACATGGGCCAACAAGTTAGTATTAGTTAGGGACAAAGAAAAATTAAGTCAGTTGAAATCTTTTGAGTTTTATCAGACAGTGTCTTGAGACGCAGATGAGTACAATATCAGCCAATGAGATGCTTGCTTGCGCCCCCGGATGGATGAACTCCCAAAGCTGATTGTTGTGAGAGATGCTAAATGACTGCAGCCAGCCACGGGTGACTGGGAGTGACGAGAAGTTTTTCAAAAGCCACCCTGATCCTAAATGACAGCAGGATACAGAATACAGGCACTGTCCTGACTTGGTCTGCATAGTTTGCAAAGTAAGATGCACATTAAAGATCTCCCAAAATCATGTCATCTGATTACTCGGGTGTTTGACCTGAGGTGGTGAACTTATGGCTGCTCTATTTCCATCCATGAAATGGCGTTTACTGACCTCTTTGTTAAAGGGTGTGGCGGCTGAAGCCAAAAAGAGCCAAAAAGGGCGTGTAACTTACTTTACCACCAACTATAGGGAGAAACCTCAAGGCTATGGCAAACTTTCTACTTTTAGGATAGCACGTAGTATTTTATTTAGTAAGGCTGCATTGTTTCTATAAAAACCACTACCTGGGACTTCTATCACAGATGATACGACAGCGTACAGACACTAAGAGACGCAGGACAGGCCTGACTAGGATGCCAGACTAAAGGCAAGAGTGTAGTAGAGAGATATACAGCCTTAAAACAGATTATAGCCTTGAATCAAAAGTCTGAGGACAGTAACACTGTGCAGGGAAAAAAGTCTCAATCTGGAATAAATACTGTCAGTGGTTCGCCAACGACAACGAAGCCTTAAACAAGACCAGATGAAGCTGGAACCACTTTGGTTGGACAAAGACACGGTCAATGACTTCACAGAGCAATGAGCAGCACATTTGTCTCTTCATCCTTTCTCCAGGCTGCATGCAGGTTTCTCCACTCCAAGCAGAGAAGACCGAGAGGGCGGGATGAGAGAGAGAGATTTTTTTTTTTTTTTTGCGTTTTTGTTTGAATCCATGGTTCTGGTGGGTAGAGTGGGGGAATGTAGCATCGATTCTGGGATGGACAGGATGTCTTGAGTCAGGAAAGGAGGAGGGAGCCGGGGAGTCAACATGAAGACAGGTCCTTATGGAGAAGAAGAGGGGGTTTGGAGTAATGGAAGGAGTGTTTCAGCGCTACAGAGACAAGGTGAGACAGAGACAAAAGAAAACATTTAGCGTTGACAAAAAAGGAACTTAAAAAGGTGAAGGTAATTTATAAGGATCAATATTATAGATGAAGGAAAGACATATTAGGGGCATTTGATTAAGGAAAGATTCATAATTGAAAAATAAACTTTTTTAAGCTCTGATAAAAAATGATTAATAATGGAAACTGTGCAAACTAAGTTATTGTTCCAAATTTTAATGATATCTTATTAGATATTTTATATAACACCGGTAACTGTATCACTTATTTAATATTTCTGATATAATGTATGGATATGGTAGTTTAGTATAGAACGAATCTCCTTGTTGTTTACAACTACTTCCGGGTAGAAAACCAGCACATAATTTGAATGAGAACAATAGTAACGAAAGAGAGGTTAGCTACGTATATCATGTTTTTCTCGCCCTATGACCGTTTAGACAAATCTGAAATGATTGAAGAAACATTACTATTTCTGTGTGCACGAGCAAAGCAGTTTTGTGTTGCTATGTGTGGTATTTATTCAGGTTTGGCCGAATCACGGTGTCTAGAAAGCTAGAAATGCTAGTTTTCTACCCGGAAGTAGTTGTAAACGACAAGGACTATAGAGCATATACATATCTTCTGACTGCTTTATCTCAGCGCCTACGAGATGATTTGGAGTGCGAGCTGCGAGCCCGGCCAGATGTGGCCTGAGCTCTGTTACCAGAACTCTTACTGACATTAGTGTGCGATTCCTCAGTGCTTCTATTTGTGGAGTTGGACGCTCTACGTCGCGACTCTCTACACACTCCAGTGATCTTGCTCTTACCAGGTGGGTTGTGAGCAGAGTTGGACGTGGAAGATTTAGCATTCAGCTGAGAAGAGGCCGCGTCTGACTGAGATGTGTTTCTGCATGCGGATGCCGCCTGGACAGAGTTAGACCTGTGAACCAGGGGTTGTTTTCGTCGCACAGAAGTATCTGAGTTTGGTTTTAGATCAGGCTTTTGTTTAGTTTCACTCCATGCTTCAGATGTGTTAGGATACACACGCAAAGCTTTGGAAGAGGTTAGGTTATCTATGGATGAAGACAGAGAAGACTTTATCTTGGTGGAGGAGCCAGGTGCAACACGAGTTGTGATGAAGGTGTCCTGACGTGCAGGAACCGAGGCCCTGCGGCCCGACGCGCCTTTTCTTGAATCACCGCCTCGTGTTTTGGCCGTAACTTCACTGTTCACAGACCGAGTGGAACCGTTACGTGACAGAGAGAAGCCCTGACTCACCTCCACATTAAAAACATCACTGACGCTACGACTTCTAATGAAAGTGGCGTCTCGAGGGAGAGCTTTGCCCTTACGAGACCGGCCGCTCGTCTGTGGGGTGGGGGTGTCGGCGGAGAGAGAGAGAGGGGTTCTTACGGGGCTCGTGTGGAGGCTTCGTGTCAGCGCTCGCAGGTGGTGCGTCGCCATGGCGGGAACGCTGCTGCCGAGAACCGGGCTGGCGCGCGGGCTGCTCCTCATGGTGGGCCGCGCCGGGCTGCCTCTGGGACTCCTCGGGGCGCGGCCGGACTTGGTGGCCAGCTCTTTGGCCCGGGAGCGGCGGGGGCTGCTGTTCAGGCTGTGGGGAGACAGAGGAGCCTCCAGGTCCTCCAGACGCTGCGTCAGAGCCAGTTTCTGCTGGATGGCCATACGCAGCAGAGAGTTCAGCGTCTTCTTCTCGTCCTCGGCCGCCGCCAGCTGCCTCTGCATCTCGTCCAGCTGGGTGACATACTGGTCACACCTGAGAGACGCACACACGATTCAAAGGATGCAACATGCACAGGCAGGCAAATCACAAAGCCAGAAACACACAACACACATGTTAAACATGACTTGTAGGCCTAGGCGACACACACTGGGGGGTTTAACACTCCTGTTGTCCTGTTGAAGGAAAGAGGGGAGGATGGAGGAAGGGAACAGATCAATTTGACCCAGAAGGACAACAGGAGGGTTAATAATATTAAAGTGGGGGATTCCTCCTTCATTCTCAGAAAAAAAACCTCAAAAACACACTGTCAAAACCATGCCAAACTATATAACCATGACTGTGAAGCTACTCTGATCAATAAAAAGCCTGAAAAGAAAGTTATTGTTAAGGTAGGATAACAACTGTGGCATGACGACGAGCCAAAAACTGACATTACAGAAACGTGTTTCTGATCATTTTTGCTATGAAAGGAGTTTTGAGTGACCTGAAATACAGTTTGTGTGTGGACCAAAGGTCAGAGGTCAGAGAGAGCAGCACTGTGTGTTTAAAGATAACTGTGTAGACGTGGACTAGGCCACATCATTTTAACACCGGCTGTGACACAACACAGATTACAACTCAAGATTATTTTCATTCATTATCTTAGGTTTTTGTCATTAATTTTTTTCTTATCAAATCCACTAAAATGATTCACAATGAGTGACACTAGTTAAGTTTTCTGGATCAAATAATGATTATTACGATTAAAGGGACAACGAGGAGTTTTGGAAAGCGAAGTGTTTTCATACTACATTTACCATGAGCCTCCGCGCGCATGTTGAAATTCTTGGACCGGCGCAAGAAGGATGTCTTGCCAAGAATGTTTTCATTCATCAAGAATTAAAGTCAGAGGTTCGAAGGCGATCAGATACCGTTGTGGTTCCGACCATAAACGGCGATTCGGCAGCGTTACTCCCATGACCCGCTGGGCAGCATCCGCAAAACCGAAAGTAAGGAAACGCTGGTCGGCTCTCCCAGCATTTCCACCACTAATAATAATAACAAAATAACGATAGAGACAAAACGATAAACAGTATTTATCGAAAATTGGCCCATTAACAAGTGTGGGTAACGTAGATTCATCCACATTAATACGAGACTTTTTTATTGTCGCGGAATTTTTGGTTCTGCCGGTGGAGAAACTCTTCGTTGTCCCTTTAATGCTTATTGATTACTTATTATAATTTTGAGAGGAAGAGGAACAGGAGGAGAGAAGGGCTCATATGAAGATGAAGAAAACGAGAATGGCCACTACTATAAAAAAAAACTGCATTGAGTATAAAATAGAAATGTTCTCAGTTCTCAGTACTTCACAGGTTACAGGTCCAGATCCAGACTGGACGGTGTCTCGGTCTGGATCTGGACTGTGGTCGACCAATTAAGTGACCTCATATACTTTAGAAAATGCAGTCCCTCCAGCCATCCACATGATGGCTCCACTAAACTTAATTATAAGCGAGGGGGATCTTTTTAAGCTATAATCTTTAGCCTGTTGCAACAGACAGTCCTTGACCACTGTCTGTTCTCCAATCCTTCTTAAGGATAATCAAATGCCAGCTCATAACTGTCTGGAAGGGGCCTAGACAGTCTGACGCATGCCTAAGAAGATTTAATAACTTCCAAAAATGCTAATATTTCTTTGCCGTCCATGGTAAAAAAAGCAATTAGTTCACTCATTAAACCCGTTACATAAAACTGTTCCCATGCCAACTGATGCTCCAGAAGAGGTTAGTGATTAGTGAGTGAGGTTTAACCCTTGATAGCACATTCTCACTCTATCTACTGCCCCCCCACCCCTCCCCTATCTATCAACATGAGGCTTCTCCTCCTCTAAGGTGACCTGGCTTGGTGGGACAAATCTGTCCTCGCCTCCTCCCCCCCCGTCGGCACAGGGTAGAGCATGTGGTTCGTAATCTTCACGTGAACCAGTGGATTGTCCACAGGCGTAATAAGCGTGTTAAGCTTATTACATGTGTGGTAGCAAAAGCTGCACCACAACAAGAGCAACGTTACTAAGCACGAAGAAGAAGAACAGTGGCAAAAGATGTAAAGACCAGACAACAACCAGAGCTAAGTCACATAGGCTATCAGTTTAAAACAACTTTGACCACAGGAAACAAATTAAAAAAACAAAAAAACAAAAAACAATCTTACCGGCTGGCAAACATGACACGGAGTGAAGAGAAGGTGGCTGCATCCTCCTTCAAGGCTTTGAGCTCGTTCCTCAGTTTCATCATCGTCTCTGACACCATGCTCTTCTCCGTCTCATATTTGGTCTTCAGATTGGACAGGGCCAACTCTGCAGTCTGCATTGACAAAAACAATACAATTATACCTCCATTATTACTCTTTCAAAGTGGGATGCATGTTCTTTTACACCGTGTTATTTATATGGACATTCGTGCTGAACTATTTAGTATATTTTCACAAGTATATTGTTAATTTTAATGATCTTGATGATACAAATAAATTGTGTGTAATTTTAGCTGGTAAACATTGCATCAATGACTGTGCCAAAGCCTGCCACCTCATCCTTATAAAACAACTGCTTTGTGTTTTGTCTTATGGTACCATAATGTACATTTTTATCTATTTCATGATTTTTTAGTTGGTGTCTCACAACTCTTTTTTGAGTGGTACCAACATTTTTAATTTTGTCAAGGTGGAGGGGGGTAATTTGTAATGAAAACTGTATTTTTATATTGTCTCTGTATTTTTAATGTGTGTTGTGGAGTGACACCGAAATAAAGTTTATTTATCTATCCATCTGCAAATTATCATATTATCATGCATACAGGTGGATTTGTACAGAATAGAGATGAGTTATATACATAAAATCAAACTGGCAGCACCATCATACACAGGAAGAGTGTTGTTCAATTCAATATCCCAAATAGCTTAGTAATAAAACTAGCAATAACTGTCTGTTATCTTATTATCTGTTTAAGGGCGATCAGTCTCAGAGGTTGGATGGTCATTGGAGAAAAAAAAACACTGCTGTGATTATGAAAACAGTATTTAGCTGAAGGACTGAGGACAGTTTGTCCCTCTCCTACAAACACCTTTTACGTGTCTGTGTGCCTTGAATTGCAGGTGTCGCACATGTGAATACCATAATTACATCACAGGCAGAGACCCGAGGAGGTAAACTTCTGTGAGCATGGCCCTGCCAAACAGATTACCTTGGGTGTTTATGTGTGTGTGTGTGTGTGTGTGTGTGTGTGTGTGTGTGTGTGTGTGTGTGTGTACGCGTGTGCGTGAAAGGGAGAGTGACAGCTCAGGAAAAGACAGAAGCAGGTCATGCAGTGCTTGAGGCTCACGCACTGCGCAGCGGGGGGAGAGGAGTTCAATCTCACAATGTACTCAAGGTACAGAAGCAGGGGGCACAAGGGACTGAGTCTAGACGGGTCACCACCGCTTATGTGAAGATTATGCATCGATAATAATACTGAAAAACACTTGCTCTCTTATCTTATCAGGAAAGCTTTATTTTTATATAAAAAAAAGGTCAGTTTTTTTCTTATCAAGAATGGGTAAAAATGGCAGCAGAAGGAAAAGTACATGCCACAGCAGTCTGTCCCTGTGTATTAAAGTTTTGTTTTTTATATTTAAAGAAATTATTAAAGACTCTGAATAAAAAAAAAAAAGAATATTTGTTTTTAATGGCAAAAAGCGGGCACATTGATCTTGGATATGAGCGGACTACATTGGAGGGTATGACCTTGACAGCTCAGGTGGAAACCAGTTCCATTATTGATTCTGCTCATTGGTCCAGTTCTTTATCAGTTTCCTTCATGTTTATTGATCAGTTGTCTGTGTGTTTGTTTGGGGGGGGCAGGAGTAGGAACAGCATGTGGCTCAGGTGTGGATCAAATGAAAGATTACTTGTAAAACAAATCCTTTTAGTTTAGTTTGTCTTAGCCAAAGGAAAAAAAATCTACTAATCCTGTCTGTGCTGTGCTAATGATATTATAGGATATTTACCCTCCATAATGGACGCAGTGTTTCCAACTTTACTTATGTTGGGGGGACGGGGACGGGGGGGGGTTGCAGCATGTGACCAACGTGCATACGCATATTGGTGCAGTTTTCGAGGGCACATGTAAGACCAGGGTCATTTTATGTGATTACAATTTACAGATGGCTCCTAAATGCCTCACATACAGACTGCTGGGTAAATGCCACAGGTTACTGATGTTCCTGAAATGCCTGAAACACGCGAGCTATTGTTAGACACCGGTTAGGTGGCTGCACACAGGGAGGCCTCTAATCTCCGCTCAGTTACTGACTGCCGCACATGCACGTCAGGCAGGTGTGTGGCCTTCGTTAGGTTTGAAAAGAGTGAAATGAGGCGTTCTAATGAAAGATTTAGCTGAAGCCGAGCGATTTCTTCCACCTGAGTAGGTTGATCTAACTGCACGGGCCCAAAGTAGAGTCTCTGTATAGTAGAAAACTGCAGACTGTCCAGGAATTTAAGTCCACGTTGCATATAAAATAAGTTTCTATATAAACTGGCCTTCACCCTCAGACTACGGGCTGAACAGAATACAAATTACCGGGAAAGGTGGACTTCATACTCTTTAACGTGTAACTCATTGTCTGTGTGAATGATCTCTCCATTTTGCACTAATATATGACTTCTGCCAGCCTTGTCAACCTGTCTGTTCACTTTTATTCTCTGTCTAATTTTGTTCTTTGCTCTTTAAAAAATGGCGATGCAACATGGCCGCCTCGGTTCGGTGCGTCGCCCACTTATGTATTTGTAACGACTTTTAACAACTCATTCTAAGGTACGAAAAAAGCTTTCATTTGTATGCGGGTGTGATTCGACTTCAGTGAAATACGTATTTATGAAAGACATATTTGATTTTTGCTAATAAAAAGCCAAATAAGTTACATACTGGGGCTTTAAATAAATAGAAAGTTTAAAAAAAAAAAGATGTTTCTATGTATTGTGGGCACCGTCTCTTTAGTAAATGAAGCCATGCTCTGGCCTGCTTCTTGCTCTCTCCACCATCCGTCTTGTTGCCAGAGTCCAGCGCAGTAGATGCATCAATTTGACACATCACAGATCTGCGTCCTGCAACTTTATGTAACAACGTCCTGGCCTACCTGAGTGACCTACCTGTTTGTTAGCCTTGAGGACAGTCCTGAGGGTAGCGATCTGCTCCCTCTTGGTGCTGAGAAGGGACTTGAGCTTCAGCACTTCCTCCATGAGGCTCTCGGCATCCCGCTCAGGCTCCAGACTGCTGCTGATCCCTGAATAAGGCATGGCGCCCCTCTGACGACACAGGTCCACCGCCACCTGAGGGAATAAAAAATAAAAGCAACACAGTTTTATTTTTAGCATGGGAAAACATTTTTTTTTTATGAAGAGAAAAAAGTTTGGTTGTGTTTTAAAATCTGAGTTTAATAACATGTCGCTTGTGTTTTCTCAAAGGATTCTGTCTTGTAGGAGCCACAACACAACTTATTGACCCCCTGATAATCCAATCCATTCAAACCCACACGCACGTGTCGACAAGGCACCACACCAGGCAAATGGATTTGTACAGACATGAGAGCTGCGTAGCGACTTTTAACAGTCTGAGCTGAGCATTAAGTTCAGCCAGAACTCTGTGCAGGAGGAAAATGCCTTCACCCAGAACAAAAGACCGCGATCAGGTGGGAGGGAGAGAATTTGCACTGGTTTTAACTTTCAGTTTACAAACAATCATGGTGGTATGGTATTACAACTAGGGCTGCCCCCGACCAAAGATTTTCTTGGTCGACCAGTAGTCGTCATTTATGGCGATTAGTCGACTCGACAGCACCTGCTAATTGTTGAAAACAGCGCTGATACGTACTTTTACGTGGGAGTCTCCAAAACAGAAACGTCTGTAACATATATGATCGGTTAAAGTCGCTTTTGAAAAAAAAAAAAGAGAGAGAGACCTGCCGTGCCTTGTAAAAAAGAAAACAACAAAAAAAACTGACAGCGAGTGAGTGTCACGACTTCCTGTATCTGGCCCTTCAAATTAAAAGCCCTATAGCCTTTCATATACAGTTCAGTCATATTGATTTTGACTTAATTTTGACAAGACAGGGCTCCAAATGTTTTTTTTTCTTTCCTAAGACCAATTGACCAATGAAATTTTGTTCGGCTAATGATTTTTTGGTCGACCAGTGCTTGGTTGACTATATGGGGGCAGCCCTAATTACAACAGCACTTGGTGACGGGCAGCGTTGTCTTACCCGGAGGTGTTTGATCTGGCAGCGGATGACTGCCACCAGGTTGCGGACGTTGGAGGGGTCCCTGAAGTCCAGGGTGGGGGATCCGGGGCAGTTGGGCGACTCGGTGATGGTCCCCGCGCTGTCCACCTCTCCCATGAACTGCAGCGCCGCGGCTTTGGAGATGAACGTGCCGTCGGCTCGCGGCTTCTTCTGGGCGTTCTGCTGGGCGATGATGTGTGCTCTCCGCGCGGCGCTGCTCCCCACCCCGGCCGCCCTGGCGCTGTCGCGGTAATAGTCCAGGGTGACCCGTTTGGGCGTCAGGTTGTTGCACACGCAGATGTGGTGGTAGAGGTTGGACAGCTCCTCGGAGAAGGCCAGCAGCTCTTCCTGGGCGACGGTCAGGTGCCCCTCCGAGTCCACGGCCACTTTCCGCGTGGCTCCGATCTCCTTCTCCAGCTCGCCGATGCGCTCCTGGTCCTGTTTGCTGGACTTGATGCACTGGCGGATCTTGTCGGCCAGCTCCTGGGCCTCGGCCCTCCAGCGCTCCTTCTCGTGCTTGTACCGCTGCTCCAGGGTGTTGTAGCGAGTTCCCGCCTGCGATAGTTCGTCCCGAAGCTTGAGGAGATCTTCGCTGGCCGTACGCATGCGCGCCTCCAGCACCTCCTTGCTCTTGGTGTCCACCTCGTAGTCAAAGACGCCATTGTCGCCGTCTCCGTTCTCCGTCTCGTCGTCTGCGTCCTGGTTGTGCTGCTGGCTGCTGTGCACGGCCTCCAGCTGCTGGGTGAGAGAGCCAACCTTGTCCTCTTGCTGACTGAGGGCCTGTTTGGACATCACCAGCTGCATCTGCAGCTCCTCCACTTTGCCTGCCAGGCTGGACTTATCTCGTTCAGCCTGGATAAATGTAGACACACACACACAAAAGATGTAACTCTTGAGACATACTGTAAATTCTCAAATAAAAGCAGAGTCTCAAATAGACGCCGTTACACCGGTCTCCTATACTGGCTATTCTGGCTTCAGATTTGAGTAAATAAAAGCCAGTCTCAATTAGAGGCCGGGTCTATTTCTATTTTTCTATGTACAAAACCTCTCAAAGCCCATGATCGCCGGTCTGAGTAGTTTCTAAGCTGCTTTGTTCCTGCTGGAGTTCCCTCACAATTAAGAGCCGACCCGGGTGTTGAAGCTTGGACATGACATGGTCAGACTCACAAGCATTAATTCCCAAGGAAAGAGCTGGAGCCTATGTACAGTCTGTGGCCCGAGCACTCATTTATTTAGTTTAATTGGTGCTGATCAAACTTCTAAATGAATGCTGCTCTGGATTCGACTCTTTCCTTCTATTCTTACTCTTTGAAACAAAATGTTCAAAATTTAACAAAAGCCTGTCCCATACAGATGCCTGTCTCAAATATAAGCCGGGTCAGTTCGGCAGTTGAAGCAAATAAACGCCCGGGATTTTAATGGTATATGCATCTTTAAATCGATAAAATCACTTAAAGCTGTCCATTAGGTGAATAATAAGTCAGCCCAATAGTTCAGTACTGATAAATGATTATTTTCCTTGAAACAAAAGAACAGTTCTTCATCACAAAAACGTCTTCCCCCACCTCCTTCACTCTTAATGCATTTTTTATGTCAAATGAAGGCTGACCCCATTCCACTCCACATTTTCAACATCTGTTGGGTAAGGTTACCCAACCCCCAATTTAAGTGCATCATAAATAATAGATTTCCCTCAGACAGACAGGGATGACATCTCTAGACATCTTCATTTTTCTTGACCACCTATAATTTGTGAAGCACAACTGTACCGTGGAGGGAGCTGACTGAATTTCTTAGTTAAGTAGATTATGCAATGCGGTGCCAGGTGGATCTTCAGAGACTAACATACAGCGGATGTGGTGTAGAGCAGGAAGCAGCAGACGTCCCTGTTAACAGTTTCGTCACGCAAACTAATCTGATGAGAATCTCACTATTCAGCTCAACAAAGTTAATATTCACTTTTGCTGGAGGTTTGCTTCGCTGACATTTTCAATTTGACTTGTTGATTGACGTGTTATTAAATTTCGTCATTCATCGCCGGAGGTGAATCGATTCCAGGAACTTTACTAAACTGTGACCTTTGCAGACATAGCATCCCATAATAAAACAAACAGGCACCTTGCCAAGAAACTTGCAGAACACTTCAAGCCAAGAAGGGAATATAAACTTTATAATTTTGCTCAGCTTATTCTCTAAATCAAGTTTAAGCCTTGTAGCTTTGCTGTTTGTTTTTTAAGGATTTCTCTTTGATGCACTTGAATTATTTATAAATACTATTAAATTTAAAAGAGTGGGACGTGTTTTCCTGTGGCTCACCTGTAGAAGTTGCTGTTTCAGTTTCTGACTGTCTGAAAAGTGCAGCTCACTCAGCAGGTCTGACACCAGCCCAGAAGCAGGAGCGCGCAGGAACATGTCATTGTTGTTCGGAGTAGAGCAGCGATGGATGAGGCCGTTAGTTTTGGAGCCCCCCAAGTGAGGAGGGTGAGCAGAACCGGGAGCAGACCCAGGACCATTATTATAGCCACTGTCCTGGTCCTCTCCCTTGCCCTCCCCTACGCCCTCTCCCCTCTGGCCCTCCTCCTGGCTGTCGTCCAGCTGCTCCAAGTGGAGCTCCAGGTTCCCTTCGAAGGGGTTCAGGGTCAGAGCGGAGAGCTCTCGCCGCAGACTGTTCTTCTGCTCCCTCTCCTCCTTCAGGGCTTCCAGGGCCTCATCCAACTGCATCTCTGCTATCTCCCTCAGCCGCGCCGCCTCCTCCATCTGAGCTCGCAGCTCGTCCTGCTCTTCGTTCTTCTGGGTCAGCTCCAGCTTTATGGATTCAAACTCAACCTGAAATGTGATGAGAAGCAATGACCACATGAAAATCCAGATGCAACGGGTTTCTTTTCATCTAACAGATATACATGCAAATTTTATCCACAACAAATATAACAATGCATTCAGCACAATATGCTACAACCTATATGGATTGGTTGGAAGACAAATGGCAACACCAAGAATCTATAATTGATAATTTCAAGACCCCTCCCCCCAATTATAATCTCCTATGTTAATGTTATGTATTGTTCTTCCTCTGATGTAGAGTTTAAATCCTATTTTGTAAGGTTTCATTAAATAAATGAAGTTCAGTTGGCCTGAATCTATGAACGTCATTGTAGGAGCCATTTTAGCTTTTATTTTGGTGTTTTGTTGTTGGCAGGTTTTACTGTTGTAACCTGTCAAGAGGAATTTTGTTGTAATAACTGTTGTTTTTTACCACTGAAACCTCGTTTTGGGCACTCTTTGTTTAATCGCACATGCACATGACCTTCTTTTTATCACTGGGATGGGCAGAAGGCCACTACAGTCATTATAGAGTAACAATAAACATCTATTATTTTTCAAATAAGCTCAACATGTAGCAGTAAAGCTGTTGGCGTCGACAACAAGAAGTAAATGTTGACACCAGAGACTGTGGAGACTAGACTAGGCTCCATCGGAGAGTCAACACACAGGTCATGCTCACATAAACAAGCCTTCACTACATTTAGCTCGAGTCATGGATGATTTGTCTTGGCAGAGTTTCAGTATACACAGAAAAAGCCCATCTGCATTTGGAAACACTTGTCTCACACCCTCAAGAATTTTAAACCATGGCAGCTTCTCATAACCACTTTACATAACAACCTACGTGACTTCTGAACATTCTTTATCGTGAAGTAAACAGTATTTTGATGAAGAATTTTCAGTATGTAACGCAAGATAAGAGTTTTCATAACTCCTCAGCTTCTCTTCATCTCAGCTGCCTGCACAGTATCCTGTTGTACACTTATAATAATAATCTGTAATACTGTAATACATCTGATTTGCTGAGATACAAAGACCTAGATAACATCAAATTGCATTTTGGTCTTTTATACCAATATAATTACGATGTGTAACTGAAAACAAAGCATCATCCAAAACAACATTATGCTCTGAGGATACGTCACTCTTAATAGCTTCCAGTTGAACCAGTTGTTTCATTAAGCATCTGAACTCTGTTAAGTGCTACTCTGTGGCACAGGCCAGCTAACATCACATGTATTCACAGAACATCCTCCTACACAACTTAATACTGCCAGTGCCTGTATAATCTCACCCATTAACAGGCATTTAAAAGCTTTATCAGGTCAGTTGCTGACTGCTTCATGATTTCTGACTGACAAGTTCTTCTCAGCTAAAAGTACAAAAACATAATAATACATTTCTGGGGGCAAGAAATTGAGTCGTCCGGAACATAATTCATTATTGTCCCACAGTCGCTTCTGAATCATGAAAATACTAGGTTGGACACTGGTTGCCATGATGCTACTTGCACCTATAATCATCCACTCTCTGCGGTATATTGCCAGCAAAATGTTTCATCTGGGTCTAGAGGGAGGCAGCCATTCTGGGAATGCACTGACAGATGGAAAAAACAGATAATCAGGGGAAGAG
This sequence comes from Trachurus trachurus, assembly GCF_905171665.1. Lineage (NCBI taxonomy): Eukaryota > Metazoa > Chordata > Actinopteri > Carangiformes > Carangidae > Trachurus > Trachurus trachurus. The sequence goes on along the minus strand of NC_139901.1, from coordinate 30,094,028 downwards.
TGACAGTCCTCTGCTATGGAAGCTATTTTGCCATCTGAAAATAACAGTATTAAATCACCCAGCAACTGGCAGTCACTTCACCATTGGCCAATATGTAACCCAGTTAGTTTTGTTACCAAACAGGGAGAGGAAGATATGAAGTTTGTGGTGAATCCGAAGAACCACCAATATGAGTTTAACTAACACAGAATGTGAACAGTATCAAAAAATATATCTATGAATGGGAAATGGAGAAAGAGGATTAGGGCCACTGTAAAAACTTTGTTCTCAGAATTCTGACTTTTTTTTTTTTTTTTTAGAATTCTGATATTCTTCCTCAGAATTCTGGCTTTTTCATAGAATTCTGGCTTTAAACTCGGAATTCTTTTTTTTCTCAGAATTCTAACTTTTATTCCTCAGAGTTCTGAGTTTTAAGTCATAAATTCTGTGAAAAAAGTGGCCCTAATCCCCTTCCGTAGAAACACAACTGTACACACTTGATTAAATATCTAAGTGCAATGTTATTTGTTCAGGATGACTGCATTTTTTTATTCTCTATAGAGGGATTATATGTTTACCAACAAGTCAGGATGCGTGCGCAACCTGACTGCAGAAAGAACCGGTTGTCATGGTTACCTCCATGGATCTAGTGTAGTCAAAGCGGTGTTAGCTAGCGATGTTGTCAGCGTACTACAACAGTTTATCACCTACTGATGTAGTGTGTGTTTTATACATAGACTGTAGGTTTTATAACTGCAGGAAAAAAAAAACCGTCAGGACGGAGGATCGAGTTTGTACTGCGGCAACGGCAACTCAGCCACGGGACAAGCCACGGACACTCACAGCACGGCGTCGGTCATCGGTAAAAACAACACTGCATCCCTAACGTTACCTACAGCTATTTAACAGACAATAATGTTCAGGAAAATACTCACGATTACAACACTATGTGGCTGTGAGGACTGAGATGCTGCCTGGTCAGAGACGAGGGAAGAGGACGGACATGTCTAAAGTCTGGAACAACTGCATAACGTAACTGTAACGTTACGTGCATGGCTGAGTATGTACCGGTAATCTAAAACAATATAGTTTAACGTTAATTAATCTCAGTTTGCTTTCCATTAGTATGTGACCTCGTCTTCAGTCACTGTCGTAGTAAACATTTCACAACTCATTCGCTGCAGTTCTCCAGCTGTGCCTGTGAGCATTTAGCTTCATCACCATTCAAACCAACGTGTCTAACACGTTATATTGCTCGAAATTAATCGCCAATGTACTATTTTCTCTCTCGTTTGCCTTGAAAGGGGTGCGAGTTGACGGTATTCTGTAAAATTTGCGAGTTTTGTTATTTTTATCAAAACAATTAGTGCAACTAACAGCACAAAAAGACATGATCGCGGCTCTTCCTGCTCTCTTTCTGCAGGCGACATGCGCAGTAGAACGTCAGTGACGTAGGCGTATAATCCCTCTATTCATTCATTTACTAATACAGCCAGTAGGTAGAACTTTAATGTAATATGTCATGTTTTAGTATGAGTGATGACTGACCTGGTTTTCCTTGAGTACAGACACCTGTTTCTGCAGAGATATGTTTTCCTCTTCCAGCTCAGAGCTGTCCTGCAACTGACGTAGCTCACGTACTTTATACTCCTTCATCTCATCCCTCAAATGGCCCTTCTCCGCCTCCAGACATTCACACTCCTGTGGAAGAAACCCTACTGTCAAACCAATGCTAAGCACAAACTTTTAATGTAATGCACACTTATCTAGACACTGTGAATGAGGCTACACAGCTAATAGACCCTCCAGTGATTCAGGGGTTTGTGCTCATGTATCATGAAGAGATAGGGCCTGATGATTTACAGTAAAATACCAATATATATAGGTGTACCGTCTACTACACCTTACCTTCTTCAGCTGGGTGGAGACTACCCCCAACCTATCGATATCTGCGTGAGCATTGCCCAAAGCAAGGCGTGCTTGCTTGAGCTCTGCTTGCACTTCCTCCATGCGGGTTGCCATGGCAGCCTCCTTCGTGGCAGTCTCCTGCAGCAGGTTCTCCTCCCGGCACTCTCCATCGGCAGCTGCACGTTTCTGGCTGCTCACAGAATCCGCAAACGCCTTTACACAGGCAACAAAAAAAGAAGAAGGTCAAGTTTATGGGCAGACCTTGCAGCAGCTGGCAGGCCAGTACGGGAGATGTTACACATTGGAACGACATCTGCAGTGCGCTTAGAGACAAATGCATTCATGCTGCACTCCTCATATCAAGACCAGGAATTTAATTAACAAAAGAAAGGAAACAGGATTTCCCTGGCAGCCATCAGATGAAACCCGAACACAGCAAGGAAATGACCAATATGGTTTGGCATCAAGAAATCTGAGACCTTTAACAACAATAACAACCTCCAGAGATTTCACATTGTATTGTTTTGTGCAGCTGAAGTTAAGATGTGAGCTCAATTCATGTCATTTAACCCTGTAATTACATGCATTACTTCACAGCTTGCCATAATCAGTAATTGTGACACATTATGCATCAGTGAGTACAGATAAGAGAGAAAAAAAAATCAAATGCTACTAAACATGCTCAACTAAACACATCATGGTGCAGTTATATAATGATGCTAATTTCCAACATGAGTCCATTCGGCTTTGTTAAAACCCTGCCAAAGCCTAGGTAGATAAACAGCCAAGAAATAAGCTTTATGCTGATTATATAAAATAGCTAAAATTCTGTACCACTATGTCCCTTCAGACCTAAAGAGCTTTGCTTCATATGTGATTATAAAACATTGGAATGGACCAATTTTGGTGTTGTGTTCAGGCACAGATTTGCTGCTAAATGTCCAATTGCCCGTAAGCAGGATTTAAACATTATTTTCATTTTAATTTAAACAGGTAGATGGAACAATTGCAAAATCTACCCATGACAGGATCGGATTTTATGGGATTACTTTCTTACATAAACCAGTTTTAATAGGCCTGTGGTAGTAATATACAGTAAATACCTCCAATGCCCATCTGGTGTATTGATCACAATGTATGCATCAAGAAAATCAACTAAACTAAACTAACACTATAAAAAAGGATTTAAGATACACATTTCCATAAAATGCTCCACGTACAAAAGTGTACTACTCATGGAAAAACAACTGATGGTCTTGTTGGCAGCTTCACCGCACAATGGTTGATTATTTACAAAAAAGTGAAGCAATTTAAAATGAACACTGAAAGCACATAGTTTGTTTCAATCTCTAGGGAGTCCTAGTACGTCACAATTCATAATACATATGTGAAATGCATGGATTACATGATCATCTGAGATTGGTCTAATCTTTTTATCTTGACCAGGGCTGTAAACTAACGGTCGCCACTCGCCAAATGCGACTAAAATATTCCCCTGGCGACTTAAATTTGGAGGGCTACACGCCACGGGGGCCGGTAGATGTTTGTCCCGCTTATCCCGTGTTGTTGATGTTGTGTCGCACTGAAGTCGCTCCCCCGACAACCCCGCTGTAGAAAACAGTTGTAGCCTCACGCCAGTGTCACATGCGGACACCGCGGAAGCGCTGCAAAGCGCCGCGCACCGAGCCGGAGCCTCCCTTTCACACCAGACGTGCATTACTCCGCGCCGGTTGACAGCGCTTTTGCCCCGCAGCTGTGTGTGTGTGTGCGTGCCTATCTCTCTCGCGCTCACGGAGCTATGGACCAGAGATGAGGACTCCGTTTGCGACTCGAACTCGAGTTGCACACACAGAGACTTCAGACTTGACTTGGACTCGTGTTTTGAGACTCGTGAACAATCATTATTATTATTTTTGGCTCGTGCCAGAGTGCAGCCAAACACAAGAGAGAGGGACAGAGAGAGGGACAGAGCTCCTCTGACAGCTCAGTCAGCTGCGAGTGAGTGACAGGTGACTGTAAACCGGCTTTTTTTTTTTTTTTAATAGCCTATAGCCGCACCGTCCGTACAGGTGAGGCACAACGTTTGTTGTCTGGCCCTCCTTCACGGGGACTGCTGCATAACTGGTCTGGCACATATTTCTTAAAGGGATAAGTTGTTGTTGTTTTTTTGCTGCAAAATATGACTGAAGGCCCGTATGGAAGTCTGCACGTGTCGACACGCCCCCATGAGTTGACTGAGCTAATTAAAAAAAATAAATAACAGCAGTTCTTCTCAGAAACATGCATAGAGGCAGAGCAGCCTTGATTCTTTCTTGACTCAGAATACAGTTTTTCTTTAGATAGATAGATAGAGAATACTTTATTCATCCCTAGCAGGGAAATTCAAGATAGTTTAAAGGAAAGCTTTCATTGTGTGTTTTCTTCATATTGCATTGCAATAGCCTATTTAAAGTGATCATAAACAAGTAATCAGTAGGTACTGTTTGCTAATAAAGGAGTGATAATAATACAGTAAATGCTTTGAATGTCTTAGATATAGCTGTGCAGTAGCCTATTCTTAGTAGACTGGATAGCAGAAGGGTCATTACAACCAGAAGAGAGAGGAGACTTTTATTTTTTGGAGACTTGAGACTTGACTTGGACTCCTGACCAAAGACTTGAGACTTGATGAAGTCTCACCCCACAAAGACTTGAGACTTGACTTGGACTTGCAAAAAAAGACTTGTGAACATCTCTGAGTAACAGAATATAGAATAGAATAAAAGGAGTGTTTCGTTTGTTAGTTTTCCCAATTTGGAATGTTTTGATTATTCAATAAGATTACAATTTATTTGGCTTTGGATTCTTTTCTAAGCATGTATTGCTATAAAATACTGTTATCTCAATGAAAAGTGCTGAAACTGATGTATATGTAACGAAAAGAGGCAACTTATTATTTGGCCGGTAAAAAATGTCCTTGGCCGGTAGATTTTTTCATCTACCGGTCCCCTTGGCAGGTGAGCCAAAAAGTTAGTTTACAGCCCTGATCTTGACTATTTGATGCTAACCTAATTCAATCCTTAATGCTATGCACTTAAGTATCAAAATCACTTGAAGGTGAGCAGAGAAAGTGCAGCATGTTAAAAGCACTGGGCTAAGCTGTAGCGGTCGTCTAAATCATTGAACAGTCTTCCCTCTCTCTCTCTATCTCTCTCTGTGATGCCATCAGCGTCAGACGGCATACGAGAGCAAAACTGACTCAGCATGCAATCACAAACATCTTCATTCAAAGTATAACATGCGGTCACAGCTGTTAACAGAGCTCGTACTGTGGTAGCAGAACGACGGCTACCGAACGTGACCAATGACAGGATGAGCAATCAAATTCACGGCATAGCTGACTGATAGACATGAAGAGAGAACAGAGGTATCTTTATGTGACTGGGAGATACACTGCGAGGCAGCTTCTCGGTTGGTTATTAAAATAAGCAGCATGAACAAAGAGTGTCTCTTTGTCTTAATGTTACGAAATGTTCTTGTACTGCATTTTGCCAAATGTGGGATCTGAAGCCAGGTAATAATAATAAAATAACTACTAATAATGATACTCAAGTATATGAAACAATAAAGACTGGATATTACTTATGTCTCTCAATAATTCAACAGTATAGTAGATGTAGTTTCATCTTTAACAAATATAAAAAGACAGCAATCAATATTGTGCTCATTGATAAAATCTGAATGAAAGAAATCCCTGGCTTCAGAGTGCATCCTCACAGCAAAAATAAATACATTTGAGTATTTGTGAAGGTAAAACATGTCTGAGAGGAAAACCAGAGGTCACAGATCAGTAGCTCATTATCGGCAAATACCACTACACAACGTTGGCAGAGGATCCTCACAACTGTGGATGAAAATCTATACCGCATCGCATCTGTTGACTATAAGTCTATAAATATAGAAGGCCTGGGGTGTTCCTACCTCTTTGAGTTGCTGTAGCTCCGCTCTGAGCGTTTCGTGTTCTTCCTCCAGCTGCCTGTGTTTCACCTTGAGAGTCGAACTTTCCTCCAGCACCACCAGGCCGTAACGGGCCGCCTGCAGCTTCTCCTCCGTGGCCTCCTGGAGCTCCAGAGTCAGCCGAAGGACCTCGGCCTTCAAGTCTCCGCTCCCCATCTCTGCCTCCCCCTCTCCTTCCACCGCTGCACCTGCTGGGTCTGCATCCGCCTCCAGCATACTTTCGCCTGGCCTCCTACTTGTCTGCCAATGTTCTACTGGGACACCTGCCTCCTTCACGCCTCCTCTCTCATTACTGCACAGCACAGAAACAAAAAACACAAAGATGAATGGTTGGTTACTGGTTGTATATAAGCTGCTTAGAACAATGACCAAGATGGCGAAGAGTTTTTGTTTTTGTATAATTCATATTATAACACCAGCTGAGCAAACTAAACTACGTGGGGAAAGATTAACTGTGAATCTGGTTGGGTGAGTGGGAAAATACTTCTTGTTGTGTTAAGAAGGTCAAAATGGTCATTATGCAAATCCAAGACATAAAATACCAAACTGACAAGTACATGCACGTCACTCGAGTATTTCCAGTTTATGTTACTTCATATTCCCACTCCAATGCAGCCTAAGAGGAAAATAATGTACTTTTTTATCCTACTACTTTTCTTTGATAAATGTCATTATAATTTCCATAGTGGTTCAGAATAATGATAATGATTTTTTTGTTTTGTTCTTTTGTTTCCTTTATTGTTATTTATATAATTTGATTGTTTATCTCTTTGTGTAATTTGCCTATGATAATTTTTTCTTTTATTATTATCATTTATATATTTCTGATTGTTCAAGTATGTTCTGCTTTCTTTTTTCATTGTAGGTGGGGGCATCTGATAAGCTCTAGTTTTCGCCTCTTCCAGCACTGTAAATTACCAAATTGTTCCTTTTACTTGTGAACTTTTAAATGTGCAAAATGAATCTAAATCTAAAAAATATGCAACTGTCCATTCTGAGTAATTTATTTTCACTAATAGGGTTATTTTTTTATTATAATAGGGTTGTTTTTATGGTGATATCTGTATTTACAACAGATGGTACTTTTACTTGAATAATCAAAAAAAAAAATCTGTGTATTCCTTCCACCAATAGTTATAACAAAGAATTTGCATATTACTGCTATAGGCTACACCTCTTTACATTAGTCGTTTTGCCTGAGGCATTTAAAGTTCATTCATGATGACTCCCACCCCCACCCTATAGTTTTCAGGTTTTCATTGACCTTTATGCACATTTTCAACATCAGCACCATTACATCCACCCCAATGTATAGTTAGCTACTAATCTCAGCCACACTTATAAGACACTACAAGGATCCAGACTAACTCCTTTTTTACTAGGAGTACAGTGGCCCCTAACTTAAAATTTTAGGAGGAGCACAAGCAGAACATTTAGAGGCACACAATGTAAATCGACTTTCATAGCAAATATTCAGAACTCCTTTTCATTCATGATCCTCACATAAATTCGCCTGCCACTTGTAATGACATACCAGATTCTTTGAGGAGCACCATCCACATTTCAAGAAGAAAAAAAAAGCAAATTTACTGGTTGCACATACGCAAGTAAATTAAATATTTACTTGCACTGTCTCCAATTTTAGGGGCAGTATGGAGCCCTGCTTCATAGATATTGGAGTCATGTCCTCAAGTGTCCTCTTTTATTGACTAGCCGTGGACACAATATGGATTAATGCTACTCTGACCACCCGTATTGACTGGGTGGGGCGGAGTTTCCCCCCCATTTCCTCATGATGTCCTCTCCTCCTCTGACCGAAGATGGAAACACCACCAGGCGCCGGGCTGACCCGGTGCCAAGTGATGTGTCCCGTTCCCGTATGCATCCTCTTTCTCTACGCCCACGAACTAAACTCCTTCATGGCGTCAAATTACAATAAACACAGGCACCTGCTGAATATTATGGCCGCCTGTGTGTTGAACCTGCTTCCAGAGTAAGCAGCTTTTCCAGAGGGTAAAATAAATATATATATATTTCTGACATGGATAGCGTGTCAGGCTGGAAACAGGACACGGACACGGCCCCGGTCAGCTAACATGAGTAGCTTTAGCCTGATGTATTACACAGTAAATGACACCACAATGCTGCTAACCGGCTAGCTCGCTAGCTTTGTAACTAGCTACATTTCTCCCCTAGACTTGGTTAGTTGTACAAAAGACGATCACTTCCATCATCACCCAACTCACTCACGGCGGTTGTTCTTCTTCCTTCTCCCGTTACGTTAACGTTACGCCACTCGATCCTGTCAGACAAGCTAATTAGCCACGGCTGCTAAGATATCCACCATTAAAACAAAAACCAGGTTACTTACCCACTGGTTTTCCTCTCTCTCACAAAAAGGCAGACGGGACTCGCCGGTTGCTACACAACGTTAACGTTAACGGCCGCTGCGCGAGCTCCCTGGGTAAAGGTGCTGTCAGTAGCAACGGTTGCTAATCACGCTGGTAGTCAGTAGCCCCGGGTACCAGGCAGCCCAGCCTGGGTGGTGTGTGTCTGTGTGAGGAGAGAGGAGGACAGCCGCTTCCCTCCCTTCCTTCCTCCCACGACCAGATTCTCCGGTTTCACGGGAGGTCGAGTGTCAAAAGCGCGCCGAAACCTGAAAGCACTTTTACTCCCTCTAGCTAAGCAACGGCGCAATGCAATGAATGACACGACACTCCGGATTTAAGCGGATTAAGCATGTACGATTATGTAAAAAATAAAATAAATAATAATAACAATGCAATGAATATAAAATAATTATTAACAAACACAAAATAAAAAGAGAAATAAAGACAGATTAGTAAAAAAAAAAAAAAAAAACACTTCCGGTAGACGCTCGCTACTTCCGTTTTACTTCCGGGCGCGCACATTGCTGTAAAAACAACTGTAGTTTTGCAAGATGAAGATCGTTACCTGGAATATAAATGGCATAAGGACTTTTCGAGGAGGCATTAAACAGATTCTCGACTCACTGGGTGCGGATATAATCTCTGTTCAGGAGACTAAAGTGACGAGTAAGTTAGACGGAGCAGCCAAACATACAACTAGCTATCTGCCAGTCTGTTATGAAAGTAATAATAATAAAAAAAAAAAAGCTACATAAACCAACTACACTTCCTCTCCCAACAGGAGACCTGCTCGACGAAAGAACTGCAATTGTTGACGGATACAACTCCTACTTCAGCTACAGTCGAGGACGCAGCGGCTATTCAGGTGCATGGCATAGTCATAATAATTCAATCTGTGTCCTTGAGTCATGGCTGTGTTGTTTTCTCACTGAATGCATTTGTTCCCAGACAAAAGGACACCCTCTTCTAATCAACAAAATACTGTCGTAATTGATTTTAATGAGTGGACACTTGCAAACCTTTGCACTTGTTATTGCTGCTGCCACACTGATGCACCATGCAAACTAATTATTCACTCCACCATGTCTGATTTGCACAGGGGTTGCCACCTACTGTAAGGACAGCGCCACACCTTTTGCTGCTGAAGAGGGTCTTACTGGTCTGCTCACTAACCATGAAGGGGCTGTTGGATGCTACGGTGACCACACTGAGTTTTCAAATGAGGAGCTGCAGCTTTTGGACAACGAAGGACGAGCTGTCATCACACAGCACAGAATCAAGTGAGAGAAAAATACTCAGCTTTGAGGTTTTCATAAATTTGTTTTCATTTTAAATTGTATATCTGTGCAGGTGTGTGTATTCAAATGACAGAAAAACAATCTTGTTGTCTTGGAAATGCGCTGAAATTGTAAATATTTTTCTTTATGAACTCTCTCTGACCCCACAGGTGTCAAGACAAGGTGCAAAGTGTTACTGTCATCAATGTGTACTGTCCACGGGCCGACCCTGAGAAGCCAGAGCGAAAACAGTTCAAACTGCAGTTTTACAAGCTGCTTCAGTGTCGAGCTGAAGCCTTACTGAAAGATGGCAGGTGGGTGTTTAATTAAAAAAAAAAGAGATGAAACACATGTGTATCCTGCTTTTACCACAGACATGTTGCCTAAATGAAACTGGTTTGTTCTCCAATTTGCAACAATTTCACTTTCTATTGCTGTTTATTTGTGAAAAAAATCTTAACTTTTTACATTTTGACATTAATATTTCACAGAAGGTTTTTTTTAATTCAATGAAACTTAAATGCAATGCAGTTAAGGAAACAACATATTAAAGTCTGCAAAGAAATGTTATAGTTATGCTCATCATGATTTATGGCAAAGGACAGTTCCCCTATGTGGGTATTTATTTGTGGGCACATTATTGTGAAAGTGTTATGATGTTGACTCGAGCAATCAAAGCAATTTCCTTATGTTCTATTTTTCAGCCATGTGATTGTTTTAGGAGACGTAAACACATCTCACCGGCAAATAGACCACTGTGACCCCAGTGATAATGTAAGTAAAAGGTTACAGGTCTTCATGCTAAAATAAGGTTAACAGATGTTAAACAGGTTTAGGTTTAGGTTTATTTATTTAGCACACATTTATATTCAATGGTGCAAGGAGGGAACGAAGCTGATTGGCTTGTACATAAGTTCCACCCCTGTCACTAATTACAACAAAACAAATTTCTCTGGCTAACAAATAAACATGGAGAAAAAAAAGGAGATAAAGTGCATACATAATCAACGTTATATGAGCAAAATGAGGAGATAGAGAACAAAGTGATCAGTAACAAATAGAGACAATGGAAATAAGGTACAAAAAATAGATTGAAATCATAAAAAAAAGACAGTAAGGATGTGGGATATGGAGAGAGCGGGAAATTCAAGAAAAGTTAAGATGTATTTTTAGCTGCTTTTTAAAGAGTGAATAGGAAGATATGGATCTTGTATGAAGGATTAATAGAATATTATATTTTTTGCCTAATGTTATACACTACTCTACCTACTTTGTTTTTCTCATTGCCTAGGATGACTTTGGTGAAAACCCGGGCAGGAAATGGCTGAATAGGTTCTTGCACAGTGACGAGACAAAGGAGGACGAGGATGAAGAGCGACCTAACGAAGAGTCTGATCTTCCTACAGCAGGTCTGGACCACGGTGGAAAATTCGTAGATACGTTTCGCTATTTCCACCCAACTCGAACAAACGCCTTCACGTGCTGGTCCACGATGACCGGAGCACGGCAGACCAACTACGGCACACGCATAGACTATATATTCGCTGACTGGCAGCTGGCCAGGGACCAGTTTGTGGGAGCGGACATCATGCCGGAGGTGGAGGGGTCGGACCACTGCCCCGTTTGGGGGCAACTGAGCTGCCCTCTCCTGCCCAGCTCCAAACCTCCTCCCCTTTGTACTCGTTACCTGCCAGAGTTTGTCGGCAAGCAGCAGAAACTCTCCCGCTTCCTTGTTAAAGTGGACCAAAGATCAGCTCAGTCGGAGCAGAGAGAGGCGTTGCCTGGATCTCAAGAAGAGGAGGAAAGAAGGGAGAATCTAAACCCGGTACCGGTCAGTGCTGGAAGTGGAAACCCCGCTGGTAAAAAACGGACATTAACGCCAGATCCTGTCGTCCCAAAGGGGAAAAAGACAAAGACGGTAAAGGCTTCTTCAAAGCCACAAGGTAACCTCCTCTCCTTCTTCAAACCTAAACTCACAACAAGCGTCACTCCCTTCACCGAAGCTGCCACCAGGCCGTGTGAAAAAACCTCAAGTACCTCAACCACAACACAAAACCCCCAGAAAGCGCCATCCGCAGCTGGAGACGTTGACACGTCAACCTCAGTCACACCTACAGAAACAGAACCGGACCAACAGGTGAAGACAAAACATCCAACCACCCCACAACAGCTCGGTGGTGGCGGTAGCATCGGGCGCTCCAACGGCACCAAAGGGGCGTCATTGCATGTGTTTTGGAAGTCGGTGCTCCACGGGCCGCCTCCTCCGCCCCCCTGTAAAGCCCACGGCGAGGCCTGCGTGCTGCGAACGGTGAAGAAAGAGGGGCCGAACATGGGCAAGCAGTTCTTCGTGTGCGCCCGTCCCCAGGGTCACGCCTCCAACCCCGAGGCCCGCTGTAATTTCTTTGCGTGGGTTGAGAAGGGGAAGTGACACGTTCAATGAATGCACGGACCAGGGTTTTTTTGTTTTTCCTGACTCATTATGAGTAAAAGCTCTTACTCAAACAAGTACTGTAGGACTTTCGTCTTTCCACTGGTTTTAACTGTTTAACTGTTAACTGATTATGTGTTCTTTCTTAGTTAAATAATAAAAGATAATAGTTTTCTATTACTTTTGAGTTTGGTTTTATTTGTTCTTAGAGCTGAAATGGTTTTGTTAAAGCAGAAGTAAGCGGAATATTTGTGTTAATATAAGTCTTAAATAGTTATATCTTCCGACAGCAATCACTTACATAGAGTGTTTGGTCTGAAACACGGGTCTGTCAGTCACTCTGCTCTGCTCTGAGCCGAGGAGAAAACTTTCCTTGTATTGTATTCCTTTCCTACAACCTTTATCCAATGAGGGGAGAGAACGGCATAAAGGGGCGGTCCTCTCTGTGTGTGCAACCAAGGGATGCGCGTGAATGTGGTGACGTAGGGACGAGGGCGGGGACTGCTAACTCCATCGGCTGACAGAAAGTTAGCCAAAACAACCGGATCGCTGACTTCTGCTTTAATGAATGCTGCATCCAAATTCCAACTTTGACTTTTTTTACATTATTGTAAATTGAATATCTTTTTGGAAATTATAATTGGCCCTTTCACTTTTTTTTTTGAATGATCATCTCTGTATGTATGTGTTGTAACCCTATAACCCTATTTATATGATTTACTGATGTGTTATTACTTGTTATTTATTTATTTTTGTCACCATGGAGTTGCTGTCCACTAGATGGTGACACAAAGCAGATGGTCAGAAGGAGAAATTAGAAGTAACTTTCCACACAGCCACACTTTTTTTTTTTTTCTATTGACACCAGCAGCTGCACGGCCACACAAACCACTGTAATGTTGGCCAGTAGGCCGTGTATTTCTGGCAGATTGTAGTTTTTATTTCTCACCTTTAGGTTTAGATTACAAGTAGAAAAGCCAGGGCTCACAGTGCTGGCAGGCTCCAGATAAATGTTGGAAAGAAGAAAGGCAGCAGCAGCAGCAGCAGCAGCAGCAGCAGCAGCACCACCACACGTGGCTTCATCTCATCTGGGAGGAGCTTGGCCTCTGACATGACAGGAAATTTTTAAGGCGCGAATCTGTCCTTCTTCCTGCCATTATTTCTCTCCCACAGCGGCATGCTTTTGCCGATTTTTAGATGTGAACCAGCCCAACAAGTTTGAACTTTTTTAACGCTTTTCTTCCATCTAGACTTGAAGACATCCGTCCGTCTGCCCTGAGAGGTGAGTACAAGGAGAGGTCTCTCCTTTTTTTGACCTACAATACAATCTCTCCCATTCATACACACAGATACACACAGCTGACGGTTACTGTCACCACCTCCACTGATGATATGCTGTATAGTGACAGATGAATTACTGCTCAGAGTCTCTTCTGTCAGATGGTTTCTGCTTTGGCCTTTCAGCTAAGAATATATTTATGTTCTCATTCCCGGTTTGTGCCTTTAGTGATGTGCTGGCAGAGAAGGAGGAGATTGGAAAGAGAGGGACAAAATGCTGGCAAGACTGTTCAGTACAAAAATAACAAAGAACTTGATACGTGACTGATGTGCTATATTATATTTCACACATGTCGTCCGTTCCTTTGTTGATGTTTGTTTTTTGTTTTACCCCAAATGACTGGGTGAACCGGCTACAAGTTAAAAGTTTGACAGCAGTTATTTAAATCCACCCAGTTTGCAGAACATACTCAGTGTGATGTTTTGCTGTTTTGGCTTCGACTGGCGTCAAACAAAATGACTAAGAATGTGGAAGTGTTATCTTTTTTCTTTTTTCTTTTTTAACTCTAGTGAATTGAAACTAATCTTTATTTAGGCAGAATTTTTTTTAAAGAAAAGAAATCTTGCTATCAGCGTGTGCACACACCACTGCAGGAGAGCTTCATACGACAGGATTTCCAGTAAACGTTTTGTGTCGAGATGAGATAAAGAACATGTGGGTGTTTCTAGGGTGGGCAAGCAAGCAAGCAAATCCACTATCTCACTTAACTTGAGCTTTATCATCCAACTGAAATGTTGTCGGGTGACATTACAGATCTAAAGACCCATCTACAGTTTAAAAACTAGTTTCTATTTTGCAGGCATAAGATGCTGTATAACATCTCCTTGTATGATGCTTATATATGGAGATCAACTGTGATTTTAAAGGAGCCCTACGTGTCATGTTGCATGTCATGTTCATGTCACTTATAACATGTCAAGCTCAGGCTTTTTCTGTTTGTTTTGGCTCGACCACATGATACGAGCGAGCATGCACAATGTTTCCACTCTTAACCACCATCACATGTTGGCAATCTTAAAAAAGCACTTATCTCCTAATCTAATTACCATCACTGTGACTTCCAGCAGGATGCAAACTGTCACCGAGTATCCGCCCCATGCCGTAACAAAGCCCACCTCGGATGACACCCACTTTTCCCTTTCCCCTCCTCTCATTCCGCATACTCCATAATGATATGGTAATTAGCCTCCCAGTATACCTTCACCAGAATCCCTGTTGATTCGCCGAGGTTACCTGCAGACTGTCTGAAAAACTACAGGCCATTCATTTCCATATGGTCTCTAGTGTTGTTGACACCTTTTTCTGTGCAGACACCTGGTGAGCGGAGCCCCCGTAGTGTCTTTGTAACCGTGATACTACCTGTAACTGGTTAAACAAAGGGTTAAGTATGGGTGTTCCCATTTCCCGCTTACTCCCTCCCAGCCTCTAATCTCTCTCACTCTCTCCTCTCTTCACTACCAAGGAGCTTTGGAGAGACTCCTAAGAGCAGAGCTGCACATAAACATTGGCACCAGAAAACTGAGAGAATCTGTACAAAGGAGTTATTGTGTCAATAACCGGAAAAGACAACCAAGTCTGACCAACAGGGTAAGTTACACAGGATTTGTATCTGTGTGTGTGTGTGTGTGTGTGGTTTATCCTTGAGTATCAAATGAGGAGGAAGAGAAGGGAAGGGCTAACTGTCAATAGTGAGCTGGTCTTGCGTCAGACAAGAGCCATGTGGTGTGCATAGTAAAGCTACTCTAATATCTATTGTGTTGAACTCAACATATGTCGTTCATTGGCAGGATTACTGTGGGGATTATTCAATGTATCGTTGTTTAAATAGATTTACAATACATTGAAGACATTGTAAATAGCATCAGGGAAGGTTGTTGGGAAAACTGGGAGTATAATCGGATGGAAAATACAGGAGCACTTTTGGTTTTTATTACTTTTTTCCACTTTCCACTCTTTTTTTTTTTTACTGTTTCCACTGTCTGAGAGAAACCCTCATGGCCAATGAAATATCTCAACATGGAGCACGGAGAAATGTTCTAGTTAACCAGGTTTGTCTAGTTTCGTCAGCAGCCCCCCCCCCCCTCTCTCCTATTAAAAATGCAAATTAGGCCCATGTGGGGGAAAATCTGCCTTTTTTTACAGTGTAATGGAGACGACTGATCCATAGAAACCGCCTCTCTGTGAAGGTTAGACGACAAAATATTCCTGACATTTAGTCTATGCTGTGTTGGCTGTGTGTGTGTGTTGGCTGTGTGTGTGTGTGTGTGTGTGTGTGTATGTGTGTGTGTGTGTTGGCCATGGACCATGGGAAAGTCATCGGGTATGTAGCTAAAGAAAGTTACTCAAACCAAACTTGACCTGGGGCCAGTATGCAGGGAAAGGGCTACTCTGTACTTAGACTAAATAGCACCATTTAACACAGAAACCCTTTTGTTTGTGTCTGTCGCTCTCGGCTATCAAGGACCAACTTGTATGGATTATTGTACTTGACAACGTGCCACCACCGCTCAGTGACAGAGAGAGCGTAGGAACGTGCAAAAATTCTGGTTTTTGTGTAAAAACTCTTAAGGAATGTAACGCAACGTAGTGCGAGTGTCCCCTTAGGGGTCAAATGTGAAAATCCTGAGGGCCGTCTGACCCACAGAGAGGGGAAGTATCCCATGACCCCGTGGCAGCAGCACAGACCTACGCTCATTCCCAGAGTGCGTCCATGCCGGCTTTGTTTGGCCCACGACAGATTAGAGCAACGTGACAACGTTTGTTATTTAAAGCCTTTCATGTCACACAAGCTTTTAAAGGACGTAGTCAAACAATATCATCCCGTTTCTCTCAGGAATTCTATTTCGCAGTTTGTTCACTTTTTTTAATCTTCCCTTAGCAAAAAGTAGTAGTTCATTTTATTAATTATTCTTTATACTTTTCAGTATACAGTAAGCCACAGGGCCGTTGCTAGGAATTCTGGGCCCCCTGAAAGAATACTAAAGTGGGCCCCTGACTTTTCCGTTTTTTTTCTTAGATTACACATATTATCATTTTCTATTTAGCCTACTTTGTTTTGATGCTAATGCAGCATTACTATTAGTCAGGGTCTAAGCAGAATAATTCAGTCATACAAAGATTAGACTACTGGGTTTTTTTTGTGGGGCCCTACTGGGCGCTGGGTCCCTAGAATTATCATCACCTTTCTCCCCTATACAACGGCCCTGATAAGCCAAGTATACTTCACTATACATAAAATATAGTTTATAAAAAGTACACTTCCAAGTATACTGCCTCAGTGTTAGTATAAAATGAGTATATTGGTAGTACACTTTAATAAACGACTTTTTGCTAAGGGTTGACTTCTGAGGTACAGGGCAGAACTCCAAAACAAAGCCGTGGCGAAGGATTTTTTTGTATTGCCAAAACGTCATAAACGCAAGAATCTTGTTGTATTTGGCAAGTGGGACAAATTACAGTGGTGTGTCTCAAGACTTTATAAATAGATCTGCTCTTTTGAGGCCACATGGCATTTTTCTGTTTGTATTGCGCCAGTCATATTCACTGTTTCTGGAGCGCTGTGGCTTCTGTCGCTCTTTCTGTGGAAGTACAAATGTTTACCTTCTCAGGATATTTAAACACCTTTTTTTCCAGTCTGCTACCGTGACTGTAATATGTAACTGAATATTTGTAGTGTCGTAGAGACTGTATCCTCAGAGCTGCAGCCTCACATCCATCATCCATGTCATGAAAGTATTACAGAAGCACATTACAGCATAGTTCCCTGAAAGACCAACTCTGAGATCTGGGGACAAGTTAAGACTCGGTCATTTCAGAAAAATGATGCATCCAGACGGCATCCATCAGAGTTAATGACACACGCTGAGGTCAACCTGTTTGCTGTTTCTTTTTTTTTCTCTTTTTTTTTCTCCCCCACAAATAATGGAAAGTTGGCAAAGTAACTCCCCTGCAATTGGCTGGAAAACCAAACCCCCCACCCCCACCCTTCCCTCCCAAGCAGCTGACATCAAACCTCCCCTGTGCATAAATAATGATGAACACATTTCTAGGGGGTTTTTGGCGAGTGACGATCTCACAAACTAAACACTTGATGTCTCGTCTCTTCCAGAGAAAAAAAGTCTAAAGTCTCTCACGTCACAACCCCCCTCCCCACCGAGCAACCATCAGGATGGAGCTTCAGAAGATGAACGGACACAGCAGAGATGAGGGGTAAGACTCACAAAGGAAGAATAATTAATTATATATACATAATATCACAGTATACTGTATATGTTGTACACTGCAAAAACTTTTCTAGTCAAAACAAATCTCATTATACTAAAAATAAGAAACATTCCATAAAAAGTAGCTTGTTTCTAGACAGTTTCTACTTCTTTCAAGCACATTTTCACTTGAAATAAGTAGAAAAATCTGTTAGTGGCGTTTTTCTTCCTTATTTCAAGCACAAAAAACTTTAACTGGCAGATTTTTCTACTTATTTCAAGGGAATATTTGTTTGAAACAAGTGAAAAGTATCTAAAAACAAGTAAATTTTTAGGTGATGAGTCTTATTTTAAGTGGTAAGAGATTAGTTTTGACTAGAAATGAGACATTTTGGTAAGAAAAAGGACAAATATTCTAGGAAAGACTTTGAGTTTTTTGCATTGATTGTACACTAATGTTTTCCCCTGTGTTACAGGTTTGATGGGCTGGACACCTTGGCCGAACATCAGGAGTTTCTCCCGCATAAACCTGGCGGCAAGAAAGAACTCCACTTTACAGATGTGAGTGATTCGTCATAGTCAGATCAGATACAGTAAACACTGCTGCTGTTTATGTTGTATCTGTTTATGCATTGATGTGTGTTACATCTCTCTCTCTCTCTCTGCAGTTCGAGGGGAAGACCTCCTTCGGCATGTCCATCTTTAACCTCAGTAACGCCATAATGGGCAGTGGAATCCTGGGACTGGCTTTTGCAATGTCCAACACTGGGATCATCCTGTTTCTGTGAGTACACGAGCCAAACACGCACACACTCCCTATGAGCCGCAGTGTATTTGTCAATGTGTGTGTGTGTGTGTTTGTCTAATGTGTCAACCCAAAGAGACACATGAACTTGCTCCCTTGAGTTGTAATATTGTTTCCTCTATATTCAGCTCCTTGTGATTTACAGTATATTTAGTATTTGTGTAAGAGGGCCAAATTGTTGTACTCCTTGTGGCTGTGAGGATAGGGGCTGTTCTGTGTGTGTGTGTGTGTGTGTGTGTGTGTGTGTGTGTGTGTGTGTGTGTGTGTGTGTGTGTGTGTGTGTGTGTGTGTGTGTGTGTGTGTGTGTGTGTGTGTGTGTGTGTGTGTGTGTGTGTGTGTGTGTGTGTGTGTGTGGGTGGATGGGTGGGTGTCTGACTTCATGAGTTGTGGACCAACCCAGTGGAGATGTTTGCAAAATGAAGTCATTTGGGCCATTTCTTGATGGCATTTCTCCACGTTTTATCTCATATTTTAAAATGGATTTACATTGACGATGTCTCTTTATTCATGTATGTTTTATTACTTTATGTTTAAAACTTTGTGTCTTTCTGTTGTGTGAAAATGTTAGTTAGTACATTATTAAGCATTAATTAACTGTTTACAGATATATTAACAATCATTATTATGTATGATTTAGGATTAGGAAACACATTAATTAATGTAGCCTATTAGTAAGCAGTTAATTAGTGTTTACTACTCAAAGTTAGTTAATAAATTAAAATTTTGAATAATGTAATCAGTTATCATTATGTATGCATTACTCAGCATTAATTAACACATTAGTTTATATATTAATGCTTAATAATGTACTAACTAACCCTTATTGTAAAGTGTTACCAATAATTATTATTTGGGGGTAGAATATTAATTTAGTTTAGTTTAGTGTAGTTATTTGAAAAGGGACAATGCACATTAATAAACATTGTAGAAAAAAAACACATGTAAATGCACCCGAATTAGCTTGAAAAAGCTAGTTTCCATCGACTGTCCCTCTGCCAGATTGTACAAGGCAACCTTTAAAAAGAACAACAATGGAATAAAATATTGTACCACATAGGGTAGAACACATACACATAACTAACTGTCCATAAATACATACATGATAATCTAATGTTTGGGTTAGGAAATAGGTTAAAGATTGGGTTAGCGTCGTTTAGCTCAGTTGTAGTTATAGTCCTCGCTGTATTGAATCCCGAAACCCTTTGCTGCGTCATGTCTCCTCTCTTTGCCTTCCATTTCCTGTCGCTCTTGACTATAGCTACTATCGATTAAAGGCAAAAAAGCTCAAAAATATATTAAAAAAAAGAAAAAATAAATAGGTTAAAGGTTGTATTAGCAGATAAAGTTTGGATACAGACAACAGAGGTTCCTTATAAGGCTAGAAGTGGGTCTGCAGCGGTGTGTGTAATGTATCATCTGTCTGACTGACTGTGTGTGTGTGTGTTTGTGTTAGGACAGGTTATGTGTGGTGGCAGGAGAGTTGAGCTGTGTGCTGGGATCTGTCTGTCTGTCTGTCTGTCTGTCTCTCTATCTATCTGTCTGTCTGAACCTGCGTGAGCCGCAGGTGTGACGCTGTACACACACACACACACACACACACAAACACACAGCAGCTACCGTACAAATCCTGATCTGTCACAATGTACATTAGAGCTCATACACACGCAGCAGCTCCTCTAAATCAGATTTGAGCAGTTAAATATAGACACTAGTGATCAGGTCCAGGACTTGCCGGCTGCTGCTGCTGCTGCTGCTGCTCCTTGGATCAGTCCTGTGCTATGTGGCGGAGGGAAGGAAGAGGGGGGGAGGGGAGGAGGGGAGGAGGAGGAGAGCTGCTGGAGAGCCCGTCTCTCTCTCTCAAAGCACAAACTCAACTCACTCTTTCTTTCTCTCGAGTGGGCGGAAGAAGAAAAAAAAACAACAGAGATGACAATCATGAATAGGAGTTATTAACAGAATTTAGTTTCTGAGGAAGTCTCAAAAGAGTCAGTGACTTTATTTCTCCTTTTTCCTGTGATGTCATTCTTATTTAGACACATTTGTTCTTGTGTCTTTTCAGAATCCTGTTGTTCTCCATCGCCATTCTCTCCGCATATTCAATTCACCTCCTGCTGAAAAGTGCCGGCGTCGTCGGTAAGAAGAAGCCGCGGCCGTATAGTCTCACTCCGCATACACTGCAGTAGGGGGGAAATGAGTATTTGATCCCCTGCTGATTTTGTAAATTTGCTCCCCCACAAAGAAATGGATGTTTTTTTTATAGTTTTTATGGTAAGTTTATTTTAACAGAAAGAGACAGAGTATCAACAAAACATCCAAAAATAATATCATCGTCTAAAGGTAAAAAAAATAATTTACATTTGATAAAGTGAAATATGGGCAAAAATCAGCAGGGGATCAATTACTTATTTTACCCATTGTATGTAGCCACAGAGGCAATTCTGCATCTATATATCACACAAGTATATAGCTCTGGAAAAAAATAAGAGACCACTTTCACAAATGTTTCTAAAAAGCATCTCTACATGTATGACAGTCATTCTTTTCTTTTCCTTTTTATATACCCATACACAAACACAACTCATTCTACTTAATGAGACACTGAAGTTTTATAGGAAGATAATAAAAACCACTGCTGGGATTAAACATTGACATTATCCCACAAAAACTGATTTATAAACTCTTCCTGAGTTAAACAATTCTTGCTGTGTTGTTTAGGAATAAATATGAACATGTTTTCTTTGCATTATTATTATTATTCAAGGTCTGAAAAGACTTGATATTTATAGTTTGTTATTTAGGCTAGTTTAGTCATTTTCAGCCAATAAAAGCTCTAAATGACAAAATTTTAAATTCAATTTTGGGAGAAATGTTGTCGGTAGATGATTTGATAGAATAAAACAAAAAATGTTTAATTTCATTTTACTCAAACACATACCTATAAATAGTAAAACAAGAGAAACTGATCATTTTGGGAGTCGTCTCTTAATTTTTTCCAGAGCTATATATATAGAGAGAGAGTATTTATTTATACGTATATATATGTATATACGTATAAAATGTTACTATGTTTTCAGGGATCCGGGCTTACGAGCAGCTCGGGAACCGGGCTTTTGGCAACCCGGGAAAAGTGCTGGCTGGCATCGTCATTACAGTACACAACATTGGAGGTACTGTCGGGTCATTTTCTATATCTCTCAGTGAACGGACGAGTATTTAATCAGAAACTATTAAATATGCTCAAGTGACACAGTTTATTTCCTCTTCCTTTTAAGCCATGTCCAGCTATCTCTTCATCATCAAATCTGAGCTCCCCCTGGTGATTAAGGCGTTCCTCGATGAACAAGAAAGCCTTGAGTGAGTGTTTTGATTTGTGTTCATAGTTCAGTAGTTCATGTTTCTTTTGGTTTTGTGGAGTACTGATTTTTTTTTTTTCTCATCTGTTTGTCTGACTGTTTCTTAGCCACTGGTTCTTGAATGGAAACTACTTGATCATCATTGTCAGTGCTCTCATCATCCTTCCTCTCGCACTCATGAAACAACTTGGTATGTTTTTCATTCTGTCATCTCATTTTCTTTTTAAGAGAATTCCCCTCTCTTGATCACTCATGTAGATGCAGTTTTTTTGTCATGTTTTACTGTCTCCTTCTATTTTGAAATCAAAACTATCATCACTCCTGAATCTGTTTTTTTTTTCTTTTGTTGCTGCGACATCTTGTTATCTCTGCGATCCAGGTTACCTAGGCTACACAAGTGGCTTCTCCCTCTCCTGCATGGTGTTTTTCCTCATTTCGGTGAGTCAGTCAAAAGATACACAAAATGCGACCAACTGTTCCGTGGTCAAATATTTATCTTTGATTAACCAAATGGGTGCAACTCCACACAGGTCATATACAAGAAATTCAACACGCCGTGTCCGCTCGATGACATGCTTCCTAACGCGACTCATCCCACTGTCCACCCTGACCTCCACGGCCACCATGTCCACCACGCTGATAACACGACAGCCATGTGTGAAGCCAAGTTTTTCACCGTCAACTCACAGGTTAGAGGAAAATCATGTTCCCATTGCCTTCCCCCCCTGCATGGCTTCCTATTTCTTTGTTTGCACAGTAGATTTACTGCCCTGTGTTCTACGCTGGAGTGTGTTGTGTCAATAAGTGAGTATTGGGTATAAAACACACAATAAAATGTGTGTGTTTGGCTTTCAGACCGCATACACCATCCCAATCCTGGCCTTCGCTTTTGTCTGTCACCCAGAAGTGCTGCCAATCTACACCGAGCTACGAGAGTAAGTCAGGAAATGCAGAATTGATTTTATTATTATTATTATTATTATAGGTGGTAAGAAAGCTCATGTGGTTTTCTGTATGATTTTACCCATAGTGCCAACAAGAAGCGTATGCAGCGCGTCGCCAACATCTCCATCCTGGCCATGTTTGTCATGTATCTGCTGACTGCTCTTTTTGGTTACCTCACCTTTTACGGTAAGAAACTCAAAGGTCACTTTGTTCTGCTGATGTTGTGATTGGAAAGATCTCAAATGAAAGACCCACTTGTAGCTAGTACCCAGAGTCCATACAACATTTTCCAGTGTTGTGAATGAGGGGATGTGTGGTCAGTACAGGACCATATGTGAGATACTCTGTGTCTGCTATAGGCTCTGTGGAGTCGGAGCTGTTACACACCTACAGTCGTATCGGCTCTCGGGACGTCCTGATCCTCTGTGTGCGTCTGGCCGTGCTGGTCGCCGTCACCCTGACCGTCCCCGTGGTTCTCTTCCCGGTAAGATATATCCACTATGTTAGGTGAAAAATCATAGTGTAAGAGCCATATTTATATTGCTTACAATAGTTACACTGCAAAAACTCAAATATCTTACCAATAATATTTGTCTTATTTCTAGTCAAAATGTCATTTCTAGTCAAAACAAATCTCATTATACTTAAAATAAGAAACATCACATTAAAAAGTAGCTTGTTTCTAAATAGTTTTTTACTTTTTTCAAACATATTTTCACTTGAAATGAGTAGAAAAATCTGATACTGGAGCAAGTTTTTCTTCCTTATTACAAGCACAAAAAACTTGCTTTCACTGGCAGATTATTCTACTTATTTCAAGTGAATATTTGTTCGAAACAAATGAAAATTATCTAAAAGCAAGTTAATTTTTAGGTGATGAGTCTTATTTTAAGTGGAAAGAGTTTAGTTTTGACAAGAAAAAGGACAAATATTCTTGGAAAGATTTTGAGTTTTTGCAGTGTAGTAGTTTTCCTTTAAAAATGTCGAACTGCTCCTTTAATTACACTGCTGATGAAATCACAGTAACTTAGCTCTCAGACCAGAGCGATAGATATCGCTCTGTCTCAGACCATAAGCCGCTACAATCAGCATTAAAAAGAAACAAAACAATATTGCTGTTGTTTTGCACAGTTCTCAAAAGACAAAAAACCTGAACTGATTAAATGTCTCTAAAAGATTGAATTTATTTATTTTTTGAATTTATTTATAGAAATTATATTTAAATTCTGTTTGTAAGACATTATGGGGTCGTATTAAATTCTGCCAAAGTGATGGAAGTCATGACACTGAAAATGCCTCAGTGTTTCAGAGCAAAACTTCTGGAACCATGTGGGCTACATGCGGCCGTTTCTGTTTCAGTTTGACTGTACGGAGCATTTTAGCCATTTGACATCTGAGTGATATAGAGATACAAGATGCTTTTTCGAGATAACACCCACTTTTAAAATGACTGGCAAACATCCACAAATACATATTGATATCATAAGCCTTGTGCAGGTTATAGATTGAAAAATAGATTTGGGGAAAGATTGATTGAAGCCGGCCCTCATGACTCAAACTGAAGCTAGCAGTCAGTTAGCTGAGTTTAGCACAGGACACATTTTACAGCACTTCCAAACTTTATAGATAAAAAACATTATATTTTGTTTGTTTAATTGCAGGTGCAAAAAATCAAAGTGTAAGAATAAGTCATGGTTTTATAAGGGGGTAGTTTTTATGCTAGTCTCTAGGCTAGGCTAGGCTAGGCTAAGCTAACTCTGGTTCTAGCTTCACAAACCGTCTGTTTATGAAGCTGCTGTGTCCGTATAGTCACATAACCACTGTTGAGTAAGCAAATATTGAAATATTACTCTATCATTATGTTACTGTGCAGAAAGCTGCTGCTGGGTGGTTTTTAACGAATGTTAAGAGCAACCTACCTGAAATGTCACATAGTTGAGGTACAATCAAGTTGACACAAGTCAATCTGACACATAGGACGCCCTGAATAATAACCGCTCCTCAACAGCAACTCATTAGCTACAATGACAAGATTTCACTTGAATAGAGTTTTTTCAATTGATCCTGATGTTTGTTTTCTTTTTTAACATTTATTCTACCCAATTTCCTCCGCAGATCCGCAGGGCTTTGCTCCAGATCTTGTTCCCTGAAAAGGCTTTCCACTGGGCCAGACACATCGCCATTGCATTTTGTCTCATCTTCGTGGTCAACCTCCTTGTCATCTTCGTGCCCTCCATCCGTGACATCTTTGGCCTCATCGGTATGTTTACACATACCGATTCATTCATAGATTTTGTATTGACAGAGTATCTTGTGTGTACAATTTAGACTTACACTGTTCTCCACCTTCATCTGCAGGAGCCACATCCGCCCCCAGCCTCATCTTCATCCTACCCGGGATCTTCTACGTCCGGATCGTCCCTGAAGAACAGGAGCCTTTAATGTCCAGACCCAAGATTCAGGTACAAGTCGGTTCCTTCAGCCACATCTTGGTTTAAATTTCAGTATAGCCTATTTCTGATCTTGTTTTCTTTCCCTCTGCTCCTGCAGGCCGCATGCTTTGCTGCGCTGGGATTCGTCTTCATGATCATGAGTTTGTCATTCATCATGATCGACTGGGCGACCGGAGAGTCCCGGAGCGGCGGTGGGCACTAAGTTGCCGTGACTTGAACACATAAGATACACCGTGAAAAGAAAAAAGCCAAAAACCAATGCTCCCTGTCAATAAAGTACAACCCCTAAATCTGCCGAGTTCTCAACCAAAGCAAGTAAAAGCTCGGCTGCACGTGACGAAGGATATGTGAAGGACCTTCGTCTTCAACCAATACAACAAACAAAACAAACTAAAAAAAGAGATGAATGTGTTTTGAGATGCGTTGGGGCAGACAAACAGTCCTGAGAACACAAAGTAAAGTGTTCTTATAGAATCAAACCTGTGTCACAGGTCACAGTGGAGGCATATGTAAGAAATGTGAAAGACAAGAAAGGAGTAACAGCTTTAAAAGGATGAATGGGAACAACATGACTCAAATGGAAATCCCAGTTTAGAGTATGGATGTGTAGCGTTCCCGTGAATAACTCAGTCACTGCCAAAGTCCTTCCAATCTACTTCCCCAAACTATCTCTGTGTTTACACAAAGGAAATTTGATGAGGCGGTTCTCGCCTTTTTTTCCCAGGAGTTTTATTTCTATCAAACCACAAAAAACACAACAAGACATTTTTAGTTTGTTTGCTCATCAGTTGCTGTTTCATTATGTCAAATCTGCAAAAAACAAAACAGATTGAGCTCAACACGTCTTCAGTTCCACGTTAACCATTCCCATGTATCGTACTACAAGTGTCACGTGATTTGTACAGTACGTGGAACTGAATTAAGGAGTGAAAATGTGATATTTTTGTTAATATATTCTTAACTATTGCAAAAGTTATCGTGTTCAAGTTTTTTTTGAGTTTGCGGTGAACTTTTGTGTGGGATCCAAAAGGAGATGATGCAGTTTTATGAGGTTTTTGCTGCTACTGACAATCACATACACAAAAAAAAGACACAGAGAGGAGGTTTGTCCAGGTTTTAAAGTTTTTTTTTTTAATGTGTGTCCCTGAAAACGTCCATAGATACAAACCAAAGAATATATTTACGAAAGAATATATTTATTGTGTCACATTAAGATGGGGATGAAACCCACTATGTTTTTTTTGTCTGTTTCTTTCTTTCTTTCTTTTTTATCATATTTTGGCAAAGGCCAGTTACAAATTGCTCATTCAAAAAAAAAAGAGAGAGAGAGAAAAAAAAAACAGTGTTACATTTAATGCTGCGTCCCTGTCAGCACTCCCAGAAACTGTCCAGTGTGGTGAATAATGAATTCAAGTTAAGATGAATGGATTCTTTTTTTGTTTTGAAAAAAAAATTGCTGTTCATTCTGTACATTTTTAAATTAACTTGAATGTTATCTGTCAATAAAATATGTCTTTCATTTGTACATAAGCACTATTGCACATGTAGTTTTTTTTTTTTTTTTTTTGCATTAGGAAGTTATGTTCATACTGCCTCTCTCTGAAAATGGAAGTAACACATTCATGTGTGTTCAGTGTCTGAGAGAAAGAAGAAAAGTGGGGGGTTAGAGAAGTGCGGTTGCCCATTTCCTGCTTTGAAATGATGTGCGCACAGAACAGAGAAGAGAAACTTCCTTGACTGGAGAGCCTTGTTTTCTGTCAGTGTAGGCGACGTACGCTCTTTTTCAAATGCTGTAAAACATTAATTTTTTTTAGATAAACCCCGGGAAGAACTTTATTAGAGGACTATGAGCCGCGGATCTAAATCTAAATCAGACTGCGTCCGCAGCTCTTTGCTGAGCGTGCAGGAGAATGAGAAGCTGGAGGACCTGCTGGGCAGAAGGTGTGCTGTAAGTTCAGAGAGGAGGAGAGGAGTCACACACTGTGTCATTATATATCTGCTTTATCTGTCCTCATTAGTGTTTGTCCTTGGTGGAAAGAGTTTAGTGTCAGTGTGAAAGACAAACACTGCTGAGACAGTAGCGGTTGTACTGTTTGCTGTGTAGAAATGTAAACCGTTTCCACTCCTCTAGACCCGTTTCCTTTAGTGGTTTAACATCATTACCTGAATTTTAATGGGCACACTCACATAGGTGACCCTTCAGTTGAAAGCTTTTTCACTTCTTATTTAACCTCACCACCAACAGCCATGTAGTTTCACATGTATTATGTCTGCTTTTTTGTTATTTCTTTCACTTACTTTTCACTTTTAATGATACATATCAGAGTAAATTTGATGTCAAGTCTTATTTTAAAGTGTAAGATCTACTTTGCCGGATGCAAATGCAGTTTAAAAAGGAGCTTCTGACATTAGGTCATCAAAAAAAAAAAAACAGGAGGTAGCGGTATCAGGAAATGGTGGCTGAACCATTTCTTCCTCTGTGTCAGAATTAGAAGCTGTCAGCGTCGAGTGTTGCTGCAGAGCAGAAGTTGCTTTATTCCTGCCTCGCTTTAGTCACGGTCGCTTTTACCCTCTGCAACACTGCCACAAAACAAAGACACAAAACACTAAATATGAAAATGCACTGTCTAAGGACTCACACCAGCAGTGGTAGATTAGAAACATCACCACAAAACACCAGATTTACATGTGAGCTGAGATAAAGTTGCTCTTAAGTTGCCCTATCAGCACTGTTTTCAATGCCTGTGTTGTCTCTGTGTGTGTGTGTGTGTGTTTGTGTGTGTCTGTGTGTGTGTGTTCAGTCCATGGCCACTGCAGTTGCCCAGCTGCTCATGGCTTTGCCCCACAGTCCCAACGTCTGGAGCCTGCAGCACACTGGAGTGGTGTGCTTCGTCAAAGACAACCCTCAGCGCTCCTACTTCATACGGATGTATGATTTAAAGGTAATTATGCACTGAAAGGGAAGGGGGCGTTATAACTTTAACTAAAATTTAATTTCAAAATCCAGAATATATGCACAACAAGAAGGAGTTTTTGTGTTCCTGTCTGTGGAATTGAACAGTTTGAATGTGAGGTATACCTTCAGTTTGTTTTTGTATATGTCTTTATATGTATATGACTATATATTAGAGAGATAAAGATTAGTGATAATATGTTAGAATAAATCCAGCTATAGATAAATAAAATAAATTAACTTATTGTATAAATTATAATGACAAGAAAGCTTGATAGCTAATTTATGAATAAGGGGTGGGAGTAAATAAGTTTTACTTATCCCCACTCCTATTCGAATATGAAAAAAATTATCTTTATTTTCAATTATTTTATTTTTGTTCATGTGTTGTCTTTGCAAAGTATTTATTTGTTATGTCTGTCCATTACTGTATTATGTTTTATTTCTTTTAACATGTCCGAAATAAACTAAAACTATCTATCTAAATGATCCTCTGAAACATCACCTGTTACGAGATGAGAAATTGCAGTATTAACAGTATTTTTTTTAAATATTTTTTCACAGGCAGGACGTCAGGTTTGGGAACAGGAGCTCTACAACCAACTTGTTTACTCCACACCACAGATGCACTTTCATACCTTTGCTGCAGATGTAAGTACCTACACTCCACCTCTTCCTGCAGCTTTGATCGTTGTCTGTTGTTACTGGTTGGATGCATGCGGTGCCCTGAAAACACAATCTGTGTTCAGATCATCAGCAGGTCACACATCTTTGAAATGTTGTTTTGAGAGAGGTTTTTATTATTTTGTTACCCGACACAGGACTGTCAGGTGGGACTGAACTTTGCTGAGCCACAGGAGGCCGAGGCTTTCCAAAGTGCTGTCGAGGAAAAAATTTGCCAAAGACACAACCGTCAAGGTCAGTGAGGTCAAGGCCAAAACTGGTTGATTTCTATTTCAGATGCTCAAAGACGCTTACATAAAAACAGCAAGATTAAAATACAGAAACAATGTGCAATATCAAAGGGGAATAGAAACTCAGAGAGAAAAGAACAGAATTTTATTTAGACATATTTAATTACTCTTTACTCTTTACAATTACTATTACTCTGTGCTTATTATTTCCAGTGCAACCAGGAAAACAATTGATATCCATTATAATTTCTGCTGAATTTTGATATTTTTCTAATAGTAAATGCTAAAATTCTATTTATAATTGATAAAGCAACATATTTTTTCATTTAAATTGTATTTCTGGGTATTTTCAATGCATAAATGATGGATGCTGGTGATCATTAAAGCACTAATTGGTTTCTCTCTCCTCTGTTATTCACAGATAAGAAACAGCGCCACCCGCCACCTAGTGGTAAGATTGTAATCTACTTGTAGACTGAGACATGCTCCTGTATTTACATGTGCAGCAGACTGTGAGAGTAACCATGGCTCTTTCTTTCTCTCTTCCTCTACTGTTTCCTGTCGCTGCAGACAGAGGTTCGCTGCCTCCACCTCCCGCTGGTGCGTGACTCCTTCACTTTTACACTTGTATTTTACTATCACCTCAAAACTGCAAAAAACTCAAATGTCTTACCAAGAATATTTGTCTTATTTCTTGTCAAAATGTCATTTCTATCCAAAACAAATCTCATTATACTTAAAATAAGACTCATCACATTAAAAAGTAGCTTGTTTTCAGACAGTTTTTACTTATTTCAAGCATATTTTCACTTGAAATAAGTAGAAAAATCTGATAGTGGAATAAGTTTTTCTTCCTTCTTACAAGCTTTCTACTTATTTCAAGTGAATATTTGTTTGAAACAAGTGAAAATTATCTAAAAACAAGTACATTTTCTTATTTTAAGTAGAAAGAGATTAGTTTTGACTAGAAATTAGACATTTTGACAAGAAATAAGACAAATATTTTGAATTTTTGCAGTGCTCAGGCAAAAATACCAACTTATATATTCTCTGTATCTCCTCTAAAAGCATCAATAGGTAGCCCTGGGTCTCTCCATATGGCCACAGTAGAGATCCAGAACCCGGACATCCAGTCTTCGCGGTACCGCTCGGTGCCTACGCCCGCCCCCGCCTCCCTGTCCCTGAGCAGCAAAGACAAGAAGAAGGACAAGAAGAACAAGAAGAAGCTCCCCAAACTGTCCAAAGCAGACATAGGAGCACCCAGTGGATTCAAGTGAGTCTACTCTGAGGCTGATGAATGTGTTGCGTTCTGTGTCATTTGATAAACATCTTGAGAGGATGTTGTTGTTGTTGTTGTGCAATATCACATCTAGTCTCTCCCTCTCTTTGTTTCCCGTCACGTCAGGCATGTGAGTCACGTCGGGTGGGATCCCAACAACCTCGACCCAGATCTGATGAAGCTGCTCTCCCAGGCCGGGATCAGCGAGGCGGAGATGAGGGATGAGAAAACCTCGCAGCTCATCTATAACGTCATCGAGCAGTCTGGAGGGATGGAGGCCGTCAAGCGGGAGGTGAACAGAGCAGGTGAGCCGCGTCGTCTTCTACCTGCCTGCTTATCAATCTCACTATACTGTGTGCAGGTTTGTGTGATGGTCAGCGCCAGCCCGAGCCTCTCTATTACTGCCAATAATACTAATTGATCATTTACACACCTAGTATTAAATTATTAAATTTTTTGAATCTGTCATTACCAATCATCCTCCTAATCTGGCATGTTTTTAGCCCAATCTTTGGTTTTTAACCTGAAATGGAACCAAATCCAGCTAAAAGTGCAGCCTGGGGTTGATTTACACTCATTATTCAAAGCGCTATGGTACTGAGTGGTGATACTGAATGTCATTGTGGCCTACTAGAAGTAGCAAAATGAACCAATAGACAATGCATTTCCTGTAAACACATTTGCTTTTTTGATTTTAAAGGGATAGTTCAATATTTTGGCAAATTGGCCCATTGCCATAATCCCTATAGTCATAGCAGTAGGTTCGTTACCTTTAATTGTCGGTCGTGCTGTTTTTACGGCGGAGCAGAGCCGCGAGCTGCTCAGAGCTACGCTACGGAGGCTCATGGGATTTCTTGGTTTCCCTCATCAAACTCATCAAATACACAATCCAACAACTCCACAACGCTCTGGTGGACAAGTTGTGACCTGCACATTCACCACGCTATGAGATAATCAGTGATGGGAATAACGGCGTTAAAATAAACGGCGTTACTAACGGCGTTATCTTTTTCAGTAACGAGTAATCTAACTAATTACTATTTCCACCGTTACAACGGTTACCGTTACCGACAATTAAATGAGGCGCGTTACAAACTACTTTGAAGCCGTTGTCCTCCGACTTGGCTCATCTCAGCCACAGAAGCTGCTAAACTGCTGTTGTTTTCTCCTCCTCTCCTTTGGTGAGGGGGGGGAGGGAGGGACCAGGGACGAGACAACCGCATAAGTGATGATGATTGGTTGAGGCAGAGTAAGGTTTCATGCTAAGCCAATCAGAGGCAGTGTTCAGTTTGTACACAAACCACACACGCACGCAGTATAGCCTCACACACACAGACTAGCAGAGGGAAGCTGCCGAGATCGGAGGGAAAGTGGAAACAGACACTACTTTAATCTCCCTGAGGTAAAAGACAAGAACATGTGAGGTGTAGCTACATTATGTCCCGGAGCGAAGTGTTTGTCCTGAGCTTCTGCTCACCTGACTCTGTGCAGCTTCTTCATTAAATCCAAACAGTCCGACACAGCGACGCACTGCTCCTTTAGACTCTAAAGTCTCTGTAGCTCATCAGCTGGAACTCTTCCAGAGCAGCTACAGCAGCGTTGTGACCTCAACCATGGTTGGTGAGAGCAGAAATGTTGTTGTTGTAGTGAAAATGGGCGGGCTCGTGAAGACGCGAATTTACACAAAGTCAAAACGAGCGATAAATCGCATTTCTCGCGTATCTCGCGTTTGGTCGCGCGTATAAACTCGAGCGAAAAAAAAGCGTTCCTCGTGTTTGGTGGGAAGCCCCTTGCGGGTCTTCCCACCAAACACGATGAAAAGGACGAAGACGCGAAGGTCCCGTCGCCATAAAACAATCGGGTGTATTGCGTCGCAAAAAAAAAAAATCGCGTATACCGCGTCTCGCGCCTAATCGCGTCTCGTGCCTAATCGCGTCTTTGCGTCACGGCCTTTTACACCGCGGACGTAACGAATAAACGGTGACGGTGTGAACGAACAACATAGAACAGGACCAGACGTGGCGTTGTTTCCTCTTTTCACTGACAGCTCCACTCTCCCTTACTTACACTAACTACTGTTATTGTTGAGGCCAGATAATTGTGGGATTTGTAGTTTTTGACCAATCGTGTGCTCTTTCTTTTTGTGATTTTTCCGGTTCACACATGTTTGTTTTTTTTAGGGGCAAATGCGAGTGAAATGCTCGCCCATGGTGGGCATAAGAAAATGTAAGACCTGTCTAAAATTATTAAGACTTGAACACAATAATTCAACAAATTTAAGACATTTTAAGACCTAAAATTTAGATTTTCACATTTTAGACTTTTTAAGACCCCGCGCGCATACCCTGTTATTTCATATAAAAGTTTAAGTGCATACATATTTTATGATGCTGTGTATTATATATTTAAGACCATCTTAGAATTTTCTAATAAATGTAATACTTTTTAAGGCCTTAATTTTAGATACATGAATTTAAGACTTTTTAAGGATCCGCAGATACCCTGTTGTGCGCTCGCAGCAGGACAGATAATCAGATGGATAATCGGTAAAGTTAATAATTTCACTTAATGTGGCCATGAATAAATTAATTTCGATGTTTCGCCTGTTATTAAACGCAAATCTTGAATAGGTCTCCGCTGTTTTCACATTTAAAAAGGTCTTTGTTGTCTTTGTACAGAGACAATATGAGATTTGCTTGTAGCCACAGCACTTAAAAAACCCACTGTAACCTATTTTCATAGGCACACCAGCCTCGCTTTCAATAAAACACACACTCGCATTCCATAATTGCGATCAGTGAAATGTATGAAAACAATAAAATACAATTTAAAAATGAGAGAAAAAAAATCCAAATTCTTCGACATATTTAAACTTAAAAAAAAGAAAGAAAAAGTAACGCAATAGTTACTTTCCCTGGTAACTAGTTACTATTATAGTGAAGTAGTGGAGTTACTAACTCAGTTACTTTTTGGGAGAAGTAATTAGTAACTATAACTAATTACTTTTTAAAAGTAACGTTCCCAACACTGGAGATAATAACAGAACGTTACCAGACAGAGTTGTTTTCCAGGCAAATGCAGAGACTGCTTGATGAAAACTGCCCCTGAAGGGAACGTGCATCAGCGGTTTTGCATGAATTTCCCTCTAAAACAACTCTGTCTGGTAACGTTCTGTTATTATCTCGTAATGTGGTGAATGTGCAGGTCACAACTTGTCCACCAGAGCGTGTGAGAGTTGTTGGATTGTGTATTTGATGAGTCTGAACTCTGAGCAGCTCGCGGCTCTGCTCCGCCGTTCTAAAAATAGCTTGCACCGACAATTAAAGGTAACAAACCTACTGCTAAGACTATAGGGATTATGGCAATAGACCAATTTACCAAAACGTTGAACTGTAATGTGCAACAACAACAATTCAGGGTTTTTTGTAATTATGCAGGATTTCTCTAGGGATCAACAGAAGTTACGCACTATAAAAATAAGATAGTTAATTAATCTTTGGGACCTCAGGTGCTTAGTTCGCTTATGATGATGGTCAAAAAAGCTCTGGCTGAATAGTGATGGATAATATCTCCTCTTCCTCCTCCTCCTCCTCCTCCTCCTCCTCCTCCTCTGTGTTCCAGGCTCTGGCCCTCCGCCCCCGCCACCTGGCAGACAAGGCCCCCTGCCCCCGGTGCCAGGCTCCAACTTCTCTGCCCCGACCCCCCCTCCTCCCCGCGGCCGCTCCGGCCCCCTGCCCCCCCTCCCCGGCCAGCCGTCCTCCCGCGGCCCCCCGCCTCCTGCTGCTGCTCCTGCACATGCGCGCGGCGGCCTGCCACCTCCTCCACCTTCGTCCAACAGAGGCGGCCCCCTCCCACCGCCTCCTCCTGCACACTCGGTGCCCTCCCCCCCCTCCGCCCGGCCCCCTCCCCCCATGTCCGGCCACCACGCGCCTCCTCCCCCGCCGCCCAGCCAGCAACAGCAGCAGCGTTTCCCACCTCCTCCGGTTCCTTCTCCAGCCAGCAAAGGAGGTGCAGGAGGAGGTGGAGGTGGAGGTGGAGCGCCTCCTCCTCCTCCCCCACCCCCACCTCCTCCTCCACCGGCCCCTGTTTGTTCAGATTTCCCGCCACCTCCTCCATCCTCTGGTTTCCCAGCGCCTCCTCCACCTGCAGCTGGAGGAGGAGGAGGAGGAGGAGGAGGAGGAGGAGGAAGCGGCGGCAGAGGAGCTCTGCTGGATCAGATCCGCCTGGGGAAGAAGCTCACAAAGGTAAAGCACCTTGTTTTCCTCCAACACATGATACCTTTAATGATACCAACACCTGATATGACTAAACAGGTCTTAAAGTGATACGCCAACATCTTTTTTTCGTGTCTTGCCTCATTCCCGAGTCCATGCCCAGCAGATAGACACCATCCTTTGGACTGTGCGTGCAGTAACAAGGGAGATAGAGCCGTATCGCCCGTAATTAGCTTAGCTCAAACACTGGAAGTGTATGGGTAGCGTTAGCCTGCCTCCACCTAAACTCATCAGAGAAACTCTTCAGCAACTCTAAACGGAAACCGGCGAGCCGATCTTCGTCTCAGAGCTGACAAAACTCTCCGGTAAGGCATCTTGAGCGGTCAAATGCCGGTAACGGGACGAGATCGGTCAAAAGCTAATTACAGGTGATACAGGCTCTGCCCGTATCTCCCTTGTTACTGCACGCACAGTCGAAAGGATGGTGTCTATCTGCTG
Source organism: Trachurus trachurus (assembly GCF_905171665.1). Taxonomy (NCBI): domain Eukaryota; kingdom Metazoa; phylum Chordata; class Actinopteri; order Carangiformes; family Carangidae; genus Trachurus; species Trachurus trachurus. The sequence continues at coordinate 30,059,095 of NC_139901.1, read as the reverse complement.
GTCATGGACTCGGGAGTGAGGCAAGACACGAAAAAAAAAAGTTGGTGTATCCCTTTAAAGGAGACATATTCTCCCCCTTTTCCACAATGAAAATAGTTCCCAGGTGTCTGTGACATGTTTCGGTCAAAATCCCCCAAGGATCAAACATCACAGCTCTTTTCATTCTTTAAAAACTGCCCTGTTCAGAACGGCTGGTTTCAGTGCCTGTCCCTTTAAATGCAGATGAGCCACTGCTTGCCCCCGCCCCCTCTACCTGTACAGGTACTCACAGGTAGGGGTGGGATTATGCAAATTCGAAAACTGATTACATCATTGTCAGACAATTGAGGGAACAGCTTGAAAAACCACATGGATTTCAACCTAGGGAGCCTGAAAATTAGAGATTTTTTGCCAATTCTCACATTTTGGAGGAAAAGGCAAGAAAAACACCCAAATATGTGTTGAAGAGCCTTCAAAAAGTGACATTTCCATAATATGCCCCCTTTAAATGCAAATCAGTCAGTGCTTGCCCCGCCCCTTCTACCGGTACCAGGTAGGGGTTGGTTTATGCAAATTCAAAAGCTAGTTACATCACTGGAAGACATCTGAAGGAACATCTCATAAAACCACGTGGATTTCAACCTAGTGAGCCTGAAAATTACAGATTTTTTTTTTGTCAATTATCATATTTTAGGGGCCAAAAGGCAAGAAAAACACCCAAATATATGTTAAAGAGCCTCCAAAAAGTGATATTTCCATAATAAACAAGTGCAGTCATGGGTTATTCTTCTTTAAACACTGTTCTTTTCATGGTGTGTGTTTTAGGTGCCAGACAACCTTGAACCACCTCCATCATCTTCAGCCGGGGGAGAAAGCGAGGGCATCGTTGGTGCTCTCATGTCGGTCATGCAGAAGAGGAGTAAAGTCATCCATTCCTCTGGTAAATATGGACACATATCACCACCATTTGCACAATGCACACAAAGAAATAATAATAAAAGGTAAAAAGCAAAGTCCTGAACTCTTAAACACTTTGCTGTCTGTTTTCAGATGAAAGCGAGGAAGAGGGTGGAGATGAAGACGACGACGACGACGAATGGGACGACTGATGCAGAGGTTTTTTTTAATGTTAGTCATGATGACTTTTGTGATTTGATTGTGATGTGATTTGATGATTGAATTGAATCCTCTGGGTTGCAATGTGTTGTTTGAATTTTGCAAACTGGAATTTTGCCATGTAAAGAGACAAACTGTGGGTGATGAAATAAACGAGTCATCAATGTGTAAAAAAAAAAAAAAAAAAGGACTGTGACGGGCACACGTGAGAGAGTTCTGAAATGTTTATATATTTTTGTTAAAACATTTCCAGTGTAGGATTGATCAGCATGACAGCACGTAGCACTGTGTTAACTTAACTCACAACGAAGGTGAACTGGCGGCTCTGGCTTGGAAAAACATTGTTCGTTTTTTTCTCCTTGTGCTTCCACTGCAAAGAGCCACGTTTCTTTTTTAAAAAGACGTAAAATACAGCTTATGACAGAACACCACCGATTCCATTTCTAACTCTGAGCCAGTTTCATTCCCATTTTTGTAATAACATACTCACACTGTACATGAAAATTATGTTCCTTATGTATCATTTTCTCATTACATCTGTGCAAAGATCCCCCAAAGTCCCCTCTAATACCGCCACCGACAAAAGTGCATAACTGGAAGAACACTGTATGCTATACATATCAGAAACACTCACATACTGTAATGTCACTAGAGCACGGGACAGTAAGGGCGCCATTATATGACAACATCCAATGGAATTAGCTTAACAGAGAATACGTTACACCGTACAAACATCGTAACACACACCGAGGTTGAAATCAGAACAGTAAAATGTACAACTTGCAACAAACAATGACGGATACAAACAACAGCATGCAACATCTGCATTTATGTCATCATACTATCTTCATACAATACAAGAGTAATCCAATGACCATATATATTATATTCACAATCAATATATTACATTTTTTTGTTTCAAGATACTTAAAAAGACCAAAGACCGACCATACTTGTGGTTTTGCATGTAAGAGCCTGGTAACTGCATGTTGCATTGACAGTCAAATATTTCTAAAACAACAAACTTGCCTGAAATATGTGATGCTTTTTTTTTTTTTTTTTTAATTATCATGGTAACAGTAGCAGTTGCATGGTAATCCAGTTGCGTTTTCAAAACTTTTTCCTTTGTGGTGCTTTCAAGGACAATCAGTGGTGCAAACGTCTCTGTTTTCATGTAATGTTATGCCAATGGGGGCGACCTTAAAGACTAATAATAATAGGCTAATAATAATACGCAAATGTGGACACTGTGAAAAAGATTGTATGTTAAGTGTATTTCTTTGTTGTTGTTTCTCGGACTAAAATATTGATCTTCCACAGAGATTCTGACAATCACCTGAATGTACCAACAAAAGAACAAGTTACCACACTGCAAAAATTCAAAATCTTACCAAGAATATTTGTCTTATTTCTAGTCAAAATGTCATTTCTAGTCAAAATAAATCTAATTATACTTAAAATAAGACTCATCACATTAAAAAGTAGCTTGTTTTTAGACACGTTTTACTTTTTTCAAGCAAATTTTCCACTTTAAATAAGTAGAAAAATCTGACAGTGGAGCAAGTTTTTCTTTCTTATTACAAGCATAAAAAACTTGCTTTCACTGGCAGATTTTTCTACTTATTTCAAGTGAAAATTAGTTTAAAACAAGTCAAAACTGTCTAAAAACAAGTTAATTTTTAGGTGATTAATCTTATTTTAAGTGGAAAGAGGTTAGTTTTGACTAAAATTGAGACATTTTGACAAGAAATAAGACAAATATTCTTGGAAAGATTTTGAGTTTTTGCAGTGCATTGATACCTGAAAGAAAGAAAGAAAGAAAGAGCGAGCACAGTGTTTCTTTGAAAAGTGGTTGTCAAAAATACATAAACATAAAACAATCTGTGTTTTCTTTTTTTTTTTTTTTTTGGCTGACACCTGCAAAACCACCAATACAGTTCTTTTTAACGACAGCACGAAAGCATCACCCGCCCTAATGAGTGGAGGTGACGCCCGAACATGCATGTCCAAAAAACACAAAAGTCCACCGTAAAGTCCAGACAGGCCAGTGTTGGACAGCGTCAGCCCCCCCCCCCCCCCATGTCCCTCTAGCCGAGGCCTTGGTCCTGGCTCTCTGTGTGCCTGCGGCTGGTTCGCTTGCGCTGCTGCTGCTGCTGCTGTTTGGGACTAAGCTGTTCCCAGTAGGACTGGCAGTACTGGTTAATCAGTCTGATCTCGGGAGGGAAAGGCGTCGAGATGAGCGACGACTGAGGGTACAGCCCCCCCGCCCCCGCCCCCGCCCCTGCCGCTGCCGCCGCCGCTGCTGCTGCTTGGCGAGTTTTCGGCTCGTCCTCCTCGTCCTCGTCCTGAGCGGTGAGAGCCAAAACAATGTCTCGGTCCAGGATGCGCAGCGCTATGCGGGCCACCGTGTGTTTGAAGTTGTTCTCCGTGGCGAGGCAGTGGTAGAGGCCGGCGTCTGATTGGTTGAGAGACTTCAACAGGATGCCGTGGTTGGTCTTCAGTACGCCTGACACGCGGTTGAGCTGTGGAAAAAAGAATAACATAGAAATAAAGTGAGAAAGCTGACTGTGAGTTTAAAATAAGATAAAAAAGAAGATAGCCTATATGAAATTACTCTGTAGAGCAGCAGGAATATAACACACAATATAAATAGAAATAAGAATAAGAGAAAGAATAAAATAGAAACAATATTTTAAGAAGAATATATACATAGTGTAAAGAATAGTTTGTACAAATGATGGAATAGCTTAGATCTGGTTAGCTTAGCTTAGCATTAAGTGACTGAAAGTAACTAAATTAAACTACCTGCTGCAAACTATTTCAGATTTTTTTTGTATCTACAAGAAAATCTCAACAAGGAGGATAGTGGATACCCCAGAAGAAGTGTTTCTGCTCGTCCTCACCAGTTTCCTCTTCCCCTCCCTCTGGAAGAGCCACTTGACGGTGGCCTGAGGAGAGCGAGGCTGACACTCCAGGAAGGTGCTGCTGCCCTCCACCCCGAACTGAACCGTTTCCCTCAGACGTTTCTCCACTGGGAAGAAACAGGGCAAAGTCAAGGTCAAGGTTAAAGGTTTAAGGTGTTAGCTACAAGTTTATTCCTCCCGGCCAGTAGGCTAAGTGTTGCACTCACACTTGCTACAACCTTCAATTGTAGTGGTTGCCAGGTAACCTATAGGGAACGGCTAGTCGCTAAAGCTAAGCTAACGCTAACAGTATTTAAAGGGATAGTTCAACATTTTGGCAAATTGGCCCATTGCCATAATCGCTATAGTCATAGCAGTAGGTTCGTTACCTTTAATTGTCGGTGTAAGCTATTTTTAGAACGGAGGAGCGGAGCGTCAGGCTGCTCAGGGCTACGCTATGGAGGCTAATGGAATTTCTTGGTTTTCCTCATCAAACTCATCAAATACACAACCCAACAACTCCAAAAGGCTGTGGTGGACAAGTTGTGAGCTGCACAATCACCACGCTATGAGATAATAATGGAACGTTACGAGACGGAGCCGTTTTAGAGGTAAATTCATGCAAAACCGCTGATGCGCGTTGCGTTCAGGGACAGTTTTTCAGCAAGCAGACTCTGTATTTACCCTGTATTTACCTCGAAAACGGCTCCGTTTCGTAACGTTCCATTATTATCTCATAGCGTGGTGATTGTGCAGGTCACAACTTGTCCACGAAAGCGTTTTGGAGTTTTGGGATTTTGTATTTGATGAGTTTGATGAGGAAAACCAAGAAATTCCATTAGCCTCCGTAGTGTAGCTCTGAGCAGCCTGACGCTCCGCTCCTCCGTTCTAAAAATAGCTTACACCGACAATTAAAGGTAACGAACCTACTGCTATGACTATAGCGATTATGGCAATGGGCCAATTTGCCAAAATGTTGAACTATCCCTTTAATGAGTATACCGGCTGACCGCTAGTTAGCATTAGCATTAGCACGATGCCTCACGTGACATAAATGTACGAATGCTGTTGGCGCAGAGATCATTTCATGCCGACGTGGCTGACGTAACCAGATGTAAATATTTATATATTTTGGACCTGGGAAAATGTATAAAACAATTACTTATACTTACTTATATATTTTATAAATTCAGTAAAATTAATATTTTTATTCTGCACCCCTAGTCTAGACGTTCTGTGGATGTATTATTTTTGAAAAATTAATCGTTTTGATGAAAAAGTTGTAGTTATAACCTTTAATGTCAAGGTCAAGGTCAAGGTAGGTAGATTACAGTGGAGTGAGTCGACACACAAGACAGCACATGGCAAGGACTTAACATGATCAAAGTGACCAGTGACAAAGTGCATAAGTAGCTACAATAAGAATACTTGAATATATGTGTGTGTGTGTGTGTGTGTGTGTGTGTGTGTGTGTGTGTGTGTGTGTGTGTGTGTGTGTGTGTGTGTGTGTGTGTGTGTGTCAAAAGACATGGAGAATAAGAACCAAGATAAAAGTAGAAGAAGTACCAAAAGTGAAAAGTACCATCAATGATCAATAAGAACGCAATTGATATTAAACAAGATAAAACATGATTTAGAAGTGCGAGATACAGATCAATTAATAGTCAATAAATAATAGGGTGTTCCTCATTCATTCATTCATTCATTCAGAGACAATCACTTGAAATAAAAAGATATAAATTCTTTATGATCTTTAATAAACACAGATAAACGACTGCCTTACCTTTGGCATTGAAGCCTCTGCACTGCCTCAGCGGGTCGCCGTGTTTAACGTCCTGTCTCCTGCTCCTCCTGAGACAAAAGATTCAGATTCAGATTGAAGTCTTTTTTAACTCAACATGACTCTGAGCTTCATGCTGCAGCAACAGACGCAGCTTCTGACCTCTTGGTGGACGGCGTGAAGGCCGAGCAGCTCTCTCCATCCCAGGCGCAGTAGGGGTCCCGGGCCAGACAGCAGTCGGAGCACGCTCGGCCGTACACGTCGCAGCGGTGCAGCGACACCTGGGTCAGCCCCGCATCCGACGACACGTAGAGCTGTTGCTGTGGCGACACAAGCGAAACACAAGTAACTTTATAACACTTTGTAACACTAATTCAGTATCTTTCATTTTTTTCATGTAAATTGGTCTTTTTTTCTCTTTTCTATTTTTGATGTCATGAATTTCACTGCAAAAACTCAAAATCTTTCCAGGAATTGTCTTATTTCTTGTCAAAATGTCCTCATTTCTAGTAAAAACTAATCTCTTTCCACTTAAAATAAGACTCATCACCTAAAAATTAACTTGTTTTTAGATCATTTTCACTTGTTCCAAACAAATTTTCACTTGAAATAAGTAGAAAAATCTGCCGAATCTGCCAATCTGAAAGTACGTTTTTTGTGCTTGTTATAAGGAAGAAAACTTGTTCCACTATCAGATGAAAATATGCTTGAAAGAAGTAAAAACTGTATAAAAACAAGCTACTTTTAATATGATGAGTCTTATTTTAAGTATAATGAGATTTGTTTTGACTAGAAATGACATTTTGACTAGAAATAAGACAAATATTCTTGGTAAGATATTTGAGGTATTTTCATAAGCCTTTTTTGGCTTCCACCTCTCCTGCACAATGTTTAATTTCATTGTTTTCAAAGTTTATGCATGTTATATAATGTGCAAATAAAAAAGTAAACACTGCAATAACTCAAATATCTTACCAAGGATATTTGTCTTATTTCTAGTCAAAATGTAATTTCTAGTCAAAACAAATCTCATTATACTTAAAATAAGAAACATCACATTAAAAAGCAACTTGTTTTTAGACACTTTTTACTTCTTTCAAGCATATTTTCACTTGAAATGAGTAGAACGGTCTGATAGTGGAGCAAGTTTTCTTCTTTATTACAAGCACAAAAAACTTGCTTTCACTGGCAGATTTTTCTACTTATTTCAAGTGAATATTTGTTTGAAACAAGTGAAAATGATCTAAAACCAAGTACATTTTTAGGTGATGAGTCTTATTTTAAGTGGAAAGAGATTAGTTTTGACTAGAAATGAGACATTTTAACAAGAAAATTGGAAAGATTTTTGAGAGTTTTTGCAGTGAAGTAACTCAGTGAGTGTTGAAATATGTGAGATAAGGAGGAATGTGCTCACTCTTTTAGAAGATATCTTCATTGTTTTGACAGGAGCTCTGGTCTGTGAATTCACACACAAAACAAAATAATATAAACTTTAATGTCACATATTAGAGTATTTTTAGTCACTTCAGGGTCACGTCTTTGAAACATACCCGAAAAACCTCCACTTCCTCCAGCGTGAGCTCCTCCATGCTGATCGGGTCCTTGGGCAAAACTATAACTTTTTGCACAGTGCCTCGATCTACAAAGGAGATAGGATAGGATAGGATAGGTTTTATTTGTCATTCTTATGCGTCACATAAAAACGAAATTATGTTTCACACATCCACCGTTCGAGATCAAGATCAGTGCATTAATTTCAACAATAAATAAGTAAAACATGTATAATTAAAAACAACATATAAAATGAATGATCATAAATAAAAGAGAATAAAAGTTATCATTAGATAAACGCTCTAAAAAATCATTTAATTCACATTCTTTTGTTAAGGAGTCTGATCACTGTGGGGAAGAAGCTCTTGCTTTGATGCTTCTGTACCTTCTTCCTGACCCGCAAGATTGTGAACATGCTGTGAGAGGGATGTGTGGGGTCCTTTAAAATGTCCTCTGCTCTGCGCACACAACGGACTCTGTAGATGTCCGGCAGATGTGGCAGTGGCACACCAATGATAAATTAAAATTCGACTTTAAATCCCCCCAAAATAATCAATAATCAAACAACCTTCAGCTGTGTTGCCGTCTCACCTGTCCCCAGGAAGAGCACCTCGTAGCGTCCGTCCACAGCGTCCACCTGGTCCACCACCAGGGCAGTGAAGCGGTAGTCCACGCCGGTTCTCACCACCAGGGGGCGGCGGTGGATCGGATAAACCGGGTGGAACATGAGGGGATGGGATCTGATGAAATCCACCGCCTCGTCCGAGAAGTTCTTGGAGGAGCGGATGCCGGGAGTGAAGGTTCCTCCTGGACACTGGATGGGAAGGAAATAAGGAAAGGAAGGAAGGAAAGGGAAGGAAAGGAATGGAGGAAGAGGAGCGGGTGGAGTTTGTTTATGCACTAAATAATCAGGCTTGTGTAAAGGTTGATGATTGATTTTTTTTTGCTTTAAGGAAGAGGATAACAACACCACTGCTGCTGACGTACTGTTCCAGGCCGCGGGTAGGGGATCTTCCCGGTGTACTCGGTCCACTGGTAGTTATGACCGTGTTTGTGGGCGAAGGGTCCGTTGAAGACGTTGCGGATGTCGGCCATGGAGTAGACGCAGACCGCCGAGCCCTTGAACACAGAGCTGAGAGAGAGAAACACACAATGAATGTCAGAGAGGGACTTTAGGACTTTAATACGTGTGAGATTTTCTGTGAGATTCTGTGCTAGATGTTCTGAGAGACATATGTGTTGTGTTTTTCTGTGAGATTTCTGGAGATGAGTATGAGATGTTTTTCGGGGATGTCTATTGGGTGGCTGCTTGGTTGCTATGTTCTCCTCGGACCAGTTATCTTTTTGATGTGTTTATTGAGATGTGTCTCATGATGACTTTTGTTCCATTGCTGATGATCATGTTATGTGTATCAATACTGACCTGAAGATATAACTTTATTCCCTTTTTACATTTCTATATTTAAAGCCAAGCGCCTCTAATTTGTTGTTCTATGTGCTATGACAGCCTACACTGCAAAAACTTGTCAAAATGTCTCATTTCTAGTCAAAACTAATCTCTTTCCACTTAAAATAAGACTCATCACCTAAAAATGTACTTGTTTTTAGATCATTTTCACTTGTTTCAAACAAATATTCACTTGAAATAAGTAGAATAATCTGCCAGTGAAAGCAGGTTTTTTGTGCTTGTAATAAGGAAGAAAAACTTGCTCCACTATCAGATTTTTGTACTTATTTCAAGTGAAAATATGCTTGACTGAAGGAAAAACTGTCTAAAAACAAATTACTTTTTAATGTGATGAGTCTTATTTTAAGTATAATGAGATTTGTTTTGACTAGAAATGACATTTTGACTAGAAATAAGACAAATATTCTTGGTTAAGATATTTGAGTTTTTGCAGTGTACACAGCCTGAACTCCTACATAAACTCACATTAGATGTATATATATTTTTGTATTAATGATATTTTTGTATATACCCCTCTGTGTACTATGTTTAATATGTGTACGAGTAACTGCTGCACAATCAGTGTTAATGGATGATTGTTTACTGACTGGAGCTGATGCATAGCAGGTGTGTGAGTATGACGTGACTTTTAAATATGGCGTCTGTCTCTATTGGTACTCTTAACATCTGAAGAAGAGCTTGCAGCTCGAAACGTCATGATTTAATACATTTTTTGCACTGGAGCCATATGGTGTTGTGGACCCCCTTCTTTTTGTTTTCATGCTTTTGATTTGATTTGATTTGATCAACTTTATTAATCCCAGAGGGCAATTCTGTTCGGCAGTCCACCAAGAACAATACAAGCTCATCCACAACAATACAAACTCATCTTTGTTTGCTTTGCTTTGCTCTGCTTTGTTTTCATACTTTGCTTGCGTTGGTCCAGCATCCACCCACCCGCCATGGGTTATTTGGATGTGTGTGCTTTTGTTTTTCATTTTTGTCAGAGAGGGAGACACACTTTTTGCACCCCTCTCCTAAAATTAAAGTTGTGATGAGGTTGGGGTGAGGTGTAAATTAACCAAGCTTCTAAAAAGGACTCACCCCGCTGTGGTGAAGAGCGCGTACACTGTGGGGTTTCGCTCATCCTGTGTGGGTTGGATAAACACATCCCCTAGAAGAAGATGAAGATGAAGAAGAGCGATATGCAAATTCAGTATCTCTCGCTGCAATTAAAATGCAATGAGTTGCTTTATTTTTTTTTTCTTTTATCGCAGCCTCACGTAGTTCATCGAATCGTGTCTCCACTCCATCTTCTCCTATCACAGAGCAGATAAGACGAGCCTTCAGGAACGTCGTCCAGCGGTTCACCAGGGACTTCTGCCCTCCTTCATCATTCTAGACAGGGGAGGAAATTAGGTCATGATTCAATATGTACGACACGTTTCACATTACAAGGTACCCCTGTTCTTCTTTTTCCACTACATGCACAATGTGGTTTTTCTCAGCTCACCAGACACACTCTTCCCACCCGGGCTAAGACGCTGGGGCTGGCCCCGCCGCTCGAGTCGAGGCTCTTCTCACGGAAGAAGAAGTAAAGTTTGTCGTCGTTCCTTTCTGCACTGTCAGGGATCTGCTGGATCTGAACAAACACAGGCTCTGAGGGGGGATAAAAACAGATAAGCAGAGGGAGGGAGGATTGAGGCAAGTGGTTGTCAGATGAAATGAGAGGAACCGTAACCTGTAATCAGCAACATTTTCCGTCCTCACACCCCCACACTTTACTCACCGTTGAGCCACCTGGAGTCATACTGCTCCGTCCTGATGGCTGTCCTCCCTCCCATGGTCCTGAACAGAGCAGCATCTGTACTCATGAAGTCAATATGGACGCCCGCGTACAGGTTACCATCTGCAGAGGTGAGACGGCGAGAGGACGGAGAGATAAGACGAGGCGATCGGAGCGATAAAGGACAGATTAGATTGAAAGAAGAGGAGTGTTGTGTTGTTTTCTTTTTTCTTTTTCTTTTTTCTGCTCGTAAATAATGCATGACTTACTGATTAGAACTGCAATGTTCTCCTGTGTGGGATCATAGGAACATTTTCCCTTCCCCGAATCCACATACCCAGGGACCAGCCTAAACAGGTAGTCCTGCAGAGGCAGATTAGACGGAGGGGAGAGCGTGCATAAAAATAGACGTCACATGGGAACATGGGGAAATCACAAACAAATCAGTGTCCCAGTTTGTAGTCCTGAAATATTTAGCAGGACAAAGCTCTGCGAGGCCTACAAGTCTGGGTATGATTTTTTTTTCCTTTTCTTTTTTGCTGTAAACGTCTTTGTGTTTTCACCTCTGCCCTCCAGCCTCTGTTGATGAATGTGCAGATGGGCTGGTACGCTCCCGTCCCACAGGTGTAGAGGTGGGTGCGGTTCCACGGCTCGATCAGCCTCACGAAGTTGGCGCACTCTCCCTGGATGAAAAAAAAGAGAAAGAGAAAGAGAGAAAGAGTAAGACAAATGGAATTCAAACATCATGAAAGCACAGGTTCTGGTGAAAGAGCAGGATGTAAACACATGATCCTCCCACCTGTCTTCCCTTTCCTGTCATCTGACATTCCCCCTTTCTCTTCGCCGACGCCGGCCAGTGGATCTGTCAACGGAAAGAGACATAATCCAGAGATGAGGTTCAGCGATAATAAGCAATCAGGTTGAGTTTGTGTTGTGTTGTGTTGTGTTGTGTTTATCAGAAAGAGTGTGTTCATTCGTCTTTGTATCATGTCTGGTTTAGGAGTTATGAAAATTGGCGTATTATTGCTGTTTTATTGGTCGCTCCCACACGTTTAGCTTTGTCGCTCATTCCATGAATGCACAACTCTTACAAGTTGTACCTCGTTGGAAAGGTGACTAATCAGGCTTTCCATCGGTTTAAAAGACTGCACCAACCGGAGTTATTAAAAGGGAGAAATTATGGACTGAAAAAACATTTCCGAACTTTTTTTTGAGTAATTTATACTAAAATACTACTTGAGAGTCCATTTTTCTCTGACAAAGGGTGGTTTTTTTTTTTGTTTTTTTAAACTCTTTATTTATTTTGCTTTTTTTGTTTTACATAAACAAGAGTCATTGCACAACAATGCAATTCACCAAAATGATAGAAGATGAAGAAAAAAAAAACAGAGTAAAGTAAAAAATAAAAAAGTAACAAGTGGATGTGGGGCACACCCCTCTGGTTGCAGCTTTCATCCCTGTCCATTATGTCTGCTGCATATTAGATTCTTCTTTTTTTGTATACACAAACCATTTCTGCCACCTTTGGTCTAAAGTCCCTGCTTTCATTCTGAGACAGTAAGTCAGTCTTTCCATCAAGTAAATCTCCTCAACAATATCCAGCCACTGCCCTGGACTTGGAGGGTCACTTTTCAACCAGTTTCTTGTTATGGCCTTCTTACATGCCAAGATCAATATTTTGAAAAGATACAGGTCCTTCTTTTGAATAGTATCTTCTGGAGACAAACCCAGATACAGAGTCCGGGGGTCTCTGGGTATCATGTAAGAAAAAATATTTTCCAGAATCTGAACCACTCTGTCCCAGAACCCCAGCAGTTTTACACAAGACCAAAAAACATGCGTGTGATTGGCACTCAACTGCCCACATTTCCTCCAACATTGCTGCTGTTCACCTATTTGTTTATTTTTGATGTGTGGTGTGATGAAAAAGCGAATTAAATTCTTCCATCCAAACTCCCTCCATCTTTTAGAGCTGGTGGAGGTTTGTTGAGTTCTGCACATAGAATGCCAATCAGTGTCAGACAGTTTAATGTTCAATTCTCGTTCCCATTTAGATTTCATTTTGTTTTTGCAGACCTCTACACTGCAAAAACTCAAAATCTTACCAAGAACATTTGTCTTATTTCTAGTCAAAATAAATCTCATTCTACTTAAAATAAGACTCATCACATAAAAAGCAGCTTGTTTTTAGACACTTTTTACTTCTTTCAAGCAGATTTTGACTTGAAATAAGTAGAAAAATCTGACAGTGGAGCAAGATTTTCTTTCTTATTACAAGCACAAAAAACTTACTTTAACTGGCAGATTTTTCTACTTATTTCAAGTGAAAATTTGTTTGAAACAAGTGAAAATTATCTAAAAAGAAGTTACTTTTAAGGTGATGAGTCTTATTTTAAGTGGAAAGAGATTTATTTTGACTAGAAATTAGACAAATATTCTTGGAAAGATTTTGAGTTTTTGCAGTGTATACAACTTAGAAACAATCTTAACAGGCGTACATTTATATGCATTAGTGAATACTTCAATCACTTTGTTTTCTTCTGTAGAAACTCCTCTTTTGATTACTGTCTCATAGAAATGTCTTAGCTGTAAATATCTAAACAGGTCACCATTATCTAAACCAAATTCTCTTTTGAGTTTTTCAAAAGTTTTGAAAGTTTTTCCCTCTAGGAGTGTACACATCGCTGTAATCCCCTTATCTCTCCACCTTGCAAATGTGATGTCAGTTACAGCGGGACTAAACGATAAAGAGTGGTTTTACCATCTCAGTAACCTTTCCATTTGATTCCTGGTGTCATAATTATCAGAAAAAATGTGTTAATTTGTCTTTGTATGATGTCTGGTTTAGGAGTTATGAAAATTGGCGTTTTCACCATTCGTGCGGACATAAATTCAAAATGGCCGCCAAAAAACCCCCATGGGACATTAGTTGACCCGGGCAACAAGCAAAAATCTTAAGTAGACACCTTAAGGGTTCTTAAAGGTATAATATGTAGGAATTCCCCCCATCTAGCGGTGCGGTTGCATATCGTATATCGTACATAACGTATTCTTGATGTTGCATTCACGTGAAATCGGGCAGACGTCAGACAGACAACATGTAACAGGATAAACAAGCGTCTATGTAAACAAGTGGTCCGCCAGCACGAGGCAAAACAATACACGTGACAATATGTTGTCATGGTGATGTCGTATTGTTTACCTGACCCACGTTTTACCGTCTTTCTCTCGTCGAGTAAAATGACATCCGTCGGCCGTCTGCCTGACTGCACCTGAATGCAACACCAGTGCCTCCGTCCTTCCTCACACTACACAGTGGTGACAGTTTTAACAGGCCGAGCCCACAGCTCCGCTGAGTTTCCGTGGTTACCTACGGTCACGCTGCCACTGAACGTAAAAAAGATGGCGATGCAACATGGCCGCCTCGGTTCGGTGCGTCGCCCACTTATGTATTTGTAATGACTTGTAACAACTCATTCTAAGGTACGAGAAAGCTTTCATTTGTATGCGGCTGTGATTCCACTTCAGTGAACTACGTATTTATGAAAGACATATTTGATTTTTGCTAATAAAAAGCCAAATAAGTTTCATACTGGGGCTTTAAGTAGACACCTTAAGGGTCAAAAATGTTTGTCTCGGGGACATTGGGACCCCTCCTTCCTACTAGACTAGTTGTGTTTGTGTTGTGTTGTGTTGGGTTGTGTTTGTACGCACAATCAGCGGCTCCTTGTTGACGTTGTGCATGTCCAGGGCCACCAGGTACTCCCGGCTGCCCAGGTAGAGCCGGCCCTGGTCCTGGTCCATCAGGAGGATGCGGTAGTCGCTGGTGTTGAAGGAGAAACTGAACGGCCGCGCTGCCCGAGTGTCCATCAGCTCTGTGGTGAGAGAGAAAAAAAAAACAAAGTTTGCAAAACTCGTTATTCCACTTCGTTTGTCACCCCTAACCCTAACCTCCCTCCCTCCATTCCTCACTTCATTTCCCTTTATGCCTTTAACATGTTTCATTACTGACTTGGATGAACTCGTGGTCCCTTGATGTTCTTCTCACTTCTTTTCTGGAAAATGTGTGTCACCGATTAAATATAACTCAACTTTAGAAGCATTTTTAGGAAACACATTCGCTTTTAAGATCTCAATATTTCATGCGTCCTGACTGTCTGATTGAGTTGAAGGCGCCACATTGCTGCATTGTGCAGACGAAGAAAAAAAAAAACCCGCCGGTCCCCGTGGGGAAACACGGTCAGTGGAACGCCGCTCGCTGCTAATTCTTAAGATCGGGATTGTGTTCAGCAGAGCAGAACCTGTTAGGACACGCTGCAGTGGAAAATGTTTCTCCCCCCTTTTTTTTTTTTTTTTTTTGTTCTCCTGAAAGCTTTGATTGAACAATTTTCATCTGCTGCGAGACAAATGGACTCTGTGCAGCCCTCGCCTCGCCTTTTTTTTTTCCATTCTGCCATCCAACAATCCATTGCATCATTTTACGCACATGAAAAAACAACTCACACAGTCACACATCTGTGGTATGTGCACGATATTGACAACCATGTGTGCAGACTGAGACATGGTGGAGGCATGTTAAAGACAGCAGGCTTATATCAATGACAAATGTTCACACAGGCCCCTCAGAAGCCGGCTTACGGGGGGGATTCAAGAGGAAGCGCAATCTTTATTTACATCAAAGAGCCTGCAGCCAGCCAGCCATCTTCCTTTTTTGAGGTCAATGTTAACAGGATGCAGCCAAGGTGCCACTAAAATAAGCGATGCAATCGGATCTCCGGTACGACGCGACGTGAGGCGACACGGGATGGAGCCTCACCACTCACTCACTCCCTCCAGGTCCGGTTCTGTTCCCTGAGAGGTAAACACAGGATAACAAGCCTCTGACACACACACCGCGGGCTCCACGACCAGTAGGGGCCATAGTGGAGATTCACAGAAAGAAGAGGCTAAATGTAGAAACACCACACCCCTATACATGTCTCCATTCTCCTAAAAATAGCAAACAATGTACTGCCATCATCTGGTAAACATTCAGCAAACACTTATCCCCTGACAGCATTCTGACACTGACAGGGAAACACTGCGGGAAGGACGGAGACAATTCAAGTATGGAGGCCACTACAGTATGAGCTCTCATGTTACAACCTGACAACATATTGTCACTAAGGCACTAATGACCCGTTGTTGCTGTTTAGGCCCCAGCTCTATCTCAAGCATGAACAAACTGGTGACAGCACCGTGAGGGCACGGGCTCCTAAAAAAAAACAACACCCGCTTCAATTACACTGCACATTTTGCTCTCTAGCAACGCTGACTAATTCTATTAAACCAATCCCAGTCAGCCCCCCCCCCCGACCCCCTCCCCGACCCCCCCCGACCTCCCTCCTGCTCCCTTTGAAGTGCGCACGACTGACACAACTTCCCGGTTAGGAGAGGAAACAATATGAGATCTCTATCCTCTTGCAGGCCCTCGCTGTGTGTGTGTCACCCAGAGTGTCACTCTTTGATGGCTCATTCGCTCACAGCAAGGCCGTAACCATGGAGTCAACATTGGGAGGGACCAAATCTCTCTCTTTCTACTATATATATATATAAATACTGTATACCGTACTTTCCGGACTATAAGCTGCTACTTTTTTCCCCGCCCCGGTGTCCCAGCTCTCGTCTCTGCACACCACAACACAAACGCGCTCCGTAAACCGTAATCTTTTGTTTATGACAGTTAAGACTACACAAACACACACGCTGTAACATCATATATGTTATGTAACGTTATCCGGTCGCTCCATTTATTGATTTTTCGTTGTAAACAAATGCACATGGGCGAGAGGAGCGTAACAAAAACAGCGGAAAAGCGAGCGGACTTGCACATTTCCCTACTGTCTTTCTGTGTAAATATCTCATGTTACAACATGAGAACCTGCGGCTTATATTCAAGTGCGCTCTATAGTCCGGTAAGTATGGTAAAATCGCTAACACATGGGATACATTTTTATTTTTTAAAGGGACAACGAGGAGTTTCTCCAGGGGCAGAACGAAAAATTCTGCGACAATAAAAAAGTCTCACGTTAATGTGGATGAATCTACGCTACCCACACTTGTTAATGGGCCCATTTTCGATAAATATATTGTTTTGTCTCTATCGTTATTTTGTTATTATTAGTGGTGGCGGAGATGCTGAGCGAGCCGACCGGCGTTTCCTTACTTTCGGTTTCGTGGCGAGTCATGAGAATAACGCCGCCGAATCGCTGTTTATGGTCGGAACTACGACGGTATGTGATCGTCTTCGAACCTCTGACTTTAATTCTTGATGAATGAAAACATGAGTCTGTCTTGCGCCGGTCAAAGAATTTCACGGTGCGCGGAGGCTCATAAATGTAGTGTGAAAACGCTTCGCTTTTCCAAAACTCCTCATTGTCCCTTTAATTTTTATTTCTTAATCAGCTAGCTATATATTGGGGGGGGGGGGCTATGTCCTCCCCAATGTATACGGTAATTACGGCCTTGGCTCACAGGGAGTCACATGTCCTCTCCAGCCGCCCCAATACCTCCTCCACAGGCGCCTCAGGGAACAAAGAGGCTCGCTGTCACAAACAATGAACAATAAAAAACCTCCAAGTGGCAGAAAACAGTTGGGGAGTAAATCCAACTTTCCTCCCCTTTTCTTTCTTTTTTTTGTGTGGCATTATAGGAGAGGGAGTGGGGTAGGGCGGTGTTGGGGAGGTGAGCGAGGGCCTGCCGGAGCTCAGGAGCAACAATCTAATAATTCAACACCTCTCAGCTGTTTTACACGAGCCTCCGGTGTATGAATCTGTCATGAGGAGCTCGTCGACCGATGTGAATTCCTGAATCCTACGCAGGAAGGAACACGATAAAAGTTCAAGACCAAACTTGTGTAATTGGTCGGACCGCTACTTTGTGAACTAACTGTGCAAAAAAAAAAAAAAAGAAAGAAAGAAAGAAACGCACACAGACTGGAGAGTATAAGCTGTTTACCGAAAGTATTAGTGTTAAAGGTCGTATAAAAAACGACTGCCCCCTTATACAAAGCAGCATCTACACAGCTGGTTTCAGTCGCACAAACTCTGTTGTATTCAGAACAACACTGCATGATGATGACGATTGCCAGAAAATATTAAGCACAGACCTCCTGATAGCTCACCTCTAATCTGCTTCAGATGTCTCTTGTTTACAGTGAATGAAATCATGAAATGTTTCTCATTAAATCATGGCAGTGCAAAAAAAACACACACACACACACACAGAAAAAAAAACACACCCAACAAAAAAACAAACCGAAAGATAAGACACCAACAACATGCGTGGACTATGTGTCTAGACCTGACCCAGGACTCACCACCTCCACATCAAAGCACTGAGGAATGTTATAAAAATCTGATCCCAACCTCTAATTCACGCCTCACAGGTACTTCAGGTGTGACGTTGTGGGTTTTTCTTTTTGTCTTTTTGATGAGCGTGCATGTCGTCCACACGCACAGGTGCATTTGAAGTGACAATATGATGAGCGCTGCAGAAATAACTGTAATCATCCGGCATTGTTTTGATCAAGCGTGTCATCCTCACATCTGTAACTTTAATCTCCTGCAATTAGAGTTAATGAGGAACCGGGAAAATCCCAAAAAGCTCCACACACACATACACAAAAAAAAAAGATTTGGAAACACGGTCGGTCCCTTTGCTTCAATCTACAGATCTACAGCAGCCCACCGCCCCGGGGCAAAACATTAACACTCTGAAATAACGCTTTGCTTTTTTTTTTTTTTTTTTTTTCCTGATCATATTTCAGGTGTTTCCTTTTTGTGTCGAGGTGTCAAACATCAAAAACAAAGAAGAAAAAGAAGAAGGAGAAGAACCGCCAGGTCGGATGAAAATGTGTGTGTGTGGGTTTTTTTTAGGGTGTGGGAAGAAATTCTGTCGAAGGGCAACCACCAGTAACCAACCGCACGTAATATCCACCTTTTGTTTTCAGCGTTGCTCTGTTTGACATGTGGCAGGAAATAGGTTCTTTACATATGTATGAAGAAGAGGAAGCAAAACCGGTGCAGTGGTGTGGATACGTGCGTGGGTGTGTGCACGCGCGTGTGTGTGTGTGCATGACTTTGTGTGTGTTGTTAGAACAGTTGCGGTCAGAGGAGAGTTTGGGTTAATCTGTATGATCTCACCTTTGAAGGAGAGGCGAACCCTCGGAGCGGACTGCTGCAGGCCCGAGCCTCTGTAAACACACAGGGCCAACAGGAGCAGTTGGGCTCCAGATGCTGTCATGGTAACAGTCATGCAGGTAGCCCACAGAGATCTAAATCTGGAAGAAAAAAAGAAAGAGAGAGAGAGGAGTTGTTGAACTATTATTATAATAAGAGTGCCCCATGAGGAATAGGAGACAGAAAAAGAAGAAGAAGGGAGGACAGACGAGACAAGAGAGACTCTCTTTTTCTCTCCCTCTCTCTCTTTCTCTCTGTCTGTCTCTCTTTCATTCTTTTCTTCCTCTGATCTCTCTGATCAGAAGTTTGGCCTGCAGCTTGCCAAGTCGAGAGGTATAGCTACAGTCTGAACAGCGTCCAAACCTTCACACCTGCTCTGAAAAATATGACAGCCCTATTATTTATTTAAAGTGTAACAGTAGTGAGGTGTGTGTTAAGACTGTAAAGTGATAGAAGCCTGAGCTCAGTGTCTTTTTATCTTCATCTTGTGCATTTTACTAAACATGTGCTATTTTCTCTAACTAATTCACCCACATTTACATAGAAAATCTGTCTAAAAACAGGACCGGCCGTGGTGTGGTGTGGTGTAATGGGATGCGATGCCCATCAGTGATTCCCTCCCTGCCTCTCGCCGGCTCGCTCACTCTTTCAACAAAGCACGTCTCAGGTAGGTTCGCGCGTACAGCTACTTTTCCTTTCAGAAGTTGACGAGTGAAGTACATGACAGTTCAAAGAAAACAGGTAGTCGTCGCCGAAACCATCTCTGACAGTTTAGGGGTGTTGAAACGTAGCCTAACTGTTAGACCTTAACTCCGCATTCATTATGTATCTGCACTTTGCTGGAGAGGATCCCATATAAATTATGAATACTAAAAGCTGAGTCCATAACATCCATTAAATTGTCTCCCTGAAGGTGTGCTTGGCTCGGGCTATAAGCCATCCCACGGGCTTTTTCTCTTTCTCCTTTCTCTCTCATGACATCCATGTAGCCCAGGCCTCTGGTGGGCACATGGCACAATAAAGCTTTTAGGGGGGGGCGAATAAGAAGAAAAAGAGGGTAATCATGGGGAAAATTAGTGAGATTTCACAAAATGTTTACTATATTTCACAAGAAATCCACATATAATAAATCCACATGTGACACATTCAATTATACAAGAAAAAGAAATATGTCCTCATTAAAAAAATCCCAACATTGTGATGAAACTGCAGCAGCTGGCTTGGTGAGCAATTGGAAATTAAAACCAGAAGCCATTGGAAACGAGGCTCACAGGCTTCCTGGCATAATCTCACAGTTGCCATATATCTTCTCACCAGGGAAGCCTTGATCCCTGTTCCTCTTATCAAACAGTGTAGAAGTGCTGTTCATAGTCCTGTAAGCACCATCAAAATTATATGTGCACTCATTTTTCATGTCATGAAGGTTCACAGGTATTAAAAACAGCATTAAATCACCTTTTTTAGCCGCGTTTATAGCTCTATGTGTGGCTATATGTGAAGAAAGGCACTATTAACATACATAACATATAACTATATATCAGCACAGACATTTCTAAAGTCAGTATTTGATTTTATTGTTAATAATAAGCAAATTATCCACAGCCCACAAAGAATCTGTCTCAGTGTGATATGATTACTCCTCCTGAATTGAATCTACTGTCATTTAAACGAAGACAGAAAGGGAAACTGAGGGTAATTATTCCCACTGCAATATCTCAAAGATATCTAAAATAACCAATTAGAAAATATGTCTAAAAGATTAAACGCTGCCTGAGGCTATATATGAGCTTGTCTGTGTGTGATGGTCGGATTGTTGTATAGTTTTGGATGAATGATGGTTATTTCAGCTGGTTTTTCTGCGCTGGGTGGCACCGACAAGACAAGTTCTGCTGTAATAATATATGGTCTGGTCTCCCTTTCAAAAAAATAAATATATAGGCTATAATTATAGGATTTCTATAACCTAGTTCTTTTTTTCCGCTGAGGAGTGCGCACTTACCTGTGAACTCAACATCCAGAAATAGGAACCGAACAAATGCGTGCACTTCAGTCAGTCACCTTCTCCCCCTTCACGCTGCCGTAAGCCTATTTACTAACTACACAGTAACTCAACTGAACTAAACAGGAGTTAAAAGTTAAACCGCGATGACGAGTTCAATGTCCTACCTTTTTTTTCTTTCTTTTCTTTGTTTCTGAGTGTCTCTGCGGCTGATGAGCCTCACGGATCCAACTGAAAACTTGCGTGGTGATGTTACCGCTGCATTCCCCTCCGCGTTTTATGCGCCTTTGCTTTGCTTTGCTTGGGATTGGGGGAAAGAAGAGGAAAAATCTCTCTCTGCACAGCGCAGGCAAGCAGGCACCAAAACAAATCCGATAGAGGTTTGCAAATTCCCTCAGAGAAAAAAACAAAAAGAAAAGAAGAGGGAGAGAAACGCTGTTTAATGAGTCGCTATTTCTTCCATGGAGCTTCTTTTTTTTCCCGCTGGACGCTGGTTCCCACTCTATCCAAAAGTTTACGCCCGGTCGGAAAAGGCAGCGACCATCACCGGGGATGAGACTCAGCGAGATGTTGTGTCGACGGACGGATCCTTTAATTAATGAAAAAAAAGAAGAGAAAAAAAAGAAAGAAAGAGGTGGAGTTTGTTTGAGGCTTGTTGGAGAGTGAATCAAGTGACCAGGTGCAGGTGTTGGGGGGAGAAATGTCTGCCCCGCTGTCCTCTCCCTTCTGTTCTGCCCCCACCCAGCCTTCCCTCTCCTGTTGGCCCACAGCAGCATTGGACCAAACCTCTTGGTGCACCATATGGGTATGATTAACCCTGTCACTGCTGGTAAGTTCAGCAGCAACACTCACACTTCACTCCACCCCACTTCCACTCCCAACCCACTCCACCACTTCACACAGCTCAGTCATTTTCTCCTGGCAAAGTTTATTTAACCTGAATAATTCAGTTAAATGCTGATGGGCGTGCAGCCACAGCTTTCCTCTTTTTTTCTGCTTTTCCTTTTTGTAATGAATGTTTTTCTCATGCACTGGAGACTATTCTTAATACATGATGCAGGGGCTGAAATAATTCACTATTAAAGCAGAAGTAAGCGGAATGTTTGTGTTAAAGGGACAACGAGGAGTTTTGGAAAAGCTAAGTGTTTTCACACTACATTTATGAGCCTCCGCACGCACTGTGAAATTCTTTGACCGGCGCAAGACAGACTCATGTTTTCATTCATCCAGAATTAAAGTCAGAGGTTCGAAGACGATCACATACCGTCGTATTTCCGACCATAAACGGCGATTCGGCGGCGTTATTCTCATGACTCGCCACGAAACCGAAAGTAAAGAAACGCTGGTCGGCTCGACCAGCATTTCCACCACCACTAATAATAACAAAATAACGATAGAGACAAAACGATATATTTATCGAAAATGGGCCCATTAACAAGTGTGGGTAACGTAGATTCATCCACATTAACGTGAGACTTTTTTATAACCAAATAGAAACTCCTCGTTGTCCCTTTAATATAAGTCTTAAATAGTTATATCTTCCGACAGCAATCACTTATATAGAGTGTTTGGTCTGAAACACGGGTCTGTCACTCTGCTCTGCTGTAAGCCGAGGAGAAAACTTTCCTTGTATCCTACAACCTTTATCCAATGAGGAGAGAGAACGGCATAAAGGGGCGGTCCTCTCTGTGTGTGCAGCCAAGGGATGCGCGTGAATGTAGTGACGTAGAGACGAGGGCCGGGACTGCTAACTCCCATCTGCTGACAAGAAGTTATAGCCAAAATGACCGGATCGCTTACTTCTGCTTTAATCTGAATAATTCAGTTAAATGCTGATGGGCGTGCAGCCACAGCTTTCCTCTTTTCCTTTTTTTCTCCCCTTTTTGTAATGAATGTTTTTCTCATGCACTGGAGACTATTCTTAATACATGATGCAGGGGCTGAAATAATGCACTATTAAAGAGGAGCAGAAGGAGGAGAGAGGGGGGGAGAGAGGTCTGCCACTTGGACCGTGTCACCGTTACTCTTTAGCTCTACATGAGAGCCAGGTCAGGCGAAAAAGATTCCTGAGATTCCTGCGTGGCTGGCTCCAGAGCTCATGACAACGGTGACAAAGCAACCAGGCTGGGTGGGGTGGGGGTGATAGTGGGGGGGGGACTGGACGTAAAGGACATCCATCCTGTTAACAGAGAGCTTGAGCTTGAAATTAAAACAGCTCATCCCCACTGGCTTTTGTGGTCGAGCTGTGACGCAGTGGTGGTGGTGGTGGTGGTGCTGGTTGCCCCCCACCCTGCAACTGCAAGAAGACAGTAAAATAAATTAAACACCAGGTTGTGCTGCCAGTGTGGTAAAGGTCACAGGAGGAGGGCAGGTCCAATGTTGAAAAAAGAAAAAGAAAAAAAAAAAAACCTGAACTTTCTTTCTAACTTGTCTTTAATGCACATTCTTGGGTTTGAGTCATTGTTGCACAGTGAGACAGGGAATGTAAGCAGTGACGCTTTTTATTGGGATTTTTGAATATCACACATTACAAATAACACATGTGGAAAATGTTGGTTACGAAACAATATTAAAGGAATAGTTCAACATTTTGGCAAATTGGCCCATTGCCATGATCGCTAGGTTATAGTCGTAGCAGTAGGTTCGTTACCTTTAATTGTCGGTGCAAGCTATTTTTAGAACGACAGAGTTGTTTTAGATTAGGTAAATGCAGAGACTTGCTTGATGAAAAACTGCCTCCGACGGGAACGTGCATCAGTGGTTTTGCATGAATTTCCCTCTAAAACAACTCTGTCTGGTAACGTTGTGTTATTATCTCATAGCGTGGTGAATGTGCAGGTCACAACTTGTCCACCAGAGCATTTTGGAGTTGTTGGGTTGTGTATTTGATGAGTTTGATGAGGGAAACCAAGAAATCCCATGAGCCTCCGTAGCGTAGCTCTGAGCAGCTCACGGCTCTGCTCCGCCGTTCTAAAAATAGCTTGCACCGACAATTACAGGTAACAAACCTACTGCTATGACTATAGGGATTATGGCAATGGGCCAATTTGCCAAAATATTGAACTATCCCTTTAAGACTTGTATACAGAAAGTGAACAGATAACTACTGTATATTATACAATGCTTGCACTCCAGGAAAAGGAAAAAACAACATTACCAACAAGAACAATCTAAAAGCAGTGACCTTTTTACCTATTTTTTAATCTCAGGTTGTGTATCTGTATCTGTGATGCAGCATGGCAGCCAGAAGAAGATGTGTCCCGAGTGGGAGTTTTCTTTTGTTTACCGCCCCACAGGAGGCTTCCCCCTCCTAGTTTCCAGCTAAGGAAATGAGTCACGAGTGTGTGCTGAGTTCAAGTTTCCGTGTGCACTCAACTTTGACCATGGACACACTGGTACACACTGACTGACCAGCTCCCATGTGTTTCATAAGCACCGACTAACGTCATCCGTATACAGTATCTCTGACAGAACCCATCCTCCATCCTGTGTGACCAGCATGACACCACCACCCACCGCTGTCACCACCCACCACCTCAACACGCTGCACAGAGATAGCAGCGGCTCTTCACTCGCCATTAGATTAAAACCCTCGGATGATCCTTCAATTTGTACCACTTCCATGACCCCCGGACAAAATTTAGACATCAGTTACTCCCAAAATATGTCATACATAGTATAGGGCTGGGTCTTGACTAAACATGAAAACCACTTTTGACATGGATTTCAACATTTTTAACCCCTTCCTGGCCAGTTGTTTTTGCTGCAAAAACACATAATTTCAATAGGGCTCTATGGGCTTTAGGGCTGGTGACAGTATTTTCTCAGTGATAAAAAGAGATATCCAAAATCCCCTCAGTGAAAACTTCTGACTCAAATATGTCAACAAAATAAAAAGAAGAATTTTGAAAGGGGCTTTATCCATTGTTCAGATTTCGGTTCTGGAAATTAGTGCATATTTCATTAGATATTGCCTCATTTACATATTTAAACATAAAATTTAACAAAACTTGTAATATAAAATATATTTGTCTTAATGTGAGTAATAAACTTGGGAAGTTTCATGGTGATATCTGTTAGTTAAAATTTTTACTTTAAAATACATAAAAAAAAACCATAGGTGGACATTTTTGTCCACTTGAAGGGTCATGGATGTGGTTAAAATGCATTACGGGTCCAAAAAATGGACTTTAAAGGTACATTGTGTAGGAATTCCTCCATCTAGCGTTGCGGTTGTATATCGGAAGCAACTCAATCGCATTTTTCATGCTGCATTCACGTGAAATTGGGCAGACAGCAGACGGACGACAGCACGTAACGGCATAAACAAGCCTCAAGTGGTCCCTCGGCGATGTCATATTGTTTACCTGACCCACGTTTTACCGTCTTTCTCTCGACTTCTGTGACTAAAATGACATCTGGTTTGTTAGCGACGGCCGTCTGCCCGACTGCAGGTGAATGCAGCATCAGTGTAACGCTCCATTCCTCCTCACTGCGTTACCACGGTGACTTTTCACAGACGCCACCTCCACCTGAGCCGACAGCTCCGGTGTCTCCGCTGAGTTTCCGTGGTTTCCTACCGTCACGCTGCCACTGAACGTAAAAACATGGCGACACCACATGGCAGCAGCACCGAGCTTACCCGCTCCATGTAGATATGAATGATATGAACGGCTCATTCAGAGCTGAGAGGAACACTTCACTTTGTTGATTAAAAAAACAGACTTTTGAACGAAATAATCGATTTTCGTGATAGATAGATAACAGGAGAAGTTACACAATGTCCCTTTAACTGGCAATTACCAAAGGCCTGAGTGCTGACAGATTTACATTTTAAGACACTGTACTCTCACTCATCCTCCCTCCCTTCCTCCCTCAGCGCACACCTCCTGTCGTGTGGAAGGAGCTCTTCTTCTTCTTCTTCGACAGCTGTTGATACTTCCAGCTGCATTTTAACAGCCAGGGGAGTGTGTGCCAGTCTCGTCTTCAAGGCAGATGGTGGCTGACTGGTTGGCTGACTGGCCGTCCTGGTGGACACGTGGCATGTTGGACGACTGCAGACGCTGCTCCATCTCACAGGGGGGATGGGGTTGGGGGGTTGGGGGGGGGGTGAAGCTGCAGTAACGGTATGCCTGAGCTGCGTCCTCCATATGAAAAAAAAAACCTGCAATCACCTCACTTCCAATACAGAGCAGCGAGGCGGCGGCCAGCGAGCGAGCAGGCTGCGACTGGAATGTGTTGCCACGTATGCGGCCTTCATGTCAAAGATGTTTTCCAAAGTTGCTCTCCTTTGATAATCATCGGTGTGTGAAGTTCGTGGACGTCACACACACACACACACACACACACACACACACACACACACATACACACCGCACCTGTTCCCTTATCTTACATAGTGATGTTTACCTTTTTTTCTCTTCTTGTTCTTCTTCCCCCTCCCAAAAAAAAACCTGTACGATAATAATTAGAGGACTTGTAAAGTCATGCGAGAAGAGTACGGGTTTGGAAAAAAGGAAGCAAAAATAATCCTGGTGAATAACTGTACCTTTATTTTCTCTACCCTATAATTTCCTCTCAAGGTCATGGTCGTCCTGCTGCGGTGACGCCCTGGACTTTTTTTTTTCTTTTTCTTTTTTGTTTTTGCAGCAGGCATGTTCGAACACTCATCGATTCATCAATGCGCTGTAGGAAAACACCATCAGTGGGTCAAATAATGGGGTTGCTTTTCCTCCAGGGGACAATGCTGCCTTTGCCCCTTAGTATCGTCATGATTGATGTGTCTGGAGGCCCCCAGGATTCATCAGCCCACAGGGATAAACGTCTACCTCACTGTTAACATTACCTATCCATTAGAGCAGGAAGATCCTCCTGACAGAGCTCTTTTTGTGGAGCAGAGACAAAAAAAAAAAAAACACACGCACACTCGACTTGTTTTCTAATCTTCAATATCTGTTTCCATGCAACCATCCATCAGGGTGGAGGGAACAGGGCTCTTCAGCCTCCCCTTCCTGCTGCTTTTACCTAAGTACATGGAGCAGCAAGAACAACAACAACAGCCAAAAAAATAAAAAAAATACCTCACTTATTAACCCTCCTTTTACCACCTGGACTTTTTTTGTCCACCTCTCACACTTTCCCAACTCCCCACGGTCAAATGAAAGGTCACTGGGGCCTGATTTTTGGCAAGGAGGTGTATCTTTGGGTAAACTCTGGATGTCCCGAATTTCAGAATTAAAGGGAAATTGTGTAACTTCTCCTGTTATCTATTCACGAAAATCGATTATTTGTTTCAAAAGTCTGTTTTTTATTAATCAGTAATCCCCCCCATCAACAAACTGAAGTGTTCCTTTCAGCTCTGAATTAGCCGTTCATATCATTCATATCTACATGGAGCGGGTAAGCTCGGTGCTGCTGCCATGTGGTGTCGCCATGTTTTTACGTTCAGTGGCAGCGTGACGGTAGGAAACCACGGAAACTCAGCGAGGAATGGAGCGTTACACTGATGCTGCATTCACCTGCAGTCGGGCAGACGGCCGTCGGTAACAAACCAGATGTCGTTTTAGTCACAGAAGTCCAGAGAAAGCCGGTAAAACGTGGGCCAAGTAAACGATACGACATCGCCATGACAACATATTGTCACGTGTATTGTTTTGCCTCGTGCTGACGGACCACGTCTGCCGTCTGCCCAATTTCAAGTGAATGCAGCATGAAAAATACGATTGAGTTGCTTGCGATATACAACCGCAACACTAGATGGGAGTAATTCCTACACAATGCACCTTTAAAATGTAAATCTGTCAACACTCCAGCACTCAGGCCTTTGGTAATTGCCAGTTAACGATTAAAATAAAGTGTCCCAAATGTTTTTGGTTGTGCTTCTGTGTGGTTTTTATTACTTCAGCTCCGTCTTAACCGCATGCCCCAGAGCATCAGGGTGAAAAAAATAACATAAAATCTGTCATCACTGAAACAAGTGAGAAGAGAGAGAGCATACGGCTCTCACATTCGCCTGCCAATTTAAATCTATACCGTGTGTGCATTGCAACATGCACAAACACACATGCACCTTCTCTGCTGCTAGAATTAGAGTTCAATTGATTTCTCTTATTTCTCCTCCCTCTCTCTCTCTTTCTCTCCCTCTCGCTGCACACATCCTTGAAGACACCGGACTCCAGGTGAATTTCAATGTCAAAGACAGGAAGGTAACGCAAGCTCTGCAATCTGTTCACTCTGTCAAGTGGTTATGTGTGTAGGTGTGTGCTGCGCATGTGTGTGTGTGTGTGTGTGTGTGTGTGCGTGCGCTCCTGTGCATGTGTGTTACAGTATGTGCAGTGTGATTGGTGGGGGGCAGGCCTATTCGTCTGTCTGGTGTGATCATGGCTCTCTGTAACTGGGGGCCGAGGCGCGAGTATGCACTCTGTGATCTCCCAGATAAGAGTCATCCATCTGCTGTGTGTATCTGTCAGGACCCAGGCAGCTCTGCTTATCACTGCACTCATCCATTTCCCTCAATCATGCTCACTCTATTCTCTTTCCCCATCCCTCTGTGTTACCCCCCCCCCACCTACCCAACCCCTCCTCCACCTTTCTGCACAGTTCAAATGCTGTGCTTCATCTTGATTAGCCGACAATCACCAGTACGCGCACTTTAAAAAACCTGAAAACATGTGCGTGTGACTATAGGGATGTCACGATTATAGATTTTCTTGGTACGATTATTGTCAGAGAAATAATCATGGTTACGATCATCACGATTATTATACATTAATTGATTTCACAACACTATGAATGTGTAAAATCAAATATAGTCAAAATATAATTATATTACTCATTATTTACACAAAATATTTAAAGTATCTATTAATATACGACCAATTATTAACCCACCAGGGAAAGCGTTTGAAATATTCAGGTCATAAATTGTCATCTATACCAAAGGTTAACGTTTATTTTAATCGTTTTTTGTTTTGTATTGTTGTTGTTTTTTTAAATACAAATGACACACTAACATTTAAATTCCTACCAATTCAATGTTACGTTGGTTAAATGGACCAGTATCTGAGCATTTACCTTTATTTTGGCACAATATCTGCCAATATGGTTCCAACATAATCGGTATTTAGGCCTTACGATTAATTAATTGTGCCGTTTAATACCACGATTAATTGTGAAAACAAGTAATCGAGACATCCCTACGTGTGACGTGCAGCTCCTGCACAAAAATGTGCATGCATGCATGGAAAGGTGCAGGAAAGAATGCAAGCTTTCACAAAACATGCCTTTACACACATGTACGCATTTCCAACAACACACACAGGTAGTTGGTATTCAGGGGCACTACCTCAACCTCTCACATTACTCTCTGTAGAAAGCAGCACAAGCTCTTTTGGTTTACACTCAAGCCTCTCTGTGTGTGTGTGTGCATGTGTGTGTGTTATCTTTTCATTTCTCAGTCGACAGGGAATCAAGTCTGAGTAGCAGATTCCAACGAACTACTTTGTGAAACGTGAGAGCATGAAGCGGCATGACAAGATCATTTGTGTACAGTAGCAACACCAGCTCAAACCCAGGGGAGTGTATAGTTTACAGTGGGGGAATCCATTTAGGGCTTTTGCCACCGCATACATAACAAAGGCTTCACAGACAACCGTCAGAACCTCAAAGCAGCCCGAGGACAGCTCTGTTGTCCCGGCAATCTGTACTTAGTTTGTCACGATCAATATTGTAGGAACCAAACCCCATTATTAATTCATAGTTATATAAAAACATCGCACTCCGACGAGGTGGGCTGAGTAAAGCCGCTTCAAAAGGAGGAGCCAAACACTGTGTTTCACTTGGGATCATTTCACGGGGTATAATGTGTTTCCATCATCAGTATTAATAGTATATGCCCATCCTAGATTGCATACCCTGGGCGCTGCTGGGCCCACAGCAGGACAGGTTTTTGCTAGTGGAATATTTATAGCTGTGCATTAAAAGTGGAATCAAGGGTTTAAGTGTACCATTGCAACACCACACTGCTGTTCCTTTGTCTGGGCCTGTCCAAAAATGTCTTACCCTGGGGCTATTTGCAGTGCAACATTCAAAATGTCAGTGATATCAAACACTGCTTGTCATATCAGGAGATGGAATACATTAAAGAACAGCTGTATCACTGCTGCTTTATTCTTTTGGTATTGTTTGATTCTTGACTTCAAGAGCGAGCCGCATGCAGCCAAACATGTGAGAGCCGAGGTGACTTTTATGTCAATAATATGTCACACATGTGCTTTGTTACCGCAGCTGAACATTTGAAACATCTGAGCTCAGTGAGTGAAGGATGAGGGTTTAAGATCTTCCTCATTCGTGCACCTGTGAGTGTTTAAATACAGACGCTGTACAGTAAGTGCTTCATGTGCTTTTTTTTTTTTTTTTTTAGTGCGCAGTGTTTTAACACATAATTAGAATTAACACCGACAATGTGAGAAGAGCAGCAGGCTGAGTTGAGTTACGCTGCCATCTTGTGGTTTTTTCTCAGAGGCCCAGAGACAGTTGTTCAAAATTAATCTGATCGGATTTAGGATAATAGATTGGATCAAATATTAAAAATGGGTTGTTTAAAACTACAAACAGATTCTGAGATCCTATTAAAACACATATTTCAATCTTGGTTTTAATCTCAGGTTGTGTTGTTTTTAGTGGGATCAGGATAACTTTGATCCAAATGATTTGATTTGGATTATTCTGATGTCAGCAGTCGAGTTGATTCAGGAACAAAATATAATTTAAATTACATTCAAAACAACATTTATAATATAATATTTATGTATTGATATTTTGCACCTGATTACAGCAGGGGTGTCAAACCCATTTTAGTTCAGGGGCCACAAACTGCACAATTTGATCTCAAGTAGGCCGGACCAGTAAAATATTTGGCTTAATAATAGTCTATAAATAAAAAGAACTTTGAATTTTTCACTTTGTTTTAATACATTATTTAGATGTTTATAGTTAAAGCAGAAGTAAGCGGAATGTTTGTGTTAATATAAGTCTTAAATAGTTATATCTTCCGACAGCAATCACTTCTATAGAGTGTTTGGTCTGAAACACGGGTCCGTCAGTCACTCTGCTCTGCTGTAAGCCGGGGAGAAAACTTTCCTTGTATCCTACAACCTTTATCCAATGAGGAGAGAGAACGGCATAAAGGGGCGGTCCTCTCTGTGTGTGCAGCCAAGGGATGCGCGTGAATGTGGTGACATAGGGACGAGGGCGGGGACTGCTAACTGCATCGGCTGACAGGAAGTTAGACAAAACGACCGGATCGCTTACTTCTGCTTTAACAAACTATCCTTTTAGAAAACATTTATGAACAACCTGAAATTCCTTGATAAATATATGTGCAATTTCAAATTTTCTCACTTGACAAATTTAATCCTGAGGGCCAGATTGGACACTCTGCTGGGCCAGTTTTGGCCTGCGGGCCGCATGTTTGACACCCCTGCATTACAGCAATAAAGTAAATTTAGGATCAGATAACTTTTCCCCAACTAGGTATTTAAGTGAATTTGGAAATTTGAAGTTTACATTTGAAAAATATTCACAATGTACATGACTAATGTAGGCTACTGTATATTTCCTTTTTTTTTTTTATATCCAATCCAAATTTGCTTTGAAACACTGGTGCAAAAAGTAAAATGGATTACATGATCCTGAATGGCAAACCAAGGGATTTTAAAATCCAGATTAAACCTTTTGAACAACTGGGCCCAAAGGATGATTAAATTTTAAAAAAAGTAAACGCACCAACAGACGTCAAAGGTGAAACAACTGCCTATTTTTTTTATATTTTTTATTAGGGTCTAAGTCAAAAGGTGGACATTTATCTCCAAGCAAACAAAATTACCCCAAAGCAAACAAACAATTAGGTCTCTTTAAACTACAGTGTCCTATAAAACACAGCACACAAAATATAACTTTCTGAACATGTTTTATGAAAAAATTCCAGATTATTCGATAAATTTATCAATGGATTAAACGCGTGTAATTTGCCTTATCCAAAAGACAATGCTGAAATATTATGTACAGGTTCATTGCTAATAAAAAGTAAGCAAATAAAAATACTAGTTCTGTTACAGTGCACCCCATAATGTTGTGCTGTGAATTTTTTTTTTAAAAGACATTTAACTCCACAACTGTGCACCGCAAAATTATTTCCTCTAGACAGCCTCCTCGTAAGTAATGTAATGTAATCATCCTGATTTATAACTCATGCTCACAGGCATGCCGATGACGTGGACGTGTAGAAAAACAACATAATAAATATCATCTTTTTAAAAAGAGGATAAGAAATCCTAACAACACAGAACACAAAAAAACAAACCTTACGCGATTTAGAAAGCAAATTCAAATTAAGTTACAATCTAAAAAGAAAGAGAGAACAAAAGAAAAAAATAATAATAATACAAAACTCAGCCACTTATTGTAGTAGGAGTGTTACAAAAATGTAGGAATAGGAATCCATAGAAACATTGATCAAACTACGCAATGATTTCAAACATCAGAGATGGTTCACAGGTTGTTGGGAGGGCTGCAGGTCGGTGTGTGAACAAGACTGAACAGAGAAGAATAAGAAGAGGGAGAAAAAACCACAGGTATTATATTAAAACAATATCCGTTCCTATTTCACTACAGTAGAGTACACGTTTCCTTACGCACAGCCAACGACAACAACCAGAGAGTGTAAATGTCTGAGAATCAGTAAAAGTCCATTCAAAAAAAGAAACAAAAAAAAGAAAAAAGAAACACACCACCATGATCATCCCTGAGAACAAATTTTGGTTCAGTACTGTGTGTGCATTTGAAAAAGTACTGTCGTTATTTATATATATATATATATGTGTCAATTTCAGCTTTGTGACGCGTCGGCCGTCGTCGCCACGTCGAGTCTAAAAACAGCCAAAACTTTGTCTTGAAATGACCACTACTAATGCCTCAGAAGGTTTCAGTGTTATTCGTTTGAAGGATTTGCAAAAAAAAAAAAAAAAAAAAAAAGAATGCCAGGAAGAAGCTGCAAATCAAAACCTACGTACGTATATGTGTATGTATGTGTGTGTGTGTGTGTGTGTTTAGGCCGTCTTCGTTTAAACAGAAGAACACTACTTGTGTGAAGCTGTTGTAGAAAAAAGGAGGTGAGATTACATCAGAATACACGGTACCGACTGTAAAAAATAGAGGGGAGACGGAGGGGAAGAGTGCTGCCTTGGCTTTATTATTATTATTATTATTATTACAGTGAACCCTGATTTATTTTTATTTTTATTTTTTTAATGTTCCTATGTATTTTAGGTATAAAAACAAACAAAAACTGATATTCTGTGCATAAAAATGACTAATTTCAGGAAGAAGAAGAATTCAACGTTTGCTCTGCTACTCTAAAGTCGACTCCAGCCGCCATCCTCTTCATCTTCCTGGTCTCTGGTCCCTTGATGACTCGTCTGCTTTGACATTAAACCACCGCCTCCTCTTTCTCCTCTTCCTCCTCTGCACCTCTTCTTACGCCCCTTCCTCCTCCTCCTCCTCCTCCTGGTCGCTGTCATCAGAGCCTGCAGGACAAAGATAATATAATTATTGAACCATGATGATGAACAGTTTGCTTGTTTGTGATGGTGGTGGTGGTGGTTAGGGATGTCACGATTATAGATTTTCGTATCTACTATTCATATATAACCAATTATTAATCCTCCAGGGGTTCTTACTTACTTATTTCTTCTTTATTTATAATATAATATAAATGTATTGATATTTTGCACCTGATTTTTTAAACCATTACAGCAGGCTGTCATAGTTCAGGGGCCACAAACAGCACAATTTGATCTCAAGTGGGCCGGACCAGTAAAATATTTAGCCTAATAATAGTCTATAAATAAAAAGAACTTTGAATTTTTCACTTTGTTTTAATACATTATTAAAGGTACATTGTATAGGAATTATCCCCATCTAGCGTTGCGGTTGTATATTGCAAGCAACTCAATTGTATTTTTCATGCTGCATTCACTTGAAATTGGGCAGACAGCCGCTGCACGTAACGGCATAAACAAGCCTCTATGTAAACAAGTGGTCGGTCAGCACGAGGGGAAGTGTTTTAAATATTCAAATCATTAATTGTCATCTATACCAAATGTTTAAGTTTATTTTAATTGTTTGTTTGTTTTTTTTATCACAAATGAGACGCTAACATTTAAAGCCCCAGTATGTAACTTATTTGTCTTTTTATTAGCAAAAATCAAATATTTCTTTCATAAATACGTATTTCACTGAAGTCGAATCACACCTGCATACAAATGAAAGCTTTCTTGTACCTTAGAATGAGTTGTTACAAGTCGTTACAAATACATAACTGGGCGACGCACCGAACCGAGGCTGCCATGTTGCATGTTGTCTGTCTGACGTCTGCCCGATTTCACGTGAATGCAACATCAAGAATACGTTCCGCTATGCAACCGCACCGCTAGATGTTTACACCTTATACCTTTAAATTCCTACCAATTGTATGTTACGTTAGGTAAATGGAGCAGTATTTCTTACATTTACCTTAACTTTTGTGCACATCTGCCTCTGTGTTTCCAACATAATCTTTTTTGGAAAGTGACGGCGGTATTTAGGAATCTTTACGATTAATTAATTGTGTTTAATGCGTTTAATACTGCGATTAATTGTGAAAAAAAAAAGAATCGTGACATCCCTAGTTGTGGTG
Source organism: Trachurus trachurus (assembly GCF_905171665.1). NCBI lineage: Eukaryota > Metazoa > Chordata > Actinopteri > Carangiformes > Carangidae > Trachurus > Trachurus trachurus. The sequence continues at coordinate 30,024,580 of NC_139901.1, read as the reverse complement.
GTTGAGGTGGTAGAGAGCCGAGAGCGGAGAGAGCCTTACCATCAATCACGATTTCTCCACCATCTTCCTCCTCCCCCGGGCTCTCATCTAAAGGAGGGGGCCTAATCAGTTTAAGTCTGCATCACTCACTCAAATATTTATACATTTCAGACACAACACAACCCCGGTCAACGAGCGCTTCTTGGCCTCGGGATGGTTTTTACAACAGATATCTGCCGACGTCTACTTTTTAAAAAAAAAAACGAGCTACCAACTCAAATTATTTATGTATAAAATCAGATGTAATGTGTGAAATCCACATCACATCATCTGACCTGCACTTGGCCCCCGCTCTTCCTCCTCCTCCTCTTCTTCCTCTTCCTCCTCCTCTTCTTCTTCTTCCTCCTCCTCCTCCTCCTCCCGCCGACTGCTGCTGTGGCCTTGCTCGGCTTCACCCGTCTCTTCGCCCGGCTCGTCGTCTGAGTCAGATATTACCACGCAGTCGTCTCCGTTGCCGTTGTCGGCCGCCGCTCTGGCCCCACTGCCGCTACTGGAGAGAGAGGGAAAAAAAAAGAAAAAAGAGAAAATGTAAAATAACATACAGTCAATGAATGAACATACTCATTGTTTTGGTATGCGTCCCACCTGGTCTCAAGGAGGAAGAAAACTATCAGGAAACTGTTAAAGTTTACACATGAACTATAATTTCAACGCCCCCCAGGGCTGAGGACTTTTCGTTTTTAAATTTATAGCTTAATAAGTGGTTTGTCCTGGTTACTACTACACAGTGTGTACAGTAGTTGTGTTGGTCTGTACCTGCCGTTCTCCCTCGGTTCCCAGAGAGGAGTGAGGTAGTATCTCAGTGGGTCTCGGTACAGGTCGTCTCTCAGTATCTAAACATCAGGAAAAAAAGAGCGTTTTCAATACATTTCAGTACAATATGTTTGCAGCATGTGGTCTCTTTAACTGCAGACATTAAACAAAGGTTTGAGTATCATGTAGCGCAGATGGCAAGTGTCAGAATTATACATTGCCCATCCAAAAAAAAAAAAGTCACACACTCTAATATTTTCGTTGGACCGCCTTTCACTTTGATTACGACACGCATTTGCTGTGGCGTCGTTTCGATAAGCTTCTGCACTGTCACAACATTTATTTCCGTCCAGAGTTGCATTAATTTTTCAAAGATTCTCAATGGGGTTCAGGTCGGGACCACATTTCTTCCTTGAAGATGATGGTTCCCCACTCTCCTTCCAGTTTCTTATAATGCGTTGGACAGTTCTTAACCCAATTTTAGTCTCCTTGGATGTTTTATTTGCTTGATGCTAATAATTTGACCATTCTGTAACAGATTAACATCTTTTCCACGACATGTGTCGTCCAACATGGTTGTTTAAGAAATCAGACTGCATCAGTTAGGGTTAAATGAGTTGTTTCCAGCTGTAACATAATCATCCATGCAGTAATTATCCAACGGGAGGCTCTTACCTATTAGCTTAGTTAAATCCAAGTTATAAGAGATACCAAAATCTGAATCGATGCATAATGCTGAAACATTTTTTAAATCATGAACTGGCAGGGAAGTTGAATGAAAGAAGGAATAATCACATTTTCTTAAACCAATCATCAGAATAAGTGTAGCTACTGCTACATTAGCCAACGTTAGCATTAACAGCTGTTTACTTACCAGTCTTGCCAAGAACCTTCAGTCATCGCTGCATTTATATATAACAAAAGTGGTTAGAATACGTCCTCTGAGCGGCGCTACTGGACTCTACAGTGACTCGGTATCGGAAAAGTGACGATGGTCAGATCTCGCTGGTTAATGTGCTAACTGGCTTTTAATCTGTAAATTAAACATGTCTAATTCTCTGTCTGTTTCTTCTATCCTATCTCATTTCATATCTCCTTTTGATCTTCCACGTTGTTTCTGTATTTTAATTGTGTGGTTATTTTTATGTAAGCGTCTTTGAGCACTTGTAAAAGCGCGTTATAAATAAAATGTATTATTATTATTAACCTTAGTAGTAGGGAGGAAAAGAAGTGATAGAAATAGATGATTAAATAGATTTCTGTTTCCAGTTCTTACTATTAAATGTTTTGTTTTCATGTAAAGCACATTGTGTTGCCCCTTGGTATGAAATGCGCTATATAAATAAAGCGTCCTTGCCTTGTCTTGCCTAAAGGAATGAAGGTTGATGCTGAAATCGTCTCCCCAAGACTGGTAATTAACGGCTTGTAATGCTAATGTTGGCTAATGGAAACATCTGGCACATACAGGGCAATAAAAGGTTGTTGTGTGGGATGAATGTTAGATACTGTAATAATAATAATAACACAGTTAAAAATGGGCCACCGTGTAGTCCTCTGTACCTGTGCTACATCATCTTGTCCTGGGTTGCTATGGTCACTGAACCAGCTGAAAAACGTCTGGTAGACGCCGCGTGTCGACTTCCTGGGTTCGCTGTGGGCCGTCAGGTTCTGGCCACGATGCCACAGGATGGGGTTGGAGAACGACATGGGCGAGCCTGAAAGCGTGAGCACACAAGAGGGAGAAGGTGATGCTACAATCCGGCACATTTACATGTTTTTATATGTACATTGATGTGCACTGTCCCAGTCAAATAAAGTAAAGTAAAGTAAGTAAAGTAAAGGTGAAGAAGTAGAAATTAACAGATGAGTTGATTTTATAAACTCTGAAAATACGAGAAAACAACATATAATGAAAAAAGTTGATTTCTCGGAACATCTGAACTCGTGAACCGCAAAATTGTGGGTGTGAAAATGACAAGTTTGTTCAACTTCCTCTATCTGCTCTTCACACCAAGCACTTTTGTTGCACAAAATGTTCCCTTATCATTTTTACTCCAAATTAAGACTGAATGTCCTCTGGTGAGAATTAAATGTTTTTAGTTGAGCTGCTTTAGAATAAAAAAATAAAAAGAAAGAAAACATTTTTGTTTTGTTGTAGAGTTTAGACTGAATGCAGAGATGCAGAGTCTGACTATTAGGGACGCCCTGCTGATCAGCCAATTTTAATTATACGTTATCATTACGACTATGATAACACTATTTAATCATTAAAAATTACAACTTTATATTCCAAATGCTCATTTTTACCTCCCATCCCGAGGTGCAGCTCCTTCATGATGATGTTGTTCTGAAAATATGGGTTTCGTCTGAAGTGGAACCGGATCCTGTAGCCGAGCTTGTTGTTCTTGAAGGATTCGATCTGATACAGACACGAGGAAAAGTCTTAACTTTGCTCTCTAAGTAGGTTTTTAAAGAATAATAAACATTAAAACTTCTTCTTACCTCGAGATCAGTCATGTAACTGAGAGCGTCTTCATCGCTCTCGTCAATGTGAGCCGACAGATGAGGATGGTTCAACAGCTGACACAGTCGAGTTAAGAAAAAGACCCAAAGATGAGTTCATTTAAAGGTATAATACGTAGGAATTCCCCCCATCTAGCGGTGCGGTTGCATATCGGAACGCATTCTTGATGTTGCATTCACGTGAAATGGGGCAGACGTCAGACAGACAACAGACGCTGCATGTAACAGGATAAACAAGCCTCTATGTAAACAAGTGGTCCGCCAGCACGAGGCAAAACAATACAGGCCTGACAATATGTTGTCATGGTGATGTTGTATTGTTTACCCGACTCACATTTTACTGTCTTTCTCTCGTCGAATAAAATGACATCCGTCGGCCGTCTGCCTGACTGCACCTGAATGCAACACCAGTGCCTCCGTCCTTCCTCACACTACACAGTGGTGACAGTTTTAACAGGCCGAGCCCACAGCTCCGCTGAGTTTCTGTGGTTACCTACGGTCACGCTGCCACTCAACGTAAAAAATGGCGATGCAACATGGCCGCCTCGGTTCGGTGCGTCACCCACTTATGTATTTGTAACGACTTGTAACAACTCATAAGGTACCAGAAAGCTTTCATTTGTATGTGGGTGTGATTCCACTTCAGTGAAATACGTATTTAGGAAAGCAATATTTGATTTTTGCTAATAAAAAGCCAAATAAGTTACACACTGGGGCTTTAAAGCAGAAGTAAGCGATCCGGTTGTTTTGGCTAACTTCTTGTCAGCCGATGGAGTTAGCAGTCCCCGCCCTCGTCCCTACGTCACCACATTCACGTGCATCCCTTGGCTGCACACACAGAGAGGACCGCCCCTTTATGCCGTTCTCTCTCCTCATTGGATAAAGGTTGTAGGATACAAGGAAAGTTTTCTCCTCGGCTTACAGCAGAGCAGAGTGACTGACAGACCGTGTTTCAGACCAAACACTCTATATAAGTGATTGCCGTCGGAAGATATAACTATTTAAGACTTATATTAACACAAACATTCCTCTTACTTCTGCTTTAAATGCTCGAATACAAAACAGGAATTTGGGGGAAAGAAGGACATTTTCATGTGAAGGATACAGCTGTGACCCAGAAGCCAGGTATGGTTTTCGTGATGGAGCTGCGCTGATCCAGATGTGGACGCCGCTGACGGCTGATCTTGAGCTCCAGCCGCTGGTGGAGCCGCGCGCTCTTCTTCTCGAGGGCCTCCAGCCTCATCTGCACCTGAGCCAGCAGAGCCACCGACTGCCTCATCTCGGGGGCCATCTTCACCGACACGATGGCGCACTCCCCGTCGTCGTTCTCCTCGTTGTCCGACGGGAAAGAGGAGCTCGGCGTGGACGAAGACCCGGACACGGACTCGTCCCCTTCGTCGGCTTCGGGCACGTCGTCCTCGGCGTCCTCTCTGTCGGTGCTGTGTACGGATGTGGAGCTGTCGGCCGCGGCCGCCTGGGTTTTGGAGCCCGTTTTGGAGGGGTGCTGGCCCCCGCGCTGTCTCACTTTGCTGCTCCCCTGTTGTTTTACCTGCGTTTTAACTTTCTCAGATGAGCAAGGAGTCTCTTGGCTGTCCTCCCCGTCTCCTCCCGTGAGACTGGCCAGTGCCTCTGCAGCTGCTATGGCTGCAGAGTCGGACTGGTCCAGGGAAGAAGCACATGGACGCTGCACAGCTCCTTCTGTCTTCCCTGCAGCTTCCTTTGAGGCAGCAGCAGCAGCAGCAGCAGCAGCAGCAGCAGGTCCATGTGCACCTGAGGAAGCGGAGGAGGAGGAAGAGGACTGTGGCTTCTCCTTGTTGCTGCCATCGTGACCGAAGTTGTTGTTGACACTAGGTGCTGATGTGCAGCCTGAACCCTGCTCCTGCTGCTCTTTACAGTGGATCTCCCTCACTGTTGCTGCTGCAGCTGCTGCTTCTTTACTCTCTGCTTCACTGTTTGTTTTACAACTTTCTGAGCTGCTCCCCGCTGCGTCTGACGTGTCCGAGTCCACTTTTGTGGACTTGCAGGGAATCGAGCTGCCTTCATCCTGGTGGCCCGGTGCTGGTGGACACCGTTTCCTCGATGCAGCAGAGTCAGCGGACTGTTTGCGGTCCGTCACTTCACTCATGCTTAGCTAACTGTTAGCCGAAACAGCTAACGGGGCTAGCTAGGTGGCCCACGAGCTCAACTAAATCAAACGTGAATGTAACGGAGTAACTTCTACTACGACTACAACTGAACTTGCTGGTTAGTTAGTTGCAATATTGTTCATTGGATCGTAACGTTACCTCCATTGTGGACAGTGAAGCTGGAGTAGGAAGTAGCTGTGCTGTTTCTCCGCGGCCTAACAATTAGCAGGCTGATGCTAACGTTACTTAGCTCACGTTACCCGCTTCGTGTTTCCCCCGCTGTGACGGCGGCATCACAGACCCCGCGAAAAATAATCCAACAAGAAAGAGTCGGTACAAAAATATTCAAAGCTTCCCGTGCTCTGACTCGTCTTCACGAACAATCCGCGTTGTTTTTATTCTAGTTTGGTGTTTTTACATTTATCCGTTAGCTTACTATCCGTGCAAGGACGTGAAAGGAAAACAATCCTCTGATTGGCTGACGGCACGCCGCGCTAAAACCTCTCGACCAATCAGAGACAAGGGTGTGTTTACATGGGGATCTGTGGTCCTAACTGCGCAGCAGCAAGTGCAGCTGAACATTACAACATCGAGACATGGAGAGTGTCTTTTTAACATGTTTATTCGACAACTTTTAAACAGATTGTAAACTATGCGAGCTCAACACAATTTTTAGACATTATTTTAGGTATTAAAGCGGAGGTAGGCGGGATTTGTGTGTTATTTAGCCACACATATTCAGTAGGCTATGTATTATTTATCTCATTGCACTATTACCTCACTGTTTATTTGCACTGCCACTTTACTTAATTATATGTGTATGTAGCTATGTGTTCTCTGTTGTAGCCTATTGTGTTATTGCTCAGTTGTTGCTGTCCTCATTTTGTAGCCGACCTCTTTTTTTGTGTACAAGTGAGTGAATAAACCAGAGTCTAATTCCTTGTATGTCTGCTCATAGCCTAGGCTACTTGACAAATAAATGTGATTCTGATTGTGATTTGTTTTAAAGACAAAATATTAACTTTTTTCCCCTCCATTCAGTAAGGAAAGTCTGTGAGTTTGGGGCGATCACAGTGTTTCTATAGGCTATGTCTCTGTATGCAGCAGCCTACAGCTACTACGGAGTATATAAGCCGGCCCTACATGTATACTCTGTCCTTAATCGGGAGGACAGAGTAGGGCCCTTAACCAATCAGGAACCCCCAGACCAGAATAGGTTTGATTGGACAAAGATACTGGGAACTGTAGGCTTGTTTTCATAACAAATCCTGCCTACCCCAGCTTTAATGTCGAGAGGGTGATATTAAAATATAATACATTTCTTATTAATTACACACACGGGGTTCAAGCCATCCAACATGAAGCCAAATGTAAACAAGGACTTGGATTAGTGTTTGATTTCAGTGCCCAGCAGCTGCCTGTGTGGCTGTTTAGACGGCATCAAATAGGAATGCTTTATTCCCAGAAAAGATTTTGATGCACCAACTATAAATAGCCTCTCAGTGTGAAGCTTGTACAGGTTGGTTTTTTTTTTTTACCCATTCAATCCTTTTTTGTACTTGAAACGACACCATTTTTAACATGGAGCACATGATAACCAAGTGCTTTAATGTGTCCTAATTTTTGTGGTGCCATGAAATGAAATTTTTGAAACCTTCCTTTGACCAATGTGTGAGAAAAAAAAGATGGCCGTGATGAAACAACAAGTATGTCAGGTTCATTTATATTGTCAGTGCTGAGGTAAAGTCACATATACAGACTGTTAATCCTGTTTGTCTTGTGTCAGTCAGTCAGTCGTTAAAGCCTTTGGGCGTATTTGCATATTGCAGCAATGGGCTTCAGAAAACCACACTGAAGATCTGACATTGAAAACATAAGAAACTCAAGTCTATTTATAATTTGCAAAACGGATAAGCCATATTGAAGATTCTGCACTATTTCTTGGTCAAATATATGTAACACTGGCCAGATGAACTCCTTTGTACAAAAGGTCACATTTCCCTGAGTTGTATCTGATACTGGAGTATTTATTCAGATGACACTGGAGTGGATTTCATCTATTCATTAGAGACTTGTTCAAGTAACTCAACTTACAGCTAGTGTTCACCTGCTATAAATAAGACCGTGCTGCGCCTTTCGTTGCCAGCAGATCGTTGCTCACATAGAGGCATTGTATTGTTGGGAAATGGTATCAGACCCAAAAAAAAAAAAAAAAAAAGGAAGTGTGCCAGGACAGGAGGCATTTTTATTCTACACTATAAGAGAGTCTTTAAAATCAGCACCAGTACCACTCCATTTCTCAGAGACAGGCTGTACCCTCTGGTTTGCATCTCTGTGGAGAAGGAGGATAATGACCCTAAACACACCTCAAAGCTTTTTACTTGCCCTAAACACACCTCAAAGCTTTTTTACAAGCGCTACTTGAGGACTGAAGAGGACGACTGAGGAGCCGAGCCAACTCTGTGGCATCGCCAGAGGTTCTTTAAAGCTATTGTCATCATGGGTCATCAGGTTGTGCACAAATCTGTGGAGGTGATGCCAGCAGCAGTGCATGATGGGCAAACCATTATTATTTGGATCGTAATTTTGACCATTAAATCTGTAAATTGGGTCTTGGCATCCTTGTGTGACAGGATACATAGTAAATGTTGTGTAGTGATTCAATGTAAGAGCTGGTAATGTCTGTTAGGTGTTCGTCTTGGATGTTTTGTTTGTATGTGTATGTATTAAGTATGTGTTTTCTGTATGTATTTTTGTTTTTATGTATCATGTATGTGTTGATGGTCTGTATTTTTCACTCATGAAGATGAAAGACCCCAGGAAGAATAGCTGCTGCGTGGCAAAAGCTAATGGGGATCTTAAAGGGATAGTTCAACATTTTGGCAAATTGGCCCATTGCCATAATCGCTATAGTCATAGCAGTAGGTTCGTTACCTTTATTTGTCGGTGTAAGCTATTTTTAGAACGGAGGAGTGGAGCGGCAGGCTGTTCAGAGCTACACTATGGAGGCTAATGGAATTTCTTGGTTTCCCTCATCAAACTCATCAAATACAAAATCCCAAAACTCCAAAACGCTTTCGTGGACAAGTTGTGACCTGCACATTCACCACGCTATGAGATAATAATGGAACGTTACGAAACGGAGCCGTTTTCGAGGTAAATACAGAGTCTGCTTGCTGAAAAACTGTCCCTGAACGCAACGCGCATCAGCGGTTTTGCATGAATTTCCCTCTAAAACAACTCTGTCTGGTAACGTTGTGTTATTATCTCATAGCGTGGTGAATGTGCAGGTCACAACTTGTCCACCAGAGCGTTTTGGAGTTTTGGGATTTTGTATTTGATGAGTTTGATGAGGGAAACCAAGAAATTCCATTAGCCTCCATAGCGTAGCTCTGAACAGCCTGCCGCTCCGCTCCTCCGTTCTAAAAATAGCTTACACCGACAAATAAAGGTAACGAACCTACTGCTATGACTATAGGGATTATGGCAATGGGCCAATTTGCCAAAATGTTGAACTATCCCTTTAAAGCAGATATCAGTGGAATGTTTTTGTTAATATAAGTCCTAAATAGTCCTATTTTCCGTCAGCAATCACTTACATGAAGTATTTCAGCCTAAACACGAGTCTCTCCGTCACTCTGCTCTGCTGTAACCCGAGGAGAAAATTTTCCTTGTGGGATACAAGTGTTATCCAATGAGGAGAGAGAACGGCATGAAGGGCTGTGTGTGCAGCCAAGGGATGCGCGTGAATGTGGTGACGTAGCACGAGGACCAATTGATGCCTGACAAGGGCGGGGGCTGCTAACTCATGGTGCGTTCAAAGAAACTCGTACTTTGTGTTTTTCCTTCCTGTGAAGTCATACCAGTTCGATCTGGTACGAGTTCACGGGTCGGAAGTTACGAGTGGCCGTTATAGGGAACTTTCACAGACAACAGGATGGTAAAAACACGAGCTACGGGTTACCTGGAACGCTACCAAGTCGTAGTTGTGACTTGAAGCTGTAACTTACGGTTTCAAAAGCCTGCCTTGAACGCAGCATTAGCCGAAACGGCCGTGAAGCTGATATCTGCTTTAATAAACTAAACTAAACTAAACTAAACTAAACTAAACACATAGCCATACTGAGATATAGTGAAATTCAGATATTTTCTCATCATTAGCCTATTTGTAATGAAAAAATATAATTCAACTTGAAACACGTGCAAATATGTGTATTTCTGACTCGTGGTCTCCTCAGTGCATTCAATAACAAATGAATGATGAAACAAACTCCACCCTGAATGAATCATTTCCATTATTGCATTATTCCGTTGCTGATGACATCTGTATTGCCTACGTGGGTTTCAAAATGTGCCATGCCTTTATAAGAGTGGCGAGCGGCCATGATATGACATGACATGACTTTAATAATAACCCATTTGCAGTTGGATGCGGGCGCTCGGCCAGCCCGAACCAAACCGACCGAGAGGGAGAGGGGGGGCCGGATTATACCAACTTAAAATACAAATTTGGGGCATGTGGATCTCGGTAGGTCAATGCTAAAATTAGGAGACGTGCTCCTTCCGCCACAGCAGCCACAGCTCGGTGCATAAAGTCATGTAAATCCGGGGATACACTATCACAAGGGCTGCCTGGCATCAAAGTCAAGTTTTCCATGGGTGACATTTAACGCCACACGCTGCCTGAGGAGAGTCCGCACTGACAGCTCCGGTGGATCTACACTGGCCACTGCTGCGCAAACAAACCACGAGTGGGCTGTTTGTAGGTGAACTGGTTTGTGTTTTTTTTCCCCCCTCTTCTTTTTTTATTATTTATTTTTTATTTGCAGGCGCCATATGTCCTCTCTCCAGTGCACAGAGTCCTTTGATTGTAGCTACTCTTGCGCACAAACATGTCTTTTCTAACCATACCAAATCAAGAGGGGCTTTTTAAGACGATCAAAACAGGCAAGTCTGCAGACGGGGCGACGGGTTGTGATGATGGCCATAACTGTGATGAGGAAGAGGAAGAAGAAGAAGATGACGATGACACCGAGAATGTCCACCTCATCCCGAGATGCTCTCCGGTGCCCAGAAAGCGCGGCGCGTCCATCTACGACGAGACCGCCGAGTACATGCGCATCCACGCGGCGCTGTCCGCGGGGAAGAGAGTGTCATTCGCCGACACAACAGGTGGAGATCTGGTGGATGTGAAGGAGTTCGTTGCCTTCGATTCGGACGAGGACGAAGAGGACAGCGCGAGGTGGGAGGAAGAGGAGGCGAAGTACCGCAAGCCGGAGCGAGAGCCCATCTACCAGGTGCAGCCGGAGTTCCGCGCACCTGAAGGCGATGCGCTGCTGCGAGCGGTGCGCGCCAACAAACTGGAGGTGGAGAAGATCTGTCCAGTGGAGGATGAGCCTCTCGCCTTCACCGGGTTGATACGAGTCCTGAACATCTCCTTCCAGAAAGCGGTTTATATCAGATCGACCATGGACAACTGGGGCTCTTACTTTGACCACCCCGCAGAGTACGTCCAAGGATCTAACGACGGGGACACCGATCAGTTCTCCTTCAAGCTGTCTTTTGCACCACCTTACATCACACACGGCTCTCGCATTGAGTTTGTTGTTCGCTATGAAACAGCCGATGGGGACTTCTGGGCTAATAACTCCTCTATCAATTATGTGGTGACTCTGCTGCTCACCTATGAAGACGATTCGGCCCAAACAAACATCGACATGGAGCAAGTAAGAGGCATCCTGAGACCTCCGAAAGTTTACAGGTAAATCATCACACATATAAGTCAGAACTTAAAGGCATAATGTGTAGGAATTACCCCCATCTAGCGGTGCGGTTGCATATCGGAACGTATTCTTGATGTTGCATTCACGTGAAATCGGGCAGACGTCAGACAGTGCGTCGCCCACTTATGTATTTGCAACGACTTGTAACAACTCATTCTAAGGTACGAGAAAGCTTTCATTTGTATGTGGGTGTGATTCGACTAAAGTGAAATATGTATTTATGAAAGCAATATTTGATTTTTGCTAATAAAAAGCCAAATAAGTTACACACTGGGGCTTTAAACACAGACCAGGATGTAGCCTATAGACATGTAGCAGGCCTTGTGTGCAATGTCATAGATCCCCCTTGACCTCTGACCTCCACAGACTGGAGCTCAGGTGGTTAAGCCTCACAAGCTATCAGTGCTGTCAGATCGAATTATCGGTTGTTAACATGTCCCAAACAATAAAACTTCTCAGATGCAGGAAAGTTTGTAAGACATTGGTAGTCAAATCAAGAAGAGACAGATGTAAACAAAGCACTAGACAGCACTTTGTTGTGTTTGTGTTGTTGTTGTGTAACAGCTGCAGAGCCCCAGTTGCTTACTAATTCCCTGTGAGGTTTTGTGACTGAATTGAGTGTTCAGCTTTATTCAGAAGTTCTGCCTGGAGACTGCCTTCAGCAAAGCAAGAACTCCTCCAGTTTTCAAGTGAAGCAGGATGTTATTAAACACAGTTGTGCAGGCCGTTGCACAATGAGCACATGATGAGGAGGAAGAGGAGGAGGGAAAGGAGGTGTCTTATCCACCTAGTTATGAGTTCATAAAGTTTGTTTATGGCTTGGTTTGCAGCGTCTTCTGGCATCTTCTTCAACATCGAAGAGATGCGTTGAGAATTTGGGAGTCGGGTACACACCCCCTTCAGAATGCCAATCATCCAGTGGTGTGTGAGGACGATCTAAATAGGCAAAGGGCAGGTGTCGTTTTCAGCCTTGACGTTTCCCTTGCACTAAAACCTACCTCTGACCTTTTCTGTCTTCAGTCATCGAGGGGAGCGGAGCAACGCGGCAGATTATTGGCCTCTTTCCCTCGCGGTTGTAGTTAGATGTTGTTGGCAAACATAAACATAATTTCTCTGCCTTCTTTTTTTTTTCTCCCTCACATTCAAGTAATCCCCTGATAGTATATGATTACGTCAACATGAAAGTGCATCATGAATCTCCCAGAAGACATCGACAGCGAAGGAAGGCTTATAAGTTCCCATAAAAGGAGCGGCCAGTATGAAGGGATGTAGCCGTCATGGTGGAGGTCTTCACTGGTGGAGCTACTGGGAGGCGTGAAGGGCCAGATGGGTTGTTAGAGATGAATGAGTCACTGAGTCAGAAGGAGGAAATTTATTGGGGATTCAGAGGCCGAACCACCACAGATTCATTAAATGCTTTGAAGTTAACTGATAATTGGGGTTTTTAACACATTAACAAAGCAGCCGGTAGGAGGGAAGGTGACAATATCAAGACACAATACACAATATATCACTCACAATTTTTACTTCTTACTTACAGTAGGATCTGTTGCTGCTTTGGAAGTTGCTCTATTGTTGGTTTTGTTTATATTTAACTGCATCCACCTCAGGCAAATATAGATATCACACATTCATGTGCTGTAGCAGAGCAGAAACAACGCCTCTGATTCAATGCAATCTATCTCGATTGTGTGGCAATCTTTTTTTTTGCCTCAAACCTTTGCTGCTGAGTCAGTTCAGAGTTTTTACAAATGGAGTTGGGCTAACAAGATGTCTTGTTATGTTAACGGTATCTCCATTTTCTTTTCTTTTTGCGGTCAATATTGGACTAGATTTTCAAAGTTTGTGCACATATCAACCTGATATGTCAAATATAACCTTCATATGCAGGATGAAAAGCTTCGTATCCGCACATCTTGCTGTGATAGAGCTTTTTAAACTTGTTGCTTCCAAGTAATTGCTTCACATCACCTGACGTGTATGACGCAGAGATCTTAAATCTGCTCCACTCTGACATAAAACTGGACCTGCATTCAAGACGGTGGGCGTAAACAGCTCGTCAGGTGGTTTTTCCGAACCCTATTTGCGTAGCTCCTCTGTCACATGCTCGTCACACTTCTTGACCTTTATTTCATTTGGCATCTTTTGCAGGACTCGCCCCCCCCCCCCCCCCCCCCCTCCTGACACCTGAAGTGCCCTCCGACAGAAAACACTTTCATTTAACACGTATCTAGGTCATATATACATGTGAAAGACTATATCTGGAAATGTCCAAATAAAGATATTTAGCTGAATTAATCCAGCGTTACTAGTGCCGACACAATTGCACTTGATATGGTAGGACTTGTATTATGCTTGCACTCTACACTGACCCCTCAACAATATCTCACTCTGTAATTTCCCGCCTCGCCACCTATTTTAACAAACCCTCTAATGAGATGTGTCATCACTGAGGCTTTTGCCTTCAAGGCACAATCAGAACTGTGCATAATATAGAGTAAAAAAGATATCAAAAAGGACTAATTCAGCCCATTGATACTTGGACTACATCAGCAAATTATCTCTAGCAGGTATTTAACGATGGTGCATCACCACCTTCTTCTCTGCCTCTTTCTATTTGCCGTCTTTATACATGAGGCTCGTGTTCAAACAGCCCACCGCGGGGCCTAAAATGGCTTCATTTATTTTCAGACACGACCTCCGCTTGTCAGTTGATTCAGATGTTGCATCTCTCGCACAAAATGAGCTTAAATTACAAGCAACTGTCAGAATAAACAAAGACGCGGCTTTAAATCCACAGCCTCGTTCAGCCTCAGCTCACCTTATCAAAGCATTTTCCCTTAATAGGTCTCAGTTAATGCGTCTCCCCGTGATTCAGTCAGATCTACACTGTACACACACACCTCTATAAACTGAATGTTTTCATTGTGCATTGTTAAGCCTCAGGCTTAGCTGCACCATTAATAAAAATCTGTGTATATATAAACACGAGCTCTGTGGTTTCAGTTGCCTTGTAAGTGTGGTGACTGGTTAGCACATTAAGGCATGTTTCAAGCTGTTGGATGGTTTTCTCTTGTTTTGATATGATGTCATGACTCATGTTTCTCTTGTCTTTCAGTATGCCTGATGATTTAGAGTCAGACGAAGAGCAGGAAGAGGAAGAAGGTACAGTATCACCACTGTCACATCAGTTCACTACCTGAAAAAATAAGACATGCATATTTAAAGCAACTACAAAGAACTTTTTACTGGATATGCAAACGTCTTTCATTTATGCTGATGTCTCTGTTTGACCTACAAAAAGCAAATGAGGCCATTAGTGGGAAGATAAGATATTTCTTAATAGTGTAACTCTTCACCTTCGGGAGGCGGTGGTCAGGTCGGTCCACTGGACAAAACGATTCACGTGTCTTTACGACAATACGTGTCAGAGCTCATGGGAAATGCAGGCTTCATTCTGGCAAAACACTACCGCTCTTGTCCACTGGCATCGCCAACATCAAGACAAAATGAAAGTTCTTTGTAGATGCTTCAAAACTGATGTAAATCCTAATTTTTATGTGGTGGTTTTGCATAGAAAGTACAATTTATATGTTGTACATGAGGATTATAGGGATAGTTCAACATTTTGGCAAATTGGCCCATTGCCATAATCCCTATAGTCATAGCAGTAGGTTCGTTACCTTTAATTGTCGGTGCAAGCTGTTTTTAGAACGGCGGAGCAGAGCTGCTCAGAGCTACGCTACGGAGGCTAATGGGATTTCTTGGTTTCCCTCATCAGACTCATCAAATACACAATCCAACAACTCCACAACGCTCTGGTGGACAAGTTGTGACCTGCACATTCACCACGCTATGAGATAATAACAGAACGAGTTGTTTTAGAGGGAAATACAGAGACTGCCTGATGAAAAACTGTCCCTGAAGGCAACGTGCATCAGCTGTTTTGCATGAATTTACCTCCAAAACAACTCCGTCTCGTAACGTTCTGTTACTAACTTGCACCGACAATTAAAGGTAACAAACCTACTACTATGACTATAGGGATTATGGCAATAGGCCAATTTGCCAAAATGTTGAACTATCCCTTTAAGGGACTAAAGTATCTTGTATCATTTAGTATCTAATGTCCTACATTTCCCATAATGTTTTTTCATCAAATGCCCAGTTTGTCAAAAGAGGTAAAGTTTCCAGCTGAACTGAGTTACACTCCCAGGCTGATGAGTGTTATAATTGGTGTTTTGTTGCACAAACTCGCTGCTGTCTCTTAAAACAGTAATCAAATATCTGTTTACATGACAGAAGGAAGCTCCACCTCAGGCCTTGTCAGACCTACGCCCGTCTGTCCCGTCATCGTACAGCCGGAGATTGACATAGAGGTAAGGATATTAAAAAGAAGAACTACTTTAACCAACAGGAACATTCTTTGGGGTTTTTCTTCCTCATGAACTTTCTATGACCTGCAGACATTCACGTAGTCCATTACGACTACAGTGTGCTAATGTAAGACGCACATTTAGAGAAGTACTTGTTAGATCGTTAAGATTCCCTTGATTTGCATGCAGTTGTTGACACATTCCCATTTAACAGGTAAGCAGACTAAGTGCTTTATCCCTTTATGCGAGTCAAGTGTCTAATAAAACAAAACAAAAAAACATAACAAACACTCCTGAATCCAAATCTGAAAGCTCACCATCATTGGCTTGGTTGTTTATATTGTTCACAGCTCATTGAAGCTTCAGCAAGAACTTAGGTAATGTCTCGCTTCTGACCGCTGTAGCACGCCACTGTACTGTACCGTACTGTACTGTATGCTATTCGTATCCGCACCTCCTGCCTCTCTATCTATTCACATCGTAACGCATGCTGTTCATGTAGTTGCACCTTCAAATTTTCCCCATCCTAAAATTTTGAATTAATGTCTAAATTGATTTTGAGCACTAATATCCATTCACACCATGTGTAATCGTAACGTCCTGTATGTTTATATATTATCTGTGATGACAGCACTAAACTCCATTATCACTGTGTCGTTGTCAGTTAGAAGAGAAGCACCGTTCTGGGAAATTATACCAATCATATAACTCTGAACATTCATTTTCAGTAATGCTAAAATGCTATGCAGACATTTTTCTAGGCCGTTCTTACTTCTTCCTTCTTCCTTTTTTTTTTTTTGTCTTTACACTAAAACGCTGGAAGAGAGAAATGTTGAGCTGCTTAAATCCAGGATCACCAGGGGCCGTGCATTAGCATTTTGGCGAACAAAAAGTTGATTTTGGAATAGGGCCATACATAAAACATATCAGACTGGAAGAAATTTCTGTTTCAGAAGCAGGAAAAAGTCACATTGGATCTGCATAACAAAGAATAAACTACCTCAGACAACCCCGAGTGTATGAAAACAAATATATACAGTATATATACACTATATTAGGACGTCCATCTTCTAACAGAATAACACCGTGGCAACCTCCTGACGACCTCCTTCCTACTGACACTACAGATATTGGGCATGACCTCATCCAGCTCATCTGTATGTTTGTATTACCCCAGTATTTTAAATGCATGTTTTTTTTCCTTTCGTAAAGCATTGCAATAATAACTTTAAAAAGGGGCGAACCAATCAACAACTGCGTGACAGCAGCTCCCTCCGTATTCATTCAGAGGTTAAACATTTAAGTGTAACGATTCCTGACAAATGCTGCCATTTCCAAGCTCCACTCCGTGTTTCTGCCATTTTGATGGTCCACGTGCTGAGGAGTCAGTTGTTTGCAGGACTTTGGTTTCCCTTCAGCTTCTCATTCATCCTGTAGCTGCTTTTGAAATGTTTCTTTATTGATTTCTCTCTCTCTCTCTCTGTCTTGCTATCTCTCTCACAGATTTAAAGTATTTGGTGTCATTTAAATGACACGATTTCTATTTGAAGTTTGCAGAACATAAAATCCTTCAAGTAGCTATATTATTATTATCATTTTGATACATTAGAAGGTTTTCATGTGACTCTGTCGTGTTTTTCCTTTTAAAAAAAAAGGATGCCAGGTCTCATGATGATATAATCACAGATAACCAGATAGGTAGAAGTCTTAACATCTTCATCTGCGTCCAGCTATTTTTAACATTAACACTTGCTGCACAATCTCAGCCCTCTCTCTGTTATTCATGTTTTTTTTGTGTCTTGCTCTTGCACTTGTTCTTCTGGGTGTTTTTTTTTTGTTATTTGGTTTTATATTGTAATGATTTTTATCTGCATTTGACCTTGTAGGTTTGTTAGAGCAGCCTCAAAGCTCTTTTCAGTTTTATTAGCTTTTTTTTCTTTCTTTCTCTTTTTCTTTCTTTCTTTTTTTTTTTTTGGTTAAACGAAATTAAGAATTAATGGCATTAGTTCCAGAACCTGGTGTTCAAAGGAAAAACAATCAGCCCCTGGTTCGATGTGTACAAAAATGTTTACAATAGATAAACACCAGTGCAAATTTGTTCTTTTCTCCCTTTGATAATCTTGTTCTCTGTGGGCTCCAGTTAAAGGATATTAACCTGTTTATATTCATGACAGGGGAAGTAAAGACATTAGAAGTTTTTGCCAACAAGTCTGGAAAAAAAAAAGACCAAACAAACTTCTCAGTCAGTCCCATCATAACGCTAATGTTTTGTTTGCATCTCCTCACAATTACAACGTCAGCATGGGATCCATTTCACAGAAAAGCATTAGTATGCGTTAAAATGCTTTTCCCCCTCTCTGTGTGAAATGTTAATGTTGAATACAAATCTTTTCCTCCTGTCTTTACGGTCTCCTCGCTGTCACTGTTGTCTCCCTCTTTTACTTTAACAGATTGCAGTTCCCCCATCTGGTCCCTCTGTCCCGCCCAGCCATGAGCTTCCATCTGCTGATGGCACACTGTCCGCTCGCACTGTATCCCCAGGTGAACGACTCCCTTGTACGTCTTCCGAAACCACGCTTCAAACTAATTCATCCTTTGTACTCTGTGCCAGCGAATCAGTCCAGCCAAATAAGTCACAGCCTTTACCCAGACTCCACTATGAATTAGGCAACCAAACGTCAGAGCAGCCCATAGACAGTAGTCCCTCTGCGCCGCCGCCGTCTCTACAACAAGAGTCAAAGCCGAGATCAGACAGCTCCCAGGCCGACGGAGAGGAAATCCCTCCTTCAGAGGCCTCTCGCATGCATCCTCCAACCAACACAGAGACAAATCTGCAGCCAACAGGAGAGGACAGATCCACTGAAAACACAGTCAGTCGTCCTTGTCTGGAGCTGGGGTTGCCTGCAGCCTGCGTCTCTGCTCCCACTGTGACTCGGGCCTTTGAGCAAGAAGTCGCAGAGGAAACGAGTGAACTTGTTGCAGAAAGTTCTCTCAGCAGCTCTGCAGCGCACAGCGAGATCGGTCCGCCCGAGTTCCTGTCTCCAGAAACAGAGAGCCAGGAGACAGAAGGTGAAGCTCCAGCTCCACCTGCACCTGCACCTGCACTTACACTTGCACCTGCACTTACACTTGCACCTGCACCTACACTTGCACCTGTACCTACACCTACACTTGCACCTGTACCTACACTTGCATCTGTACCTACACTTGCATCTGTACCTACACTTGCACCTGCACCTGCACCTGCACCTGCACTTGCACCTGCACCTGCACTTGCACCTGTACCTACACCTGCACCTGTACCTACACTTGCACCTGCACCTGCACCTGCACCTGCACCTGCACCTGCACCTGCACCTACACTTGCACCTGCACCTACACTTGCATCTGTACCTACACTTGCATCTGTACCTACACTTGCACCTACACCTGTACCTACACTTGCATCTGTACCTGAACCTGCACCTGCACCTAAACCTGAACTCCCAGAGATCCCCTCAGTGAGTGCAGGTGTCTCCGAGGCGAGCCAGAACTCTGCAGCGCTGCAGTCCGACCCGCCGGCCTGTGAAGAAGAGACGGAAGACGCTCCGCAGATTTCCCCCGACGCTTTATCAGACGATCTGTCAGAAGCTCCTGAGCTCCGGCCTGAGCTCCGTGACGTAAACAGGAACCTGATGCCATCCATCATCTTCCTGAGCGGAGTCGTCTCCCTCTCCATAGTGATGCAGGAGCCCAGCGCGCTCTTTTTCATGGGACTGCTGATGGTCTTGCACCGTTTGTGATGATGCCACAAAAGTCATTCACAAGTTAAAGTGCCTTTTCATGATTCCAAAAGAAGCCGTCGAGTTCAAACATACTGATGTCGTGTGTCACTGTGCAGTTGATTTAAAGCCCCAGTATGTAACTTATTTGGCTTTTTATTAGCAAAAATCAAATATTTCTTTCATAAATACGTATTTCACTGAAGTCGAATCACACCCGCATACAAATGAAAGCTTTCTCGTACCTTAGAATGAGTTGTTACAAGTCGTTACAAATACATAAGTGGGCGACGCACCGAACCGAGGCGGCCATGTTGCATCGCCATTTTTTACGTTCAGTGGCAGCGTGACCGTAGGTAACCACGGAAACTCAGTGGAGCTGTCGGCTCGGGGAGAAAGTTTTCCAGGTAGCGCCTGTTAAAGTCACCACTGTGTAGTGTGAGGAAGGACGGAGGCCATAGACTGTAAAAAATATGGACGTAGCATCCGTGACGTCACCCATTGGTTTTGGGGAGTCGTTTTTGTGACTCAAATATGGCGGCCTGAACAGCGCCATGTTGGATTGGCCGGCCGAGAACCCGCCCACTGGCCTCGAAGCAGCTGTCCACGGAGCTGCTCGGACCTGTGACTCAACGTTTCCGCGCCCTAATTGGCCAGAATTTTAACCTTATAACAGTAAAACGGTAGAGTTAAAAAAAAATCCCCCCCCCTCAGAGTGTGTGCGGGGGTAGAAACTATCGATTGAGACCAAAAAACGTTCTGACACCAGGCTTTTAACATGTTTATTGAGGACGTAAAGTCGGCGATTTTAACATGGGGGTCTATGGAGAATGCTCCCTTCTGACACCAGCCCCCAGAGGAAGAAGAGGGGATTGCAGTTTTTTGAACGCGGAAGTGAGCTTCACTTCTCAGACCGACAACTGCCCCCTTGACGGAGGCACTAGTGTTGCATTCAGGTGCAGTCAGGCAGACGGCCATTGGCAAACCAACCGGATGTCATTTTACTCGACGAGAGAAAGACGGTAAAACGTGGGTCAGGTAAACAATACCACATCGCCATGACAACATATTGTCACGTGTATTGTTTTGCCTCGTGCTGGCGGACCACTTGTTTACATTGACGCTTGTTTATCCTGTTACATGCAGCGTCTGTTGTCTGTCTGACGTCTGCCCGATTTCACGTGAATGCAACATCAAGAATACGTTCTGATATGCAACCGCACCGCTAGATGGGGGGAATTCCTACATACTGGGGCTTTACGTTTTTTTTTAGGTTATTCATCAAAGCAAATATATATTGAGCACAATTTATGAGTATTAAGTCCTTAAAAATATTAGTGAGATATTTTCCTGCAGTCTGTCAAAGTCCTAAGTTACAGTCTAGTGATCAAGTTACAGCGTTGTTGTGGTCACTCTAATACCAGATCCATTTTTTAAGTGTTGTGTAATTACTTTTTTCATGTGGAGACGAGTGTATGTGGTGTTATATTCTGATTTATTCAGTCAGTGACATGAAGCTGTTGTTGTTTTCATTGTTGTCGTCAGTTCAGTGTGTAGCTGAGGTTGTTGCCTGATCAAACTGCCATGAATTAAACTTTTGCGAATTCCAGTTGTTATTATGTCTTTAACGAAGGACAAAAAAAGGAGTTAACATTTCCATAGATGCACACTGAATACACAGAATATCTATAATAATAATAATAATAATAATATATAAATATGTATTTTGTTTACAAAATGCACAAGAATAAATGTGGATTATTTTTGCCTTAATGTTTAAAAAAAAAGAAAAGAAACCTGATGACCTTTAATGGAGATCAGATTGAAACTGATGCTGCTTGATGGACAAATCTGGAAATTTTGTCCAGTGTGAGATGTGAAAGTGATATTTATTTATCATTAGAGTCGAGCACCAGCCCCCTTCACTCACTGTTGCATGTTCGATTTGATTAAATCAAAACTCTGATGACCTCTCGATAAGACTGAAGCACTGAATGACGTGTTTGAAGTGATGAAAGTTTTTGCAGTGTATTGCCATTAAAACGTGGTCACATGCCCTGTACTATTATGGCTACTGTGTGTCTTTTTTGTGTGTCTGTTTTTATCCATTCTGGAGAAAATAAAAAAGCACAACAGGTCCAATGCACAGTAATGACACTGCAGTGCAGAAGCAGACACGCCACTAAAATAACTTCAGAGCCCGTAGCGCCTCCGACTCTGGAGCGCTTTCAGCTTCGCTTGAAGTGGAAATACACAGAAACATGAGCTGCAGATAGAAGCCAAAGGTCACGCATTGCACTGAAGTCACAGTGTCATAGTAGAGTGCATTGCACACTGGCCATTGTAAACTGATACCAGTGTCTGGAAGCGTTCGTTGTTCAAGAAACCCCCGTCAGATGCTGCATAATGAGTTATCGCACACTATTTCTCATGATACACCTTTATTTTTTAAAGGCATGTGTTAGAAAATACTTCAGTGTTTCCTAATGTGTCCTCTATAGACTTGATTAAAGGGATAGTTCAACATTTTGGCAAACTGGCCCATTGCCATAATCCCTATAGTCATAGCAGTAGGTTCGTTACCTTTAATTGTCGGTGCAAGCTATTTTTAGAATGGCGGAGCAGAGCCGTGAGCTGCTCAGAGCTACGCTACGGAGGCTGATGGGATTTCCTGGTTTCTCTCATCAAACTCAACAAATACACAATCCAGCAACTCCAAAACGCTCTGGTGGACAAGTTGAAAAACTGCCCCTGAAGGCAACGCGCATCAGCGGTTTTGCATGAATTTACCTCTAAAACAACTCTGTCTGGTAACGTTCTGTTATTATCTCAAAGCGTGGTGAATGTGCAGGTCACAACTTGTCCACCAGAGCGTTTTGGAGTTGTTGGATTGTGTATTTGATGAGTTTGATGAGGGAAACCAAGAAATCCCATGAGCCTCCGTAGCGTAGCTCTGAGCAGCTCACGGCTCTGCTCCACCGTACTAAAAATAGCTTGCACCGACAATTAAAGGTAACAAACCTACTGCTATGGCAATGGGCCAATTTGCCAAAATGTTGAACTATCCCTTTAAACTAAAACCAACAATTGGCTCTGTCTGTTTCTGGACGTCAGGTGTCATAATATTGATCACATACTTGGCCTTAAAACAGAATTATTAATCAGGGCGCGTTTTTTCTTTTTATTTCTTTATTTCTCAGACTTCTGCAGGGAAAAACCGGTGGGAGTGATTAATTTGTGTGATGGTCACATAGCTCGAGTGTGGAAGGTATTAAAAATTTAAGCAGACTTAAAACTGACCCAAGGAGGATAATCAGTGTGAATTCTACAACAGACGCTCGCTTTGAAATAATTAATGCCCTTTTAAGCAATAATCTACACCAGTGAAAGCTGCACTATGCTGTGATTTCAGAAAAGGTTCTCTGAGTGTCATGACACATTACAAAACAGCAGTTAAATAGGTTATTTTCCTACTTTTCTTCCTTTCTTACCCAGTGTGACATCACTCTAATGGGCAGCTGGTTTGTTCAAATGGAGCTATTTCATCACGGGAAACAGATGAAACAGTGAGGAGCACAATCTTTTACTTAAATAACATATTTGCCCCCTGAAGGCAAGGAAAATCTTGTTTTCTGTAATATACCACAATTTATTATTAGGCTACTTCTTAGTTTACCTCCAAAAAAACAGAACTAGCACATGTTGTCCATGGATGTTTATTGGTGTTTTATTTGGCTCCAATATGACTCTGCAGAAGATTTGTTTAATATTTGTGGAGTCCATTCATCAAGCCTTCACATTTCTGCACAACAAAAATGGAAAATATTCCACTTTTAAGGCCAAAACTTTAAAGGAGCTGCACATATTGTGTTAGCATGAAAGGGGGGTCATCCCTATGTTCCCACAGCCCTATGTTCCCTCAGCCCTATGTTCCCTCAGCCCTATGTTCCCTCATTTCTAACTTTTGTCGTCACTGAAAATTAGGCCCTATGTTCCCTCAGCCCTATGTTCCCTCATTTCTAACTTTTGTTGTCACTGAAAATTAGGCCCTATTCCCACAGCCCTTTGGTCCCACCATTGGTTGGGTTTAGGCAATGAAGAAAGGAGTTGGTTAAGTTTAGTAAAAAGACCCGGTAGAGGCTAGACAGGCCAGATAGACAGAGTCCAGATAGGTAGAGAGAGTCCAGAGGGAACATAGGGCTGAGGGAACATAGGGCTGAGGGAACATAGGCACGCTCCCAAAGTGAAAGGTTGTGTACTCACCAGTTTAGGAGAAATGTTGTGAGTTTTGCATCAAACTTTTTGCCAGTGGTGGAGAGCAACACTTGTAATCTGAATATACGAGCTCCCCCTGAAGTTGGATCTCTGACTTGGAAAGTTGGAAAAAATCCTGCAAGCCCTGACATAAGAATTCAAGTTGGCTGCTTCTCGCTTCAACAGTTTACACTCTGAAATGTTAATGTTTATTCTATTTCACAATAAAGTCAGCCATGTAGACATAGTAGCTACTGTTCAATTCTTATCTATTGACATTTTCCTACACGGTTCGTACAGCCCTGAGTGTTGTTATCAAAATTGTCTTGCTAACAGTGGCTAGCTTGCCCGTTTGTTTTGGTGCACCTTACATGTCATTGTTGTAGGGCTTTTTAAAACCATTATAAATTATTTGCATTGAAATCTCACATTTACAAGTATGAAATTGTTGTATGGTCATTTCCTTATATCAATCGTCCATTTTTCTGCCCTCCAGTGCCAAAGAAAACTCACGAATAGTGTTGAACAGTGTTGATGCAGTGTCATGATGTAGCTGCTACTCCAGATATTTTCTGACATCTCCCGGCTGTCTGATATCAAATAAAGACAAAATACCTCACAGTGTGTACAAAATAAATCATTTCTCAGTTTTATTTTGTTCAAGGCCTCTGGGTATTTACATTGACTCAGGGAGTGAAATAGTCAGCGAGGTTGAGTTTTGTCAAAAATGGAGTTAAGCAATACGTATACTGTAGAAGAATATTTGTTCTTTGTGTAGAAACATGGTAAAAGTGTTGAGCTGCACTATGAGGCTCCACCTGACAGTGCTAACATGCAGGTGCACCATCACCATCTTAGTTAAGCTTGTTAGCATGCTAATGTATACAAAGTATAGCTGAGGCTTATGGGAAATTCATGTTTGACCTTTGACCTGATGGAGATGCTAAATGAAATGATACAGAATCACCAAAGCTGTGACAGACAGTTCACCTCTGATGAATGAATGAAATTTGGTACTGGACACATTATATTATATTATATTATATTATATTATATTATATTATATCTGTCGTGTTATATGATAAGATATTATGTTGTATTATGTCGAACTGAGGTGAACTGAGCTATATTCTCTTCTATATCACATTGAATACAAATGATAGTAAATCCATGAGTAAAAGTGCAAGGTAAGGTTTATATGTTTTGAAACAGGACCTGTTTCAAAACATATAAAATGATATAAGGAAATATATGAAATAAAAACTCTTTGTGTATCCACTGTATGTTTTTTTTTTTTTTTTTTTACCCCTAACATGAGGACCCAGAATCCTTTGCTGTGGCCCTGTCAGGCCATCCTCTGTCAAATCTTTATATCTGTCATGATATAGCCTATGATTATAGGTTATTATGTTGTATTATGTTATGTCACATACTGAACTGAGGTGAACTGAGCTATATTCTCCTCTATTATATCTCCTCTATATAGGCTATGAGTAAAAGTGCAAGGTAATGGCATAACGACACATATTTTTCAAAACATATAAAATGATATAAGGAAAAAATATAAAATAAAAACTCTTTGTGTAGCCTTTCCACTGTATGTTTTTCTTTTCTTTTTCTTTTTTTTTTACCCCTAACATGAGGACCCAGAATCCTTTGCTGCGGCCCTGTCAGGCCATCCTGTGTCATTTTGGGTCCAGCCATCCCAGTGTGTCACCGAGGGGGGGTTGGGGGCAGCACCGTGGACACCGAGGTTTGTTGTTGGTTGATGACAACCGGAGCTCCTCGCTACATGTGTCCACGCCGGGAGATACCGGTCATACATGAAGCCGGAGAGACGGAGAGAATAAAACATGATGAGAGAGAAGATGTGATGCTGCTGCTGCTGCTGCACAGGTCCGCCTCTCTCTCTCTCTTTCTCTCTCTCTTCCTCCCTCTCCCCCTCCCTCCCTCTCTCTCTCTCTCTGTCTCCGAACAAAACCGACGGTTTCCGCGAATGTGCGAGCTGCCTCCCTGCAAGCAGCCATAATTGGGATTATTCAGGAATAATTCGCCTAATCCAGCCGTGTTGTTTTTGTTTTTTGTTTTTTTAGTTGGTTTTTTCCTCCTTTGTTTGATATTCTGCCCTGTCGTCATCTCGACAGCGTTTTTATTTTTTATTTTTTATAGAGATTTTTTTTTTTTTTTGTGCAAAGATGTGGTGGATTTCCTCGTGACATCGCTGGATTTGCCTCACACAAAAAAAAAATGTATTTGTTCTCCGGTGGAGGCTTTTATTGTGGACGGTTAAGATGTAGTCCACCTTCGCTGGACGGCAGCAACAAAGACTGCATATTAACAGTCCGGGGGTAAATACATCCATCCATCCATCGCCTTTTTCTTCTGTGACTCAAAGATGGAAAAAAGAGACGTATCGAGGCAGATGTCTGTGTGGACTAATTGTTCTGCTGCCACTGGCCAAGACGATTCATTTAGGGGATGCGCGATCTTTTTTTCCTCTCTAACGTCTGTGGGTGGGTTATTATTGTTATCATCGTTATTATTATCATCGTTATTATTATTGTTATCAGCAGAAGCAGCAGCGGCAGCAGCGGCAGCATCATCATCATCCTCATCATAAGCGTTGAGAATCTGACATCATTTTGGATACATGAACACAACAAGATATGTGTTTTTTTCCTATCGCGTCTGTTCCCAGCCCTCGATCTGGAAAAACCATCTTCTTCTTCATCTTCTTCTTCGACGTGATGCAACATAAAATCTGTTTTCTCGGATGATATTCAGACACAGAGCAAATGAACACATCCCTCTCTGTGAGACAGTGAGAAGAAAAAAAGGGGGTGGCTGGCAGTGGATTTTTTCTTTTTATTATATATATATATAAAGCCTATATATCTCTATATACATATCTCTTTAAATGTGGCTTTAAGAGCAGAGAGCTCGTCCTGGATGGTTTTTGATCAGCTGTTGATTATCAGACGCGCCTCTGTGCCGTCTTATGTTTATTATATGTTGCTCATTTCGATTTCCATGCGATGGATTTATGCATAACAGGTGTTGTTTGAGCCGCGAGAGCACAGGGAGCAAGAGCACGAGGCTTTATGATGTGCTTTTTTTTCTCTCTCTCGATTTGACAAACAAGAGAGACACAAAACGACTGGGATCCTCTTTTTCTTTTTTTCTTCCTCCTCTTCTCTCTCTCTTTTATTTGTTGTTGTTTTTATCGTCAGAGAAGAACAGATCATTCAACCCCCACCACCACCACCACCTCCTCCTCCTCCCCCTCCTCCCCAAAAAATGAGGGTATGAAAGGTAGGTTATCATCTCTCTCTCTCTTTCTCTCTCTCTCCCTCTTTCTTCCTCACAAACACACACACACATACACAGCAGAGGTGGTTTTGACACCTGTTCATCTGTTTTTTTTCCCACTCCAGTCTGTGTTTCAGCCAGGGCCTAGCTGACATGGCAGCCATCTATAATCAGGTGAAATGGTATTTGTCAAGGTGGCAGAGAGCTGTTATGTTATGAATGGGTTAAAATGAAAAAATATATATACAGTATATATAAAAAATTAAAAATCATATTGTGTTTCATGGCCTACATAGAGCAGCAGCAGGCCCACCCAGATGAGCTATAGCCTATGCATTATTACCACCTCATGCCTGTAAATGAGTGTAGCCTATTTCTATTATTATTATTATATGATATAGAAGAGGCTGCGTATCAAATGTGGGGTTTTTTATTCATTTTTTTCATATTTAATCCTGTCGTCTTGGTATAAAGAGGCAGATTTCAGGTGGTTCAGCAGCAGCAGCAGCAGCAGCAGCACCGAGGCCTCACAGCGATGATGATGATCACACTGAAGCTCGTCTCTCTCTCTCTCCCTCTTTCTCTCTCTCCCTGTTGAGTAAAATTCCACACTTCACACATAGGTGCACGGTGGAAACCAAATGGCTGCCTTGCTCTCTCTCTCTGTGATCATCGTATGCTCATATTTGTTAGTACTGTATGCGTGTGCTGCGAGTGTGTGAATGGCACCGATTACACCCAGTCTGCTCTGTAACACACATGCATATGCACAGGGAGGAGGAGGAGGAGGGGGAGGAAGGAGAGGAGGGGGAGAAGCAGCAGCAGCAGAGACAAAAGCATAAAATGTTCTTTGCTCATTTTTTTTTTTTTTTTTTACAGCATCCCTTGTTGTTGTGTTGGACATAGCTACCCAGTATAGTGTTGGTTGGTTGGTTGGTTGGTTTACTGTGTCTGGCTGCTCCATCCTCCATCCCCCCCCCCCCTGTACACCCCCATGCATTCACTCAAACACCCACACTTGCACAAAGTATGTGAGCTGTTGTATCTTAGCAACGGGCAAGGTAATTACTGAGAGAGCCAAGGAGCTGGCATGCTGTAGAGCTGCTGATCTGATCCCAGCCTCAGAGAAACAGGAAGGCAGAGAGATTTCCACTGTGTTGCCCAACACAGCACTTCTATCTATATAAATGTAAGTTTTGTCTGCTGTGTTTATTTAGGTTGGGCGACCACTGCTGTTGCTGCTGCTGGTCGAGACCTAGGCTATAACACACAACGTTTATTTATTATTTTCTTTTTTACAGTGTGTGTGTCTCTTGTTCACAGGTGGTGTGCATGATGTGGACAAAGAGGAAAGATGAGTCTGCTGCCGTGTAGAAAAGATCCGTGCGGCGGCCTCTCCTTGTAAAAAAAAAAAAAGAAAAGAAAAGAGGAGGGAGCCGTGGGAGGTGAAGGAGGCTGTAGGAGGATCACTAGCGTTCATAGAGGAGGAGAAGGAGGAGGAGGAGGAGGAGGAAGGAGGAAGGTGGGGTGGGGTGGGGGGGAGAGAAGGATGGCTAACCAGAGCTTTGCCATCGACGGCCCTGGCAGTCTGCTGGCCGTGCTGGCCTCGCAGAGCGGACTGGCGAGGGGCAGCAGCAGCAGCAGCAGCGGTGGTGGTGGTGGAGTCTCAGCCACGGATATGTCTGCCTACTTCAAGCTGGTCTTCTTGGGTTTGATCATCTGTGTGAGCCTGGTAGGCAACCTCCTGGTCTCCCTGCTGGTCCTGCGAGACCGGACGCTCCACAAGGCCCCCTACTTCTTTCTCCTGGACTTGTGCCTCGCCGACGCCGTGCGCTCGGCCGCCTGCTTCCCCTTCGTGCTGGTGTCCGTGCACCACAGCTCGGCCTGGACTTACAGCGCCTTGAGCTGCAAGGTCGTGGCGTTCATGGCCGTGCTGTTCTGTTTTCACGCTGCCTTCATGCTCTTCTGCGTGGCCGTCACCCGCTACCTTGCCATCGCGCACCACCGCTTCTACGCCAAGCGCATGACCATCTGGACGTGCGCCGCCATCATATGCATGGTGTGGACTCTGGCCGTCGCCATGGCCTTCCCGCCCGTCTTCGACGTGGGGACGTACAAGTTCATCCGCGACGAGGACCAGTGCATCTTCGAGCACCGCTACCTGAAGACCAACGACACGCTGGGCTTCATGCTCATGCTGGCCGTGGTGGTGCTCGCCACCCACGGCTTCTACGCCAAGCTGCTGCTGTTCGAGTACCGCCACCGCAAGATGAAGCCCGTCCAGCTGGTGCCGGCCATCAGCCAGAACTGGACCTTCCACGGTCCCGGCGCCACGGGCCAAGCCGCGGCCAACTGGATCGCCGGGTTCGGTCGCGGCCCCATGCCTCCGACTCTTTTGGGCATCAGGCAAAATTTACACAATCAACACCGGCGGCTGCTCGGGATGGAGGAGGTGCGGTCGGAGCGGCGGCTGGGCAGGATGTTCTACACCATCACCCTGCTCTTCCTGGTGCTGTGGGCGCCCTACATCGTGGCGTGCTTCTGGAGGGTGTTCGTCAAGTCGTGCGCCATCCCGCAGCGGTACCTCTCCATCACGGTGTGGATGAGCTTCGCCCAGGCCGGGGTCAACCCCATCTTCTGTCTGCTGCTCAACGAGGACCTGAGGAAAGTGCTGCGAGCTCACCTGCCCACCTACTGGAGGACTAAACAACACCTGCCCCAGGATGAGGCCTACTGCATCATGTGATGATAAAGAGATAGGCTATAGCTAAAAGCGCTCGATGAGGAGAATGTTTCAGGTTTTAAAGGGAAAATGTGGAGAATACACTGCAAAAACTCAAAATCTTACCAGGAATGTTTGTCTTATTTCTAGTCAAAATGTCTCATTTCTAGTCAAAACTAATCTAATTCTACTTAAAATAAGACTCATCACATTAAAAAGTAGCATGTTTTTAGACAGTTTTTACATCTTTCAAGCATATTTTCACTTGAAATAAGTAGAAAAATCTGATAGTGGAGCCAGTTTTTCTTTCTTATTACAAGCACAAAAAACTTGCCTTCACTGGCAGATTATTCTACTTATTTCAATTGAAAATTAGTTTGAAACAAGTGAAAATGATCTGAAAACAAGTTCATTTTTAGGTGATGAGTCTTATTTTAAGTGGAAAGAGATTCGTTTTGACTAGAAATGAGACATTTTGACAAGAAATAAGACAAGTATTCTTGGAAAGGTTTTGAGTTTTTGCAGTGTAGAAGTGATATAACGCACCTTGGTTATAAGTGTCAGTGTCTGTTTTGTTGTTTTGCACAACAAAGAGAAAAAAAAAATCACCTTTTTTGCCAACAAATGCAGGCACAGTGCTACTTTATGAAGAAGAATGTCGATATTTGAACAAATAGTGCAGTTGTCGGGTGCAGAGGACAAAGAGAAAAAGCCTTGGTAACTCTTGAAACGGTTTGTATTTCTGTATGATTACGAATAAGTGGGAACGATCACAACAATCACCACTCCGACTAAGTGTGACAGATGCCATTTTAAATTGATGTTGCCTTATTTCAGAGGGACACGCCCCACAGTTTTTTCCCCCGACCGAGAATCATCGGTTTTTCTTGTGTCACATGCCATGCGACACACATACACACACAAACACACACATACAAAAACAGACACATATACACAGGTGAAATCCTTGAGGAGAAGAGCCGTGGACTGTGAAAAGGAAAGTGTTGATCAGAGCGACACTAACTCTGAAACACATCAAGGAACTAAAAAAAAAAGGGTCTTTATGGATTGATAGACAACAACCCCTGGACACCTTTTCATTGAATTCAAAGGAGACTGCAGAATATCGAATGGACTCAATAACCTTGGATACGTTTAAATAGCTGTTGTGAACCCAAGAAGCCCCTAACATGCTTGATTTTTTGGACTTGATTTAGGGCGTGTCAGGTTTCTTTGTATCATAAAAAAAAATTGCCTGTTTTCCTTTATTTGTAAACTATACATGTTAAGCAGATGACACTATTTTGAAATATGACTTGATTTGATATTGTATAGACTGTACAGGAATGTATATTCCTGCTTGTGTGTTTTTATATAGCATTTGTGTGTATGTGTGTGCGAGAAGAAGAGGTAGGAAAAAGAAACGGAGGAGGAAAAGGGAGGGGAAAGAGAGACAGAAAGAAAGAGAGAGAGAGAGAGAGAGAGAGAAGTAATGATAGTAGAATAGGTTCCAGTGATATTGAGTCAATATGAAAGCAGCCTCATCTTGTGGTCTCAAAATCATGCAAAAATTGAACAGTCATCATATGGAAATTTATCCTTTAAATGGATTTCCATAATTGAAAATGTAGTCTTATTTTTAATGGTAATGTACAAGCAAATGTGAAATACAGATGGATAATGAAAAAGGGGAGGAGGGGGGGGCGGGGGCGAATAATTAGAAAAATGAACAATTGTACATTGCGAACAGGCCATAGGGTTTTATTGACTTGAATGATGATGTAAATTATGATGTTTTGAGAAAAAAAAAATCATTAGCAAATGAACATTTATTTGCGAAAATGATGATCTTGGGAATGTTTTTAAAGTACTGTTATGCTCTCACGAGAATACGAAGAAGACGAAGACAAAAAAACGAATGAAGTGGCACTTAATGTGAAGGAAACTTGAATGTTACCAGGCCTTCTTATATCCCCCTCCCCACCCCCAACCCTCAACCCCACCCCTCTACGTAAATGTCACCATTTGGAGTGTCTGGATCATCCGGACACGTTTAATATCCCAAAACGTCTCCAGGCCGGATACGACCCCAGAGATGTTTGGTGTACGGTAAACCGGCTTAGCCTACATTAAAGCTGTCTCTCCAAATTAAGATTCATGTAATGCAAAAAATGTCTGACCTACAGTATGTTAAAGAAGACATACTACTAAGATATATTTGTGCAGTCAATTTTTCTAAACGCGGACACTTGCACACACAGCATACTGTATTAGCATGCATTTCCACTGCATTTCATAGATTCAAGACTGGAGATTACAACTTGTACAGATGTTGATAACGGGAAGACAAAAACGAAAAAGTGAACCGAGGTCCATAATTTTTACGTCTGGCATTCCTTCGCGAGATGATACCCTGTAACTGTACAGTTTACCTGAGGTGGTTCTTTTGCCCACTCATCAATAAAGACTCTACTTTTGATGCAATCTTGAGTTTTTGAGCTGCCTGGGTGTTGACAGAGAAAAAAAGAGAGAGAGATACAAAGAGAAACACAGGATGTAGCACAAATGACATCCTGTATGCATCTTAGTTTCCTGAATATGTGACGCATCGGTATTTGCACACTTGACTTCACTGCATGAGATGAAAAAGTCGTCTTGACTCTTTCCTCTCCACTGAGCAGCACTGACCAATGGAGTCAATGGGGATCCCTGTGATTTCTTTCTTTGTACAATAGTAGCTTCTACCAACTCCTCAAAAAAAATCTGTAGAGACAGGTGGACAAACACAGAGAGGAGGAGATGCGATGTCTGTGATTTCAAACTCTTAACTCACAGTCATACATCTGTCATCTGAAATATTCAAAATCCTCCTGCAATAATTATTAAGATCTTATTGCAAAATGAGCCCGATGACTAAAACATAATGTCGCAGTTCAGCAGAGAAGAGTCATAAAGTCCAGAAGAACATGACTAAGCAGAGCCAGACAATGTTATTCAGCACTTTTGATTTGTTTAGCTTAAACGTTAAAGCTACTGGTTGAACAGACCAAGCAGGTCCATTTTATTTATGCCATTTTCATTTGTACTATAGTAGTGTATAGTAGCAGTGCAGTAGCAGTGCACTTTAAAGCTTAAATAATAAGCAAACTCAGTTCAGATTTAGCTGAAATATCACTTGCCTTGAAAATGACAGGTTTCATGTTTAATTTGTAAGGGGTTTCTGCAATTTAAGTACTTTATTATTTGGTGGAGGTGGAGGGGGGTTAGTGGTGGGGGGCTGGGCCCCAGTACTGCTGGGCCCCAGTACTGCTGGGCCCCAGTACTGCTTAATGTCTAGCAACGCCCCTGAGACCAAATCCAGTATTTAACATGGAGGAATTTTATTTCTAGTGAGTTCAAGCTGTAATTTCATAATTCAGATTTAAAGCAGTGGTGGAAAAACAAATCGACCGTATTGCAAGGTCTTTGAAATGAAATGAAATTTGAAACATGACAGACATGATGTTAGGTTTATTGACATTTATATATAGATTTAAAGCTTGCATTCAATATTGATGCTTTGAGGAAAAACATTTTTAATTCTAAGGCTAAATCTAGAAGGAGGGGATTGTAGCCTAACATGTACAACAATGTAAATAAAAATAACTGCTCAGCCCGTATGATGCAATCTTTGGTGGAAACTGAGAAATCAATTTGAGGTAATAAATAAAAAAAAAATCACAGTTTTAAAGTATCAACAAACATAATTCACCAAATCTTAAATAACAGAGCTGGTAATGGGGAGGGGGCGCGTTTTCCAATTCCACTGGGGAGCCGCAGGATGAGGAACATAAAGCACATGAATAAAACACCTTGCGTACTGAATGGTGAAACAAATCATACTGACTCCACATGTACAGCGAAAAACCTTTATGTAACCAACCACAGCACATATAATTACGCTTCTTCTGACATTATAAAAATAAAAACAAACAGAAAAGGGAGTGGGAAGAGGAAAAAAACAACACATTTTCCACTCTCAATTAGGACCTGATTGAAATCCAGCCATCGTATGACAGCGCGTGCACTCTCTCCATAAACAATTTTGAATTTGAATGAGATTAAACATCCATTGTCTTTATTTCTGTGGCTGATGCGGGAAGATGTTTCCATGGCGAGCAGCACTAGCATCATCTGTGTGTGTGTGTGCGTGTGTGTGTGTGTCCTCTAAAGTAGTCCAGGTTGAACAGGTTTTTCTATCTGTCTGCCCATAACTGATGTTGAACGTTCATCTCAAGTTGCTTATTTTTAGTTTTTCCTACCCACTTCTCTCTAAGATACACCACAACAAAGGCCGTCTTACTCATTTGTGGGGAGAAAAAAAAAAAGACATATGCTCGCCCACTTGCACTGTTATGTTCTCAAGATCCAGGGTGGTGGTGGTAGCAAAGGCCTCGTCGTGGTGTGGTGGTCCTATCGCTGCACAGGAGAAAGTTTAATGTTGCTTTCTTCAATTGGTTTCTCTGTGTGTGTGTGTGTGTTTTTTATCAGCACCTATCCTGCCTGTTTCAAACAAAGCCCTGTCTTGACCTTCCCAGACAGCAACCATTCATTCACTGCAGCCCAACACGGCCATGCACGTTTAAAACATCACAACACCCACCCTCGCTATAACCTTGGAAAGGAAAAACATTCAAGTCTGAAGGCTTTGAATTTGAGGATAAAGTGTTCGTTATTTCCCCACCAAAAAAACTCCTTTTTTATTCTGAATTTATTTTTCAACCCTTTTCCGCATTGATTAGGCTATGTTTTTCTTTTCTGTCTTCTGATGGTGCCAGAAAGTGTTGCAGACAAGCAGTGTGAGACTAATGTCTTGCAATGTCGTGATATTTTTGTCTGACAATGCAACGCTGCTGTGTCATTTCTATAATTTGTCTGGACCTTGGAAATAGAAAGCAGCACCGAGGGTCCGGAAAACTTAAAGCAGATATCAGTGGAATGTTTTTGTTAATATAAGTCCTAAATAGTCCTATTTTCCGTCAGCAATCACTTACATGAAGTATTTCAGCCTAAACACGAGTCTCTCCGTCACTCTGCTCTGCTGTAACCCGAGGAGAAAATTTTCCTTGTGGGATACAAGTGTTATCCAATGAGGAGAGAGAACGGCATGAAGGGCTGTGTGTGCAGCCAAGGGATGCGCGTGAATGTGGTGACGTAGCACGAGGACCAATTGATGCCTGACAAGGGCGGGGGCTGCTAACTCATGGTGCGTTCAAAGAAACTCGTACTTTGTGTTTTTCCTTCCTGTGAAGTCATACCAGTTCGATCTGGTACGAGTTCACGGGTCGGAAGTTACGAGTGGCCGTTATAGGGAACTTTCACAGACAACAGGATGGTAAAAACACGAGCTACGGGTTACCTGGAACGCTACCAAGTCGTAGTTGTGACTTGAAGCTGTAACTTACGGTTTCAAAAGCCTGCCTTGAACGCAGCATTAGCCGAAACGGCCGTGAAGCTGATATCTGCTTTAAAAAAAAAAAAAAAAGGTTCAAAACATTCAAGGCGAAACACAAAATGATCTGTTTCACTTGCAAAAAA
Organism: Trachurus trachurus; assembly: GCF_905171665.1. NCBI lineage: Eukaryota > Metazoa > Chordata > Actinopteri > Carangiformes > Carangidae > Trachurus > Trachurus trachurus. The sequence continues at coordinate 29,989,357 of NC_139901.1, read as the reverse complement.
AAGAGAGAGAAAAATTTATATTTCCCCTACCTTGAAAAATAATTGAAAATCAAACAATATCTTAGGTTTAAGGAGAGGTAGCCTACAAGTGCGCCTTATTTTGAGGGCTCAAAATGCTGAAAATGATATGTTGGTGTGAGGATGATGTATTTGACTGAAAACATTCATATTGATACTTAAAAGGCTTTACAGGCTTTGATTAATGTTGTTTTAAAGAGATAATTAGATACAAGAAAGCTATGAAAAAGGCTAGAGCAGTGAGTGGAATATGCTAATGCTAAATGCTAATGGTAAGTCCACGCTCTGATGTAGACCTGATCGACTGAAAGCTTAGCCAAGATAGGCTTAGTGGAAAATATTGCAAGCTTTGATTAAAGGGACAACGAGGAGTTTTGGAAAAGCGAAGCGTTTTCACACTTATGAGCCTCCGCGCACCGTGAAATTCTTTGACCGGCGCAAGACAGACTCATGTTTTCATTCATCAATAATTAAAGTCAGAGGTTCGAAGACGATCACATACCGTCGTAGTTCTGACCATAAACGACGATTCGGCGGCGTTATTCTCATGACTCGCCACGAAACCGAAAGTAAAGAAACGCTGGTCGGCTCGACCAGCATCTCCACCACCACTAATATTAACAAAATAACGATAGAGACAAAACGATATATTTATCGAAAATGGGCCCATTAACAAGTGTGGGTAGCGTAGATTCATCCACATTAACGTGAGACTTTTTTATAACCAAATAGAAACTCCTCATTGTCCCTTTAATGTTGTTTTAAAGAGATAAATACAAGAAAGCTATGAACAAGGCTACAATACTGAGCTGAATGCTAATGCTAAATGCTAATGGTAAGTCCAAGCTCTGATGTAGGTCTGACCGAGCTTAGCCAAAGATAGGCTTAGCGCAATATAAGTGAAAATTGCACCGACTAAGTGTGCGGATATCTTTCATTTTACAGCTAAATGCTAATGGAAACGGTAATGCTAATGGTTGTCATCCTAGATTAACATGCGGATGGCGTGTGTCATTGTGTTGCAGGAGCCTCATTGTAAAACAAAGCAGTGGACAAATTCAGATTTAGACCCGAGGATGGTGTTAGATGAACAATCAGTGTTTGGATTTGGATTAACAGTAGCTGTAGCTAATTTTACAGCAATCTGTTAGAGATATTTCACTCTAAACAAAACCATCAGTGTCATGGTGGCACTTGTTGAAAAATCAGGGGATGATAAAGTCAGTGGGGTTCAACCACTTTGGATCATCCATGCGCAAATGTAGGCTATAAAAACTGGACCACAATGACCGACACTACCATGAATGTAAAACTGTACTTTTAGAGCGGCTACTATAATTATTATCAATGTGATTTTCTATGCTCGACAGGCAGAGGGCTCGACTATTTTTCTCACCATAAAGGTCAAATACTATTGAACCTTTCAGCCTCTTGAGAACACACACAAAAAACAACACATAAAATGATAGAATAACTAAAAAAAGGAGCTTATCTCATCACACATTATTATGGATTTAATTCCTAGAACCAAATCCAGCACTACTGTACATATTTCACCTTTTAGTCACTGACGTAGGGGGAATCCTGTGTAGATGTCGAGGACCCACACAGTGACTAACACTCTCCTACACTGTAGGTTTGACCACACTGGTGCATTAAGCTCTTCTCACATTAGTATTTCCATTTTTAAAAATCCTATTGTTTCTGATGCAGTATTGTGGAAAGGCGAGAGAGCGAGAAAAAAAAAAAGACAACCGATGACAGTTACAGTAGTTTTATTCTGTATGTGCGTTAAATAAATTATCTGCAACCACACACATACATTCACACACATACAGGTAAGTACAAACACATACTTAAAAACACACTTGTATACATATTTTTTTCCTGTTATGATCAATTTGATATGCCTAAGATTGATTCTGAGTTCAATGTCATGCACATGTTTTCAAATGCAAACAGGCAATTGCAGAGGTGAAAGCAAAAATAAGGCGTTTTTTTTCTTTTTCTGTCTTTCTTTTACTACACTTGATTACACTGCTTGAATAACAGTTACATAAATAGTGAACTAGATCTATGCCAGAGGGACTGTCGGTGTGATATAAAGTGTTGGTTTCTCAGGGGGAAGATTAAGTTGCATCCTCTTCACATGAATTCAGTCATTTCCGTACGAGTCGGAGGTAAGCCATGACACATGCATGGGAGTAGTGCTTTTTCTTTCTTTGTTGGAAAGCAATTTCTCAGCTGCAGCTGTAGGAGGACTGATACACACACACACGCACACATACGCACGCACGCACACACACAACCACCCCTTTGAATCACTAAGACATCCCTACCACCTACACAGCATGGTGTTCTATCTGATTGCACTTGAGTATCATTACATTAAAACGTTTAATGCAGCCTGTTACATTCCAGTGAAAATCTACAGACTTGTTATTGGACGGTTACGGAGCAGCAGGGCACGTTTTTGTTTTTGTTTTTGTTTCTTGTATTTCTATGGAAGTGGATGGAAGCGTTTCGTCAGCCGCCGCCGCTGCCGCCCATGTACCCTCAGATGACCCCTGGACATTTTTTCCCAACTCCCCACGGTCAAATGAAAGGTCACTGGGGCCTGATTTTTGGCAAGGAGGTTTATCTTTGGGTAAACTCTGGATGTCCCAAATTTCAGAATGAAAGTCCATTTTTTGGGCTCGTAATGCATTTTTACAACACCCAAAAATGTCCACCTCCGCCTATGGGTTTTTTAATGTATTTTATAGTAAAAATTTTAACTAACAGATATCACCATGAAACTTCCCAAGTTTATTACTCACATTAAGACAAATACTTTTTGTATTACAAGTTTTGTCAAATGTTATGTTTAAATATGTAAATGAGGCAATATCTAATGAAATAAGCGCTAATTTCCAGAACCGAAATCTGAACAATGGATAAAGCCCCTTTCAAAATTCTTGTTTTATTTTGTTGACATATTAGAGTCAAAAGTTTTCACCAAGGGGATTTTGGATATCTCTTTTTATCACTCACCAGCCCTAAAGCCCATAGAGCCCTATAGAAATTATGTGTTTTTGCAGCTAAAACAACTGGCCAGGAAGGGGTTAAAAATGTTGAAACCCATGTCAAAAGTCATTTTCATGTTTAGTCAAGACCCAGCCCTATATGTATCACAAATATTTTGGGAGTAACTGATGTCTAAATTGTGTCCAGGGGTCATGGAAGTGGTACAAGTTGAAGGATCATCCGAGGTTTTTTTTTAAGTTGTCCGTCACTTCTGCTCTCGCCTCCAGATGATGACCATGCCGGTGGAATCGGCGGACGCCAGTAAACTCTCGTCGCAGTTGAAGCTGACGTCCAGCACCGGCCCGCCGTGACCCTGCAGCTTGTTCACGATCGCCTTCGTGTTGCGTTCGACGTCGAAGAAGTAAACGCAGCCGTCCTCGCTGCCGGTCACTGCAACCAGACAGGAAAACAAGAAGTTAGGAGAAATTATAACTTCTCGATTTTCACACTCAAACTACACATTTATTCCTGTGACAAAAAAGAATCCGGAGATGCTGCTGATTTTTTGACACAAGTGCTTCCCGAGTGTCTTCGCTGTTTGTCAGTTCATGATCCTTTTTGGAAATACAGTAATGTGAGAAACCACGTTACTAAAAAACATCAGAGACTTTCTGCAACGATCATGTTACAACACGACTCGTGCGAGGGGGTTTTTCTACGTGTGAGGAACTTCTGTTAATTGGAAACACGAACCTGATAATTAAAACAGTGTAGAGCCACCACGAATAAATAAAAACTGTCGATCCGTAGGAGTTTAATGAAATGTGAGGAAAAGTCGAGTGAGGTGACGATCTTAGATCAAGCACAAGCGTCACATGACTGCTCTCATGTAAACAACTCGCTGCATAGCGTCGGTGTCCTACATCTGTGCTGTTTGATCACTTCACATCCCTCTGGTAAATGAACCAGAGGGTTAATTTACCCAGCAACACACACAAAAAGGGGGCAGGTTAATGGTTGCTAATTTGTTTTTTTTTTAATCCGAAAGCAGCAGCGTGCTATTTTCTGCTTTCCCTTTTTTTTTTTTTCTCCCCCCCTTCCCCTCTCCCTCCCCACACCGGATTTGCCTGCAGCAAGTAATGAACTGTGGTCCAATTTTCTATTCAAATATCACAGCAGGAGCGCTGACAGATATCTTACCCACACAGGCCCCCTGTCTGAAAGACATGAGGGGGCAGAAGATGCTGTGAACGAGCTGCGAGCCGTGCTGGATAGGGAAGCTCCTCTTCAGCTGCAGCGTGCCCTCGTTGTCCACCACCCTGCCAAAACAGAAACAGAAAAGGTGCCGCCATGACGACTGATGAGACTCGACTCGACGTGGAAATGTAAACACACGTCCTCGTACGTGTTAACACCGGTCAAAATGTTATGGCTTTGACTTTTTGTATCTCACAGTGGAGGCAAAACCGACTGCTGTTGTTGTTGATACAGTATTATTATTATTATTATAACTAGGGATGTCACGATTACTTGTTTTCACAATTAATCGTGGTATTAAACGCCACAATTAATTAATCATAAAGATTCCTAAATAACGATACTTTTTTCTCACAAAAATTTCATGTTGGAACCGTATCGGCAGATGTGCTCAAAACTAAAGGTAAATGCACAGATACTGGTCCATTTATCTAACGTAACATTGAATTGGTAGGAATTTAAATGTTAGCGTGTCATTAAAAAAAAACAAAAAAACGATTAAAATTAACACAAACATTTGTTATAGATGACAATTTATGACCTGAATATTTCAAACACTTCCCCTGGGGATTAAGAATTGGTCATATATTAATAGATACTTTAAATATTTTCTGTTAACAATGAGTAATTTAATTATATTTTGACTATATTTGATTTTACACATTCATAGTGTTGTGAAATTTATTAATGTATGATAATCGTGATAATCGTAATACCGTGATTATTTCTCTGACAATAATCGTACCAAGATAATTTATATTTGTGACATCCCTAATTATAACCTTTATTTGACCAGGTTTGTCCCATTGAGACCTGGCCAAGAATGGCAGCACATGAAGTTTCAACACATCGTCACATTAATCATAGACAAAAAAGAAACAAACAATTGAATACAAATAACAATTGAATTTTCAAAATTATTTAAAAAAGAATTTACAAGATTAGTCAAACATTTGCACTCCTGAAGCCTGGATGTAATGGAATTTATCATGGACTTGAATACATTCAGAGATACCAGACTTTGGAGTTTGAGCTCCGACTGCAAACTGTTCCATGTACTCGGAGCAGAAAATCTAAAAGCTTTCTTCCCCGTTTCTGTTCTCACCTTAGGAACAGTAAAATGAAAAAAGTCCTGAGAGCAGAGACTGTAGGCCCTATTATTCAAGATTAAAAGGGACGATAAATAAGATGGATCTGAAGAAGAGCCTTGTAAATCAGCACATACAGTATAAAGATGGCCAATTTACTTTAGTGTATAAGACACAATGATGAGTTAGAGCTCCACAGTTTGTAATAAACCTAAGAGCACCATGATGCACACTATCCAGCATGTTGTTGATATTATTCAGGGTATATACAGGAATCGTGAAGTTAATTCTAAGACCTTTTTAAGACTTTTTCAAGACCTTCTCAATATTTTTCAATACCTCACCGCCACTTCAAGCTGTAACCATTTACATCAGTGACACTTTTAACTTAACGGTTTTAGTTTGTGATAAAGACTAGAGACCACTATGATACAACAGAATTCAAAATAGGCTGGGATAATAAATCAAAGGCCAAGTTTATGTACTGGTTCATCTTTGTTTTTTAATAAAATGATAAAATTCACACACTTTTACAATGTTTTTTAGGACTCAAACTCTTGGACAGCTAATTCAGAAAAAATACCTTCAAAATTTAAGACTTTATAATGTCGTGAAAAGACCTTTTAATACTTTTCAAGACCCCGCGGATACCCTGTAATTATTATCATTATTATTACTACAACTGACCTGTACAGCAGCAGCTTATTGACACAGGCGTTGACCAGCAGGGAGGGGTCTCTGGCCTCTCGGCTGATCCAGGACCGAGCAGATATGCTGCAGATGGAGCTGCCTTCATTCACCACCAGACGCTTGGCTTTGGTCAGCTTCCCTGTGGGGGGAGGAGAGGAGAAGAGGAGAAGAGGAGGGAGGGAGAGGGGGGAAACAGCAGAGATGCTATTTAATGCATGACATGATTAAAAAACAACAACAACAACACCACCTACAGAAGAAACCTACAGCCAATATGCAATATGCAAAAGAGAGCAATAAGAATAGTGAACAAAGCAGGTTATTATGATCACACCAATGCAATGTTCATAAAATCACAGACACTGAAATTTTGGGATCTAGTAGAATTCAGAACCGCACAAATTATGTATAAAGCACATCATAAATTACTACCTGGCCATAATATACAAAAAAAACTTTAGTGATAGAGAAGGGGGATACGATCTAAGAGGGAGATGGAATTTTAAACAACCAATTGTTCACACTACTCTGAAAAGCATGTGTGTATCTGTCTGTGGGGTGAAGCTGTGGAACAAGTTAACTGATGAGATCAAAAAAAGTAAAAAAAAATCTGGTGCAATTTAAAAATAAGTTAAAAATGTTCATTTTGGAAAGATGCGGTCTTGAAGGTGGGGAATGATTTAAATGTAGGTAGGAATGATTTGACAAATGTTAAATGTCTATTTTATTTTTTGCTTGGTATTTGCCGAGTATGTACTGTACATGTAGGTGTGTATACAGGTAATACTCAGAAAATTAGAATATCGTGAAAACGTTCATTCATTTAAGTAATTCAACTTAAAAGGTGAAATGAATATATTATTTAGACTCATAACAGGCATTGCAAGATATTTCAAGCTTTTATTTGTTAGAATTTTGATTATTATGGCTTACAGCTTATGAAAACCCCAAAATCAGAATCTCAAAAAATTTGAATATCGTGAAAAAGTTCAATGTTGTAGCTCAAATTGTCAGCCAATTAATCCAAAACACCTGCAAAGGGTTCCTGAGCCTTTAAAAGCTCTCTGTCTGGTTCAGTACAGTTCGCAATCATGGGGAAGTGAATGAACTTTTTCACGATATTCTAATTTTCTGAGTATTACCTGTATGTGTGTAGATCGTATGTATGCTTGTTTGTTTACGTAAATGTACTGTATATACTAGGGGTGTCACGATTTTGATTTTTTATCGAAATCAATCGAAATTACGCCATGGTCTCGAGCATCGAAGTCAAAGAGAGGATCGACGATCCGTATCAGAGCAATCTCGTTTACATTACATTAAGTCGACATCAGGAGATGACGTGACGGTAAATTAATGAAAATAAAATTATGATAATGTACAGATATAAATATATTTGTTTCAAAACCTTGGGGGCAATTTTGGCCCCTGGATCATGATTTTTGGGGGCATTCTTGGTCAAATTGTTACCTTTATATTGTAAATAAATTATTTAAATGTGACCATAGTGCCTAATGTGATACATTATGGAAATTGCATCACTTATATGTAGCCCATCTTTTGAAATAAGATTTACTGTACAAAATTTGATGAATAAAACCAATGATCGTAGACTAGACTAGTCTGAAAATGGCATAGGCCTCTGTGCTGTAAGAAAAAGAAAAAAAAAATCGAGAATCGAATCAAATCGTGACCCTAAAATCGAAAATCAAATCGAATCGAGGATTTGGAGAATCATGACACCCCTAGTATATACATATATTTACATGGTATGGTGTAAAGGTTAGGGCATCTATAAGCTTGTAGCTTCAGCCCTGACCCTTTCGATCAGCCATGCAGCCCTGCTTTTAGAGGGATGTGTAACTGTTTTTTGTGATTCTATTTATTTTTTTATTTTTTGCTGATCGAAATAAACTCAAACTCAAACTCAAACATGATCAGAGGCGGCTTCAGCCTCTAGCAGCAGGTGGAGATGTCGTTGATCAAACCTGTGGCCATGTCGAAGAGGAAGGAGAAGATGCTCCCCCTGTCGTCGCCAGCCCACAGGATCCGGCCCGGCGCATCAAAGGAGAGCGACAGCACGCGGCCTGTCAGCTTACTGGAGCCCCCCTTCACCTTCTTCCCAGTGGAGATGTTCACCACCTGCAGGTGATGCTTACTGTTTCCCACCTGGATCACAGAAGCAGGGAGTGAGAGGAGTGAGGACCTTCGTTATCTCCCACAGGGAAGCACTCGAGCTCCCACTGGGAAAAGCACCGGCTGCGATATTTGCTCTTGTAATTAGACAGGTGGAAATGGAAATATATACAGTATATACACATATACATGTATGTTGAATATGACTGGTTTAATCTGATTAATCCACAATTAGAGCATTGAGAGGTTGTTTTAACCTGCACATAGGAGCAAATGTCTCCTCACTTTTATTTAAAGGTATAATATGTAGGAATTCCCCCCATCTAGCGGTGCGGTTGCATATCGGAACGTATTCTTGATGTTGCATTCACGTGAAATCGGGCAGACGTCAGACAGACAACAGACGCTGCATGTAACAGGATAAACAAGCACGAGGCAAAACAATACAGGCGTGACAATATGTTGTCATGGTGATGTGGTATTGTTTACCTGACCCACGTTTTACCGCCTTTCTCTCGTGGAGTAAAATGACATCCGGTTGGTTTGCCGACGGCCGTCTGCCTGACTGCACCTGAATGCAACACCGGTGCCTCCGTCCTTCCTCACACTACACAGTGGTGACAGTTTTAACAGGCCGAGCCCACAGCTCCGCTGAGTTTCCGTGGTTACCTACGTCACGCTGCCACTGAACGTAAAAAATGGCGATGCAACATGGCCGCCTCTGTTCGGTGCGTCGCCCACTTATGTATTTGTAACGACTTGTAACAACTCATTCTAAGGTACGAGAAAGCTTTCATTTGTATGCGGGTGTGATTCGACTTCAGTGAAATACGTATTTATGAAAGACATATTTGATTTTTGGTAATAAAAAGCCAAATAAGTTACACACTGGGGCTTTAAAAACAAATATCCTTCATGTTTCATTCAGTGAGGCGTAAATGGACTTTCACTGTTCACAGCTCTGCTTTCAGTTTGCTCTGCTCTTCAATTAAAACTATTTGAAGCCACAAAAGCAGTTAAGAGTTCAATCCAAAAAAAAAATTTCCGAGACATTTAACACTTTTTGTTTTGGCTGCAAAAGGCTGACATTTAATTCTAAATTTTTTTTACTCAATAATTGCACAGTGTCAATATGCACACAGTTATTAAGACTGGGATGAAAGGATGGTAATGGGAGGTTTTGACCGTGTGTGCAAAATGATGTCAATACACTTCACACACGCACATGAATGAAACAATGTTTTGAACAAAATAGAAAATGTGTGATGATGATTAATGAATCTGACAGCATATAATAAACTCTGGAGAAAATAAAAAAGCTGTGGAAGTCATTATCTGCCTTTTTGGGAGTTTTTAGGACAATTTTAGTTTATTTTCTCCAAAACTTGAAACTTTCTGAACATTATATGTCATAAAATTAAACTGCTGGCTGTGTGACACATTGTTGTATTTTTATTTTATTCCAACCAGTCCTTTTCATATTTAAAAACAAACTAAACAATGACGCACAACAAAGGTTTTTCACATTGGTTCAAGTCTTTGGAGGAACAAAAAGAAAATGTCACAAAAATATGAAAATATGAAGCAAACTGAATATTTTTTATTGAACAGCCTCATAAGATTTGTCAATAAATGCAGCGATGCAGCTCATTTCAAGACTATTAAAAGAGACAATCAACTATTTAGGGCCAAAAAAAGAGCAGTTTAACCGCGTCATTGACAATTAATCAGCAGCTGCTACTGACTATTAATTGCTTGCCATTCTTCAAGCAAAAAAACCCCAAAAACTACACATTATCTGTGTCCAGCTTCTAAAATGTCACAATTCACAGTTTTTCTTGATCATATATGATGGGAGAGGCAAATCACAGCTGTTTTAATGTAACATTTAGCTAAAGGAAAATTGTGCTTGTGTGAAACCATCTAATTATTGTTTAAAAAGAATGAATCTATTTCCCCCGTTTACAGGAGTATCAATTGCATGAGTCATCTTTGCCTACCTGTCCAGGACTGGAGGAAGAAAACTAGCTGGTAATTAAATCCAGTGCTTTCACTGAGATTAATGTGTTTGTACGATTACTTTACAATAAATGTTATAAACAAACACACAAAGATCCACCAGTGGTATCTTAAATATTCAATTGAGAAACAAGTGTCATTTATCTTACCATAACCAAGCAGATGAGGATTTGAGGATAAAACAAATGTATTTACTGTATGTGATTAGTAATAGTGCTATCTATGCCTCCTCATTTATCAATTTTAGAGGCAAGGACACAAAAAGAAATGTTAGATGAACACAGAACTTTGTTTATGTAATAAAAATCTAAAAATACAAGACGGCTAGCTGCGCTGGGATCTGTCAGAACGAAGCTTTTATCTAATCTGACATCACTTTTTAAAGGATTTGGAAGTGTAGGTCACAGGAAACAAACAGTACTAATGTTAATTTTGTGAAACATAAGTTATTTCTTGAGTATAAAGAAAAATGGGCTAATGATATCTGGTTTAAACCAAAGCTCAGAACCTATTGCCAATTGAAAAATGTATATTGTTCAGAACCCTATGTGACTTTGCCATTGGATAGATCCAAGAGATCTTTATGTGCCCAGTTGAGGGCTGGGATTCTCCCTCTGGCAATAGAAGTTGGTAGGTTTAACTCAGTACCTGAGGATGAAAGACTATGCACATTATGTAATTTAAATGTAATTGAGGATGAACTGCATTTTGTGTTTCATTGTCCGTTATATGACGAAGCCAGAACAGGCAGTTTTTGTTTCAGAAAATGCAAAATGTGAAACCTGAGTTGTTTTGGGTTGATGATGAGGTAAAGTTGGAATGGTTCTTCAGAAAAGAAGTCTTTACTATAGCTACTTTCATAAAAAGTGCCTGGTCAAAAAGAAAAAGTGAATTATTTATGTGAATTCCATGTGGTTTCTGTTTTTGTTTGGGTTTTTTTGTCTGTGCTCTGATGATTTTGTTTGGTGTCTAAATATGATGATAATGTGTCTTGTAAGCCCTTATAGGTAAATAAATATAAATTCATTCATTCATTCAATTCATTCACTAGCAGGAAATATTAGAGTGTTTGGTAAGACAAAACAGGACTCACCACGGTCAGGTTGTTGTTCATGGGCTGGAAGGTGCAGCAGAGCAACTCGCTGGACTCGGGGTCTCTGACCTCCCTGATGCACCGGCCGTCCTCCGTGTTCCAGATGCGCAGCGTCCCGTCCAGCGACGTGGACACGATGATGTCGTTGCTCAGAGACCAAGCGAAGTCGGTGACGGGACCGCCGTGGCCTTTCAGTGTCACCTTCACGCTGGCGGGCGGCGGCGACAGCGTCATGATGGACAGCGTGCCGTCCAGCGAGCAGCAAGCGAGGAGGTGTTTGTCGTCGTTGGCGAACTGCAGGCGTGGAACTGAAGGAAGCAAGGAGACGAAGATGAGAGGAAAATGTATAAGTTTGCACATTAAAGGACGATTCTGGTGTTGTTTTTGGAGGCCTGATTTTATTTTAGTTTTAGTCTTTGTGTCAAACTGTCACTTTGGTTTTTATTAGTTTTAGTCACAGTCATACTCTTTTTTTTGTCTAGTCAAGTTTCAGTCGACTGAAGAGTCTGAGCATTTTAGTCTTATTTTAGTAAAAGACAGAGCAGCTGCACACATCCAGTAAAGTAGGTGCTGGACTCAAAAAACTAATTACCAGGATAAAAAAAGTAAGGATACAATACAATACAACAATACTTTGTTCATTTCTTATCATCATGGGTACTTAATGTGGTTTTTCAGTGAATTATTTTGGTATTTGTATATTTCTAATTGAAAATGTTTTTCTCTCCAACCATGTGACCTGTGTGACCTGGGGGCTGATACATTGCTTGTTGGATGTGCCAAATAAATGCACTGAAAAGTTTTATTTTAGTCCATAATCCATGACTATTTTCGTCTAGTTTTAGTCGACAAAAACTGATGACATTTTAGTCAATGATTTTAATCTACAATCGTCCTGTAATGTAATTCTATTTAACCCATTTAATATAGTATAATTACCTAATATAGTATAGACGAAACCAAATTTTTCTTTTAGTCAAACCCATTTCACAATCCAAACATGGTTATCTTATTATTACATTATTATAACCTTATAGACCCAAGAATACATCCATTACAGACATGGAAGATGCTCAACATATTTATTTTCAGTTCCCACGCACTATATTTGTTGATATTTTGGAGATAACCACTTTACACTCTCTCTCAAACAACAACAAAATACACGTACCAGCAGAGTCGACATGTTGGTCAAAGATGTGGTGCATGCCAGCAAAAGCGTAGTTTTCGCTCAAGGTCGTGTCCCCTGCCATGGCCCGACTGGCCTCTGCCACCGAGGTGGGCACCAAACTGCCCGGAGGCCTGAGGGCCAGAAGAGAACAAACCACCACGCAGACGATCAATACAACAGACCTCACACAGCACTCACCTACAGCTGACACCTCAATACGGGGTCTATCTGACCATTAAAACTAGAATTACACCTAGTGAAGCTAACAACATGCAGCGGCTTAAAGGATAATTGCCGTTTTTTACGATCTGGACCTTATTTCTAGCATAAAATACGATTTACTCACCCAGATAACGTTGGTGTCATTACAAGTCGTTGTGATTGAAATGAGCTCCAGCCGAGAGCCGCGTATATCCGTATAATGGAGTCTACAGGGCAGCAGAATGCAGCCTCTAAATAACACATTATCTGTCACAAAACTCCTTCATTTCACCAATATTTAGTTCTGATAGGCTAGTGCTATTCCCCTCTGAGTCCGGGGTTAGCTGTTATCAACATCCGGGGTCTGTAGGTTGACCTACTGACCTCTGACCTGGATGATGTCATCTCTGAGCGCCGCCCGGTGCGGCTTGTTGCTAATGCTAATGCTGTTTCTGCGTGTTTCCGACTTGTCAGAACAAAATGAGCAGCTGGATGAAGTTCAGCTTCCACAGGCTTCCTCTCCTCAACCTGGACTCACTAAAGCTCCGGCTAGTTGAGAAAAAAATGGACCCGAATGCCGAAGCAGAATGATTATTATCAGAATGAGCCGCGCCGCGCTCAGAGATGACATCATCCAGGTCAGAGGTCAGCAGGTCAACCTACAGACCCCGGATGTTGATAACAGCTAACCCTGGACTCAGAGGGGAATAGCACTAGCCTATCATAACTAAATATTGGTGAAATGAAGGAGTTTCTCTGCAGATAATGTGTCATTTAGAGGCTGCATTCTCAGCTGGAGCTAATTTCATCAGAACGACTTGTAATGACACCAAAGTTATATGGGTGAGGAAATTATCGTATTTTATGCTAGAAATAAGGTCCAGATTGTAAAAAACTGTAATTATCCTTTAAAGGGGGGGAGTTAAATCACAGAGATGAGACAAGACGCTGCGTAGCATCCTTCCTGGTACCTCTCATCGTACACGGCTCGGTTCATCTGGGCTTGGAGCTGGTAGGAGCCTCTGCTGACGGACCGGCGGTGACCACGAGCACCTTGGGCGCGGGGGTCCTCCTCGAAGTCCTGACCAATAGGAGAGGAGAGGAGAGGAGAGGAGAGGAGAGGAGAGGAGAGGAGAGGAGAGGAGAGGAGGGGCAGAACCTCATAGTAGTGAGTACAAGAAATACTAAAGGTTGAAACCATAAATTATAATAAAATAAATAACCATCAATAAATATAGAAAACTACCATGCAAATTTAAGTTGACGACACCGCCCACGTAGACGGGCAGCGCCAGCCATTTCAACCAAGCTGCTCAGCTTTATATTCATGGGCAAATGTTGTTTGGCTACACAACTGACTGATGGAAACTAAACTCTAGCCATCCATCTGCCTCGCATATGCTCTATTCTACAGCTCTGGAAAAAACACAAGAGACCACTTTCACAAATGTTTCTTAAAAGCATCTCTACATGTATGACAGTCATTCTTTTCTTTTCTTTTTAAAATACCAACACAAACACAACTCATTCTACTTAATGAGACACTGATGAGGTCATTACCTGAACCACATCTTATTTTATATGTAGGAAGATTATAAAAAACACTGCTGGGATTAAACTATTCTTGCTGTGTTGTTTAGGAATAAATATGAACATGTTTTCTTTGCATAATTTATTATTATTATTCAAGGTCTGAAAAGACTTGATATTTTTTGTTATTTAGACTAGTTTAGTCATTTTCAGCCAATAAAAGCTCAAAATTACAATATTTTTATTTCAATTTTGGGAGAAATGTTGTCAGTAGTTGATAGAATAAAACAATTTTTTTTCAATTTAAAGCAGAAGTAAGCGGAATATTTGTGTTAATATAAGTCTTAAATAGTTATATCTTCTGACGGCAATCACTTAGATAGTGATAGTGAGTGTTTGGTCTGAAACACGGGTCTGTCAGTCACTCTGCTCTGCTGTGAGCCGAGGAGAAAACTTTCCTTGTATCCTACAACCTTTATCCAATGAGGAGAGAGAACGGCATAAAGGGGCGGTCCTCTCTGTGTGTGCAGCCAAGGGATGCGCGTGAATGTGGTGACGTAGGGACGAGGGCGGGGACTGCTAACTCCATCTGCTGACAGGAAGTTAGACAAAACCACCGGATCGCTTACTTCTGCTTTAATGTTACCTATAAATAGTAAAACCAGAGAAACTTTTTCAAAATCATTTTGGGAGTGGTCTCTTAATTTTTTCCAGAGCTACACACACCCCAAGTCCTTCTCTCTCTTTCACCGCTACTCCCCCCTCCTCCCCCTCCCCCTGCCTCTGTCCTATCTGTTTCTTTGGGTCTGACCTCCATGCGGTCCAGTGTGGTGCGGGAGCTGCGCACACTGCTGGCCCTGAAGCTGCTCTGCTCGGACAGCGGCCCGTAGCGCAGGGCCAGCAGCTGACTGCGCAGCTTCAGGTACTGCCTGCGCAGCCCTGGCTCAAAGCCACACTTGGCGTTCTCTCTGAGCAGCTGGCTGCGTCGGCGGATGTACTGAGTTCGGAACTGTGGGAACGTAGGCGTGCGGTAAGCATTGTACCTGGGGAGAGGGGCGAGAAGTGACACGCACACACACACACAATAACTCACTAGTGATCCATAAGCAATTACACGTCTGAATAACTTCTTCAGTGTGTGTGAGAACTAATAACGGCTGCAGCCTGACTCAGTCTTACCTTGCGTCCACTGCCAAAACCTGCTGCCAAACTGCTGCCATTCCACAAGCGCTCTGGGTAAAGATGGAGCCACTGCCAGGGCAGATCCCTGTGGAAACACACAACAACAACAACAGCAACACACAGCTCATGTTATTGTTATTGACTACTTACTACAACTAGTGTTGTAGTCAAGTCCACCGAACCCGAGACCGAGTCAAGACCGAGACCAAACCAATGCAAGATCATTTTCAATCAAGACCTTGTCTCTATTCAGTGCCAATTCTCATGTGGCTTGATATTTACATTGTTCTTCAGCTAAAAAAAAGAAAAGATAATTTTTTAAAGCCCCAGTATGTAACTTATTTGGCTTTTTATTAGCAAAAATCAAATATGTCTTTCATAAATAAGTATTTCACTGAAGTCGAATCACACCCGCATACAAATGAAAGCTTTCTCGTACCTTAGAATGAGTTGTTACAAGTCGGGGAGAAAGTTTTCCAGGTAGCGCCTGTTAAAACTGTCACCACTGTGTAGTGTGAGGAAGGACGGAGGCACTGGTGTTGCATTCAGGTGCAGTCAGGCAGGCGGCCGTCGGCAAACCAACCGATGTCATTTTACACGACATCACCATGACAACATATTGTCACGCCTGTATTGTTTTGCCTCGTGCTGGCGGACCACTTGTTTACATAGACGCTTATTTATCCTGTTACATGCAGCGTCTGTTGTCTGTCTGACGTCTGCCCGATTTCACGTGAATGCAACATCAAGAATACGTTCCGATATGTAACCACACCGCTAGATGGGGGGAATTCCTACATATTATACCTTTAAAGTATTTTTTTTTGGACAGGACAGTCGGAATAGACACGCAGCAAAGGGCATAGGGGCCCTTTGCCTCTGTATATGTATATACAACTCGTTGTGCACAGCTATACGACACTCCAAAAGAAAATTTAATCATGCAAAATCTATACCATATATTGAAACAAAGTTTAGATTTAACCAGTGTTGGGAACGTTACTTTTAAAAAGTAATTAGTTATAGTTACTAATTACTTCTCCCAAAAAGTAACTGAGTTAGTAACTCCACTACTTCACTATAATAGTAACTAGTTACCAGGGAAAGTAACTATTGCGTTACTTTTTCTTTCTTTTTTTTAAGTTTAAATATGTCGAAGAATTTTGATTTTTTTTCTCTCATTTTTAACTTGTATTTTATTGTTTTCATATATTTCACTGATCGCAATTATGGAATGCGAGTGTGTGTTTTATTGAAAGCGAGGCTGGTGTGCCTATGAAAATAGGTTACAGTGGGTTTTTTAAGTGCTGTGGCTACAAGCAAATCTCATATTGTCTCTGTACAAAGACAACAAAGACCTTTTTAAATGTGAAAACAGCGGAGACCTATTCAAGATTTGCGTTTAATAACAGGCGAAACATCGAAATTAATTTATTCATGGCCACATTAAGTGAAATTATTAACTTTACCGATTATCCATCTGATTATCTGTCCTGCTGCGAGCGCACAACAGGGTATCTGTGGATCCTTAAAAAGTCTTAAATTCATGTAGGCCTATCTAAAATTAAGGCCTTAAAAAGTATTAAATTTATTAGAAAATTCTAAGATGGTCTTAAATATATAATACACAGCATCATAAAATATGTATGCACTTAAACTTTTATATGAAATAACAGGGTAAGCGCGCGGGGTCTTAAAAAGTCTAAAATGTGAAAATCTAAATTTTAGGTCTTAAAATGTCTTGAATTTGTTGAATTATTGTGTTCAAGTCTTAAATAATTTTAGACAGGTCTTACATTTTCTTATGCCCACCATGGGCGAGCATTTCACTCGCATTTGCCCCTAAAAAAAACAAACATGTGTGAACCGGAAAAATCACAAAAAGAAAGAGCACACGATTGGTCAAAAACTACAAATCCCACAATTATCTGGCCTCAACAATAACAGTAGTTAGTGTAAGTAAGGGAGAGTGGAGCTGTCGGTGAAAAGAGGAAACAACGCCACGTCTGGTCCTGTTCTATGTTGTTCGTTCACACCGTCACCGTTTATTCGTTACGTCCGCGGTGTAAAAGGCCGTGACGCAAAGACGCGATTAGGCGCGAGACGCAATTAGGCGCGAGACGCGGTATACGCGACTTTTTTTTTTTTGCGACGCTACACCCGATTCTTTTATGGCGACGGGACCTTCGCGTCTTCGTCCTTTTCATCGTGTTTGGCGGGAAGACCCGCAAGGGGCTTCCCGCCAAACACGAGGAACGCTTTTTTTTCGCTCGAGTTTATACGCGCGACCAAACGCGAGATACGCGAGAAATGCGATTTATCGCTCGTTTTGACTTTGTGTAAATTCGCGTCTTCACGAGCCCGCCCATTTTCACTACAACAACAACATTTCTGCTCTCACCAACCATGGTTGAGGTCACAACGCTGCCGTAGCTGCTCTGGAAGAGTTCCAGCTGATGAGCTACAGAGACTTTAGAGTCTAAAGGAGCAGTGCGTCGCTGTGTCGGACTGTTTGGATTTAATGAAGAAGCTGCACAGAGTCAGGTGAGCAGAAGCTCAGGACAAACACTTCGCTCCGGGACATAATGTAGCTACACCTCACATGTTCTTGTCTTTTACCTCAGGGAGATTAAAGTAGTGTCTGTTTCCACTTTCCCTCCGATCTCGGCAGCTTCCCTCTGCTAGTCTGTGTGTGTGAGGCTAAACTGCGTGCGTGTGTGGTTTGTGTACAAACTGAACACTGCCTCTGATTGGCTTAGCATGAAACCTTACTCTGCCTCAACCAATCATCATCACTTATGCGGTTGTCTCGTCCCTCCCTCCTCCCCCCTCCCCTCACCAAAGGAGAGGAGGAAAAAACAACAACAGTTTAGCAGCTTCTGTGTCTGAGATGAGATGAGCCAAGTCGGAGGACAACGGCTTCAAAGTAGTTTGTAACGCGCCTCATTTAATTGTCGGTAACGGTAACGGCGTTGTAACGGTGGAAATAGTAATTAGTTAGATTACTCGTTACTGAAAAAGATAACGCCGTTAGTAACGCCGTTATTCCCATCACTGGATTTAACAGAATAACACAGCACAGCAGCACACTTAAATTGACACTAGTGCAGCCAAGTTTTTCCAGATAGATAGTTACACGAAAGCATGCTCTTTTGTAGAACTATTTTAATTATTAAAGTTATTGAATTACATTACACAATGTAAAGTGAGCAAACGACAGAGAGAAACATTTGTGTTTAATAATAATAAAATGATGTCACTGCAGCTGTGGTCTTGAGAAAAAAGACCAAGACCGTGTACAACATGAGACTGCAGCTGAGCTACTGTAACATGGATATATTACACTATTCTTTAGTGTTTTATTTATATTATTCATTGATTTGATAGGTTGTGAGGGATGAGATGAGGCCAGGGCAAAGTGCCATTCAGATCATCAACTGTGCATTGTACTTCTAATGTACTGACATATAAACTTGAAACTTGAAACACTCATAAAAAGTGAAATATCACCCATCCTCCTCCTCACAACGTTAAATGAAGTGATGGGGCAGACTGTCATACATTCAGGCAGCTCAGATGAAAAAACACCTCGTTGTCATTTACACGAGTGTGTCATAAGGATAAAAGCGAAATAAAACTGAGATTTGGGGAAAGAATAAAAGGTCTGGGGTTGGTTTATTCACGCACATCATCATTACTGTATTTCTTTGACAGCCAACCTCGATACCACAGCCAAGCTATAACGTTAGCCGCTACATCACAAGCGATGTCCGCGCTTAAAAACAACAGATTAAAGGTTTATTCTTCGATGCACACAGACTAAGTCAATCAGATATGAGTTTATCACATGAGATAAAACATGCACAGTGACAATACAGCAGAGAAACAGAGAGATATCTGGGTGGAAAGGGCTCACCTTCCTTAGCTTTTCTCCATCGCTGCTTTTTTTTCCTCTTCTTCTTCCGGTCAGGTCACGTGACGCCGTGGAACACATGACGTCACAGTCACACTACTGATGTGGAGCCACATGAACTAAACTCACATGGTTTAGCATCTATCTGTTTATTTATTCATTTGTTTCTGCTTCATTCCTTTTCATTTAATCATTCATCTATTTATTTTTTGTTTAGCTATGTATTTCAATATTAGCTTTTACATTGTTTACAGGTTTATCTAGTTCATCATTTCTCTTTTTTCATTTGATTGAAACTGTAGGCTATAATGTGTTGCTGTGTTTGATATGAATAAAGGGGGAAAAAAACCTATAGCCTATATATATATATATATATATATATATATATATATATATATATATATATATATATATATATATATATATATATATATATATATATATATATATATACACACACAAAAAACTCAACTCACATGATGACTCACTGCGTTTTAATTTACACTCAGGCTTCTGTTTAATCCAGTAAATCGCATTATTTTATTCAACAGACCACCAGCACAAAAAAGAAAAAGTTTATTTCCAACGTCATTGCTTCATGGGTTTTTAATCACTTCTCAAAACCCACTTTTACAGACTTGCTTTTATGTGATGTCATCCTCTTCTTTCTATCACCTATAGTTTTAGTCAGATGACCAGATGATCATATGCTCTTAGTTTTACTTTATACCTTCTTCTGTTTCAACCCTTTTATCTCATCTATTCTTTTATCATCTCATGTTATCTCCCTTTATCATATCCCCCTTTTTTTATTTATTTTATCTAATTAACTGCATCCCGCATTTTAATTTGAGTCCTCCTGGTTTCAATTTGTTGTTACTATTGTGTTGCTGTATTGCCTGGGCGGTCTTTCTCTTATAGTTTGATGGCCCTTGTCACTTGTCAAGCACTTTGTAAACTTGTGTTTTTAAAGGTGCTATATCAATAAAGTTATTATTATTATGTGATTAAAAAAACAATATGATAAATTATAGATTATTCTCTTTATATTTACCCTCCCACATACATGCAAACCATGATTACCTCTGACATTCATATTGTGATCTCTTAAGGGACCACAGGGTCCTTAAGGGACATAAAGCAATACTTCACTATAGTCCACACAATGAAAACTGCACAGCATGCAGATTAGAGCATCGCATAATGATCCTGCATCACATAATGATCCTGGCTATAATCTCCTTTTATAGTGCTGACTGACTGCCCTGAAGACTAACTGTCACATGTATAGCAACAAAATCTTCCCATTAGGAATAAAAATCCTTCATCCAATGAGGGTGAAAAAAGAAGAAGAAAAAAAGAAACGTTATCCATGAACCAGTTGACATGAAAAAAAGAAAGGGAGTGAATTACACCATTACACCTCGCCTGTAACATGATGGAAGTGCTTTCTTGTCATGGACAATAGGTGAACACACAGTTCCAGTGGGTTCACAATGGCAGTATTACAAGGTCAGCTCTGAGGTTTCGCCTGGCTCAGCAAAGACCTGCAGGGCTGCGGGGCGTGCTGCTCAGCTGACGGGGCTCTTTGCTTGTTCGCCGTGCTCTTTCTCGAAGGGGCCCCAGTGACGGACCCATTCACAAGCACGGGCCATAAATGACCGAGTCGAACACGAGATTAAGCACAGCATTCTCAGAAACTAGCACAGCCTCTGGACTACAGCCAAAATGCCAGGAACGAAAGGTGAGTAGTGTTAAAACAGAATGTAATTTCTAACAAAATTTGGGAGAAAAAACCAAAAACATGTTCAATGCAGTGTTTAAAGTGAGTAAAATGTTTAACTTACACATGAACATGTCCACTATTTTCAGGTAATAAGTCGGACAAGAAGTCAACTACCAAGGTAGGAAAGTCATTACTGGTCTAAAATGCTCTTTTTCTTTTTTCAAAATCTCAATCTGTAAATGTTTCACTTATATATATATATATTTACTTTATTTTTCCAGCAACCTCAGAGTCCTAAAGAGCAGCCGAAGAAAGGTGATCAGAAAGGAGATGATAACAAGAAGCAAGGAGGTAAGCATTTATATGAACGGGGACACGATCCCTGACTTTTTTTTCCATGTTGTTTTACCCATACAGCATCAGATTTTGTGCTCGAACGCTAAAAGTGTGACCCATGCTGCAGGACACAGGTCCCTCAGTGGGGTATTTTTGGGGAGGGGGCATTGGGGCAGGTTGTGTTTTTGCTGTTGATTGCTGCTGTGTCCCCAGTGAAGGTATCTGTCTGTGTCTCGTCCCCTCGCAGGACAGCCGAAGGGAGAGAAGCAATAACTTCCAGGCGTTTGTGAAGATGGCTTTGGAGACGCTGCTGGGGTCCTGCCGTCGTAAACACGGGGGTCCTCGGGGCAGACAGGGCTGAGGGGGGGGGGTTTCCTCTCCCCCTCCCCTTCTTTCCTCCCCTTCTTTTCCTCCTGAGCCTGCAGACTGGGGCTGTTGTGTAGCCCCTCCACTACAACATCTGCTCACCTCTCACAGAGGCAGAAAGTGAACCCGACGATCTCCATCCATCACCATCTGTTGTTCGACCTCTGTTCCTCCTCTCCTCTCCTCTCTTCCATCCCATTCCTCCCTTCCTCTATCCCTTCACTGTTCGCTCAGAAACAGACTCCTGGTTAAACCGGACCATTGCTTTGAGCAAAAACAACAGTTTGTTACCCTCTTTCTTTCCCCAACACTCCCTCCTCCTCCTCTTCTCCTTCATACCACCACGATTGGCTGTCTAACAGTCCAACCATCCTTCTTGTAAATAATGATGAATCGAATAAACAGCTATTTCTTACAGCAAACCCACATGATCTGTCTCTGCCTTCTGTGTTAATGCTTCTCGGGTCAACAGTGACCCCGTTTTCAGGTTTTAAATGCATAAAAGTACCACATAAATTTGTTTATAGCATCAAGGCTTTTTGACTTTGTCAGGAACCTCTATTTAAACAAAAAAAAAATGTTCACAAAATTCTAAAATGCTCCAAAAAATTATGACATTTGTGTCGTTAGGGTCAATTTTGACCCAGTTATAACGATAAGAACAATAATGAGAGTTAAAACTGAAATCATAAGTGCAAAACCAACCTTTTCATGGATAAGGAAGCCGAACAATGTAACCAAGAGATGAGAAACAAATGGGATGATAAATCATTGTTTTAGTGTGTTTTACAGCTGATTTAAGACTCGGGTCAAAACCGACCCGAACACCATAGATGGTAGCAGAAAGCTGACAATGGGAAGGTTCAATTGAAGACAAGGGAGCCACACCAAAAATATTTAAACTAATATTTTCATGGATAATGAAGCCTGACAATGCAACCAAGAGAAGAAAAACAAATTGGATGAAAAAAAAATTGTTCTTAGTGTATTTTACAGCTGATTTAAAACACCATAGATGGTAGCAGAAAGCTGACACAAGACGAAGGTTAAAGCAGAAGTAAGTGATATATTTGTGTTAATATAAGTCTTAAATAGTTATATCTTCCGACAGCAATCACTTACATAGAGTGTTTGGACCGAAACACGGGTCTGTCAGTCCCTCTGCTCTGCTCTGAGCCGAGGAGAAAACTTTCCTTGTATCCTACAGTTTTTATCCAATGAGGAGAGAGAACGGCATGCAGGGCTGTGTGTGCAGCCAAGGGACGCCGTGAATGTGGTGACATAGGGATGATTATTTGTACTGTTTTATTGTTTGTGCTCCATACCACTTGCGTGGTCGTGAGAAATAAATAAAGAAAAGTAAAGTAAAGGACTGTTATGGTGCGTTCAAGGCAACTCGTAACTCCTGTTTTTCCGACCTGTGAAGTTGTACCAGTTTGATCTGGTACGAGTTCACGGGTCGGAAGTTACGAGTGGCCGTTATAGTGACTTTCACCGGTAAAACAGGTCGGAAAAACACGAGTGGGTTGCCTGGAACGCTACAAAGTCGTAAGTTGTGACTTGAAGCTGTAATTTACGATTTCAAAAGCCTACCTGGAACGCAGCATTAGCGAAAACGACCGGACCACTTACTTCTGCTTTAAGCCTCTTATCATCACATCTTGGAATCAAACAAAGACAACAATCCGGTTTCATGTAAAATTTTATAAAAATATCACAGGTGTATCAGTGCCTTCACATTTACAGGGGGAGAAAAAAAAAGCTTAAAAGTAAAATATCAGACTAGTAAAAAAAATACTCATTAGATTGAGCGGAGTTGGGTCTGCGGAGACTGAGCACTTGCTGTCGGGCATGAACGAACATTCAGGCTCTATACTCTAAAAAAACAACAAAAAACAAAATAAAACACCACATCTGAGTCAAGAAGCGAATCCTTTTGACGCTCTACAGGTTTAACAAAGATAGTTCAGACTGAATGCGATCACGATCTGATACAGACGCTCGTGTTCTTTCACCAGGCAATCACCATCGATCACATAAACGCGTCGTTAAAAGCAGAAGAGTAATAAAGAAAAATCTGAACTTGAGGATAAATATTTAATATAGTGTTCTGTGTGATCTCATCTCGACTCTGTAATATGAAATAGGAATAGTTAAGTTCAAAGTTTTTGCTCTACAGTGACACATGTGTAATACCCTGATTCTAAACCTTTGTTTTTTTTGTTTTTACCCTAATACTAAAGAGTGAAAGAGTTTTTTTATTTCCCCCAAATGTTCACAAATAACTAATAAGACCTTCTCTAAGCAAAGCAAAAGTTCGATTCGAAGGGAAATCATCCAAATAAATGAAATACAAACACTATTATGAAACTGCACCACAAAAGTATCATTTCTAAACTGATTCATTTTCTTCATCTAAAACTCACAAACGGGGGAAAATCATTGTCAGCGACGATTAAAAATTGCTGCCTAATAACCATAACCTGTGCTCTTTTCAGTCAAAAGTAAACTCTCTTGTCTTACACATGCTCTATTATCTCTCTCTATATATATACTATATATATATTTTTTTTTTATTGCCAACATATCCCATGAAAAGACCAAAACACTGTTGTCTCAGTAACCAGAGCTCGATATAGCTTATTTCTTCCTCCATTGTTGTCTAAAACATATTAATGAGTGCACAGTGGCGCGCTGGGTGACACGTTCCTTCATTACAGCGAACATGGGCGGTGTAGTTTATTTTGAGTCAATTACTCATTCTCTGTTCTGTCGTCATAAATAGTCACCACATAGCGCCAAACGTGTGTGTATTGATCTGCTATTGAAAATAGTTCCCAGTAAATAAATGCTCTATTTATTTACGCCTGCCTGGAAAAAAAAACTCAAACATCTTACCAAGAATATTTGTCTTATTTCTAGTAAAAATGTAATTTCTAGTCAAAACAAATCTAATTATACTAAAAAATAAGACGCTTTTTCTAGCATATTTTCACTTGAAATAAGTAGAAAAATCTGATAGTGGAGCAAGTTTTTCTTCCTTATTACAAGCACAAAAAACCTGCTTTCACTGGCAGATTATTCTACTTATTTCAATTGAAAATTTGTTTGAAACAAGTGAAAATTATCTAAGAACAAGTTAATTTTTAGGTGATGAGTCTTATTTTAAGTGGAAAGAGATTAGTTTTGACTAAAATTGAGACATTTTGACAAGAAATAAGACAAATATTCTTGAAAAGATTTTGAGGTTTTACAGTTTTGCCTTCTTTCTTTTGTTTTTAATACAGTGAATAGGCTTGGGGCTGAGTATTGAGACACGCACTAGCCTACTGCAATGTTGATTTTAGTCTTTTTCATTGCTGACTATAAGAATGTCGCCAGTTTTTATCCCCGCCGAGTCGCCGACCTAAAAATACGATTGTAAAAAAAACCCTTGAGGTGAAGAGAGAGGGGGAGAGGAAAAAAACAAAACACATCTGGAGGACATCTGCCGTCTGCAGTCGATGGTGAAACCTAGATAATGGGCTCTATCATGTGTCCACGGAAAAAAGGAGCAGCCGATCTCTCCACCACGCTGATAGGTATTGATTGTGACTCACAGTGAGACATCGGTAACTGCTGTCACAACATGAGGGCTCGACGACTGCAGCTCAGATATAAAGGATGCGATACGGAGATGGAGGAGGGAAAGGGAGGGAAAGGGAGGGAAAGGAGGGAGGGGTGGAGGAGTGGAGGAGTTATCATTTCATGGATATCAAAACTAGTCCCCAGCAGGTTTGGAATAATAGATCACCGAGCCGACACGCAGCGCAACCTGAACACTGCATGTTGTTGGCCTGTTGTGTGTTGTAGTTGTTGTAGTTGTGAATCTGTTCTCTTCGGTCTGATGCAGAATAAAGTCACAGTGCAGAAGTGGAGAACCGGCCTTACATCTGTCGTCGTTATTGCTTCCTTCTTCTTCTTCTTCTTCATCTTCTTCTTTGCTCTGCCTCCCGTCATTAGAGGATGAGCCGGTACAGTATCCAGCACCCGAACGCGACCCAGTGGCTCGTCCAGCTCAGCTCCGACCACTTCTGAATGGTGTGATGGGTGACATCGTCCTGTACAGTAGGGGGGGCAGCAGGATGGTGCAAAAAATATTATTTATTACCTTCATAAAAGCATCATTCATTATTTATTAGTTCTTATTTTATGAAAAAATTTAAAGATTAGGTTACAGTAGACGTCTCTCTTTTGGCTTAAAGGGATAGTTCAACATTTTGGCAAATTGGCCCATTGCCATAATCCCTATAGTCATAGCAGTAGGTTTGTTAACTTTATTTGTCAGTGCAACCTATTTTTAGAACGGCAGAGCAGAGCAGCAGGCTGCTCAGAGCTACGCTACGGAGGCTCATGGGATTTCTTGGTTTCCCTCATCAAACTCATCAAATACACAATCCCAAAACTCCAAAACGCTTTCGTGGACAAGTTGTCTGCGTGATCACCACGCTATGAGATAATAATGGAACATTACAAAACGGAGCCGTTTTCGAGGTAAATACAGGGTAAATACAGAGACTGCTTGCTGAAAAACTGTCCCTGAACGCAACGCGCATCAGTGGTTTTGCATGAATTTACCTCTAAAACAACACCATCTCGTAACGTTCCGTTATTATCTCATAGCGTGGTGAATGTGCAGGTCACAACTTGTCCACGACAGGGTTTTTGAGTTGTTGGATTGTGAATTTGATGAGTTTGATGAGGGAAACCAAGAAATCCCATTAGCCTCCGTAGCGTAGCTCTGAGCAGCTCGCGGCTCTGCTCCGCCGTTCTAAAAATAGCTTGCACCGACAATTAAAGGTAATGAACCCACTGCTATGGGATTATGGCAATGGGCCAATTTGCCAAAATGTTGACCTATCCCTTTAAGTTATATTTCTGTATAGTCTTTCACATGTTAAAGGATAATTACAGTTTTTTTTACAATCTGGACCTTATTTCTAGCATAAAACACGATCATTTACTCACCCAGATAACTTTGGTGTCTTTACAAGTCGTTCCGATGAAATTAGCTCCAGCCGAGAGCCGCGTATATCCGTATAATGGAGTCTACAGGGCAGCAGAATGCAGCCTCTAAATAACACATTATCTGCAGAGAAACTCCTTCATTTCACCAATATTTAGTTCTGATAGGCTAGTGCTATTCCCCTCTGAGTCCGGGGTTAGCTGTTATCAACATCCGGGGTCTGTAGGTTGACCTACTGACCTCTGACCTGGATGATGTCATCTCTGACCGCGGTGCAGCGCGGCTTGTTGCTACCGCTAATGCTACGGTTCGTTTCTGTGTGTTTCCGACTTGTCAGAACAAAATGAGCAGCTGGACGAAGTTCAGCTTCCACAGGCTTCCTCTCCTCAACCTGGACTCACTAAAGCTCCGGCTAGTTGAGATAAAAATGGACCCGAATGCCGAAGCAGAATGATTATTATCAGAATGAGCCGCGCGGCGCTCAGAGATGACATCATCCAGGTCAGAGGTCAGTAGGTCAACCTACAGACCCCGGATGTTGATAACAGCTAACCCCGGACTCAGAGGGGAATAGCACTAGCCTATCAGAACTAAATATTGGTGAAATGAAGGAGTTTCTCTGCAGATAATGTGTTATTTAGAGGCTGCATTCCGCTCTCTCGGCTGGAGCTAATTTCATCAGAACAACTTGTAATGACACCAAAGTTATCTGGGTGAGTAAATGATTGTATTTTATGCTAGAAATAAGGTCCAGATTGTAAAAAAAAAACGGTAATTATCCTTTAAGTTATATTTCTGTTCTGCTTCAATAACACAACACTAGACTCTTTATTTCTGCGCATATATACACGCACAGTATATGCATTGTAATAATAATCTCAATTGCATTCACTTGCGTCTTTGTTTTGTATATTTATTATACTCTGTAGTTCTTTTATATGTTTCCGACCGTTGTTTTCACTGCTGCAATGTGAGCTTCCTCTCTGGGGATCAATACAGTTTTATCTCATCTCACCTCATCCTCCTCCATATAGTCCACACTGGAGTTGAACACAGAGCCCAGGTACGTCAGGTGGAGTATTGCCAAGGCGCTAAACGCAATGTTAATGATGTATACCCATAACACCTGCAGAGGGAGAGACAAAAGCATCACGTATTGGAAAAACAAGGAATTCAGTTAGTTATTGTTTTGCAGCCTGCACAGGGCCCGAAAATCTCCTGATGATTTCTTGCACGAGTCTTAATGAAACAAGAGCTTGACTGTTAAGCAATAAATGGTAAATAATACCCTTAAGTCCAAAGTTTGACTTTTATTGTTGTACATTCTGTAATGCAATTTTGTAATCTTTAATCGCTAATGTTACCGAGAAATACTTCAAACCCCATTATTTTCAGAGGCTTTAACGGATCAATGCCTAAACAGTGATGAGAACAATAGGATCTATGT
Source organism: Trachurus trachurus (assembly GCF_905171665.1). Taxonomy (NCBI): domain Eukaryota; kingdom Metazoa; phylum Chordata; class Actinopteri; order Carangiformes; family Carangidae; genus Trachurus; species Trachurus trachurus. Next base: position 29,961,173 of record NC_139901.1, on the reverse strand, counting down.
TGTCCAGTCCGTAGAGGCCGCTTCTCCTTCACATAAATCATTGTTTCCCCTCCCTGCAGCTCCCGATGTGCGGAACCAATACAACATAAGGGATTTTTTGCCGGGCATCTCGCCAGTAAACTCCTTAACTATATCAATTGATTCACGGGAGCTGCTGTATTTCAATAGCAGCAGCAGATGTATTTAATTCTGGCATCGAAAAACCTGAAGTCCTGTGACTGCTCTCGTGGCTGAATGGTTAAGGCACATTTGTTTTAAGTAATCTTCATATCTCCTGTTTTCCACTGTTGACCATCAAATAAAGGCAATAATGCAAAAATAAAAGGACACACACTGATTTATAGTTATTAACTGTATATCTTTGATGGTTTCATTTGGGGTTCAGGTTTGGCTTTCCATTAGACATTATGAGGGGGCATAATTTTCATTTCCATCAAGTGGAGGGTAAAAATAGAAAGCCCATTTTTTTCCTGAATGTTAACTAGGCCAGAAGATCTACTAGGTAGCCCCCCTTTGAGCACCTCCTGCTCTGACACCAAGTGCCAGCAATGCCAGTGGAGTGACCATTGGCACAAATAGAATAGTTGGAAGAAAACCAGGATATATAGAAAAAAACACCACAGTCCTGTGGTCACAACTGAGATTTCTATTTGTGCTTTGTGGTTGAACATGTGTTAAAACAAAACAAAACAAATACATCTAAATATGAGGCTAAACCCAGTTGGCAGTTGATTAGCTTAGCATAAAGTCTGGAGGCAAAAGGGGAAACAGCTAGTTTGGCTAAAGCCAAAGGTAGTAAAATCCAAATGCCACTGCAGCCTGCCAAGAAATAGTCCGGTGCATAACCATGTCATATAACAATGTCACATAACATTTGGATGAATTAAACAAACAATATATTTATAGTGACTGGTGCTGGACGCCATTTTTCTTTCTTTTTTAATTTCTAACAAAACCAGATTATTTCCTTCTCTTAGTTTTTATACCATGCTAAGATAAGATAAGCTAATCACCATGGCTTTGTATTTGGTATTCAGACCTGAGAGTGGTATTGATCTTCACATTAAAGCCTCTGCAAAGAAATGACTAAGCGCATATACAAATAAATGTCAAACTCTATTCATTCATGCAAACCTGAAGAGCCAATCGCTAATGATAAACGGCTGGTAATAAAAGAGCTTCTTTAGTTAGAGAAGGAAGAGAAAGGCGCATTTTTTTTACCTTTTTGTTCTTGTGAGTGCAGTTTGGCGGACATTTCCTTGACAGCACACAGGCATTGAAAATGGCTGCGAGCCTCTTCCGCAACACTACAACAACAACAACACAAACACAAAACCAAGACCAAGACCAAAGCATTAAAATGAAGCTCTTCTCCAACAACCCTGGGAGATAAATTACAAGTATACTGCGGCGAACACAAACAGCGTGCAATTAACCGTTACTGCAAAGCCAAGCACTTTCTCTAAATGGAAAGGTCCTAATGTGACAAAGAGACAACATTAGGTCGACTCTTACCGTGCTCGATGTACGTGATGAAGCCCAGAGATATCAGCACTGCGCCCAGATGAAAACTCAGACCCTACCAAACACACAAACACACACACACACATGCACAGGAGTTGGAATCTAAAATACAATCCACTTGTTGACACATAGCGTAATTGCTTTGGTAATGGTACTCACGTGCAGAAGGGCGCTGGCTGTGTATGTCACCATGATGGCAGAGAATGTCCCAAATTTGAGAGCGCTCTTAAAAACATCTGTGGGGGGATGGATGGATGGGGGGGGGGGAGCATCAGCTTGCATGAGTGTCTCTTTAAATGAGCCATTATCATTCCATTCATAATGAGAACCAAGAACAACAACAGCTGCTGCTGCTGCCGCCGCTGCCGCCGTGCGTTAAAACTCACAGGTGTGCAGAAAGCGAGACATGGGCAGATTCCATGACGTTACCACCTCCACCATCGACCGGGGGAACTCGATATTCAGCGGCTTGGACACAGTCATGTCCCTATGGAGCAAAAAGAAAAAGAAAAAAGGGTGGTAAAAGACAAGAGAGACACTACAGGTGAATAGGGTAAAAAACATTTAACTAACAGATATCACCATGAAACTTCCCAAGTTTATCACTCACATTAAGACAAATATTTTTTGTATTACAAGTTTTGTCAAATTGTATGTTTAAATATGTAAATGAGGCAATATTTGATGAAATATGAGCTATTTTGCATACATTTCCAGAACCGAAATCTGAACAATTATGGATAAAGCCACTTTCAAAATTCTTGTTTTATTTTGTTGACATATGAGAGTCAGAAGTTTTTACAGAGGGGATTTTGGATATCTCTTTTTATCACTTTGTAAATGAGAAAATACTGTCACCAGCCCTAAAAAAACAATCAAATTTCACCCTGTTTTTAGGAATAAAATGTTGTATAAATCAGGCTGCGAATGATATATCAACAATCCCCCCTGTAAAAACCTTCAGAATATAGACAGGAATAAAACTGGAAGGTTCGGTGTCTGTAAGTGCTGCTGAAGTGGAGATTTCAGGCTCAGAGTCTGAGGAAAAACTCATTTTGAGAAAACAGCCTTTAAAGACTTGTACTGTAAAATTCCATAGATTGTTAATGTAAATCAAACTTTTACGATTGGTTGCGGATACAAAGGAAATGACAATTTTTGGAGCCTACATCGTTGTTCAGGAGAGAGAGAGCTTTACAATGACACCTGACACTGTATGTCACAGTAGCTGTTAACTTTTGGCGAATTTAGGAGAAATCTACCCACAATAGAAGACAAAATTAAGTAAAATAACCACCTTAATGTGGATTTTCTACCATTTCTTTTGACTTTTCTGAGAGAATACATGTTAAGGAAGAAAAATAGCCCCCAAAAAAGTTGATCAGTGCATGAAAAAACAGTGTTTTTGCCTGTATAGTGTCTCGCCTCGTGTGGATAAAGAGAATCACATTACTGTATATGTTCATATTACACATTTTATGTTCTGACCATTTGAGGTTTTCTTTCTCCTCGGTGAAGCCCGCTCCAGCCAGAGTGGCGGTCGTCTCGCTGAAGTAACCGACAAAATAGTTGCTGAAGTGGAAAGACATTGTGTTCTCATACGCCAGCAACCACCTAATGTAAAAGGCCATTAAAGAAGAAAAGAAAAGAAGAAAAGAAAGAAAAAAAGGGCAAGATATTAAATTGCATTGCATTTCATGTAAATTCAAACTTAATGATTTAATTATTCAATAAAATAAAAATGACATACTTTGGCAGCGTGCCTCTGAGACGCAGTAGAATAAAGAGAGGGGTTGTAACAGTTAATGTTAGCGACAGTTATACAATCTTTTATCGACTTGCCATGAGATGATCTATACTGCACGTAACGTCTCACCACGGTTGTCACGATGGTGAGACAGGTGTTGGGGGAATGAGCAGGGGGAGAGACAGGTGTCCGGGCGGGAACACATGTTTCTGCACATAGAGAGGTGGGGGGAGGTGGATACATGCAGGAAAGGTAAAAAAAAAAAAAAAAAAAAAAGGTGAAGCACAAATGGTGAGCAGATGATAAGCATGCTGTGAAAGAAGAGCAAAATACAAGGAGGAGAGCATGTTTACAACGTTTGGAGTCACTGAGGTGGACGATTGATTGATTACCTGATCTTCCTCCTCTTTTTGCTGCGAACAAAGACAGATCCATAAGTGATTAGAAAACAAAGAAATCCAGACGTAAACAGAGATTTTGACTTCATGCTCCGCTCACCTTCGTAGCATCTTGTCTCCGTAGACAGGGATGAAATAAGGGAAGAGGTATGGAGCCACGCAGTTGGAAACAACAAGGCACACCTGGCTCTTCACCCAGCTCGCGGAGACTTTGAAAAACCACGAAAGGTTCTGAGGAAAAGGGAGAGAAAAAAGAGCCAAAGATTTAAAAGGATAGTTCAACATTTTGGCAAATTGGCCCATTGCCATATAGTCATAGCAGTAGGTTTGTTACCTTTAATTGTCGGTGCAAGCTGTTTTTAGAACGGCGGAGCAGAGCCATGAGCTGCTCAGAGCTACGCTACGGAGGCTCATGGGGTTTCTTGGTTTCCCTCATCAAACTCATCAAATACACAATCCAACAACTCCAAAACGCTCTGGTGGACAAGTTGTGACCTGCACATTCACCACGCTATGAGATAATAACATAACGTTACCAGACAGAGTTGTTTTAGAGGGAAATTCATGCAAAACCGCTGATGCACGTTCCTGTCGGGGGCAGTTTTTCATCATCAGTCTCTGCATTTGCCTGGAAAACAACTCTGTCTCATAGTGTGGTGAATGTGCAGGTCACAACTTGTCCACCAGAGCATTGTGGAGTTGTTGGATTGTGTATTTGATGAGTTTGATGAGAAAAAAAAACAGGAAATCTCATGAGCCTCCGTAGCGTAGCTCGGAGCAGCTCGCGGCTCTGCTCCGCCGTTCTAAAAATAGCTTGCACCGACAATTAAAGGTAATGAATCTACTCCTAAAACTATAGGGATTATAGCAATGGGCCAATTTGCCAAAATGTTGAACTATCCCTTTAAATCTTTGGCTCTTTTTTCTCTCCCTTTTCCTCAGAACTTTCGTGGTTTTTCAAAGTCTCCGCGAGCTGGGTGAAGAGCCAGGTGTGCCTTGTGTTTCCAACTGCGTGGCTCCATACCTCTTCCCTTATTTCATCCCTGTCTACGGAGACAAGATGCTACGAAGGTGAGCGGAGCATGAAGTCAAAATCTCTGTTTACGTCTGGATTTCTTTGTTTTCTAATCACTTATGGATCTGTCTTTGTTCGCAGCAAAAAGAGGAGGAAGATCAGGTAATCAATCAATCGTCCACCTCAGTGACTCCAAACGTTGTAAACATGCTCTCCTCCTTGTATTTTGCTCTTCTTTCACAGCATGCTTATCATCTGCTCACCATTTGTGCTTCACCTTTTTTTTTTTTTTTTTTTTTTACCTTTCCTGCATGTATCCACCTCCCCCCACCTCTCTATGTGCAGAAACATGTGTTCCCGCCCGGACACCTGTCTCTCCCCCTGCTCATTCCCCAACACCTGTCTCACCATCGTGACAACCGTGGTGAGACGTTACGTGCAGTATAGATCATCATGGCAAGTCGATAAAAGATTGTATAACTGTCGCTAACATTAACTGTTACAACCCCTCTCTTTATTCTACTGCGTCTCAGAGGCACGCTGCCAAAGTATGTCATTTTTATTTTATTGAATAATTAAATCATTAAGTTTGAATTTACATGAAATGCAATGCAATTTAATATCTTGCCCTTTTTTTCTTTCTTTTCTTCTTTTCTTTTCTTCTTTAATGGCCTTTTACATTAGGTGGTTGCTGGCGTATGAGAACACAATGTCTTTCCACTTCAGCAACTATTTTGTCGGTTACTTCAGCGAGACGACCGCCACTCTGGCTGGAGCGGGCTTCACCGAGGAGAAAGAAAACCTCAAATGGTCAGAACATAAAATGTGTAATATGAACATATACAGTAATGTGATTCTCTTTATCCACACGAGGCGAGACACTATACAGGCAAAAACACTGTTTTTTCATGCACTGATCACTTTTTTGGGGGCTATTTTTCTTCCTTAACATGTATTCTCTCAGAAAAGTCAAAAGAAATGGTAGAAAATCCACATTAAGTGGTTATTTTACTTAATTTTGTCTTCTATTGTGGGTAGATTTCTCCTAAATTCGCCAAAAGTTAACAGCTACTGTGACATACAGTGTCAGGTGTCATTGTAAAGCTCTCTCTCTCCTGAACAACGATGTAGGCTCCAAAAATTGTCATTTCCTTTGTATCCGCAACCAATCGTAAAAGTTTGATTTACATTAACAATCTATGGAATTTTACAGTACAAGTCTTTAAAGGCTGTTTTCTCAAAATGAGTTTTCCTCAGACTCTGAGCTAGAAATCTCCACTTCAGCAGCACTTAGAGACACCAAACCTTCCAGTTTATCCTGTCTATATTCTGAAGGTTTTTACAGAGGGTTGTTTATATATTCATTCACAGCCTGATTTATACAACATTTTATTCCTAAAAACAGGGTGAAATTTGATTTTTTTTAGGGCTAGTGACAGTATTTTCTCATTTACAAAGTGATGAAAAGAGATATCCAAAATCCTCCTCTGTGAAAAACTTCTGACTCTAATATGTCAACAAAATAAAACAAGAATTTTGAAAGTGGCTTTATCCATAATTGTTCAGATTTCGGTTCTGGAAATGTATGCAAAATAGCTCATATTTCATCAAATATTACCTCATTTACATATTTAAACATACAATTTGACAAAACTTGTAATACAAAAAATATTTGTCTTAATGTAGTGATAAACTTGGGAAGTTTCATGGTGATATCTGTTATTTAAAATGTTTACCCTATTCACCTCTAGTGTCTCTCTTGTCTTTTACCGCCCTTTTTTTTTTTTTTTGCTCCATAGGGACATGACTGTGTCCAAGCCGCTGAATATCGAGTTCCCCCGGTCGATGGTGGAGGTGGTAACGTCATGGAATCTGCCCATGTCTCGCTTTCTGCACACTTGTGAGTTTTAACGCACGGCACGGCGGCAGCAGCAGCAGCTGTTGTTGTTCTTGGTTCTCATTATGAATGGAATGATAATGGCTCATTTAAAGAGACACTCATGCAAGCTGATGCCCCCCCCCCCCCTCATCCATCCCCCCACAGATGTTTTTAAGAGCGCTCTCAAATTTGGGACATTCTCTGCCATCATGGTGACATACACAGCCAGCGCCCTTCTGCACGTGAGTACCATTACCAAAGCAATTACGCTATGTGTCAACAAGTGGATTGTATTTTAAATTCCAACTCCTGTGCATGTGTGTGTGTGTGGTTTGTGTGTTTGGTAGGGTCTGAGTTTTCATCTGGGTGCAGTGCTGATATCTCTGGGCTTCATCACGTACATCGAGCACGGTAGAGTCGACCTAATGTTGTCTCTTTGTCACATTAGGACCTTTCCATTTAGAGAAAGTGCTTGGCTTTGCAGTAACGGTTAATTGCACGCTGTTTGTGTTCGCCGCAGTATACTTGTAATTTATCTCCCAGGGTTGTTGGAGAAGAGCTTCATTTTAATGCTTTGGTCTTGGTTTTGGTTTGTGTTTGTGTTGTTGTTGTTGTAGTGTTGCGGAAGAGGCTCGCAGCCATTTTCAATGCCTGTGTGCTGTCAAGGAAATGTCCACCAAACTGCACTCACAAGAACAAAAAGGTAAAAAAAATGCGCCTTTCTCTTCCTTCTCTAACTAAAGCAGGTCTTTTATTACCAGCCGTTTATCATTAGCGATTGGCTCTTCAGGTTTGCATGAATGAATAGAGTTTGACATTTATTTGTATATGCGCTTAGTCATTTCTTTGCAGAGGCTTTAATGTGAAGATCAATACCACTCTCAGGTCTGAATACCAAATACGAAGCCATGGTGATTAGCTTATCTTATCTTAGCATGGTATAAAAACAAAGAAGGAAATAATCTGGTTTTGTTAGAAATTAAAAAAAGAAAAGAAAAATGGCGTCCAGCACCTGTCACTATAAATATATTGTTTGTTTAATTCATCCAAATGTTATGTGACATTGTTATATGACATGGTTATGCACCGGACTATTTCTTGGCAGGCTGCAGTGGCATTTGGATTTTACTACCTTTGGCTTTAGCCAAAGTAGCTGTTTCCCCTTTTGCCTCCAGACTTTATGCTAAGCTAATCAACTGCCAACTGGGTTTAGCCTCATATTTAGATTTATTTGTTTTGTTTTGTTTTAACACATGTTCAACCACAAAGCACAAATAGAAATCTCAGTTGTGACCACAGGACTATGGTGTTTTTTTTCTATATATCCTGGTTTTCTCCAACTATTTTATTTGTGCCAATGGTCACTCCACTGGCATTGCTGGCACTTGGTGTCAGAGCAGGAGGTGCTCAAAGGGGGGCTACCTAGTAGATCTTCTGGCCTAGTTAACATTCAGGAAAAAAATGGGCTTTCTATTTTTACCCTCCACTTGATGGAAATGGAAATTATGCCCCCTCATAATGTCTAATGGAAAGCCAAACCTGAACCCCAAATGAAACCATCAAAGATATACGGTTAATAACTATAAATCAGTGTGTGACCTTTTATTTTTGCATTATTGCCTTTATTTGATGGTCAAGTGGAAAACAGGAGATATGAAGATGACTTAAACAAATGTGCCTTAACCATTCAGCCACGAGAGCAGTCACAGGACTTCAGGTTTTTCGATGCCAGAATTAAATACATCTGCTGCTGCTATTGAAATACAGCAGGTCCCGTGAATCAATTGATATAGTTAAGGACTTTACTGGCAGATGCCCAGCAAAAAATCCCTTATGTTGTATTGGTTCCGCACATCGGGAGCTGCAGGGAGGGGAAACAATGATTTATGTGAAGGAGAAGCGGCCTCTACGGACTGGACAACATAGATCCTATTGTTCTCATCACTGTTTAGGCATTGATCCGTTAAAGCCTCTGAAAATGGGGTTTGAAGTATTTCTCGGTAACATTAGCGATTAAAGATTACAAAATTGCATTACAGAATGTACAACAATAAAAGTCAAACTTTGGACTTAAGGGTATTATTTACCATTTATTGCTTAACAGTCAAGCTCTTGTTTCATTAAGACTCGTGCAAGAAATCATCAGGAGATTTTCGGGCCCTGCAGACTGCAAAACAATAACTAACTGAATTCTTGTTTTTCCAATACGTGATGCTTTTGTCTCTCCCTCTGCAGGTGTTATGGGTATACATCATTAACATAGCGTTTAGCGCCTTGGCAATACTCCACCTGACGTACCTGGGCTCTGTGTTCAACTCCAGTGTGGACTATATGGAGGAGGATGAGGTGAGATGAGATAAAACTGTATTGATCCCCAGAGAGGAAGCTCACATTGCAGCAGTGAAAACAACAGTCGGAAAACATATAAAAGAACTACAGAGTATAATAAATATAACAAAACAAAGACGCAAGTAAATGCAATTGAGATTATTATTACAATGTATACTGTGCGTATATATGCGCAGAAATAAAGAGTCTAGTGTTGTGTTATTGAAGCAGAACAGAAATATAACTTAAAGGATAATTACCGGGTTTTTTTTTACAATCTGGACCTTATTTCTAGCATAAAATACAATCATTTACTCACCCAGATAACTTTGGTGTCATTACAAGTTGTTCTGATGAAATTAGCTCCAGCCGAGAGAGCGGAATGCAGCCTCTAAATAACACATTATCTGCAGAGAAACTCCTTCATTTCACCAATATTTAGTCATGATAGCTAGTGCTATTCCCCTCTGAGTCCGGGGTTAGCTGTTATCAACATCCGGGGTCTGTAGGTTGACCTACTGACCTCTGACTGGATGATGTCATCTCTGAGCGCCGCGCCGGCTCATTCTGATAATAATCATTCCTTCGGCATTCGGGTCCATTTTTATCTCAACTAGCCGGAGCTTTAGTGAGTCCAGGTTGAGGAGAGGAAGCCTGTGGAAGCTGAACTTCGTCCAGCTGCTCATTTTGTTCTGACAAGTCGGAAACACACAGAAACGAACCGTAGCATTAGCGGTAGCAACAAGCCGCGCTGCACCGCGGTCAGAGATGACATCATCCAGGTCAGAGGTCAGTAGGTCAACCTACAGACCCCGGATGTTGATAACAGCTAACCCCGGACTCAGAGGGGAATAGCACTAGCCTATCAGAACTAAATATTGGTGAAATGAAGGAGTTTCTCTGCAGATAATGTGTTATTTAGAGGCTGCATTCTGCTGCCCTGTAGACTCCATTATACGGATATACGCGGCTCTCGGCTGGAGCTAATTTCATCGGAACGACTTGTAAAGACACCAAAGTTATCTGGGTGAGTAAATGATCGTGTTTTATGCTAGAAATAAGGTCCAGATTGTAAAAAAAACTGTAATTATCCTTTAACATGTGAAAGACTATACAGAAATATAACTTAAAGGGATAGGTCAACATTTTGGCAAATTGGCCCATTGCCATAATCCCATAGCAGTGGGTTCATTACCTTTAATTGTCGGTGCAAGCTATTTTTAGAACGGCGGAGCAGAGCCGCGAGCTGCTCAGAGCTACGCTACGGAGGCTAATGGGATTTCTTGGTTTCCCTCATCAAACTCATCAAATTCACAATCCAACAACTCAAAAACCCTGTCGTGGACAAGTTGTGACCTGCACATTCACCACGCTATGAGATAATAACGGAACGTTACGAGATGGTGTTGTTTTAGAGGTAAATTCATGCAAAACCACTGATGCGCGTTGCGTTCAGGGACAGTTTTTCAGCAAGCAGTCTCTGTATTTACCCTGTATTTACCTCGAAAACGGCTCCGTTTTGTAATGTTCCATTATTATCTCATAGCGTGGTGATCACGCAGACAACTTGTCCACGAAAGCGTTTTGGAGTTTTGGGATTGTGTATTTGATGAGTTTGATGAGGGAAACCAAGAAATCCCATGAGCCTCCGTAGCGTAGCTCTGAGCAGCCTGCTGCTCTGCTCTGCCGTTCTAAAAATAGGTTGCACTGACAAATAAAGTTAACAAACCTACTGCTATGACTATAGGGATTATGGCAATGGGCCAATTTGCCAAAATGTTGAACTATCCCTTTAAGCCAAAAGAGAGACGTCTACTGTAACCTAATCTTTAAATTTTTTCATAAAATAAGAACTAATAAATAATGAATGATGCTTTTATGAAGGTAATAAATAATATTTTTTGCACCATCCTGCTGCCCCCCCTACTGTACAGGACGATGTCACCCATCACACCATTCAGAAGTGGTCGGAGCTGAGCTGGACGAGCCACTGGGTCGCGTTCGGGTGCTGGATACTGTACCGGCTCATCCTCTAATGACGGGAGGCAGAGCAAAGAAGAAGATGAAGAAGAAGAAGAAGAAGGAAGCAATAACGACGACAGATGTAAGGCCGGTTCTCCACTTCTGCACTGTGACTTTATTCTGCATCAGACCGAAGAGAACAGATTCACAACTACAACAACTACAACACACAACAGGCCAACAACATGCAGTGTTCAGGTTGCGCTGCGTGTCGGCTCGGTGATCTATTATTCCAAACCTGCTGGGGACTAGTTTTGATATCCATGAAATGATAACTCCTCCACTCCTCCACCCCTCCCTCCTTTCCCTCCCTTTCCCTCCCTTTCCCTCCTCCATCTCCGTATCGCATCCTTTATATCTGAGCTGCAGTCGTCGAGCCCTCATGTTGTGACAGCAGTTACCGATGTCTCACTGTGAGTCACAATCAATACCTATCAGCGTGGTGGAGAGATCGGCTGCTCCTTTTTTCCGTGGACACATGATAGAGCCCATTATCTAGGTTTCACCATCGACTGCAGACGGCAGATGTCCTCCAGATGTGTTTTGTTTTTTTCCTCTCCCCCTCTCTCTTCACCTCAAGGGTTTTTTTTACAATCGTATTTTTAGGTCGGCGACTCGGCGGGGATAAAAACTGGCGACATTCTTATAGTCAGCAATGAAAAAGACTAAAATCAACATTGCAGTAGGCTAGTGCGTGTCTCAATACTCAGCCCCAAGCCTATTCACTGTATTAAAAACAAAAGAAAGAAGGCAAAACTGTAAAACCTCAAAATCTTTTCAAGAATATTTGTCTTATTTCTTGTCAAAATGTCTCAATTTTAGTCAAAACTAATCTCTTTCCACTTAAAATAAGACTCATCACCTAAAAATTAACTTGTTCTTAGATAATTTTCACTTGTTTCAAACAAATTTTCAATTGAAATAAGTAGAATAATCTGCAGTGAAAGCAGGTTTTTTGTGCTTGTAATAAGGAAGAAAAACTTGCTCCACTATCAGATTTTTCTACTTATTTCAAGTGAAAATATGCTAGAAAAAGCGTCTTATTTTTTAGTATAATTAGATTTGTTTTGACTAGAAATTACATTTTTACTAGAAATAAGACAAATATTCTTGGTAAGATGTTTGAGTTTTTTTTTCCAGGCAGGCGTAAATAAATAGAGCATTTATTTACTGGGAACTATTTTCAATAGCAGATCAATACACACACGTTTGGCGCTATGTGGTGACTATTTATGACGACAGAACAGAGAATGAGTAATTGACTCAAAATAAACTACACCGCCCATGTTCGCTGTAATGAAGGAACGTGTCACCCAGCGCGCCACTGTGCACTCATTAATATGTTTTAGACAACAATGGAGGAAGAAATAAGCTATATCGAGCTCTGGTTACTGAGACAACAGTGTTTTGGTCTTTTCATGGGATATGTTGGCAATAAAAAAAAAATATATATTAGTATATATATAGAGAGAGATAATAGAGCATGTGTAAGACAAGAGAGTTTACTTTTGACTGAAAAGAGCACAGGTTATGGTTATTAGGCAGCAATTTTTAATCGTCGCTGACAATGATTTTCCCCCGTTTGTGAGTTTTAGATGAAGAAAATGAATCAGTTTAGAAATGATACTTTTGTGGTGCAGTTTCATAATAGTGTTTGTATTTCATTTATTTGGATGATTTCCCTTCGAATCGAACTTTTGCTTTGCTTAGAGAAGGTCTTATTAGTTATTTGTGAACATTTGGGGGAAATAAAAAAACTCTTTCACTCTTTAGTATTAGGGTAAAAACAAAAAAAACAAAGGTTTAGAATCAGGGTATTACACATGTGTCACTGTAGAGCAAAAACTTTGAACTTAACTATTCCTATTTCATATTACAGAGTCGAGATGAGATCACACAGAACACTATATTAAATATTTATCCTCAAGTTCAGATTTTTCTTTATTACTCTTCTGCTTTTAACGACGCGTTTATGTGATCGATGGTGATTGCCTGGTGAAAGAACACGAGCGTCTGTATCAGATCGTGATCGCATTCAGTCTGAACTATCTTTGTTAAACCTGTAGAGCGTCAAAAGGATTCGCTTCTTGACTCAGATGTGGTGTTTTATTTTGTTTTTTGTTGTTTTTTTAGAGTATAGAGCCTGAATGTTCGTTCATGCCCGACAGCAAGTGCTCAGTCTCCGCAGACCCAACTCCGCTCAATCTAATGAGTATTTTTTTTACTAGTCTGATATTTTACTTTTAAGCTTTTTTTTTCTCCCCTGTAAATGTGAAGGCACTGATACACCTGTGATATTTTTATAAAATTTTACATGAAACCGGATTGTTGTCTTTGTTTGATTCCAAGATGTGATGATAAGAGGCTTAAAGCAGAAGTAAGTGGTCCGGTCGTTTTCGCTAATGCTGCGTTCCAGGTAGGCTTTTGAAATCGTAAATTACAGCTTCAAGTCACAACTTACGACTTTGTAGCGTTCCAGGCAACCCACTCGTGTTTTTCCGACCTGTTTTACCGGTGAAAGTCACTATAACGGCCACTCGTAACTTCCGACCCGTGAACTCGTACCAGATCAAACTGGTACAACTTCACAGGTCGGAAAAACAGGAGTTACGAGTTGCCTTGAACGCACCATAACAGTCCTTTACTTTACTTTTCTTTATTTATTTCTCACGACCACGCAAGTGGTATGGAGCACAAACAATAAAACAGTACAAATAATCATCCCTATGTCACCACATTCACGGCGTCCCTTGGCTGCACACACAGCCCTGCATGCCGTTCTCTCTCCTCATTGGATAAAAACTGTAGGATACAAGGAAAGTTTTCTCCTCGGCTCAGAGCAGAGCAGAGGGACTGACAGACCCGTGTTTCGGTCCAAACACTCTATGTAAGTGATTGCTGTCGGAAGATATAACTATTTAAGACTTATATTAACACAAATATATCACTTACTTCTGCTTTAACCTTCGTCTTGTGTCAGCTTTCTGCTACCATCTATGGTGTTTTAAATCAGCTGTAAAATACACTAAGAACAATTTTTTTTTCATCCAATTTGTTTTTCTTCTCTTGGTTGCATTGTCAGGCTTCATTATCCATGAAAATATTAGTTTAAATATTTTGGTGTGGCTCCCTTGTCTTCAATTGAACCTTCCATTGTCAGCTTTCTGCTACCATCTATGGTGTTCGGGTCGGTTTTGACCCGAGTCTTAAATCAGCTGTAAAACACACTAAAACAATGATTTATCATCCCATTTGTTTCTCATCTCTTGGTTACATTGTTCGGCTTCCTTATCCATGAAAAGGTTGGTTTTGCACTTATGATTTCAGTTTTAACTCTCATTATTGTTCTTATCGTTATAACTGGGTCAAAATTGACCCTAACGACACAAATGTCATAATTTTTTGGAGCATTTTAGAATTTTGTGAACATTTTTTTTTTGTTTAAATAGAGGTTCCTGACAAAGTCAAAAAGCCTTGATGCTATAAACAAATTTATGTGGTACTTTTATGCATTTAAAACCTGAAAACGGGGTCACTGTTGACCGAGAAGCATTAACACAGAAGGCAGAGACAGATCATGTGGGTTTGCTGTAAGAAATAGCTGTTTATTCGATTCATCATTATTTACAAGAAGGATGGTTGGACTGTTAGACAGCCAATCGTGGTGGTATGAAGGAGAAGAGGAGGAGGAGGGAGTGTTGGGGAAAGAAAGAGGGTAACAAACTGTTGTTTTTGCTCAAAGCAATGGTCCGGTTTAACCAGGAGTCTGTTTCTGAGCGAACAGTGAAGGGATAGAGGAAGGGAGGAATGGGATGGAAGAGAGGAGAGGAGAGGAGGAACAGAGGTCGAACAACAGATGGTGATGGATGGAGATCGTCGGGTTCACTTTCTGCCTCTGTGAGAGGTGAGCAGATGTTGTAGTGGAGGGGCTACACAACAGCCCCAGTCTGCAGGCTCAGGAGGAAAAGAAGGGGAGGAAAGAAGGGGAGGGGGAGAGGAAACCCCCCCCCTCAGCCCTGTCTGCCCCGAGGACCCCCGTGTTTACGACGGCAGGACCCCAGCAGCGTCTCCAAAGCCATCTTCACAAACGCCTGGAAGTTATTGCTTCTCTCCCTTCGGCTGTCCTGCGAGGGGACGAGACACAGACAGATACCTTCACTGGGGACACAGCAGCAATCAACAGCAAAAACACAACCTGCCCCAATGCCCCCTCCCCAAAAATACCCCACTGAGGGACCTGTGTCCTGCAGCATGGGTCACACTTTTAGCGTTCGAGCACAAAATCTGATGCTGTATGGGTAAAACAACATGGAAAAAAAAGTCAGGGATCGTGTCCCCGTTCATATAAATGCTTACCTCCTTGCTTCTTGTTATCATCTCCTTTCTGATCACCTTTCTTCGGCTGCTCTTTAGGACTCTGAGGTTGCTGGAAAAATAAAGTAAATATATATATATAAGTGAAACATTTACAGATTGAGATTTTGAAAAAAGAAAAAAGAGCATTTTAGACCAGTAATGACTTTCCTACCTTGGTAGTTGACTTCTTGTCCGACTTATTACCTGAAAATAGTGGACATGTTCATGTGTAAGTTAAACATTTTACTCACTTTAAACACTGCATTGAACATGTTTTTGGTTTTTTCTCCCAAATTTTGTTAGAAATTACATTTGTTTTAACACTACTCACCTTTCGTTCCTGGCATTTTGGCTGTAGTCCAGAGGCTGTGCTAGTTTCTGAGAATGCTGTGCTTAATCTCGTGTTCGACTCGGTTTATGGCCCGTGCTTGTGAATGGGTCCGTCACTGGGGCCCCTTCGAGAAAGAGCACGGCGAACAAGCAAAGAGCCCCGTCAGCTGAGCAGCACGCCCCGCAGCCCTGCAGGTCTTTGCTGAGCCAGGCGAAACCTCAGAGCTGACCTTGTAATACTGCCATTGTGAACCCACTGGAACTGTGTGTTCACCTATTGTCCATGACAAGAAAGCACTTCCATCATGTTACAGGCGAGGTGTAATGGTGTAATTCACTCCCTTTCTTTTTTTCATGTCAACTGGTTCATGGATAACGTTTCTTTTTTTCTTTTTTTTTTCACCCTCATTGGATGAAGGATTTTTATTCCTAATGGGAAGATTTTGTTGCTATACATGTGACAGTTAGTCTTCAGGGCAGTCAGTCAGCACTATAAAAGGAGATTATAGCCAGGATCATTATGTGATGCAGGATCATTATGCGATGCTCTAATCTGCATGCTGTGCAGTTTTCATTGTGTGGACTATAGTGAAGTATTGCTTTATGTCCCTTAAGGACCCTGTGGTCCCTTAAGAGATCACAATATGAATGTCAGAGGTAATCATGGTTTGCATGTATGTGGGAGGGTAAATATAAAGAGAATAATCTATAATTTATCATATTGTTTTTTTAATCACATAATAATAATAACTTTATTGATATAGCACCTTTAAAAACACAAGTTTACAAAGTGCTTGACAAGTGACAAGGGCCATCAAACTATAAGAGAAAGACCGCCCAGGCAATACAGCAACACAATAGTAACAACAAATTGAAACCAGGAGGACTCAAATTAAAATGCGGGATGCAGTTAATTAGATAAAATAAATAAAAAAAGGGGGATATGATAAAGGGAGATAACATGAGATGATAAAAGAATAGATGAGATAAAAGGGTTGAAACAGAAGAAGGTATAAAGTAAAACTAAGAGCATATGATCATCTGGTCATCTGACTAAAACTATAGGTGATAGAAAGAAGAGGATGACATCACATAAAAGCAAGTCTGTAAAAGTGGGTTTTGAGAAGTGATTAAAAACCCATGAAGCAATGACGTTGGAAATAAACTTTTTCTTTTTTGTGCTGGTGGTCTGTTGAATAAAATAATGCGATTTACTGGATTAAACAGAAGCCTGAGTGTAAATTAAAACGCAGTGAGTCATCATGTGAGTTGAGTTTTTTGTGTATATATATATATATATATATACACACACAAAAAACTCAACTCACATGATGACTCACTGCGTTTTAATTTACACTCAGGCTTCTGTTTAATCCAGTAAATCGCATTATTTTATTCAACAGACCACCAGCACAAAAAAGAAAAAGTTTATTTCCAACGTCATTGCTTCATGGGTTTTTAATCACTTCTCAAAACCCACTTTTACAGACTTGCTTTTATGTGATGTCATCCTCTTCTTTCTATCACCTATAGTTTTAGTCAGATGACCAGATGATCATATGCTCTTAGTTTTACTTTATACCTTCTTCTGTTTCAACCCTTTTATCTCATCTATTCTTTTATCATCTCATGTTATCTCCCTTTATCATATCCCCCTTTTTTTATTTATTTTATCTAATTAACTGCATCCCGCATTTTAATTTGAGTCCTCCTGGTTTCAATTTGTTGTTACTATTGTGTTGCTGTATTGCCTGGGCGGTCTTTCTCTTATAGTTTGATGGCCCTTGTCACTTGTCAAGCACTTTGTAAACTTGTGTTTTTAAAGGTGCTATATCAATAAAGTTATTATTATTATGTGATTAAAAAAACAATATGATAAATTATAGATTATTCTCTTTATATTTACCCTCCCACATACATGCAAACCATGATTACCTCTGACATTCATATTGTGATCTCTTAAGGGACCACAGGGTCCTTAAGGGACATAAAGCAATACTTCACTATAGTCCACACAATGAAAACTGCACAGCATGCAGATTAGAGCATCGCATAATGATCCTGCATCACATAATGATCCTGGCTATAATCTCCTTTTATAGTGCTGACTGACTGCCCTGAAGACTAACTGTCACATGTATAGCAACAAAATCTTCCCATTAGGAATAAAATCCTTCATCCAATGAGGGTGAAAAAAAGAAGAAGAAAAAAAGAAACGTTATCCATGAACCAGTTGACATGAAAAAAAGAAAGGGAGTGAATTACACCATTACACCTCGCCTGTAACATGATGGAAGTGCTTTCTTGTCATGGACAATAGGTGAACACACAGTTCCAGTGGGTTCACAATGGCAGTATTACAAGGTCAGCTCTGAGGTTTCGCCTGGCTCAGCAAAGACCTGCAGGGCTGCGGGGCGTGCTGCTCAGCTGACGGGGCTCTTTGCTTGTTCGCCGTGCTCTTTCTCGAAGGGGCCCCAGTGACGGACCCATTCACAAGCACGGGCCATAAATGACCGAGTCGAACACGAGATTAAGCACAGCATTCTCAGAAACTAGCACAGCCTCTGGACTACAGCCAAAATGCCAGGAACGAAAGGTGAGTAGTGTTAAAACAGAATGTAATTTCTAACAAAATTTGGGAGAAAAAACCAAAAACATGTTCAATGCAGTGTTTAAAGTGAGTAAAATGTTTAACTTACACATGAACATGTCCACTATTTTCAGGTAATAAGTCGGACAAGAAGTCAACTACCAAGGTAGGAAAGTCATTACTGGTCTAAAATGCTCTTTTTCTTTTTTCAAAATCTCAATCTGTAAATGTTTCACTTATATATATATATATTTACTTTATTTTTCCAGCAACCTCAGAGTCCTAAAGAGCAGCCGAAGAAAGGTGATCAGAAAGGAGATGATAACAAGAAGCAAGGAGGTAAGCATTTATATGAACGGGGACACGATCCCTGACTTTTTTTTCCATGTTGTTTTACCCATACAGCATCAGATTTTGTGCTCGAACGCTAAAAGTGTGACCCATGCTGCAGGACACAGGTCCCTCAGTGGGGTATTTTTGGGGAGGGGGCATTGGGGCAGGTTGTGTTTTTGCTGTTGATTGCTGCTGTGTCCCCAGTGAAGGTATCTGTCTGTGTCTCGTCCCCTCGCAGGACAGCCGAAGGGAGAGAAGCAATAACTTCCAGGCGTTTGTGAAGATGGCTTTGGAGACGCTGCTGGGGTCCTGCCGTCGTAAACACGGGGGTCCTCGGGGCAGACAGGGCTGAGGGGGGGGGTTTCCTCTCCCCCTCCCCTTCTTTCCTCCCCTTCTTTTCCTCCTGAGCCTGCAGACTGGGGCTGTTGTGTAGCCCCTCCACTACAACATCTGCTCACCTCTCACAGAGGCAGAAAGTGAACCCGACGATCTCCATCCATCACCATCTGTTGTTCGACCTCTGTTCCTCCTCTCCTCTCCTCTCTTCCATCCCATTCCTCCCTTCCTCTATCCCTTCACTGTTCGCTCAGAAACAGACTCCTGGTTAAACCGGACCATTGCTTTGAGCAAAAACAACAGTTTGTTACCCTCTTTCTTTCCCCAACACTCCCTCCTCCTCCTCTTCTCCTTCATACCACCACGATTGGCTGTCTAACAGTCCAACCATCCTTCTTGTAAATAATGATGAATCGAATAAACAGCTATTTCTTACAGCAAACCCACATGATCTGTCTCTGCCTTCTGTGTTAATGCTTCTCGGGTCAACAGTGACCCCGTTTTCAGGTTTTAAATGCATAAAAGTACCACATAAATTTGTTTATAGCATCAAGGCTTTTTGACTTTGTCAGGAACCTCTATTTAAACAAAAAAAAAATGTTCACAAAATTCTAAAATGCTCCAAAAAATTATGACATTTGTGTCGTTAGGGTCAATTTTGACCCAGTTATAACGATAAGAACAATAATGAGAGTTAAAACTGAAATCATAAGTGCAAAACCAACCTTTTCATGGATAAGGAAGCCGAACAATGTAACCAAGAGATGAGAAACAAATGGGATGATAAATCATTGTTTTAGTGTGTTTTACAGCTGATTTAAGACTCGGGTCAAAACCGACCCGAACACCATAGATGGTAGCAGAAAGCTGACAATGGGAAGGTTCAATTGAAGACAAGGGAGCCACACCAAAAATATTTAAACTAATATTTTCATGGATAATGAAGCCTGACAATGCAACCAAGAGAAGAAAAACAAATTGGATGAAAAAAAAATTGTTCTTAGTGTATTTTACAGCTGATTTAAAACACCATAGATGGTAGCAGAAAGCTGACACAAGACGAAGGTTAAAGCAGAAGTAAGTGATATATTTGTGTTAATATAAGTCTTAAATAGTTATATCTTCCGACAGCAATCACTTACATAGAGTGTTTGGACCGAAACACGGGTCTGTCAGTCCCTCTGCTCTGCTCTGAGCCGAGGAGAAAACTTTCCTTGTATCCTACAGTTTTTATCCAATGAGGAGAGAGAACGGCATGCAGGGCTGTGTGTGCAGCCAAGGGACGCCGTGAATGTGGTGACATAGGGATGATTATTTGTACTGTTTTATTGTTTGTGCTCCATACCACTTGCGTGGTCGTGAGAAATAAATAAAGAAAAGTAAAGTAAAGGACTGTTATGGTGCGTTCAAGGCAACTCGTAACTCCTGTTTTTCCGACCTGTGAAGTTGTACCAGTTTGATCTGGTACGAGTTCACGGGTCGGAAGTTACGAGTGGCCGTTATAGTGACTTTCACCGGTAAAACAGGTCGGAAAAACACGAGTGGGTTGCCTGGAACGCTACAAAGTCGTAAGTTGTGACTTGAAGCTGTAATTTACGATTTCAAAAGCCTACCTGGAACGCAGCATTAGCGAAAACGACCGGACCACTTACTTCTGCTTTAAGCCTCTTATCATCACATCTTGGAATCAAACAAAGACAACAATCCGGTTTCATGTAAAATTTTATAAAAATATCACAGGTGTATCAGTGCCTTCACATTTACAGGGGGAGAAAAAAAAAGCTTAAAAGTAAAATATCAGACTAGTAAAAAAAATACTCATTAGATTGAGCGGAGTTGGGTCTGCGGAGACTGAGCACTTGCTGTCGGGCATGAACGAACATTCAGGCTCTATACTCTAAAAAAACAACAAAAAACAAAATAAAACACCACATCTGAGTCAAGAAGCGAATCCTTTTGACGCTCTACAGGTTTAACAAAGATAGTTCAGACTGAATGCGATCACGATCTGATACAGACGCTCGTGTTCTTTCACCAGGCAATCACCATCGATCACATAAACGCGTCGTTAAAAGCAGAAGAGTAATAAAGAAAAATCTGAACTTGAGGATAAATATTTAATATAGTGTTCTGTGTGATCTCATCTCGACTCTGTAATATGAAATAGGAATAGTTAAGTTCAAAGTTTTTGCTCTACAGTGACACATGTGTAATACCCTGATTCTAAACCTTTGTTTTTTTTGTTTTTACCCTAATACTAAAGAGTGAAAGAGTTTTTTTATTTCCCCCAAATGTTCACAAATAACTAATAAGACCTTCTCTAAGCAAAGCAAAAGTTCGATTCGAAGGGAAATCATCCAAATAAATGAAATACAAACACTATTATGAAACTGCACCACAAAAGTATCATTTCTAAACTGATTCATTTTCTTCATCTAAAACTCACAAACGGGGGAAAATCATTGTCAGCGACGATTAAAAATTGCTGCCTAATAACCATAACCTGTGCTCTTTTCAGTCAAAAGTAAACTCTCTTGTCTTACACATGCTCTATTATCTCTCTCTATATATATACTATATATATATTTTTTTTTTATTGCCAACATATCCCATGAAAAGACCAAAACACTGTTGTCTCAGTAACCAGAGCTCGATATAGCTTATTTCTTCCTCCATTGTTGTCTAAAACATATTAATGAGTGCACAGTGGCGCGCTGGGTGACACGTTCCTTCATTACAGCGAACATGGGCGGTGTAGTTTATTTTGAGTCAATTACTCATTCTCTGTTCTGTCGTCATAAATAGTCACCACATAGCGCCAAACGTGTGTGTATTGATCTGCTATTGAAAATAGTTCCCAGTAAATAAATGCTCTATTTATTTACGCCTGCCTGGAAAAAAAAACTCAAACATCTTACCAAGAATATTTGTCTTATTTCTAGTAAAAATGTAATTTCTAGTCAAAACAAATCTAATTATACTAAAAAATAAGACGCTTTTTCTAGCATATTTTCACTTGAAATAAGTAGAAAAATCTGATAGTGGAGCAAGTTTTTCTTCCTTATTACAAGCACAAAAAACCTGCTTTCACTGGCAGATTATTCTACTTATTTCAATTGAAAATTTGTTTGAAACAAGTGAAAATTATCTAAGAACAAGTTAATTTTTAGGTGATGAGTCTTATTTTAAGTGGAAAGAGATTAGTTTTGACTAAAATTGAGACATTTTGACAAGAAATAAGACAAATATTCTTGAAAAGATTTTGAGGTTTTACAGTTTTGCCTTCTTTCTTTTGTTTTTAATACAGTGAATAGGCTTGGGGCTGAGTATTGAGACACGCACTAGCCTACTGCAATGTTGATTTTAGTCTTTTTCATTGCTGACTATAAGAATGTCGCCAGTTTTTATCCCCGCCGAGTCGCCGACCTAAAAATACGATTGTAAAAAAAACCCTTGAGGTGAAGAGAGAGGGGGAGAGGAAAAAAACAAAACACATCTGGAGGACATCTGCCGTCTGCAGTCGATGGTGAAACCTAGATAATGGGCTCTATCATGTGTCCACGGAAAAAAGGAGCAGCCGATCTCTCCACCACGCTGATAGGTATTGATTGTGACTCACAGTGAGACATCGGTAACTGCTGTCACAACATGAGGGCTCGACGACTGCAGCTCAGATATAAAGGATGCGATACGGAGATGGAGGAGGGAAAGGGAGGGAAAGGGAGGGAAAGGAGGGAGGGGTGGAGGAGTGGAGGAGTTATCATTTCATGGATATCAAAACTAGTCCCCAGCAGGTTTGGAATAATAGATCACCGAGCCGACACGCAGCGCAACCTGAACACTGCATGTTGTTGGCCTGTTGTGTGTTGTAGTTGTTGTAGTTGTGAATCTGTTCTCTTCGGTCTGATGCAGAATAAAGTCACAGTGCAGAAGTGGAGAACCGGCCTTACATCTGTCGTCGTTATTGCTTCCTTCTTCTTCTTCTTCTTCATCTTCTTCTTTGCTCTGCCTCCCGTCATTAGAGGATGAGCCGGTACAGTATCCAGCACCCGAACGCGACCCAGTGGCTCGTCCAGCTCAGCTCCGACCACTTCTGAATGGTGTGATGGGTGACATCGTCCTGTACAGTAGGGGGGGCAGCAGGATGGTGCAAAAAATATTATTTATTACCTTCATAAAAGCATCATTCATTATTTATTAGTTCTTATTTTATGAAAAAATTTAAAGATTAGGTTACAGTAGACGTCTCTCTTTTGGCTTAAAGGGATAGTTCAACATTTTGGCAAATTGGCCCATTGCCATAATCCCTATAGTCATAGCAGTAGGTTTGTTAACTTTATTTGTCAGTGCAACCTATTTTTAGAACGGCAGAGCAGAGCAGCAGGCTGCTCAGAGCTACGCTACGGAGGCTCATGGGATTTCTTGGTTTCCCTCATCAAACTCATCAAATACACAATCCCAAAACTCCAAAACGCTTTCGTGGACAAGTTGTCTGCGTGATCACCACGCTATGAGATAATAATGGAACATTACAAAACGGAGCCGTTTTCGAGGTAAATACAGGGTAAATACAGAGACTGCTTGCTGAAAAACTGTCCCTGAACGCAACGCGCATCAGTGGTTTTGCATGAATTTACCTCTAAAACAACACCATCTCGTAACGTTCCGTTATTATCTCATAGCGTGGTGAATGTGCAGGTCACAACTTGTCCACGACAGGGTTTTTGAGTTGTTGGATTGTGAATTTGATGAGTTTGATGAGGGAAACCAAGAAATCCCATTAGCCTCCGTAGCGTAGCTCTGAGCAGCTCGCGGCTCTGCTCCGCCGTTCTAAAAATAGCTTGCACCGACAATTAAAGGTAATGAACCCACTGCTATGGGATTATGGCAATGGGCCAATTTGCCAAAATGTTGACCTATCCCTTTAAGTTATATTTCTGTATAGTCTTTCACATGTTAAAGGATAATTACAGTTTTTTTTACATTCTGGACCTTATTTCTAGCATAAAATAAGATCATTTCCTCACCCAGATAACTTTGGTGTCATTACGAGTCGTTCCGATGAAATTAGCTCCAGCCGAGAGCTGCGTATATCCATATAATGGAGTCTACAGGGCACCAGAATGCAGCCTCTAAATAACACATTATCCGCCACAAAACTCCTTCATTTCACCAATATTTAGTTCTGATAGGCTAGTGCTATTCCCCTCTGAGTCCGGGGTTAGCTGTTATCAACATCCGGGGTCTCTAGGTTGACCTACTGACCTCTGACCTGGATGATGTCATCTCTGACCGCGGTGCAGCGCGGCTTGTTGCTACCGCTAATGCTACGGTTCGTTTCTGTGTGTTTCCGACTTGTCAGAACAAAATGAGCAGCTGGACGAAGTTCAGCTTCCACAGGCTTCCTCTCCTCAACCTGGACTCACTAAAGCTCCGGCTAGTTGAGATAAAAATGGACCCGAATGCCGAAGCAGAATGATTATTATCAGAATGAGCCGCGCGGCGCTCAGAGATGACATCATCCAGGTCAGAGGTCAGTAGGTCAACCTACAGACCCCGGATGTTGATAACAGCTAACCCCGGACTCAGAGGGGAATAGCACTAGCCTATCAGAACTAAATATTGGTGAAATGAAGGAGTTTCTCTGCAGATAATGTGTTATTTAGAGGCTGCATTCCGCTCTCTCGGCTGGAGCTAATTTCATCAGAACAACTTGTAATGACACCAAAGTTATCTGGGTGAGTAAATGATTGTATTTTATGCTAGAAATAAGGTCCAGATTGTAAAAAAAAAACGGTAATTATCCTTTAAGTTATATTTCTGTTCTGCTTCAATAACACAACACTAGACTCTTTATTTCTGCGCATATATACACGCACAGTATATGCATTGTAATAATAATCTCAATTGCATTCACTTGCGTCTTTGTTTTGTATATTTATTATACTCTGTAGTTCTTTTATATGTTTCCGACCGTTGTTTTCACTGCTGCAATGTGAGCTTCCTCTCTGGGGATCAATACAGTTTTATCTCATCTCACCTCATCCTCCTCCATATAGTCCACACTGGAGTTGAACACAGAGCCCAGGTACGTCAGGTGGAGTATTGCCAAGGCGCTAAACGCAATGTTAATGATGTATACCCATAACACCTGCAGAGGGAGAGACAAAAGCATCACGTATTGGAAAAACAAGGAATTCAGTTAGTTATTGTTTTGCAGCCTGCACAGGGCCCGAAAATCTCCTGATGATTTCTTGCACGAGTCTTAATGAAACAAGAGCTTGACTGTTAAGCAATAAATGGTAAATAATACCCTTAAGTCCAAAGTTTGACTTTTATTGTTGTACATTCTGTAATGCAATTTTGTAATCTTTAATCGCTAATGTTACCGAGAAATACTTCAAACCCCATTATTTTCAGAGGCTTTAACGGATCAATGCCTAAACAGTGATGAGAACAATAGGATCTATGTTGTCCAGTCCGTAGAGGCCGCTTCTCCTTCACATAAATCATTGTTTCCCCTCCCTGCAGCTCCCGATGTGCGGAACCAATACAACATAAGGGATTTTTTGCCGGGCATCTCGCCAGTAAACTCCTTAACTATATCAATTGATTCACGGGAGCTGCTGTATTTCAATAGCAGCAGCAGATGTATTTAATTCTGGCATCGAAAAACCTGAAGTCCTGTGACTGCTCTCGTGGCTGAATGGTTAAGGCACATTTGTTTTAAGTAATCTTCATATCTCCTGTTTTCCACTGTTGACCATCAAATAAAGGCAATAATGCAAAAATAAAAGGACACACACTGATTTATAGTTATTAACTGTATATCTTTGATGGTTTCATTTGGGGTTCAGGTTTGGCTTTCCATTAGACATTATGAGGGGGCATAATTTTCATTTCCATCAAGTGGAGGGTAAAAATAGAAAGCCCATTTTTTTCCTGAATGTTAACTAGGCCAGAAGATCTACTAGGTAGCCCCCCTTTGAGCACCTCCTGCTCTGACACCAAGTGCCAGCAATGCCAGTGGAGTGACCATTGGCACAAATAGAATAGTTGGAAGAAAACCAGGATATATAGAAAAAAACACCACAGTCCTGTGGTCACAACTGAGATTTCTATTTGTGCTTTGTGGTTGAACATGTGTTAAAACAAAACAAAACAAATACATCTAAATATGAGGCTAAACCCAGTTGGCAGTTGATTAGCTTAGCATAAAGTCTGGAGGCAAAAGGGGAAACAGCTAGTTTGGCTAAAGCCAAAGGTAGTAAAATCCAAATGCCACTGCAGCCTGCCAAGAAATAGTCCGGTGCATAACCATGTCATATAACAATGTCACATAACATTTGGATGAATTAAACAAACAATATATTTATAGTGACTGGTGCTGGACGCCATTTTTCTTTCTTTTTTAATTTCTAACAAAACCAGATTATTTCCTTCTCTTAGTTTTTATACCATGCTAAGATAAGATAAGCTAATCACCATGGCTTTGTATTTGGTATTCAGACCTGAGAGTGGTATTGATCTTCACATTAAAGCCTCTGCAAAGAAATGACTAAGCGCATATACAAATAAATGTCAAACTCTATTCATTCATGCAAACCTGAAGAGCCAATCGCTAATGATAAACGGCTGGTAATAAAAGAGCTTCTTTAGTTAGAGAAGGAAGAGAAAGGCGCATTTTTTTTACCTTTTTGTTCTTGTGAGTGCAGTTTGGCGGACATTTCCTTGACAGCACACAGGCATTGAAAATGGCTGCGAGCCTCTTCCGCAACACTACAACAACAACAACACAAACACAAAACCAAGACCAAGACCAAAGCATTAAAATGAAGCTCTTCTCCAACAACCCTGGGAGATAAATTACAAGTATACTGCGGCGAACACAAACAGCGTGCAATTAACCGTTACTGCAAAGCCAAGCACTTTCTCTAAATGGAAAGGTCCTAATGTGACAAAGAGACAACATTAGGTCGACTCTTACCGTGCTCGATGTACGTGATGAAGCCCAGAGATATCAGCACTGCGCCCAGATGAAAACTCAGACCCTACCAAACACACAAACACACACACACACATGCACAGGAGTTGGAATCTAAAATACAATCCACTTGTTGACACATAGCGTAATTGCTTTGGTAATGGTACTCACGTGCAGAAGGGCGCTGGCTGTGTATGTCACCATGATGGCAGAGAATGTCCCAAATTTGAGAGCGCTCTTAAAAACATCTGTGGGGGGATGGATGGATGGGGGGGGGGGAGCATCAGCTTGCATGAGTGTCTCTTTAAATGAGCCATTATCATTCCATTCATAATGAGAACCAAGAACAACAACAGCTGCTGCTGCTGCCGCCGCTGCCGCCGTGCGTTAAAACTCACAGGTGTGCAGAAAGCGAGACATGGGCAGATTCCATGACGTTACCACCTCCACCATCGACCGGGGGAACTCGATATTCAGCGGCTTGGACACAGTCATGTCCCTATGGAGCAAAAAGAAAAAGAAAAAAGGGTGGTAAAAGACAAGAGAGACACTACAGGTGAATAGGGTAAAAAACATTTAACTAACAGATATCACCATGAAACTTCCCAAGTTTATCACTCACATTAAGACAAATATTTTTTGTATTACAAGTTTTGTCAAATTGTATGTTTAAATATGTAAATGAGGCAATATTTGATGAAATATGAGCTATTTTGCATACATTTCCAGAACCGAAATCTGAACAATTATGGATAAAGCCACTTTCAAAATTCTTGTTTTATTTTGTTGACATATGAGAGTCAGAAGTTTTTACAGAGGGGATTTTGGATATCTCTTTTTATCACTTTGTAAATGAGAAAATACTGTCACCAGCCCTAAAAAAACAATCAAATTTCACCCTGTTTTTAGGAATAAAATGTTGTATAAATCAGGCTGCGAATGATATATCAACAATCCCCCCTGTAAAAACCTTCAGAATATAGACAGGAATAAAACTGGAAGGTTCGGTGTCTGTAAGTGCTGCTGAAGTGGAGATTTCAGGCTCAGAGTCTGAGGAAAAACTCATTTTGAGAAAACAGCCTTTAAAGACTTGTACTGTAAAATTCCATAGATTGTTAATGTAAATCAAACTTTTACGATTGGTTGCGGATACAAAGGAAATGACAATTTTTGGAGCCTACATCGTTGTTCAGGAGAGAGAGAGCTTTACAATGACACCTGACACTGTATGTCACAGTAGCTGTTAACTTTTGGCGAATTTAGGAGAAATCTACCCACAATAGAAGACAAAATTAAGTAAAATAACCACCTTAATGTGGATTTTCTACCATTTCTTTTGACTTTTCTGAGAGAATACATGTTAAGGAAGAAAAATAGCCCCCAAAAAAGTTGATCAGTGCATGAAAAAACAGTGTTTTTGCCTGTATAGTGTCTCGCCTCGTGTGGATAAAGAGAATCACATTACTGTATATGTTCATATTACACATTTTATGTTCTGACCATTTGAGGTTTTCTTTCTCCTCGGTGAAGCCCGCTCCAGCCAGAGTGGCGGTCGTCTCGCTGAAGTAACCGACAAAATAGTTGCTGAAGTGGAAAGACATTGTGTTCTCATACGCCAGCAACCACCTAATGTAAAAGGCCATTAAAGAAGAAAAGAAAAGAAGAAAAGAAAGAAAAAAAGGGCAAGATATTAAATTGCATTGCATTTCATGTAAATTCAAACTTAATGATTTAATTATTCAATAAAATAAAAATGACATACTTTGGCAGCGTGCCTCTGAGACGCAGTAGAATAAAGAGAGGGGTTGTAACAGTTAATGTTAGCGACAGTTATACAATCTTTTATCGACTTGCCATGAGATGATCTATACTGCACGTAACGTCTCACCACGGTTGTCACGATGGTGAGACAGGTGTTGGGGGAATGAGCAGGGGGAGAGACAGGTGTCCGGGCGGGAACACATGTTTCTGCACATAGAGAGGTGGGGGGAGGTGGATACATGCAGGAAAGGTAAAAAAAAAAAAAAAAAAAAAGGTGAAGCACAAATGGTGAGCAGATGATAAGCATGCTGTGAAAGAAGAGCAAAATACAAGGAGGAGAGCATGTTTACAACGTTTGGAGTCACTGAGGTGGACGATTGATTGATTACCTGATCTTCCTCCTCTTTTTGCTGCGAACAAAGACAGATCCATAAGTGATTAGAAAACAAAGAAATCCAGACGTAAACAGAGATTTTGACTTCATGCTCCGCTCACCTTCGTAGCATCTTGTCTCCGTAGACAGGGATGAAATAAGGGAAGAGGTATGGAGCCACGCAGTTGGAAACAACAAGGCACACCTGGCTCTTCACCCAGCTCGCGGAGACTTTGAAAAACCACGAAAGGTTCTGAGGAAAAGGGAGAGAAAAAAGAGCCAAAGATTTAAAAGGATAGTTCAACATTTTGGCAAATTGGCCCATTGCCATATAGTCATAGCAGTAGGTTTGTTACCTTTAATTGTCGGTGCAAGCTGTTTTTAGAACGGCGGAGCAGAGCCATGAGCTGCTCAGAGCTACGCTACGGAGGCTCATGGGGTTTCTTGGTTTCCCTCATCAAACTCATCAAATACACAATCCAACAACTCCAAAACGCTCTGGTGGACAAGTTGTGACCTGCACATTCACCACGCTATGAGATAATAACATAACGTTACCAGACAGAGTTGTTTTAGAGGGAAATTCATGCAAAACCGCTGATGCACGTTCCTGTCGGGGGCAGTTTTTCATCATCAGTCTCTGCATTTGCCTGGAAAACAACTCTGTCTCATAGTGTGGTGAATGTGCAGGTCACAACTTGTCCACCAGAGCATTGTGGAGTTGTTGGATTGTGTATTTGATGAGTTTGATGAGAAAAAAAAACAGGAAATCTCATGAGCCTCCGTAGCGTAGCTCGGAGCAGCTCGCGGCTCTGCTCCGCCGTTCTAAAAATAGCTTGCACCGACAATTAAAGGTAATGAATCTACTCCTAAAACTATAGGGATTATAGCAATGGGCCAATTTGCCAAAATGTTGAACTATCCCTTTAAACAGTAAGCAGCTAGAGTTGGGATAAATCACCCCACTCACCATCTTACGTCCCTCCAGAGCTTCTTTGTAGCTGTTGAAGCTGATCCAGGGGCCGAAGATGACTGTGCCCACGAAGTAGATGTAGCCCATGAACTCGATGGGCGACGGCACGCTGGCCACAACCCCTCTGTCCAAATCAAAGGCCAGAGAGATGGCTTTCATGGCAACCACCATCTGTGAACCTGGACGACAGCAGCAGCAGCAGCAGCATTTAAAAACACGATTGATCTGCAATGTTAATTGTCTGTATCCATCTACAAGACGGCGCCTTGCCCACCTCTCATCTTGTGCCAGTTGGTCGTGTCCATCATGTGCAGCTCTCTGGAAACAACCAGAATAGAAAAAAACCTCAGTGAGTGCAAATGTAGTTCTCGTTTTAAATAAAAAGTCATCATCACACAGCAGTGGCTTTTGAAGCGCTGTCCTCTCCAAAAACAGAACACTTGATATGTACAGTATGCGCCGCTGAGCTGTCAAAGAGGAGCGCTCTCGCCGCTCTCTTACCCCAACAGCAGGTAGATGAGCACGGTGATGGAGAGGAAGGTGCCTCGGATGGTGGAGTGGCGGCACAGGAAGAGGAAGAGGTAGCAGAGAAGGCTGAGCAGCACCACCCAGATCATGTGAAGCTCGAAGAACAGGTAGAGGGTGTAGAAACCTCCGGCCACGGTGCCCAGGTGCTTCACGAAGGACGGGAGGCCTGAGAAACAGCACATGAAGGCGATTGTGATGACACAGCAATGGATGACTGAGGTGAATTAACAACTGACTGGGCACAAAAAAACATCCGGACTCTCTCACCTAACATCCAGAGAAGCCGACACAGCAGGCAAATAACCAGCAGCTGCCAGACCTGCTCGAGGCCCTGCTGAGCCGTAGGCAGCAGGCAGCCATGAGCAAGCTCCTGGAAAAACTTCTGTCGGCTGAGTGCTCCCATCACTGGACTTTAAAAAAAAAAAAGCAGAGAAAAAGCCAAACACTGTATTGTTACAGCAGCAGCAGCAAAAAAAGAAAAAAGCCTCTTGGTTAACACAATATAAAAACCTACAACATACTGTATGTGCACTGCGCTAATGCACACATATGCAAGCCTGCAGGCAAGCGTGCATGGGCTGCTCACTGATGCACACACCACTTTAAACTTCAAATCCCAGCATGCATAGCAAATTCACTACAAATCTGTGCAAATCCATGCAGTGGCTATAGTTTCACTGATAATCATGTTGATAACTATGTTTTTGTGTGCAGGTTTTGGATTTGCATCTGTAGTTTCATGTTATATTTGCATTTCTTTGTAGGCTACATTTGCATTAAAATCTAATCCACAGGAATGAGACATTTTGACTGAAATCTCAAGATAACATGCTGAATTAAATAATAAAAAAAGAAGCCTGCACAGGACCTTGTGAGCGCTTGTGTGTGTTGCTGTGTTGTTGAACACACACTTATCTCCGCAATGCAGTCGACCAAGGGGATGAGTTGACTCACAGCTGGCTTACTAAGCGCTGCATATGTATTATATACTAGCTAATACTGTTATGTCCTGCATGTATGCGACTTGACACATAGCAAAGCGTCTTGTAGCCTATTCCTGCAGGAAAGCTGCTACAGATTTGCTAACCTTGCTTCACCTAGCCGCCGGTATAATCATCACGGTCTTGCTTTGCCAATGCCAACGTACTTGAGCGCTGCTGATCCCCCCAGCCCCCACTCAGAGAGAGAGAGACAGCTAACCAACCAACCAACCGGACACCCCGGGCATGTCATTTTGTTTTCCGGGGGAGAACTTACCCTTTCCGAGCAGCAGCTGGAGCCTCCTCCTCCCTGTGTCTGTGTCTCTACACCCAGCTGCTTTCCTTTCCTCCACCGTCCGCTTTACGATCAGTGAAGCTGCTGCTCCTCCTCCTCCTCCTCCGCTGCTGCTGTGCTTTAAGCGCACTCGGTCCAGATGATGCTTATCTGGATGACTCCCATTGTCACAGCATCAGCACCACTTTGCCTGTCATCTGGAATGCCACGCGTAGACGCCTCAGCCAATCTGGTGCGCGCATCCCAGAGCTTCGGCCAATCAGCGACTCCCTCGGCTTTGAGTGACGGCCGCGAAGACCAATCACAGACAAAATCCGCGCCCACCGTCCATGCATGCACCCACCGTCGGGATCAGATGGACTCGGACTGGGGACAGTGAACTCTCAACTGGCTCGGAGATGTGGCACAAGAGGTCACAGAGGAAATGAGCAATAAAATAATAATTTAAAAAAACGTACTTGACCTACATTTTTCCTTTTGGTCAAGAATTGTATCCAAAAATCAACATTTAAGAGACAGAAATATTCATATCTCAAAGGTTTTCAATCAGTCCAGCTGCAGAAACATAAAAACAATATGGGCTGAAGCCAGATTTTGGCTCCAAGCATACAAACATTTAACTTGTCTAATCTAAATTGAATAATTATTTTAACATATGGACACTGGCCTCTTTGGCCATGTGGCTTTCAGCTTCTGTTTTCATCCTGTCACTGCTCTGCCGGGGGTTGCTGCATATTTGCACAATTGCATATTGATTGCTTGTATTGTTATTGCTGTTGTTGTTAATGTTGTGGAGAAATCTCTTTCAGGTTGATTGCTCGTTCTTATTTGGGAACATTAACATGCTTTGTAATGGGTGTTTTAATAAGTTGATTATGGGTCATGAATTTCACATTTCTCTTTCTAATGAGTCAGGATGTATGCAGCTGTAAATGTTTGTTAGTCACTAAGACTAAGAGTCATTTGCCCATCAGGTTACACCATTTGTCAAGTTTGAAGGTGTTAAATGCAAATTTTAAATAGACCAATGAGTAATAATAATGTTAGACATAAAATATGACAAAAAGGTTAGTCTAAAATAAACAGTCTGGACTTTATAATCATAAAAATGTGTCATAAATGAGCTTCAACTAGACTGTATTGTGCTTTTACTTCTGACCACAATTATATAGTGACAAAAAGGCTCAGTGAATGAAGGCATGAGGCCTGAGTGCTGCTGCACCGTGGTCTTCTCCTCCATAATGGGATTGTATTGGAGCTCACAAAACAAGCTGCCACTTTAATGCAATATGACACAATGAAGAAAAAGGTCGGTCCAAGAAAAGCAAGCAGACATTTTTAGGTCAATTTAACAAACCGCTCTAGTGCCACCATCAGGACAAACCTGGTAACAACAAGCTATTTCCAACTGTAGTTATTTTATCTCTGCAAACATGGTTATGTAGCCTACAGAGACTATATTTAATTTAGACACATTTCACAGTATAATCGTTTCTATCTTTTATTTCCTTTGTCCAGTTGAAAAACCAGCCACAATCAGGTTTAAATGCACTTAAATAACATCTTCTAATGTAACCACTCAGTAATAAGTCAGTTATAGGGGTTATCTGCAGTGCATCTACTGTAGCTCGGCAGAAGGAAAATGAACAACATAGACCTATCATTTGTGGTTTTATCCTCTTAAAAAAAGAAAAAAAAGCTTTAATGTTAGTCTTCTGTGGTTACAGCATAAGGCAGAGAAAATATGTGAGCAATAAAATAGACATCCATTGACTGGAATGATTAAAACTCATATAAAGTATCATAAAAAATACAGTTTTTTTTATGTTAATAGCTACTTTTAAACCTGGTGCACAAAGTACTGTGAACCTAATGCAATATATTTGGTCTCCCATGCATCATTGTTAATCTCGGGTACAAAAGCTTAACCACAGTTCAGTAGTTTCATCTCCCAGTTTGACCACCTCACTTGCAGCGTTTTAATAAAGACTCAGAAATATAAAGTTTTACTGCATTTGTGATCATTATTACCAAGTAGGATGTTGGGTAAAGATGTTAGTAATATCACTCCTATTTTATAGCACGATTTCAGAGTACATAATTTAGCCTGAAGCACAAAATATCCAGACTGTGGTGGTGAAACAAATTCTGTCTTCTACGGTATGTGATTAAGATGTGACAGCATCTCAACCAGACAGCTTTCACAGAGTAAAAAAAAAAAAATAGCAGCAGTTCAGTCACTTGCACTAAAATATATGAGTGTTATGAGCAAAGTCTGGGGCTAACTTCCAAACAAGAGGTAGTAATACATTCAAAGATACATAAATCAAAGGAGCTCTAAACACAACATGAATACTTAAAACGCAAAACTATAACAGAACAGTGTGTTTTAGTTGTAAAGTCTACCAAACACTCCGACATGTTTGACAGAATACAGTAGCTTAATAGCTTTACGACGCCAAGTCTAAGTCTTGGTTACAGTAACAGTAGAATAAGAAAAATTACAACTGAGGCAGATAAAGGTGAAGATGAAGGTTGAACCGTAGTTAAAGGAGAATTCCGGTCATTTTTGACTCCTAAATCGTTGTCCTGATGGTCACCCGGTGTTGGGGGGAGAAAAAAACGCGACTAAAATTGATGCAGGCAAACCGGAGTTACACCATGGCTACCCGGAGCTAGGGATAGCGACAACGCTAACCTATGGGGGCAATTCTTTCAACCACAACAAACACTCAGAAAACAATCAAATATCTATGGTACATGACTGGAATCCCACTGAACTCATATAGTGTACAGTATAAACAGTATAAACTTTGTGTTTTTGCATGTAGCCACTCACCTCAGATAGCTGAACATCCTGGAAAGACATTACTATCCCATCGCAGAGCGCCTGCTCTCCCCGCCACAGAAACAAACACTTTCTCCTTGTTGTGATGATTTCTTTACAAAAATAAACGGTCGGAGATATTTTGGACATTACCACTGAACTGCTCCACCGTTTATTTTTGTAAAGAAATCATCACAAGGAAAAAGTGTTAGTTTCTGTGGCGGGGAGAGCAGGCACTCTGCGATCGGATAGTAATGTCTTTGATTACATGCAAAAACACAAAGTTTATACTGTTTATACTGTACACTATATGAGTTCAGTGGTGTCTCTAAGGATTCCAGTCATGTACCATATATATTTGACTGTTTTTTGAGTGTTTGTTGTGGTTGAAAGAATTGCCCCCATAGGTTAGCGTTGTCGCTATCCCTAGCGCCGGGTAGCCATGGTGTAACTCTGGTTTGCCTGCATCAATTTTAGTCGCGTTTTTTGCTCCACAACACTGGGTGACCATCAGGACAAAGATTTAGGGGTCAACAATGACCGGAATTCTCCTTTAAAGTATAAAAAAAAGTTCAACGCCCGTTTCTAAATGTAGGAAAATAGACATTTCTCTACTGTACATTCGCTCTGGATCAGACCTCAAACTCCAGATCATAAGCCATCCTTTCCTTTTTAACCTTCTTAACGATTTGCAAATCTACAACAACGTTCTGCTCACGCGGAGGAGGAGGAGGAGGAGAAGGAGGGCTCTGGTCACGTACGACAACGCTCTGCTCGGGCGATGGAGCGACCACTGCAACCTCGCACAGCTCCTCCTTCACTCTGGGAACCTCCTTAACACCTTTGCTTAGAATATATTCGTAATTTCTTTTGACTTGGAGCAGCGCTGAGGTGAGGAACTTAGGAGAGAAGAGTTTCAGCGCGGATGGGAGCTCTATATCCGGCGGCGGTTCGGGCACAGTGAAGGTTACAGGCGGGCGTTCGAGCAGCAGAGGTTTACTAAACAGAGGTATAGCGTTCTGTTGTAGTATTATGGTTTCTGGGTGCGGCAGCGGGCCGGCGAAGAAAATGGATAAAGGTGGATGGTTTGGAGGAAGTGCAGGCTCAGTAGTTTCCAGTACAGGCATTTCCATCGCGCTGCATTCAACATCATCGTCATAGTCGTCGTCGTCGGTCTCCATTTGCTCCGACTCCTGCAGCAGCGAACTCTTTTCTGGCATCACGACGCTGATGACTTCGGCTTCGGCTTCGGCTTCGGCTTCATCCTGCAGCTCGTCCGCAGAGGAATCCTGCTCGTACTGGATCGTCGGCTCGGCCTGCGGCACGAACAAGACGTGTTTGTGACGTCGACAGAACAGGACGCCGCACTTACCGCACTTCCTGCCGTCCCTGACGTGCAGCAGCTTGTGACGCTTGAGGTTGTGACTCGTGGTGAAGAATTTATCGCACATGTTGCAGGGGAGGAAGGGCTCATCGTTGTCAGCGTCGGTGGCGGCTTTTTCAAAACACTGGTGCTCGTTAAAATCGGCCTGAGTTGTGAATTGCTTCCCACAACTTTCACAGACAGAAGACTGCTGTTCGTTATCATTGTCATCATCGACGCCGGTTGAGTTATGATCGCTGAGGTCCAGATGATATTGGCCCGCCGGTAAATGTAGACGTTTTATTTGCACAACGGGACTCAGTTTGTGTAGTTTTGAGATGCCAGCTGGTAACTTCAGAGTTTGCAATGGCTTGTTTGGGCTGGATTTTGTTTCTGGTGTGGTTGGTTTGGTTATAGCTTCTTCCTCAGGCTCTTTAGTAGTCAATGTTTCCTCCTCTTCCTAGAAAACACATACAGAAGATGTGATTGTGGAGAAGCAGGAAAAACCACTTCTACACACTAATAATCTAGCAGAAACAAGTGATTAACATAAACAGGATGTCCACTTTCTCACCCGTCCTCTCAATGCATTAATAACACATAATAAAATATAAAAATCAAGATAAAGTCACAGCAGCTACCTTTGGCTCTGCGGGGGCTGATGCCTGTGTTTCTTCTGATGCCTGTGTTTCTTCTGTGTCCACATTGGTTTTACGGCGGCGGCGTCTTTTTCTATAGCCAAATAATCTTTGAAAATAAATTGTGAAAAATAAAATATGAATACAAAGTCAATGCGTCACATGCATCTACGTTCTTGTCAAAGTGGAAAACTGCAGGGGCTGTAACAGCTATTGAATCTGTTACCTTATAATTATTAATACATAGATTTACCGATTTAGTGTTTACAATGGCACAAATGTAATTACATTTAAAATACACAACTTGATAATAATAATAACAATGTTTACAAGTTTCAAAAAGGAGCAATGTCCGCATCTGAAAATCTGAAACCAGAGCTGCTTGAAAAATGGAACTGAAATTAGAAATTGGTCGTCAAAATATTTCATTTTCCGACTGACAACTCAATTAATCATCTTGAAGTTGTGTCCTAAAGGTAAATGAGCTCAACAGCCACATGCACAAGGACAAAGGTCTAAGCAAAAACACAAAATGATAAAGTGCCAATTTGGTTTGAAGTCATACCTGCATGAAAGCGTGAGATTGTGTCAGTCTGAGTTTGTAGCTATTGTGTGTATTACTGGGACTATACGACACTTATGATACATACCAGTGCTGGGAATTATCCAATTATATTTATTCAATGTTGAAGTCAGTGCAGTTATCGATTTTCTGCTGCTTTATACAAAAAAAAACTGCACTTTTTACTTGACAGCATATATTTGATAACAGATGCACTTACTTCAGATCAATATCCAACAAATACGTTTGTTGCCTGACTAAAACAAGAGCCCCACTTTTACTCCTACCAGCATGACTGTTGTAGTAGCCACTTTTAGATAGATAGATAGATAGATAGATAGATAGATAGATAGATAGATAGATAGATAGATAGATAGATAGAGCACAATTTCATTTGAGTGAACCATTATGTTAAAGGTGCTCATTCAGACCCTGGGCCCATGGAAAGAAGCTGTTTATGGAGTTTAACAGTTCACAAACTATGCAGTGGTTGATTAATTAAAGTTAGACCCGGTTATATGCTCCGCATTGTTTTTAAATATTCAAGTCAGGACACAATGGTATTAATACCATATTTTTGTACTTTTACACCACATTATGAATGCAGGTCATGATGCATTTCCTTGTGCGTTA
Source organism: Trachurus trachurus (assembly GCF_905171665.1). Classification (NCBI taxonomy): domain Eukaryota; kingdom Metazoa; phylum Chordata; class Actinopteri; order Carangiformes; family Carangidae; genus Trachurus; species Trachurus trachurus. The sequence goes on along the minus strand of NC_139901.1, from coordinate 29,923,398 downwards.
GAGTGTTTCTATGTCTGTTTGTGTGCTTATCTTATCTTAACTTTACTAACTTACCTGTAGACTTTTCTCTTGGGGGTCTGGCTTGTAAACACAGAAGGGACGAAGTCAGGACTGTTGCGATCCATGGACATCTCCCCTGCAAACACAAACACAAACACACACGTGTTTTTAACCAGCTGCTGCAGTGAAACATGACTAACACTGAGTCTATTGTCTGCTGTAACATGTTGTCTGTTTTTGTTATCGTACCTGATATAAAGTGAGCTCCACAGATACGAGCATGTCCACTGACTTTCTCCGTACTCCCGTTCACTTGTCGGAGCGCGTGTATCCATAACTTCCTCCGCTTGGCGTTGATCGGTATCCGGTAAAACTTGAGTTGGCTGTTTGGAGAACTTTGGTTTTTGCAGCCGGACACACAGCAGACCGACATTTTCATTTACTTTACCCTACTGTGGTTTTGTTGTTTAGTTTTTCGGTGGAGGAAGTGGTCTGGTCGGAAGCAACGACCCAACTTCCGTTTGGACGCAGTGTCCGGGTTGCCAGGTCCGCGGGTTTCCCGCGAAATTGGGGCGCCGAGGGGTGTTGGGTTTACGGGGGGCAGGCAGACCAGATAGGGGCAGATGTAGCCTACTGCATACAGATGATATGAATAATGAATGACTAAAGATTCATATTTTGAATGACAAATTTTTATACCCAAAAAATCCTGTCAAACTGAGTCTGGGCCACCTCAGCATACCCACATGGGTCACCTGCATTCTTTTTTTTTTTAAATAAAAAACTGTAGGTACTTACACAGATAGACAAGTAGACCAAAAATTATATACAGACAAAAATATATACACATATAGGGGTATAAGTAAATCATATAGAGGTCTGTAATAGTCTACTCCAGAGTTGTATAGCCAATTGTCTTTCATGATGTAGTAGAACATGTATCGTGTTTCTATTTTAAATTCATTTTTGTTTTCATCAATTTGTTTTTTTGGGTGTCCATTTACATTTATGGATATAGTACTTTCCTTGTAAAATAAAAAGATTCCACAAAAGAAAATCCCTTCAAACTTTTTTTTTTTCATCATGAGTCGCAGTAAATCTCGCGCATGCGCACAAACATCAATAGAGCCAGGAGCTAGCCTACTGCTACAACAAGGCTAAAAACAGAGATCAAATTCATTTTTTTTCCGAACAACTTTTCCATGTGGCGGCTTCTGGACACTTGGGTCAGTACAGACGAGCAGTATGGAGGTATCTGGATGTTTCATAGTGTGTGTTTTGGACGTTTCAAATGTGAACTCTATCCACCGCCATTATATGAAAACCCGTCCCCAGCTGGAACTCCTAAAGCGTTTTGATGACTCTGAAAGTTCTCCAAACCCTTCCTTGGGGTGACGGTGAGTAGAAGATTGGTGAATTATCGATTTTAGACGAAGTATTTCTTTAATGACACATCTGGATAACTGTATCAGAGAGGCTCAACAACTTCATAAGCTTCATTTGAGGGATAAACGGCAGCGTTTACCTGACGGGAGACCAACGCCTGAGCTACGGTAGCTAACAGCTAGCAGGTTTTACCTAGCTACTTTCTCTCTCTCTCTCCCTCTCTTTCTTACACACACACACACACACACACACACACACACACACACTCACACTCACACTCACAGCCAGGTTGTCTGTCATCTGTTGTAAACCTTGTAATAATAATAACTTGTTGAGAGTGATGGGAATAACGGCGTTAAAATAAACGGCGTTACTAACGGCGTTATCTTTTTCAGAAACGAGTAATCTAACTAATTACTATTTCCACCGTTACAACGCCGTTACCGTTACCGACAATTAAATGAGGCGCGTTACAAACTAATTTGAAGCCGTTGTCCTCCGACTTGGCTCATCTCAGACACAGAAGCTGCTAAACTGTTGTTGTTTTTTCCTCCTCTCCTTTGGTGAGGGGAGGGGGGAGGAGGGAGGGACGAGACAACCGCATAAGTGATGATGATTGGTTGAGGCAGAGTAAGGTTTCATGCTAAGCCAATCAGAGGCAGTGTTCAGTTTGTACACAAACCACACACGCACGCAGTTTAGCCTCACACACACAGACTAGCAGAGGGAAGCTGCCGAGATCGGAGGGAAAGTGGAAACAGACACTACTTTAATCTCCCTGAGGTAAAAGACAAGAACATGTGAGGTGTAGCTACATTATGTCCCGGAGCGAAGTGTTTGTCCTGAGCTTCTGCTCACCTGACTCTGTGCAGCTTCTTCATTAAATCCAAACAGTCCGACACAGCGACGCACTGCTCCTTTAGACTCTAAAGTCTCTGTAGCTCATCAGCTGGAACTCTTCCAGAGCAGCTACAGCAGCGTTGTGACCTCAACCATGGTTGGTGAGAGCAGAAATGTTGTTGTTGTAGTGAAAATGGGCGGGCTCGTGAAGACGCGAATTTACACAAAGTCAAAACGAGCGATAAATCGCATTTCTCGCGTATCTCGCGTTTGGTCGCGCGTATAAACTCGAGCGAAAAAAAAGCGTTCCTCGTGTTTCACGTTTCACGTGTTCAAACACGATGAAAAGGACGAAGACGCGAAGGTCCCGTCGCCATAAAAGAATCGGGTGTAGCGTCGCAAAAAAAAAAAAGTCGCGTCTACCGCGTCTCGCGCCTAATCGCGTCTTTGCGTCACGGCCTTTTACACCGCGGACGTAACGAATAAACGGTGACGGTGTGAACGAACAACATAGAACAGGACGTGGCGTTGTTTCCTCTTTTCACCTACAGCTCCACTCTCCCTTACTTACACTAACTACTGTTATTGTTGAGAGCAGAGAATTGTGGGATTTGTAGTTTTTGACCAATCGTGTGCTCTTTCTTTTTGTGATTTTTCCGGTTCACACATGTTTGTTTTTTTTAGGGGCAAATGCGAGTGAAATGCTCGCCCATGGTGGGCATAAGAAAATGTAAGCTGTCTAAAAACCTGTCTAAAATTATTTAAGACTTGAACACAATAATTCAACAAATTTAAGACATTTTAAGACCTAAAATTTAGATTTTCACATTTTAGACTTTTTAAGACCCCGCGCGCATACCCTGTTATTATATAAAAGTTTAAAGCAGAAGTGAGTGATATATTTGTGTTAATATAAGTCTTAAATAGTTATATCTTCCGACAGCAATCACTTACATAGAGTGTTTGGTCTGAAACACGGGTCTGTCAGTCACTCTGCTCTGCTCTGAGCCGAGGAGAAAACATTTATCGTATCCTACAGTTTTTATCCAATGAGGAGAGAGAACGGCATGCAGGGCTGTGTGTGCAGCCAAGGGACGCCGTGAATGTGGCGACGTAGGGACGAGGACTGTTATGGTGCGTTCAAGGAAACTCGTATTTTTCCGACCGTGAAGTCGTACCAGTTCGATCTGGTACGAGTTCACCGGTCGGAAGTTACGAGTGGCCGTTATAGTGACTTTCACCGGTAAAACAGGTCGGAAAAACACGAGTGGGTTGCCTGGAACGCTACAAAGTCGTAAGTTGTGACTTGAAGCTGTAATTTACGATTTCAAAAGCCTGCCTGGAACGCAGCATTAGCGAAAACGATCTGACCACTTACTTCTGCTTTAACATTATTGTTGCTTCGGTTTGAGTGTGGATTAATTGTTAATGGTTTGTTGTGTGATGTTAGTGGTGGTCCAATATCGCGATCCTGTTATTGATGAGTTGGGTTTTAATAACAGCTGATAACTGTGTAGATGGAGTGGATTGTGATGATGCACATATTTTAAGACTTATCTGTGCAAACCACTGTGCAAAACCTGTTTGTTGTGACTTTTTGTATGATAAGCTGATTTGCCATACCGACCCCCGATTTTAGATGAAGTATCCCTTTAATGACACATCTGTCTGTGACGTGACTAACTCAGGAGAACGTGAATATTTTTCACTTCACTTTCACACAAATTAAGAAAACAAACTCATAGATGCTGACGCACAACAAATTCAGAAAACAACTTTTATCAATTTGACAACGGATGTGCTGCAGAAATAAAAAATAAAACTCACAACACAAACTTTACGGGCCACCATACAATCCAGCAGAATAAAGACTGTGAAATTGTTATTGAGCAGTATATTTATGGCCATGAACAGGAACAGGAAGAACAAAGAAAAGGCCACTAACTCTCTTGAAGTCTAAACGCTGGCATGTGCATTGTTTGTGGGTGAATGCTGAATGCTTCGTGCTGAATGCTAGTAAAACTGTAAAACAGGGCACTAAGAAATCAACACACTTATCAGCACTCAACAGGTGAATTGTCCTTGGTCTTCTCAAAAAAGGTTTAAGATAACTTCTAATAATAATAAGTGTAGCCAGGCCATTAGATATTTCCAAATACAGTCAAGGACAGTTTAAACCATGAAGCGTTTCAACAATAAGGTTTTTTTTTTCTTCTCTGCTCGTTTTCATTCATCATGTTCATATTTCACTCCACTCTTTTGGTTAAATATGTGTAGTCCATTCATTTGTAAATTAGAAATACATTCCCCCATGAAATAGCCCTGAGTTTATTTTAGTTAATAGACTGCATGGATAGTTAATATAAGTAAAACCTTTTCAGAAAGATCACAATTTCTCTCCTTCGTGGTTATTATTGGTAGGACTGACTCGCTGAACCTGGCTTTTATTACCTTAGAGTTTTCTCCTCCTTCTAGTTTTACAATATACAAAATAATCAATACATATCCACCTTGTCTGTGGCAGCCCTGCAGCCATGCCCATCACTTTATATTTATTGCACTTTTGTTATGAATAAATAGGAGTAAATATTGTATTTTCACATTATTGTCATGCAGCTTTAGCACTGTCATGACTATTTATGGCAGCAGCACAGTATTTGTGGTAGGCCTACTGACTGGAAATGAACTACATGGCCCATGTTTGCAGTAACAATTGAACATCTCTCTCACTGCTTTGTTTCTGAAGGTGGACAGATAAATAAGCTCACTACTCCACCAGCAGATGTCACTGTTGTGTAATGTGGGGAACAGTGTGCTACCCAGTGTTCAGGATTTCAAAATAGCAGTAAAATAAAAATGATTTTGTATTTTTTGTATATTTTGTGGATTTTTGTAAGGAAAACCATTTGACAAAAACTCTGATTATTTATACAGTTTGCCTTTATAATCAATTATATGTTAGAAAATCCTTCCCGTTCACATTGCCGGTTTGAGTGTTTCTCTAATAATCTCACCACAGAACTCAAACTTGAATCTGTTGCTGTTAAAGCCCCAGTATGTAACTTATTTGGCTTTTTATTAACAAAAATCAAATATTGCTTTCATAAATACTTATTTCACTTTAGTCGAATCACACCCGCATACAAATGAAAGCTTTCTCGTACCTTAGAATGAGTTGTTGTTACAAGTCGTTACAAATACATAAGTGGGCGACGCACTGAACCGAGGCGGCCATGTTGCATCGCCATTTTGTACGTTGAGTGGCAGCGTGACCGTAGGTAACCACGGAAACTCAGCGGAGCTGTGGGCTCGGCCTGTTAAAACTGTCACCACTGTGTAGTGTGAGGAAGGACGGAGGCACTGGTGTTGCATTCAGGTGCAGTCAGGCAGACGGCCGTCGGCAAACCAACCGGATGTCATTTTACTCCACGAGAGAAAGACGGTAAAACGTGGGTCAGGTAAACAATACGACATCACCATGACAACATATTCACGCCTGTATTGTTTTGCCTCGTGCTGGCGGACCTCTTGTTTACATAGACGCTTGTTTATCCTGTTACATGCAGCATCTGTTGTCTGTCTGACGTCTGCCCGATTTCACGTGAATGCAACATCAAGAATACGTTCCGATATGCAACCGCACCGCTAGATGGGGGGAATTCCTACACATTATACCTTTAACCCTTGCAAGCTTCAGCACCTAGCACTTCTTTGACGTCTAATGGAGTGTAGGCTACTCCAGGAAAGCTGCTGCGTGTGAGAGTTAAATCAATACAGTTTCATTTCCACTCACACCTCCACTGAGAGGACGACCAGACAGAGTGATACCGATTCCTAGTACTGAACACACTCACACTGTTTTGGGCCATGCATGATGAGAATAATGCAAACAGTAGCTATAGCAGACGACACCTGTGAAGAATAGATCTTCTATTATTTATGCTCCTGTATGTTTCGATTGCAAATCCCATATTCCACTTCAGCTTCATATCTTATCAAGTGTTTTTTTTTTTTTTTTTTTTTCAATATCTACAGGCCGATGACCTGAAAAGAGACAAATTGGCAGTGCCACTGTGTCCCTCTCCTCCTCCCTCCTCCCTCCTTCCCCTCCTCTCCCTCAAGGTGACTCCTCCATCTGCACCCTCCCTGGTTTTGCCAATCCCCTCTGCCTGCAGTTTCCATGGTACAGTTTCTGAGATCTGAGTTTTTTTCTATGTGTGTGTGTGTGTGTGTGTGTGTGTGTGTGTGTGTGTGTGTGTGTGTGTGTGTGTGTGTGTGAGCTGCCACTATCTCACCTGTTTCCCTAGTTTTCCTGGAGCTACACACATCAATCAAAGCTCAAATCCACACTATGCTGCTTTGTTCCCTCTGTGTGTGTGTGTGAGGAAACAGAGAGCGATACATGGGGGTATCAAAGTTGTCGTCTGTTTCCAGCCTTGCTAACAAATATTTGCTGGAAGTAACATCTGAAATTACATGTTGTTTACATACAACACACACACACACACACCTGACCAGTTTTTATTCCATTCGCCTTTTTCATCTCATCTTCTTCTCCTTCTTCTTCTTCCTCCTCCTCCTCTTTGGGGGCGACGTGTGTCTTTCTTTGTACTGGCTTCATTTCACTGCACAGCATCCTCATTTTAATTACCCTCATCTTCACCTCGCCTTGCGTCATTCGAAGTGGGGGGTGAGAGGGATAGGATATAAAAAAATGTAAGAAGGGCGGGGTGGGCTATGTGCTGTGCTGTGAGTGAATAGGGTGGCCTGTTTTGAAAAGGAATGAGAGGAGACACCGAGGGAGAGATGTGAGCTGCCCGAGCCAGTCTATGGGCCAATAATACAGCTAATATATGCAGATTAGGTTTTTTCAACTCCTCTCCTGTAGATATATTTTTTCATCAGTCAAGATGATCTGTATTTATTCTGGCATGCTTGCTCTTCATTTGCCATGTCTGACACTTTGCAGTGAGGGATGGGCGTGTCGCTACAGTACCTGCATGCTGGGTGCTGGAGGTATAGTATAGTAGCACCTATACCCAGGGGTGCAGAGCCGATTTTGCCCGTATGCAGCTCATAACATGCCACCATAAATCACAACTTTGTAGAGGTATACTCGCCATATCATTCAAAAAGTACTGCACAGGGAATCATTTATTGTGGTTACCTTTCTTGTTTATTTGTCCTAAACAGCCAACAGCACGTATCACTAGTAAATTATAATTTTAAGGGTCTTGGACATATAATATCTGCTCACGTTCTTATCTTTCACCTCCGACCTTCCCAGATCCCCAATTCTTCTCACCATCTTCCTTTTCTCCCAGTGCATGGGACTACTTTATGCATGATTAATTGATATGGATAAATATCAAAATATGAAGCGCTAAGATTGAGGGGGTCGTTTTTTTAAAGGGACATTGTGTAACTTCTCCTGTTATCTATTCACGAAAATCGATTATTTGGTTCTTCAGTCTGTTTTTCATTAATCAGTAATCCCCCCATCAACAAAGTGAAGTGTTCCTTTCAGCTCTGAATGAGCCGTTCATATCATTCATATCTCCATGGAGCGGGTAAGCTCGGTGCTGCTGCCATGTGGTGTCGCCATGTTTTTTACGTTCAGTGGCAGCGTGACGGTAGGAAACCACGGAAACTCAGCGGAGACACCGGAGCTGTCGGCTCAGGTCGAGGTGGCATCTGTGAAAAGTCACCGCGGTAACGCAGTGAGGAGGAACGGAGCGTTACAATCAGTACGTTTACATGCAGAGCTTAATCGAGCTATGCTCAAAATTCGATTTTGGCGTCAAGTCGGACTTCTGTCCTTGTCTCAATATACATGCAACTGAGAAAATCGAATAACTGACGGGGTCCGCCCCCTCATGCGTCACCTGTTGTTTCAGCGGGGTAATACGCCGCATGTCCTGTTGACTTTTCTGTCACCTCGTAAAAAACTGAATATAAACAACTTAGTAAGCTTATTAATAAATTCTCAACTGCAGTTCCCGACCAGACGCGTTAGTCTGGGGCCGGATTCGCGCTGAGAATAGGGTACGGGCTTCCTTTTTTCATCTCTCTCTCTCTCTCTCTCTCTCTCTCTCTCTCTCTCTCTCTCTCTCTCTCTCTCTCTCTCTCTCTCTCTCTCTCTCTCTCTCTAATAAAACAATCTGGCTGGTTGCGCTGTGTATGTGTGAAATGCATTGAATCTGCGCTGACGTTGGGTTTTTTTTTCTTTACTTTGCCGGGTTCGGGCGGCTTCTCTGCTCCACTTGGTGCCGTCTCTACGGTTGTGGAGCATGCGCACATGCATTGTCCAGTTATACTCTGATTAAGGTGTTTACATGACGGAGAAAATCGAATTCCAATCGCATTATCTGGGTGTCTTAATCGGAGTTCTCAACTCCGATTTCAGTCGGACTAAGGTGTTTACATGCACTTCAGTTGTCCAGTTATAGTCGGATTAAGGCAATAATTCGGTTTTTTCAAGTGTCATGTAAACGTACTGACTGATGCTGCATTCACCTGCAGTCGGGCAGACGGCCGTCGCTAACAAACCAGATGTCATTTTAGTCACAGAAGTCCAGAGAAAGCCGGTAAAACGTGGGTCAGGTAAACAATACGACATCGCCATGACAACATATTGTCACGTGTATTGTTTTGCCTCGTGCTGACGGACCACTTGTTTACATAGAGGCTTGTTTATGCCGTTACGTGCAGCGGCTGTTGTCCGTCTGCTGTCTGCCCAATTTCACGTGAATGCAGCATGAAAAATACGATTGAGTTGCTTGCAACGCTAGATGGGAGTAATTCCTACATATTATACCTTTAACGCCTGCTGATGTCATCAGCTTCTGTGTAAGAAAGTAGCCAATTCATTTGCATCGTAGTGGAGGAGACCAGAGATGGGATGTGGAGTCAGAAATACATTTGTCAAACATTATTTTTTCCACCATTTCAATCATTTCTTTTTAGATGTGAATATAAAATGCGAAGAATGTAAAATCCGAAAACACATTTGTTCAATTTTGAATAATTTGGGGTATTTTTATTGGGGGGGGAACTGCACCCATGCCTTTACTGTGCATGCAACAACCACTGCAGCACCACTTCCACGCTGCATGAGGAGTGTTGCTGCTGCTGCACGCCGTCCCCGTCCCCCCTCCTGTCATCGCTCAGCTGTCTGGTGAAGGGTTGAGCCACTACAACGCAATTACACATTCATTTCACCCACACAGCCAGCCAGCCAAGCCCAGCTCCCCTCCCCCCTCATATCTCCTCCCTGCTTCGCTCTGCTCTTTCTCCCCCCCTCCGCCTGCCTGCCCTGCCCTGCCCTCGCCTCACCATTTCCATCTCTACCTGATACGGCTCAGATTCCTCTCTTTACACCTTTAACCCTCACTCACCTCCCTCTCTCATTTTTTTTTTTTTTTTTACCCCTCTTTCACACTTTTTACCACCACATCATCAGTGGCTCAGAAAAATACACAAAGGACAGAAGCAGAAGCAGAGCTGCTGGGGAGGTGGAGGAGGCCGAAGGGATGGAGAAGACGAGAGGCGAGGCAAAAGGAGAAAAGCAGCATGAAATAGTGTGAAATGTGAGGGTATAGGACAGAGAGGGGAGAGTGGAGTGGAGTGGGAGTGAAGTGGGAGGGAGGGAGGCAAGGTGTTGTGTGGATGGAGAGCATAGGGGGGGATGAGTGGAGAGACTGGCTAATGATATATTGATCTGGCTGAGCCCCGGGGCAAAACAGCGGTGGAGTATGTGGGAGGAGGAGAGTCACGGCTCGCAGATGTCTGAAAACACCTGGGTGGGATAAGTTTTGTTTATGATCTTCTTGCTCATAACTGAACAAGGCAAGAGATGTGTAAAACTTCTCCCAGCATCTGAGCAAAAATCTTCAGTCTTGTTCAAACTACAACAACTAAAAAAAAAAGAAACACGGTTCACATTTCAACCTTGTAGAGCAGAATTAGCATCTAAAGAGTAATTTAAAGAGAATTTTAATTGTTTTTTTATATCTTGGGGGGATAAAAACGATAGCTCTGTGCTTGTCAGCCGGTGCTGCGAGCTAGAAGAGAATAATATCAAAGCTTCTGGCCATAAAAGCGGGCGTTTAGACGGCGGACAGTCATTGGGGATCACATTAGGTGAGATCACGGAGGGGGTTAGAAGGAGGGATGGAGGGGAATTAATGGGATTTGGTGCATTTTCTCTTCATAATGTATCAAGGTGTGCAAGTGCATCCATGCATGTGTGTATGTGTGTGTCCCTGTGGGCAAGTATAGGAGAAAGATGCTGCTATTGATTATTAAATACATTTCTGGGTGAACGATACAGTATTTATCGATCGGAGGAATCACTGAAGATAAAGCATCATGACAGGAAAAACTGAACTGCCTGCATGGGAATATAGCACGGTGGCCGATCTCACAGCCCCGCAGGGTTTAAAGGCGTTTTTCAGCCTAGAGAGAGATAATGTATTAATTTAGGTAATTCGTTTAGCTGCCAGTGAACCTTTGTTAATTCAATATTCTACGTGACTGCTGTAGCAGCGCCGTCCACCTTCCCGTTGTGCTAATAATGCGACACCCGGTTTCTGCCCATGCTGTTAGATGTGTAATAGGCTACTGTGTGCAGGAGAATAGGGATGTCACGATTATGAATTTTCTTGGTACGATTATTGTCAGAGAAATAATCACAGTACTACGATTATCACGATTATTATGCATTAATTAATTTCACAACACTATGAATCTATTAAATATAGTCAAAATATAATTACATTACTCATTGTTTACACAAAATATTTCAAGTATCTATTAATATAGGACCAATTCTTAATCCCCAGGGGAGGTGTTTGAAATATTCAAGGTCATAAATTGTTATCTATACCAAATGTTTGTGTTTATTTTAATCTTTTTTTGTTTTGTTTCGCTTTTTTTTTTTAATTAAAAATGACACGCTAACATTCAAATTCCTACCAATTCAATGTTACGTTAGATAAATGGACCAGTATCTGTGCATTTACGTTTACACTGCAAAAACTCAAACTCTTACCAAAAATGTTCGTCTTATTTCTAGTCAAAACAATCTCATTATACTTCAAATAAGACTCATCACATAAAAAGTAGCTTGTTTTTAGACACTTTTTTTTTTTTACGTCTTTCTAGCATATTTGCACTTGAAATATGTAGAAAAATCTGAGCAAGTTTTTCTTTCTTATTACAAGCACAAAAAAACTTGCTTTCACTGGCAGATTTTTCTAGTTATTTCAAGTGAAAATTTGTTTGAAACAAGTGAAAATTATCTAAAAACAAGATCATGTTTAGATGATGAGTCCTATTTTAAGTGGAAAGAGATTAGTTTTGACTAGAAATGAGACATTTTGACAAGATATAAGACAAAAATTCTTGGAAAGATTTTGAGTTTTTGCAGTGTAGTTTTGCGCACATCTGCCGATAAGGTTCCAACATCAAATTTATGTGATTTAGGAATCTTTACGATTAATTAATTGTGGCGTTTAATACCACGATTAATTGTGAAAACAAGTAATGGTGACATCCCTACAGGAGACTCATTCAAGCACCGGGAGATGAAGCCTCCAAATTGTGGTCTAGTCTGTGTTAGTACTGAAATTAATTAGGCCACTCAGTAAGCCTTCGTCCTCCCCTATGGCACCGTGGTAATCACCTTTCCCTTTGGAAAAATTCGAATCAACGCCCACTGTACTTCTTTGTTCGTCGTTTTCCTCACTTAGTAAATCCCTTTTGTTTCTCCACCTGCTGAATCTCCCCCGCCTCCGCCCCTACTTTCTCCCATGCTCTCTTCACCTTTCCCTCTGTTCTCAAACTTTGTCTCATTTCTCTCTTTGTTTTCTTTTGTTATAAAGATGCGGCGCACAAGGATCTTTGATGAAGGAGAAGGAAGGTGGCCCAGTGGGATGGTTTACCCGCCTCTCCTCCCCCTCTGCTCTGCCTCATCACTGCTGTATGCTAAGTCTGTTATGACATGATAGCAGAACACAGGGAGAACTGGGAATAGAGCGTATAGAGTTGTTGTGACGAGTGAGGATTTGATAACAGCCTTGTGTTAACATCAGGGAATAGCACCACACCACCCCCACCCCCCATCTCGGGCCCCATCTGCCCGACGACCATGAAAATCCATTAATTTGTGTGAGAGAGGACTAACATGTCCCACATGTCAGTCAGCTTCTTGTGATAGACAGATAATTCAATTCTTTACACTGCTTAGCAATACTCAGGAGTGTCTTCTGCTTGTCACTGTTATGTACATGGTACATCTTCCTTTATGGCCGGGGCGTGCGTGCGGCTTTAAAACGTAATGTATTCAGTCAAAAATCTTCCCTGAAAGCTCTCTGCTTTATTACAGTTAGTTAGTGAAGCTTGACGTTAATGAGAAATGAAATGAAAGTTCCTGAAAGTCAAGAAAATGTCTGTGACTTGCAGCGATTGCCACTTTAAAATCAACTCAGGATGTTAAATATCTTGGCAACTTGGATCACTTGGCCTCACGGCACTGTGGTAAAAAAGATTATGACAGAAACACAAGCAGGCATGATGTTGCCTCAGTCAAATGTAGACAGTAGGCCTTGTTTTGTTTCTGTTTTGATTGGAGAAACAATGTTGATATTGGTATAGGAACACCTTTGAAGTTGTGTAGTTTTATTTTGTCATACAATGGCAATAAAGGCTTTATTTTTATTCTATTGTATAAGACAAAGGTTGTGGGTTTAAAGAGGAACTATATGCAAGATTTTTACCTTAATCAAACAGCTTTGGAGTAATTGTAATGGTTAAATGACTCGTTACAGGGAGAAAGGAAGTCCTCTGTCTTAAATGTAGCGTCTCTTGGCCGTAAACCAACCTTGCAAGATCAGCATTTCCTGCCCGGTGTCCCAGATCTCGTCTTGCAAGAGCATGGACTGCTTTACGGCAATAAACCGCAAACAGGCCCAATAATCTGTCATCTATATATAATCTAACCCACTTTGTTAGACATCACTCCATGGATCACCTTCTCACCGGCTACGCTGAAAACATTAGCTGTGAATTTTTATGACAGTGAAAATAAGCACTCTGAAAATGTAGGGGAGCTTGTTAGAAAAAGAAAGTGACCAAATTAGTGAAACAGTGACCGTACCATTAGACAGGAGGATAGACTGTTATTATCAGACTCCAGGTCAATTTAAAAAAGACAAACAAACACACACATACAACAAGGAGACAGTCATACCAGTGTTTCCACCAGGATTGGACAACAGCAAAATGTGTGTCATTCAGTTGACAGATGAATTTATGCATCAATTTCCGCAACAGAGCATGAAATATATTTTTACTTGCACTTGACAAAATAACTCACTCGCACTGCACCACCTAGGTTTTCCCATCAAAATTCATAGGCAATCATTATAGGCAACCTGAAGTTTGCAAATGCTTTTGAACTTAACCAACAAGAAGACCTGGTTTTAAATAATGGGCTCTATGCAAAGCTCCACTACTTCCTTAAAGGGACAGTATGGGACTTTATTGGCTTTTTATTGACAAAAATCAAATATCGCTTTCATAAATACGTATTTCACTGAAGTGGAATCGCGCCCGCATACAAACGAGCGCTTTCTCGTACCTTAGAATGAGATGTTACAAGTCGTTACAAACATACAGGGGGGGGTTCACCGAACCTTCTCTGCCATGTTGAATCGCCATGTTTTACGTTCAGTGTCACCGTGGCTGTAAGTAACCTCAAACTCGGGCCGCCGGAGCTTCTCGGCTCGGGGAGAAAGTTTTCCAGACAGCGCCTGTTAAAACTGTCACCACCGTGTAGCTAGTGTGAGGAAGGACGGAGGCACTGGTGTTGCCTTCAGGTGCAGTCAGACACCTGAATGACGCCGTGAGTGACGCCGTCGGCAAACCAACTGGATGTTATTTTACTCGACGAGAGAAAGCCGGTAAAACGTGGGTCAGGTAAACAATACGACATCACCATGACAACATATTGTCACGCCTGTATTGTTTTGCCTCGTGCTGGCGGACCGTTTGTTTACATAGAGGCTTGTTTATCCTGATACATGCAGCGTGTGTTGTTTTTCTGACTTCTGCCCGAGTTTACGTAAACGCAACAGCAAGAATACGTGCCGACATGCAACCGCACCGCTAGATGGGGGTAAATCTCACATACTGTCCCTTTAACTTAAGGCTGCTCTTTTATTTCCTGTATTACATTATTGGACAAACTGCTTAATCCAGGTGTGTCTGACCATTGTGACTACTCAGACACACCTGGATTAATCAGTTTGTCCAATAATGTAAGATAGGAAATAAAAGAGCAGCCTTAAGTTCAGGAAGCAGCAGAGCTGTGCATAGAGCCCATTGGGATAAGATCCTATTGTCAGCATAAAAATTCTTAGTGGAAAAACATGTATTATTTATGTATAAAATGAATAGCAAGGGGCCTAGTATTAATCCCTGTGGGACGCCTTTTATCATTGTTTTTGTTTTGATTTTGAAATCAATGACAACAATAGTCTCCCTTTTGGCAAGATATGTTATGAAAGCAATAGAAAAATCATTTAAAAAAACATGGAAAGCAAGTATTCAGTATTATCAAAAGCTTTGGGCAGATCGACAAAGACACAATGGGGATAAGTGTAGGTATATTAGCGTCTTTGAGCACCTGTAAAAGCGCGTTGTAAATAAAATTTCTTCTTATTATTGTTATTATATTATAGGATAGATCTGTCTCCCTACATGAACCCCCTTGATATTGGTCCAGTCCAGTCGATTCCCCTCTTGAGCCTATTTTCTCCAACCAGTTAATTAACAACTCTGAGTTTCTGCTGACCAAAGTTTCCTCCACTTAAGTCCGATTAGACACAGTTAAGATTCGCGCCTTCGTGGAGTTCCTCTCCCTCTTCCTCTTCCTCTCCTCACCGTCAATGTGCTGGTGGTTTTCCCTTTCTTTCATTTTTCAATTTACCCGTCCAAACCCCCCTGCAGTCTATCTGCGTCCCCATCGTGTGCCATCTCAGCGCCGCTCTGAGGCAGCCGGCCCTCGTTGTGAAATAGCTTTCACACACACAGTGACTTCTGCAGCATGTGAATGAAGCGGCTGCGAGGGGTCGTTCTCTATTACCTGTCAGTCATCACCCATACATGCACTATACCACGATATGGCAGTCATGTCACGAGCACATACACACATGATTGCACACACACACACACACACACATATATATATATATATATACACAACACTTGTGTGCATGCAGAAGGACAAAACAAAAAATATGGCTCTTGCAGCAATGTATTATATACTGGTAGTCTTCTCAGAGCGGTAAATAAATAATGAGAACACTGTTAAAATTCTGCCAGTATCCACCGCTCTGCTGCTTTCAGCCCCCGACTCTCTGAAGAGGAGGAAGGCCACACTGGAAAGGAAGAGGCTATTTTTCTTTTTTTTTTCTTACACATTTCCACCTCCTCTGCCCTCTTCATCCCTCTCTTCAACTTCTCCATCTCCTTTTTTATTCCCTTTGAAAAACTTCTCTCTGCTGACTCGGTCAAATGCAGCTCCTCCATTGACATTTATGGAAGACAAAAGCTGTCAGCTCTCTACTCTTTCACACATTGTCATGGTGCAGATCGTGACACATAGTCTTGTGAAATGCCATAGGGAAAGCTATATAGTAAAAAGTTTGCAAGTTTTTTGTTGTAATATGAGATCAACGCACTCCAGGCTACCTGTCCTTTATCTAGATTGGAGAGAGTTAGAGAGAACGTGCAAGAAAGACTCATTAGTGGATGATGTGAAATGACAAGAGTCGGTATTTAAGCTGGAAAGAGATCATGACACGCGCTGTACGATGAGGATCTGTCCGCTTAGATGTGATGACCTCTCGTTCTGTGTTTTATGGAACGGGCAGATGATATTTCCACACGACACTGACCTTTTACGCTGAGATGAAGATAAAGCAGACAGATTGGGGCTGAGTGATGCAACAGATAGATACAACAAGACAAGAAGACGTATGTCTGCGTATGTGAGTGTTTATATGAATAAGTGTTATTAAAGGGATAGTTCAACATTTTGACAAATTGGCCCATTGCCATAATCCCTAGCAGTAGGTTTGTTACCTTTATTTGTCGGTGCAAGCTATTTTTAGAACGGCGGAGCAGAGCCGCGAGCTGCTCAGAGCTACGCTACGGAGGCTCATGGGATTTCTTGGTTTCCCTCATCAAACTCATCAAATACACAATCCAACAACTCCACAACGCTCTGGTGGACAAGTTGTGACCTGCACATTCTGTAAAATGTATGAAACTGTCCCTGAAGGCAACGTGCATCAGCGGTTCTGCATGAATTTCCCTCTAAAACAACTCTGTCTGGTAACGTTCTGTTATTATCTCATAGCGTGGTGAATGTGCAGGTCACAACTTGTCCACCAGAGCGTTTTGGAGTTGTTGTATTGTGTATTTGATGAGTTTGATGAGGGAAACCAAGAAATCCCATGAGCCTCCATAGCGTAGCTCTGAGCAGCTCACGGCTCTGCTCCGCTGTTCTAAAAATAGCTTGCACCGACAATTAAAGGTAACGAACCTACTCCTAAAACTATAGGGATTATGGCAATAGGCCAATTTGCCAAAAATGTTGAACTATCCCTTTAAGTATATATGAGATGCATTACAGTAGGTATTAGTGGCTCTGTAGCGTTTTTGAGACGAGTTAAAATGTGTAAGCCTGTTGAACCGGACACAGTCACCATGAAATCCTGTTTCAAACTGGCTTAGCGAGGAAATATCACAAGAGCGAGGGGGGGGGGGGGGGGGGGGGGATGTGTGTGTGTTTGTGTGTGTGTGTGTGTGAGGGAAAGAGGCAGATAAATGACCCAGCGCCGCATGTCCGCCGCAGAAGTTGTTCTTTATTTCATGGCAGCTGATAATAAGTAAGTGTCGGATGCAGCCGAGCAGCGGGAGCTCAGAGTCATGAAGATGGAAAAATGAGAAACTGACAGGTAGGAAATTACAGTATCCTCCACAGAAAGGTCAACCTGGAGTGCAGCGGCGTAGTGCAAACAAAATAATTCTTATCGTGTTGATATTGACGCCTCTAATCCTCTCTGCCCCCGTGCTCTCTCCCTCTCCCCCACTCCCAAGCCCTGAGCTACTTACCTCTGCAGTAAATATACCGGCAAAGCTTTTTTCTTTTCCTTTTAAATTGAAAATTAGAAAGTGAGCGGTGTGCAAGCGAGGGTGAACAGAGGAGAGGGAGTGGGAGCGAGGGAGAGAGGAGAGACACGAATTTTACTCACAAATGTGTCCCAGGCTGCATGGGCCCATGACTGTACTTAAAATGAAACGTCTCCATATGCCTCTGCCTCAGCAGGTCATTTCCATCGCTGCAGAAAACTGTTGTTCCACCCTTTTCTCTCCCACACACACAGTCTATCATTTGCATTTTCTCTCCTGGCTGGCTCTCTTCCATATCTTTCAATTCATCCTGTCACACCTGTTATTCACTTGTTTCCCCCTCTTTCTTTCTTTCTTTCTTCCAACCCCTCCTCCTCCTCCTCTGTTTCTTTCTCCCCCTCCTCCTCCTCCTCCTCCTTCTTTGTGGCAGTGCAGGATCTCATCTAAATGCACAGCCAGTCATGAGCTCTCTACCTGGTATGGTCTACTACCCGCCCGGTGTGAAAAAGTGCAATCATATCATCCCTTCTTCTTTTTTTCTTCTTTTTTTTCTATTATCATCTCATAACAACTCAAGGAGATTGCTTGGATGCCATATGAGATTAATGAAGTGGATAGTGATAGTGCACAGCATGCATGCATACCTTGATTTTCCATTCACTTTTATGTAGCTGGTCCTGTCCTGCTCAAACAGTATGCATATTCTCTCTCTCCCTCTCTTTCTCTCTAGCCTGCAGACATGCAGAGAGAGGCAAGGGGAGAGAGTGAGGAGGAGGAGGAGGAGGAGGGGAGAGGGTAGCAAATGAGCGGTGGGTAAAAATTATGGGGTACTAGAAAAGAGAGCAATAGCCCAGCCCTGGAAATGGAGAGAGCGAGAGAAAGAGGGAAAGAGGGTGGGGTGAGAGGGAGAAGCAGAGAGACAGATTATACAGTGTAAAATCCAGAAGAACTCAGCTCTAATAGTATAGTGCAGCGTGCACATCAGCTGGGGAACAACTGTGTTTCCCCCCCCCTGGCTGCAGCAGTGGGAGTGGGAGTGGGAGTATAGGAAGAGGAGGGTGAGGGGGAGAGAGGGGAGAGTGGAGAGGGGAGAGTCAGCGCATTTACCGTCGCGCGCCCAAAGGGGGGGGAGAAGAGAAGAGAAGAGAGAAGCATTGGAGAAGTATCCTCCAATCAGCCGTCAGTGATTCCTCTCATCTCGTGAAGCTGCTGATGGTGATTTATCACTGTGACCTGAGACGAAGGCGCCACGCTGCGCCGCACGGAGCCACCGGGAACTTATACTCGCCACGCCGCTCGCTGCTCGCCATGGGTTTGATTTCCTTTCTTAAGCACACACACATATTCCCTCTTGTGGATGTTTCCAGCACAATGACCAGAGGACAAAAGGAGGATTAAGATGGACTTACACACGCTTCCCTTTTCTCTCTCTTTTCCCCTCTGCAGACTAGAGACGGACTAACTTTTTGCAGGCGCATGAGGGACATCCTTTTATATATACTTCTGCTTTTTTTCTAAATTATTTGTTAATTTCATAGCACATTTTATTTTATTTCCTGAAAGCATGGCAAGCCTTTTGAGGAGGCAGGTGGGTGGAGGTCCTGCAATAATAATCATGTAGGAGCTGCTGCTGCTGACACTGAAGTACAAGGAACTGGAGATGCGAGGAGCGATTGGATGACAGCTGAAGCTCAACTGCCCCGCCGAGCATGTCGGACACCCTGACTGTGGCTCGACTAGCACCTCCACTTCACCGAGTCGCCTCTTAACAAGTTGTCATGCTCCTCGCTGAGGCGGCAGCACGAGCGCAGCCAACTAGGGTGTGTGCATGCGTGTGTGTGGTTTGTGTACGAAGAAGAGGAAGCCAGTGTTTGGGATTAGTAGAAAGTACACACTGCCTCTGGAAAAAAAAAGGATACAGGTGTAGTGGAGCCCTGAATGAGGATTAGCAGCTCTAACACCTTGTCGCTGGCAGCAGCAGCAGCAGCACGCACACAGAGAGCGATGGACGGTTCAGACAAGAGTCTGGAGCTACGAGCTACGTGCTGACAGTTATTATCAGCTGCAGGATTCAAGATAAAGGTATAATAAAACCGGCATGATGAGACTCGGAGAAGGGGAAGAAGCACAGAGACAGGGAGTCAACAGAGGAAGTCCTGTTGAGATCCAATTGAGATACTGAGACTGGAGTGGGAGTTTCATATCAGTGGATTTGTAATAAAACACATGGAGCACATCCAAAAGAAAGAAACCTGTTGATGTAAATTAAAAGAAAAAGCAAACCTTGATTATCAACAATTTAGATTTCCCAGTGAGCACGAAATCCAATTGATCCATGAATTGGTTTGATATTGATTTTCTCTGCACGGTTTGGAGGACAGAGTCTCGTCTGATCTCTGCTTAAGAGGTCACTAATTTAATTATAATCCATCATTCAGTGCCGAGTGCTGAGTGTGTCATTGCTCAGAGAATCAATGAGCTAATAGTTGTCGTTCTAGCTGAGTGTAGTGTGGGAGTTAGATTTTTTGGGGCGTGTTGTGTTTATGTTTATGTGTCTTTTCTTTTTTTTTTTACTATTTGTGAAAAGTGATGGAGGTTCTGCTGACGCTGGCGAGCGTGCAGGAGTTTCTTGGGCTTATCTTAGCTGCACAGCGAGGGCTTATAGATCCTATAGCTGTACCGGTGCTGTAACAGGCACCACGTTGCTGCCCCACTTCTCCACTCGGCAAGTTAAATTAGGAAATACTTTCAACAATGCATTGATCCTAAAGGTGCAGGACGAGGAGAGAGAGGAGAAGTTATCTCACAGACACACACACACTCAGCAGTCCTTCAGCGATCCCTGGAAAGCAGAGCGCAGTAGGTGGGAATCACAGTGTGGGAGTGAAGTGAAGAGAAAGCGAGAGGACTGAGGCGAGTTTTCTGTGCGAGCTGTGTGTGTTGTGTTGTTTTGCAGCGAACTTGTTCAAAGGGCAGCGCTGAAAATTGCACCGTTTGGAGAGAGTGTTATAGTGCTGCAAGTGAAACACTCAGGAACAACAACAACGTTTTGGGGCGAGTTCAGCACAAGTTCTTCTGCTGTGTGAAAAAAACCCTGCAGTGTTCAGCACAAGAAAAAGCCACAGCACAGGATACTGTAGTAGAATGAGAATCATGTTTGACAAGTCACAAGATAAACATTGATTTGTCTGGAACAACTACTGCCTAAATCTTTTTAATGACACAAGCACAAGCCAGCAGGAACAGCAGCACTCTTGTTATCTAACAGTCCTAAAACATGAGACTGAAGTGAACCGATGGAGACAGAAGAAACAAAAAAGTGGGATCGCAGCTCTGAAACTGTCTCGACTTTGGATTATAACACTTGAATTACAAAAAAAAACGAAGAGGAAGAAGAAGAAGAAGGAGAAGGAGAGTGACACTGCCAATTAAAGGATGTGTTGTTGCTGTTGTTGTGGTGTGTTGCTCTGAGGAAGGAGAAGTGTGATACAACCACAGCCCGTGTGGATGAGGGTGGGGCTCTCTCCCACTGCCACAGACAAAGACCCCGATAGAGAGAAAGAGAGAGAGAGAGAGAGAGAGAGTCCTGCTGTGAGAGAGAACTGGTCTGACGGAGCAGCACCGTGTCAGACGTCACCATGGGGTGCAACATGTGTGTTGTTCAAAAGCCTGAGGAACAATACAGGGTCATGTTCCAGGTGAGCGCTCGGCCTCTTCCTCCTCCCCTCCTCCTCCTCCTCTCTCTCTCTGTATCTCTGTCTCTCTTTCTGTTTGAGTTGTTTTTTATTTCTCTTTATGGACTCTTTAGCCTGAAGCATCACATCTCTTTGTGTCCTCTCCTTCTCTCTCTCTCTCTTATAACCCCCCCCACACACACACACAAACACATACACACCTACACACTTTCTTACAGTCACATTCACAAACACCCTCCTGCATGACGACGCTCCTGCTTCCTCCTGTGTGCAGGGCCGTTGTATAGGGGAGAAAGGTTTCATTTCATTTCATAACCTTCATTTAAACTCAGAGATATATCGAGGAGTAACCTCATGTACAATATAGCCGAGATGAAATACAAAACATATAAGGACAGAATAGAAGACAAGACATTTGAAACATACAAAAGCACAACAGAATACCGGAAGTTAAAGGTGACAAGGATAAATTGAATAACATAAGTGTATAGTTAAAAGCAGGAGCAGTTAGAGGTAAAATAAGATGTAGTTATGGTTTTAAATCGTCCTGTTGATAAAAGTGAGGTAAGTTTCAGATGATTTTGCAGAGTGTTCTAGGTTGTAGGTGCAACAACAGTAAGAGAAACTGGTCTTTCCTTCCAAGTTCGGTGTTAACAGAGGGAACCTGCAGTGTGAGCGATAGAGTCCTGCATTAAAAGATACTAGTGAGTTAATATAAGATGGTAAGAGACCAGTGACCAAAAAACCCCAGTAGTCTAATCTTTGTATGACTGATTTATTCTGCATAAGACCCTGACTAATACTCATAGTAACGCTGCATTAGCATCAAAACAAAGTAGGCTAAATAAAAAATGATAATAGAAAAAAAAAAGTGGGAAAAGTCAGGGGGTAAGGGGCCCACTTTAGTATTCCTTAAGGGGACCCAGAATTCCTAGCTACGGCCCTGTCTGTGTGCAGCAGTAAACACAACCTCATCACACTGACACACTCATTTACCCCCTCAAACCATTCACTTGTGAAATTCCTCATAATGAGTTTTCACTCTCTGATAATAAAGAATTAATTACCCACAGTTATTTATACATTTACATTGCATTAATGTAAAAAACAATCACAAACAGTTCATTTATTATGAATAAGTTTAAGTAAAACGCTGATGCATTATATTAGGTAATTAGAAACGTGATAATGATATTAAATTGAGTGATTAATAAACATTAATGAAGGGAATCCAACCAGTGAATGCAGTTGATGGATTTAATCATGTGACATGTCTCACCTTAATATAATATTTAAAAAAAAAAAAAAAATTTGTTCCTGTTTGTGCAGATTTTCCACAAATGAATTAACCTCGTAGCACAGTAGCTATTAATTGCTGCGTTGAAATAGTCATTCAGTGATAATAATACTGGTAATTATGACGATGATACTTCACGGTGATTATAGTGATTATGATCTGAGGGAAGGAGAGGAAGAGAGAGCTGAGCTACATTGCATAAGATTTGAGAGATGGAGAGAAAGTGGAGTGGTGCAGAGAGAGGCGGCGGCGGCAGGTTGGATGGATGGGTTGTTAAAGCCGGGGCTAAAGTGTTATGGGAGAGAGGGGTTGCCACGGTTACAGCCTCAGTACCACCACCACCACCTGCCAACTGGGACCGGTACAGACTGTAGATGTGAGTAAGCTCATCTGGCTTCTGCAGCGCCTAAAGGAGAAGCTCTGAAACCGCCAGCCTCTGTGCTTAGTAAGCACCAGGAATGATCTCCTGGGCTCATGCAGTGCAGCACAGCTTTTTTTTTAGTTTTTTTTTTTTTTTTTTTAGTATCAGTGGCACCACCAGGAGCCACAGCTGGGCCCTCTGTTGCACGTTGGAGCCGCGGTCCAAGGGCCAGTTAACTGGGCTGCATCTGGTGCCAGAGGCGATGCCAAGAGAGAGACAGAGAGAGAGGGAGAGAGAACATGAAGAGGGAGACTGAAGCCAAACAGAAACACGGTAATGAGTCGAGCTGGGAAATATGAGCCAAATAGGAAAATGAAAGAGGGAGGGAAAGTCAGACTGTTTTTCTTTCTTTCTTTCTTTCACTCTTCTTCTTTCAGCTGTTTGCCCTCCGATATCAGAGGTAATTGACTTGAGCGCTTCACTGAGCAGGGGTGAATAGAAAAAAGGCTTGACTGACTTAACAAACACCTTAGGTGGAGAGGCGAGCACGAAGGAGCGAATCTCTATGTGCATGGAGCTGGGAGCTGATCATAAAAACACAGAGCAAGGCCGTAATTTCATAATCAGTGACCTTATCTAACCGGGGTCAGCAGCAGTAACGACACCGACTGCATTCAGGTTAAAGTCTTCGCGAGTGGAAATCAAATGATTCCACTGATGTGATTCTGTAAAGGTCAAAACAGGCCTGAAGGTTTTGTCCCTACAAGCCCATCAGAAGCACTTTAAGCTCCTGCTGAAGGGCGGGGTTAAAGGTATAATGTGTAGGAATTCCCCCCATCTAGCGGTGAGGTTTGCATATCGGAACGTATTCTTGATGTTGCATTCACGTGAAATCGGGCAGACGTCAGACAGACAACAGACGCTGCATGTAACAGGATAAACAAGCGTCTATGTAAACAAGTGGTCCGCCAGCACGAGGCAAAACAATACAGGCGTGACAATATGTTGTCATGGTGATGTCGTATTGTTTACCTGACCCACGTTTTACCGTCTTTCTCTCGTTGAGTAAAATGACATCCGGTTGTTTTGCCGACGGCCGTCTGCCTGACTGCGCCTGAATGCAACACCAGTGCCTCTGTCCTTCCTCACACTACACAGTGGTGACAGTTTTAACAGGCCGAGCCCACAGCTCCGCTGAGTTTCCGTGGTTACCTACGGTCACGCTGCCACTGAACGTAAAAAATGGCGACGCAACATGGCCGCCTCGGTTCGGTGCGTCGCCCACTTATGTATTCGTAATGACTTGTAACAACTCATTCTAAGGTACGAGAAAGCTTTCATTTGTATGCGGGTGTGATTCGACTTCAGTGAAATACGTATTTATGAAAGACATATTTGATTTTTGCTAATAAAAAGCCAAATAAGTTACATACTGGGGCTTTAAGCTCCTGCAGACGGGTGGGGTAAACAGTGACAGGGGAGGAGATGCATGTTGCATGCAGAGGAAGTGTCATGTTGTTGTATGCAGAAGCGCTCATAGCTTGTGTAAAGTAAGTAGTATCAGATACGGTGGGCTGGGTGGTGGAGCAGCACGTCTGCATATATTGTGGTCTGGTAAGCTTGAAACGACATCGCTTGGCTGAGAGCAGAGAAGCATGAGACAGGGAGAACAAACGCAGATGGAGCACTGAACCAGAGCCAGAGCCCTTTGGCTGTGAGAGACGTTGACTAGTGCACAGTAATGAGGGTATATCCACCCAAAAAAAAAAAAAAAAAAGAAAACCTGGAGGTCTCATATATGAAGCATGAGCTGGTATCTGAAAAATGCATCGAGCAAAGAGACCCCAAAACACTGAAAGCAGCCGAGAGGTGATCACACAACAACAACACGCTGCTTTGTCCATGAAATTCAATCTGAGTTATCACTCGAGATGATTACAAACACACAGAGATCCTTGCTGCGCAGATGGCTGATTAATCCAAAGATCACGCCAAGCAAAAGGCGGAGGTGCCCGATCATAAGAAGAAGGGGGAAAAAAACATCATAAAAGAGGGCATAATTACATTTCCCATCACATTTGTTGTAGCTACTTCCCCTTCAGAGCTTTTTGCAGCTTTGAGCTATTTTTCTTAACTAACGTGTATAATTAAACCTCCAAATTAGATGCAGTCTACTAACTGTGTCTGTCTTTTTAGACAATAAATACGACATTAAACAGCTTTCAGCAAACACCAGGCAGGGGAAAACCATGCAGGCTGTTAAATTTGACTACATCAAAACACTTTGCCTGTCTTGCCAAAGGAATAAAACTCATGCATTAAACATCCATGGCCCATGCCTGCGCTTCACATACTGCTCCACGCTGCAGGTCGGTACACACCCATCGGCATGTTTCTGATCAATTCTCCCTCCTATAGGCCCGAATTAAAGAGGCACATTGTTGCTCCTGTGATGAATCACACACACTCACGCCCTGAACCCTGTGTGTGCAAATCAATCTGAGCTTCATGTTGTATTTTACCTGCATTTTACAAAAATACCTGACACACACACAATGCAGGAAACCTAGGCCTCTCTCCCTCCATCCATCCCACCACACCCCGCCCTGCACCCTCCTCAGCCCTTCAGCCGCTCCCTGCTTTTCTCTCTCTCTCTCCCCCTGTCACTGCTGTAAAGCGAGGAGGCTGTTTCCATGGCAACCGGCGTCATTAAACAAAACCTAATGTGCTTTTTTATTCACAATGACACGAAAAGATGCATGCATGCTGCTGACTGTTGCAAGAGGCCAAAAAAAAAGAAAAAATAGAGAAAGAAAAGAAAGATGAGGACAAAACAATGACCAGGTGACATTAACACACACACACACACACACACACACACACACACACACACACACACACACACACACACACACACACACACACACACACACACACACACACACACACACACACACACACATAGCCTACACAAAGATGGACAAAATAAAAGAAACAGCCGATACAATGTGGTGGAACAACAGAAGCACCAAACACTGCACATTATACCACAAGTTTCATTCAGTATTATTGTCATAGACTGTTTTATAATGTCATCTGTCCACTCTTATTGCTAATTAACTTTTGTGAAATATCAATATTCCCCATTATCTTCCTGTAATTAACATCTATTCAATTCAGTTCCTTTTATTTGATGAAGAGGGACAATGTACATTGATAAACATTTTGAAATAAAATGTAAATGTAGGCTACTCAATTCTAGCTAACAAGCTAATTTCCATTGACAGTCCCCCTATACTGAAGTAGAAACAGCAGGTTAAGGAAAACACAAGTATAAGTAGGCTAGTATTTAAAAACATGGGGCAGGTACCCCCTCCCACCCCCTTTTTTTTTTTAGAAAGAAAAACAAAGAAAGTAATACAATCACATTCACATTACAACACATTTACAACACAATACAATTGTGGTTCACAGTTGGCACAGGTGGTAGGTAGTGGGGGTTAAAGTGCTAGAGTTGATGATTAAAGTAGATTATGAACAGTTAAACATACAATAATACTAAGGATGTTTACGGAGTTTATTAATGTGCAAGTCCCTATCTATCTGTTTAAACAGCTGCATGTGATTATCGATGCTTCACAGGAGGAGTTAAAGTTACTCATCAATATGCACTTAAAACCACATTACATCTGCAGCTGCAGCTACATCAGACTGTGTGTTTGTGTGCGTCCATGTGTGTGTGATAAATGTTAACACGGGGATAGTAAAGTGTAACGGCAGCTCTGTGTTCTGTTTCACTTCATTTCAAATGATGCCAAAGAAAAACAATTAGCACTGGTTAATTAGGTCAAGTGGCAGACTGCTCGTTACCTTTTGGCTCGTCAGTGTCTTTTTTATGTCAACAGTGTGTGTGTGGGTGTGTGTGTTTTCTCAGGTGTAGTGCAGGAGGGTGTGTAGGGGAGACTGGGGTTGGTTGTTTGTTACACTTTTTAGTTTTGTGTGAATATCTCCTCATCAAAACATCCTGGAGTCGTCATTCCAACATTACAAGGAAGCGTAAAGTCTCGGGTTTCCATGGGCATCCTGCTCATTTCTCCAGCATTTATTTATTAATCATCAAAGACAATCTGACACATGTAATTTCAATGGGAAAAAATGAAAAAGAATACAATTTTTAAGTGAATTTTTATTCAAATGACATGAAAAACACAGAACATAAGCATGACACATGGGACTCATGTTTTTTGTTGTTAAAATATAATAATGGTCGAACAATACTGCATTGAGTCACCTGGCCTGAGAGACCAACTGACATTTTTTGCTAAAAATTGAGTTCACAACCTTCCTGTAACAAGTTCACTACCAAATGACAATGGAAACTACAGCTTTCCCTTCATACTTTTTAATGGTATCAATTCTTTTGTTACAAACCCATTGTGTAAAAGCCCAGAAGAAAAATTGTGAAGATCCTAAAATTTACAAAATGACATGGAAAAAAAAACCCAAAATGCTCTCAACTAAAGGTTGAGTGTCACACTAGAGCAAGGACTACGTAGGTGAACTCTGCTCTCAATTCTGATACCAATATTGTGTGACAGGGCCCTTTGAAGAGTGTGACAACCAACCCCAGTCTCCCCTATAATGTTGGGTTCTTCCTGATCTTTCCCACCTGTGATGCATGTGACAGACATGAGCATGAGACAGAGAGGTCACTGGTGCAGAGCATGTCGCCCTCATCTTTCATTTAACAACATGAGGAGTGAGAGAGAAAAAAGAAGAAAAAGATAAAGAAAAAGAGGGTGGAGGGCGTTATTGTGAGGTCACGGCGCCGGTGACTCGCTCGCTGCCGTTTCCCGTTGAGAATCAGTGAAGTGTTTAATCTGCACTTGAATTTAATCAGACATGCACACAATCACTGTTCAAGACAGTAACTCTGACTTTATTTCCATTTTCGCTGTTTTTTTTCTTTCACAATGTATTTTCATCTCGTCTATAGCCTACTCCCACTGAGATTTGTTAACTTCACTGCCGTCATTTCAAAAGAATTTATAATAATAATAGGCTTGTATATTCAAATGAGATCTCCGATATCAAACAACAGGGGTTACAGCCGGAGTAGGTCAACTCTTCTTGTCTTCACATTAATTGATTTTCCCGTGGAGGAGGAGGTGACTGCTGCTCCAGCCTTCAAAGCATGATGGGAGATGAGAAAAATCAATTACCGAACAAGCCGAGTTCAATATGTTCAGGGGGCAAGTATCGGTCATGGAGGAGGAAAATCTAAGCTCAAGCTGAAAAAAAAGCCCCAGTGGACAAATTCCAGATTATAATTGTGTGTGTTTTATGTGTTTTTCCCATGGTTTTTCCTAATAATGTGCAGCTCATCTCCTCCAAGATTTTTTTTTATTTTCACATTTAAAACAGAACAAAACATTTACTTATCTCTCTTACTAGTGAGAAAGATACGAAAAGAAAAATGTGCAGGTGAGGTCTGAAACCCTAAAGGCTTATTATAACATGACCTCATCTTGACCTAAATAATTGAAACACAGTAAAGAAATAATAATCACATACCTTGTGCAAGGTAGAGAAATAACAAAATTAAAATTAAAATTAAAAAGAAAAGAAGTAAAGATAAGGGAAGATGATGATGATGGTAAAAAAAAATAATAGTAATGATAACAACACTAAATAAATCAATGAATGGAAAGAGGTGAGAAAAGAAAGCGAAAAAAAAAAAGCTGATACAGATAAATTAAGTTCAAGTAAACACAAAAAAGAGAAAAGGAAAAAAACCGTGAGGCGCTAGGAAAGGCAAACCAAGTTTTGTTGCTCTGTTAATTTCAACAGTAGTTTCTTTTTGAATATTGCCTTTAAGCATATGAGATTAATTTGCTCTTTAAAGGGCTTTCAGATGAAAACTAATTACACATCAACCACTTAAATAAATTACACATCCGCCTCCATTGTGCAGTTGTTTACACAGACACACACACACACACAGACACACAGATACACACACAAGTCATGAACCTAGACGCTCTGCATCGCTCCCTATTTACATTTACACTTCGTTCTTTGAAAGCTTGTTTTCTACATTTTTCTCCCTGCACCATTAGCCTCTCCTCACCTCCTATTCTCTCCTCTCCCCTCTCTCTCTATCTCTCTCTACACTTTGAACTTTTTGCATCTCTTTCATCTACTACCCCCCCCCCCCACCTCCCCAACCCCCCCCCCCTCAGCTCCGCAGCCACCGACACCACCACCACCGCCGCCGCCCACTCCCTGCTGTGAATCTGGATGCTTTGCTATTTATTTCTGCACAATTTCATGTCTAATTTTCGACACGACTTATACAGAATAAGGATGGAGTCTATGGGAGGGGTAAGGTGGGTAAGGGGGGTAAGGGGGGCATGGAGGGGGGGTGGGTGGGGGGTGTGCATGCTTGCAGCAGTGGCATCATCATTATTTGTGTAGTTTATAAACAGCAGCTGTATGTAATGACCCACTAACCCAGAGATAATAGAGAACAGCAGCACGTGTACGAGTGTAATGGAGGCGAGAAGCCGCCTAACGCGTAACAACCCTTTACCCTGCATGAAGTTGTCTTCAAAGCAATCTCAGCACCTCTCATTGATAATGAATGAGAAGCCCCCTCCCCCCTCCCTCACCCCCCCTCTCCACTCCCTTCACTCCCTTCACTCCTTCTCCTCTCTCAGTATTCATACCTGTCACTCAGGACCATGGAGCAGCTTCCTAATAGCCGCTCTCTGATCTTGCAGAGTTCGGCCATGAGCAACGACGACGAGTGATGAAATTAATTTTAAAAACAGAAAAAGGAAAAGAAGAAATGAGAAAATGGCTGCATTTCTCTTTAATCCGACACGCAGAAACTATACAACGTGTTAATTCCTTCATCACCGATAGGCCGTGTAAAGAGGAAGTGTCTTATTTGTCTCCAAGTGAAGAGGCTCATTAAGAGAGAGACAGCAAGATTTATGGAGAACATTAGTGTGCAGAGAGGGACAAGCACACACACACACATACAGTAGATACACACACACACACACACACACACACACACACACACACACACACACACACACACACACACACACACACACACACACACACACACACACACACACACACACTATATGAGATGGACTGGCTGAAATAGATGCGGAAACAGAGGCGTGTGTGAGTGTGTGAGTCTTCATCTCCGGGGAAGGGACAGAGCAGACAGAATTGCTGAGGCAGCACAGAGAGAGAGAGCAAGAAAGAAAGAAAGAAAGAAAGAGAGAGAAAGAGAGAGAGAAAGAGCTCAGTGTCTGGAGGAAACAGAGAGAGGGTAAGAGAAGAGAAAGGGAAGTGCATGTGAGCATGGAAACACAATGACAAGGGAGAGGAGATGCACCACAGGGATAAATAAAAAATATATAATAATAAAGAAAGGAAATAGTGGTGGGGGGTGGACAGGGGCTGGATGTGGCAGGAAAGTTTCTGTGGTTGGCTGCACAGGGGAACATTGATTTGACATGCAATTACTGGAAGGGGACAAGAGAAGAGAGAGAAGAGAGGGAGAGAGGGAGAGAGGGAGTGGGAGAAGGAGGCAGGGTGGTAAAGATGTGGAGAGTCGCAGACAGCCAAGGTCGGCCACAGTGTTCGTCATGAATGAGACGCTACAAAGGGTCGGTGTCTGTGTCTGTGGCTGGCGGCGGCGGAGACTCTTACTGGCACATAATAAACATCAACACGTCACACAGGGTCACACCACATCCCGAAACAACAACGAAGAACAATTTATCATGTTGGACAATGTGGCACAACCACTGCCAGTGAGAGGTTGTGTAAAAATGTTGATATAGGTTCTGTCTTATCTCTAAAATAATAGGTTTATTATAATTATACTAATGGTGCTTTCATGCTCCAAATGCAGGAGTAGAAAACATGCTGGCAGATAATTTGAGAGCAGCAGACATAGAGGTCACTAATGGGATGTGAACTCACAACCTTAACATCAGGAGTCACACATTGTACAGACAGGACAGAGCTAATCCAACAGACACTTGATGTGACCGTCTCTCTCTCTCTGAACACTGACAAGTAGGAGCTGTCAGTCCTAATCAATACATGCTGTTGTACAGTTATATGCATTCATTGAATTGTGCTTTGTGTTATCAGGAAGTGTAATGTAAGATAATAGCATGGTGGTCCTAAGAGCTCAAGTCTCCAGCTAGATAGCTTATTGCTTAAAGGGATAGTTCAGCATTTTCCCATTGCCATAATCCCTACAGTCTTAGCAGGAGGTTTGTTACCTTTAATTGTTGGTGCAAGCTATTTTTAGAACGGCGGAGCAGAGCTGCTCAGAGCTACGCTACAGAGGCTAATGGGATTTCTTGGTTTCCCTCATCAAACTCATCAAATACACAATCCAACAACTCCACAACGCTCTGGTGGACAAGTTGTGACCTGCACATTCACCACGCTATGAGATAATAACACAACGTTACCAGACAGAGTTGTTTTAGAGGGAAATTCATGCAAAACCGCTGATGTGCGTTGTGTTCAGGGACAGTTTTTCATCAAGCAGTCTCTGCGTTTCCCTCTAAAACAACTCTGTCTGGTAACGTTGTGTTATTATCTCATAGCGTGGTGAATGTGCAGGTCACAACTTGTCCACCAGAGCGTTTTGGAGTTGTTGGATTGTGTATTTGATGAGTTTGATGAGGGAAACCAAGAAATCCCAGCGACGAACCTACTCCTAAAACTATAGGGATTATGGCAATGGGCCAATTTGCCAAAATGTTGAACTATCCCTTTAAGTATTCTGGTTATGATTGAGCTAAATCGCTAACATGTGTAGCAGGTGTCACTACTGGCACATTCCCATTTAGTCGGAGTAGTGTGCTAGCTAACAAGCAAACATTTGTTAATTAACAACCTCGCCCTGTGTGTGTCTCGATATTCAGGTCACAGAGATAAATGAGTTTGTCTGAAGGAGAATCATCCAACAATGTTAAACCAAGATATTTTCAGAATCCCCAAAGGTTCATCTAAACAAACAGGATAAAAAAAAAACCTCTCTAGTCTAGTCTGCTGCACAATGGAAAGATTTAACCATTTTTTGGGGCAGTGTTTCTGGATCTGGATGGATTTTTAAAAAATATATATTATTTATATAGGCTACTGTTACATGAGCTGCACAAATTGGTGCATAAACCAACCAAAGACGATTCACAAGGATGTATTGAACAAATTTAAAAGAAAATATCACATCCTATAGTGGCGTTAGAGGTAATTGTAATTTGTAATTTATTTATTTAGAAGTCAGGACAATGCACATTAATAAAACATGTACCGTAGTACCTGTAAATGTGCCAGATTGTAGCCCGTGGGCTCATTTCCATCTGGAGTCCTCTAGGCAGGTTGGTGTTACAATACAGTACAAAAGGTTAGAATACATTTTAAGTAGGAAATAGCATAAACACATACAATATTACAACACATTACTAGTACTAATATATGTTAAGACAGATCAGTACATTAGAAGCATGCAGTTAGGACATTAAAGGTGATTACACGTTTGGTTGGCTCTGAGCCACACCTTCAGGTGGCTCTTAAAAGTAGTCAAGGTAGGGCATTCCTTTATGGGTAAGGGTAGTGTGTTCCAGATTGCAGTTCCTTTAGTAGACAGGGCATTTTGACTGAAAGAGGTTTTCCTGTATGGAACCACACAGTCCCTATTAGTAATTGATCTGGTGGTCCTCGTTTGTTTAAATGTAATAAACTCTTTGGGCCCTAGTTTCTTAGACCAGGTGAAGTCTAAGTTCAGCGCAGCTTCGCCACGCCAACTAGGCACGTGTCCAGGTCCATTTCGCAAGTTTGCTGGACAGCGCAGTCCGACTTAGACCAGCGCAAGCCCGCCCCTCGTCCCTCCCACCGGCGCAAACGGCAGAGGGGGAGGAGAGAGGGCGGGAGGGAGACAGGAGGAGGAGAAGTGGGATTAACACAGCCGATTCGGATCTTCACCAATCAAAGGAGCTCCTCTCCTCACCTTTAACTGCGCGGCGGGCGATGCGCGCTGCAAGTTTGTCATTTTATACTTTGACATGGACGGAGGAGACAGCGACGCCAGAGGCCGAACCTCTCCCCGGAGGAAACAGCTGTTTCCCCGGAGGTCCGAGCTCAGAGTGGCCGAATAATGAGTTTACTAATATACTTAACCAGGATTGATCTGATACACTGAGAACCGGTGCTCAGTGTAGCCTAAGAAACAACAACTAATAAACTAATGAAGAAACTCACATTTATTCATTTCAATTTATTATTCCCTGTGTAAGACAGATGAGAGGTGTACACTAATCACAACATAAACAAACATGCGGGATGAAATCAGCGTAAAGGACGCTCTCTCTCTCTCTCTCTCTCTCTCTGTCCTCCTCTCTCTCTCTCTGTCCGTCTCTTTTTTTCTCTTTTTTTTTCTGTGATAGAGATGCTGAGTATAGGCTATATACTGACTATCTGATAGCGAGGCTGTTGTGGTGGACTAAGAGAGATGATGATTTGTGTTTTGTTTTTCAATACGGCTGCGTGATGCGGTAAATAAATAAATAAAGCGATCATCACAACGACACAGTGCGTATCTCAACACGGCAGCGACATGCAGTCATCCACCCTCAGTCCTGCTTGGGACATCCACAGCTGCTTTTCAGTGCCAGTTCGTCCCTGCTGTGTTAATTCAGGTGGAGTTTCCTTTACGCGCCGACAGCCTTTGATCTCTGCTTTGATCTGACGTCAGATGTGACGGGACAATCTATATAGATATAAATCCACGTGTTGATTCCGTTAGTTGCATTAAATAGTGGTTATTGTGGATATTTATTGCATTGAAATGTGTCTGGAACTGTGGAGATCTGCCTGTGAGGTCTTGGTGACGTGTGTGCACTGCAGGTCAGTCAGTCAAACTTCCACTGCACCTGCTGCGCTTCGCCCTGCGCTGAGACTAGACCTGGTTGGAGGTGGCGAGCTTTCAGCGCAACCTCGGCGAGACATTTTCGCACAAAACTTCCACTGCACCAAGCTGAATCTGTGACGCCTCCCCCTGCTGCGCGGCCACGCCTATCTCAGCGCAGCGCGATCTGCCAATCTTCCAATCTGACTTTGCGCTAGGCTGCGCTGGTCGAAACTTGCATTAGACCGGCTGCGCTACCTTGCGCTACCTGCGCTGCGCCAAGAAACTAGGGCCCTTTAAGTGGAGATGGCGCCAGGCCATGAAGTACTTTATATATTAAGCATACAGAGGAGAATTTACAAAAATTAGGAAAACTCAGCAAATTATATTTCACTAGAATGTTACAATGATGGTAAGAAAACGTTTTTTTATCTAAGATTTTGAGTGCGTTTTTATACAGAAGCTCAACTGGTTTCACGATAGTAGAGCCGGTCATGGACCAGCTGGTAATATGAGAACCATGGTCACCATGGTCGTTAGGGCATATCCTCTGGGAACCATCAACGTCTAAAAAAAATTCATCCATTGGTTTTTGAGATATTTGAGCCAAAAGCAAAAAGAAAAAACTGTTCAGAAATATTCAACTGAATGAATCTTTGATTTGACCAGGACTGTTTTTAAACCCGCACACTGTGTTGATTCCTTCTTCAGATTTATTCCCCGATTTTCTTTTCATTTTTGATGCCCCTTGTTCTTTTCTGACTTGTTGCTTGAAGCAGCAGATGAAATGTTTCATAAGCTGCAGAGTTTTTCAGACTTCAACAACAACAGAGTCGTTTAAAGCTCCGTGCAACATGTTGTGCATGTGACAGCTGTTTACACTGGATGATTCAGGAGCATTTAAATGAACTGTCAGTGTCCACAGAAAGGTACATCTGCTGGGGGAGGAAAGAAAAAAAATCAAATATAGTGAAACTCTCAGCTAGAAAATTTGGATTTCTTAATCAAAAAGAGTGAGAGTTTGAAATCCCTGAACAAATTACATTACAATCATTTTGAGTGGCACCACCCACCCCCACCCTGCTTCACTGCACAATGAAACTGGCTTCACCAGAATATTGATAAGTTTTTATCATTTAAATATATTTGCAGAGAGGAACCACTTCAGATTCACACAAAGAGAGCGATGAGTGCACACGGGGACGCGAACGCACAAAAACTAAATGTACAAAGGAAACTCATTTTCATCTGCACTGCCTGTTCACTTGAATTTTCGTTTCCTCTTGCTGCTCTCCTTTATATAAAAGAAAAAATAAGAGGGTTAATGCTCTCCAACCGCTCACAGTTGTAATTACTTGCTAATGCCTTTATTTTTCCTGCTTTCTTCCTCCTCCTCTCTCCACAGAAGGGTCATATAAGCAACATGCTCTGCTCTTTCGATGCTGACGGTCGATTAAAGGTCTTAGTATACAGCTCTCTGCTCTGCTTGATGTTCATGTGGTGTCCAAACCCTTTTATAAAAAACACAAAACCTTCCTGTCATAGTTTCTGTCTTCCTGTAGAAACACCATTAGTCCTGTGAGTGTTTTTTTTATTGTCCTAGATGACTAACTCGACCTCAGTCCCTCTTTATTTCAGGTGTGTAGCTGTAGTCTCCCTCCCGTTCCCTGTCTTTAAAGGGATAGTTCAATATTTTGGCAAATTGGCCCATTGCCATAATCCCTATAGTCATAGCAGTAGGTTCGTTACCTTTAATTGTCGGTGCAAGCTGTTTTTAGAACGGCGGAGCAGAGCCGTGAGCTGCTCAGAGCTACGCTATGGAGGCTAATGGGATTTCTTGGTTTCCCTCATCAAACTCATCAAATACACAATCCAACAACTCCAAAACGCTCTGGTGGACAAGTTGTGACCTGCACATTCACCACGCTATGAGATAATAACAGAACGTTACCAGACAGAGTTGTTTTAGAGGGAAATTCAAGCAAAATAGCTGATGCGCGTTGCCGTCAGGGACAGTTTTTCATCAGGCAGTCTCTGCATTTACCACTAAAACAACTCCGTCTCGTAAAGTTACTTATCTCATAGCGTGGTGAATGTGCAGGTCACAACTTGTCCACCTGAGCGTTTTGGAGTTGTTGGATTGTGTATTTGATGAGTTTGATGAGGGAAACCAAGAAAGCCCATTAGCCTCCGTAGTGTAGCTCTGAGCAGCTCACGGCTCTGCTCCGCCGTTCTAAAAATAGCTTGCACCGACAAATAAAAGTAACAAACCTACTGCTAAAACCATAGGGATTATGGCAATGGGCCAATTTGCCAAAATGTTGAACTATCCCTTTAACCACCAACCTGTGTGTCCTGTCTTCTTCTTATTTATGTCAGCACCTTTTACTAAATCTTTTCACCACATGAAACTCAGACGCTGCCTTTTTTTTCAAATCTGTTCTGCAGCTTCTCTGTATCATTGTTGGTGAAACCACATTTGCATCTTTCTCCTTCACTTTACTCCCCTACTTCCTCTTCTCCTTCTTCTACTCTGACACCATTTGATCTCAACTAATTATGCTTTTCCAGGTGAATGGGAAGGAGCTGTCCCGCCTTTCCGGGGATCCCACCCTGGACATACGGGACCCTGTGCTGTCCAACATACTGCGGCGAGGGGCCCGCAGACGGGCGTGCCTGGCGGCGGGGGCCCCCGGAGGATTGATGCCGGTGACCATGGGCATGGCCGACTGTGTGGACAGCTGCACCCAGACAGACATCAGCTTCCAGCATATGTTGACTCTGGGCAAGAGCAGCCAGCATCCCTGCGGAGCCCCACCCCCACCCGACCCTCCGCCGTCGCCTCCACTGCCACCGCTCCTGGAGCCATATCTGTTCAATGAACTGTGAGTTGTATCGGGGCGTAGAATAATAATAATAATGGAGCCCCCTGCAGCAGGTCTCACTGTTTTTGGTGCTAGTCCATTCAATTCTGTTCATGCATCTGCAGTTTCTTTTTCTGGGAACACTTTACTTGAATAGGTATTCATAAGATTGACATAACACTGTCATAGCCATGACATAACAGCTGTCATAAACATCAATGAATACTTATGACAGCTGTCGTTAAGTGTCATTCGGTAAGTTTTGTCACTTTTGATGCAAAGTTGACATTGTTTGAGATGTTTTTGTTCTGACAACTTGACATAAAGACAATTTAAACTGTCATAGCAGACCTAATTGCCAAACTTAAAAAAATTATGTCAAGTTCTCATAACAAAGACATCTCAAATAATGTCAACTTTGCATCAAAAGTGACATAACTTACCGAATGACACTTAACGACAGCTGTCATAAGTATTCATTCAGTCATGGTTATGACAGTTTTATGTCAATCTTATGAATAGGCTACCTATTAAAGTAAAGTGTTACCCTTTTTCTTTTCTTTTTTTTAAAGGTATAATGTGTAGGAATTCCCCCCATCTAGCGGTGCGGTTGCATATCGGAACGTATTCTTGATGTTGCATTCACGTGAAATCGGGCAGACGTCAGACAGACAACAGACGCTGCATGTAACAGGATAAACAAGCGTCTATGTAAACAAGAGGCAAAACAATACAGGCGTGACAATATGTTGTCATGGTGATGTGGTATTGTTTACCTGACCCACGTTTTACCGTCTTTCTCTCGTGGAGTAAAATGACATCCGGTTGGTTTGCCGACGGCCGTCTGCCTGACTGCACCTGAATGCAACACCAGTGCCTCCGTCCTTCCTCACACTACACAGTGGTGACAGTTTTAACAGGCCGAGCCGACAGCTCCGCTGAGTTTCCGTGGTTACCTACGGTCACGCTGCCACTGAACGTAAAAAATGGCGATGCAACATGGCCGCCTCGGTTCGGTGCATCACCCACTCATTTATTTGTAACGACTTGTAACAACTCATTCTAAGGAACGAGAAAGCTTTCATTTGTATGCGGGTGTGATTCGACTTCAGTGAAATACGTATTTATGAAAGACATTTTTGATTTTTGCTAATAAAAAGACAAATAAGTTACATACTGGGGCTTTAAAGCTGCTTCCATTACTGAAATATTTCTCATCCTCAGCTTCATAGAGCCGGTGTACTACGACCCCACTGACTACTTCGATATCACTCAGCATGAAGTGGACAGGCAGGATGAGCTGGAGTACGAGGTGAGAGCCCATTAGCTGCTCAAAAAAAAAACTCGCTGCCTGTCTGACAGTCTGTAACTTTCCTCTAACTGCACTCACACACAGGAGGTGGAGCTGTACAAGTCCCGTCAGCAGGATAAACTCGGCCTGACAGTGTGTTACAGAACCGACGACGAGGAGGACCTGGGAATTTATGTAGGAGAGGTGAGGACAGCAAAATCTTTAATAAATCCTTTCTATTCTTCTTTCTTAATCCTGAGCCAAATCCTCAAGTCAAGACAGTTTTATTTATACAGCACCAATTCACACCAGAATATCTCAAGATACTGTACTTTAAGATTACATTTTGTCAGCCTGAAGAAATTCTTACAGTAGTACTTACGGTGAATATTATTATTCATGCACTTTGAGGTGTGCCTGGGTTCAGATATGACCAAAATGTTTATTTTTATTTCAAAAGTGGGGTTGCTACTACCTCAGTGTTGCTACTACCTCAGTTTCTGTTCTGTTAAAGCTTTTTAAATTGTTTTTATGCACTTTTTAATGTCCCTGCATCGAATGTGACCATATTTTAAAGGGAAGCAATGACTAAACTTGACTTGTTTTTCAATATATAGTCTAAAATTTGTCATTAGCTGCTGCTCACCAGCCGCTGAAAATGTCTGGACCTGGTAAATTAAACTAAATAACCCTGGTTTAGATCTTATAATAGTATTTAGTATTTATTTAATATTTATTTACCTAATAGTATTTACAGAGACCAAACAGTTCCCTTCAAGACCAAGTGCAAATGTAACTGAATAAGGAAAAACCAAAGCTCAAACAGAACCAGAGTCAGACTCATCTATTCTGCACCAGAAGAGGAAGAGATAAAGAGGAAAAGAGATAGGTGTAATAACTAAATACAGACTAAATCTATTCTAATAACACTAATAACTCCTTCTGTATTTCTCCCCAGGTGAACCCGAACAGTATCGCTGCAATCGATGGTCGCATCCGCAAGGGAGACAGAATCCTACAGGTGCAGCTTCCCTCGTTATTAATTATACTGGATCGTTAGGTTATCTCTCTTCTCCTGCAGAGTTCTCTCTCTCTCTACCTCTTCGTGACAAAAACCAACAAAACTCTTCTATTGTACTTTGTGTGACTTCCTGTTCTGTTCTGTTATGTAATTCATTAAACTGAAGTCTTAAATAACCCCCATGAGCGTCACGACGAGTCCTCCAAGTCCAAGCAGAGCCGTGGAGTCGTGCCGCTTTTCATTCAGCGTTATTAAAGGAAATTGCTCATAGTGCAGCATTTACTCTGAATGCTTTTTTTTCATAATAGCTTGAATATCATTATGCTTTTCAGAGAGTTTTTTTTTTTGTATTATTATTCTAAGGAAAAACCATTTCCTGAACCGAGTGATTAAACTGAATGTAGCGTTGGTGGAAAAGGGTCTCACATTATCTGACTCTCTCTTTTTCTCTCTGTCAGATAAATGGAGTGGACGTTCAGGACAGAGAGGAGGCGGTAGCTATTCTCACCAGAGAGGACAGCACTAATGTCTCCCTGCTCCTCGCACGACCCGAGATAGAGGTGAGGAAATTGGATATGCAGTCTTCAGGGAGTCTGAATGCTGACCTAAAAAAAACAACAACAAAAACACATCCTTCACTCCTTATCTCCCCTGTTTATGTAGAAAAGAAAGGAAATACTTTAAAGGGATAGTAGCATTTTTTAAAAGTGATCTACAAATAGCCCTTAAGTACTTTAATTGCAGTAGAAGACTCTCTGCACTCCTCCCGTTAGCAACGCCAGCCCATAGCCCTGCCCAGAGATTTACAACATACATTGTTGTGAATGGACCCAAAGAAACGGCCTATTTTCGTGGCCTAAAAGAGGTTTTACCTGAAAAAAAAAAATACACAGTTCCATTGTTCGCTATAATATAATTTTTTTCCAGCCCCTCAAAGTGCAGGAAAAACACAGTTTTTATTTGGACCTAACCAACTGCTGATCGGCGGGTGCTAACCCTGGGCGGAGGGATACGTGAGTTGGTTAGATATAAAGAATAAAAATTATATTATAGCGAACAATGGAACTGTGTATTTTTTTTTCACGTAAAACCTCTTTTAGGCCGCGGAAATAGGCCATTTCTTTGGGTCCATTCACAACACTGTATGTTGTAAATCTCTGGGCAGGGCTATTATGGGCTGGCGTTGCTAACGGGAGGAGTGCAGAGAGTCTTCTACTGCAATTAAAGTACTTAGGGGCTATTTGTAGATCATACAACCCCACTTTTAAAAAAATGCTACTATCCCTTTAAGGACACATAAACAAAGTGGGCAAACATGACATGAGGAAGAAGAGTGTGGTTTCTTTTCCTCTTCCTCTTCTTCGTCCCATCCTGCAGCACGACTTGGTGTCAGGAGGCAGAGAAGCAGCAGAGAGGTGCTGCAGAAACACGATGAGAGCCGCTGATAGCACGAAGACAAATAGCGCTTGTGCTCCCGGTGCTAATGTG
The DNA here is from genome assembly GCF_905171665.1 of Trachurus trachurus. Taxonomy (NCBI): domain Eukaryota; kingdom Metazoa; phylum Chordata; class Actinopteri; order Carangiformes; family Carangidae; genus Trachurus; species Trachurus trachurus. Next base: position 29,883,000 of record NC_139901.1, on the reverse strand, counting down.
GCAGCGTTTTGTTTTCCCGCTCAAGGTCACTCCTCCTGCAGATAGGAGGGCGTTGTTGTAACACACACCAGACGAGACGCCCCTCCAATAACACACACACCTCCTGCCAAATTACTTGTAAACGCACACAACTTCAACGACAACAAAATGGATTTTCGTTGCATATATACTGTTGTAAAAACTGTGCTGCAGATGGGAGACACACACACACACAGAGATCTGTATGCTGGCTGCATTTGTACAGAGCTAGAGGGCAGATTTAAGAGGCACTCATTAAAATGGTTCAAGTCAAAGACACACGGACACACACACACACACACAAATAACCTCTCCTCTGTTTAAATATGTCCTTGTATTTGGAGAGAGGAGCACAAGAAGTACCTGTGAAAGGCTGACAAGAATTATATTACTAAACCATGGTCCCACATTAAGATTCAAGAGAGAGAGAGAGGAGGATGGAGGGAAATGCACGAGCAGAGATTAAAGCTTGATCTGTTGTCTTGAGGGAGAGAGAGAGAGAGTTAGTTGAAGAATAAGAATGAAGATGAAGATAATCAATACTTTATCTCGCAGTCTGAACACAATCCGCATCTGAATCTAACCAATTAGCCAAGATAAACTGCGCTCGGAGGGAGTGGATTGTTTACTAATTCGCGCACAAGTACGTGCATCATATTCGACCGGCGTCTGAGCGGCTGCCAATCAAAACAGCAAAAGTAAATAGATTAGAAACAACGGCGGCGGTTCGTTCGTGTGAAATATCAAGTAGTGTTCATCTCTAAATATCACATCCATCCATCCATCTGTGTGTGTGTGTGGAGAGGATCTCATCAGTATCAGGTAGATGAAGGTGTTTAGATGAACCTCTGATATTTTATTCTACTGATGTTTCATTATGGAAACTAGAAACTATTGCAATCTCAGGAAGCCGTTAAAACTCACGCTGCTCTGGCTCCATCTAGTGGCGGAGAGAAATACTGCTGTTTACTAACGACAGAGAAGTCCTGCAGATGCTGTGGTCACTAGATTTACATATGAATTGATTAAACAATGAGTTTAATGTGAAAATGGTTAATCAAAGACCAGAACGTGAGCAGGAAGTCTCTCATTCCTCATAATGGCTGCATCATACTCGTGTAACCTATGGCAAATCATTTTAACATTTAAAAGCCAGACTGGATAATGTGTTGCAGATATCTGTAATTCAGTTTTGCCTAGTCAAAAATAATATTTCAGATATCCACAACTACATTCTTCCTAGGACAAAATGACGTCACAACATCTACAATTTGATTCTGACTAGTCATAATTCCAGTTCAAGATATCTTTAATTCACCACAATTAAAGATATCTACATGTCCCTTTTCTTGAGATATCTTAAATTAAGTTTTGATTAGGTGAAATGACGTTGTAGATATCTCAAACTGGAATTCGTACTAGTCATAATTCAGTTACAGATATCCATAATTCACATAGCGGATATCTGCAACTGAATTGTAGGTATCTGTAATGACAAACCCCATACACATGAATGGCAAAAGTGACTGAAATTTCTGAAATGTTCTTTTTGACTAGGCAAAACTGAATTACAGATATCTTGAATGAAAAATCCAACTATTTAAAATGTAATTACGACGATCCAGAATGACGTTGTTGATATCTACGATGTTAATTCTGGATAGTCAAAAACATAGCTTTTAAATGTTAAATCCGCTAACCTCTGTGCAGCTGCATGCTCATTTGCAGTGTTGGGTTTTGTATTATGTTGTATGTTTTGAATGCAGTACTGTACTGTATTTGGGAGAATCCAAAGACAAACTGAGGTGGAAAATAAAGCCAATCAGTAATTCAATCCATTTTTTTTAAATTTGCAGTTCCTCTCAGCTCTATGCAGCTTGTTAGTGTCTTATAGTTCATTATTTACTGTTTTCCAGCCTCACTAAGTCTGTTCACTCTCTCTGCTTCTGTCAGTATTGTTTTAAGACACAGCAGCCAGCAAGGAATAACCCTCGCTGTACTTTACCTGCACATGCAGCTGATTTGAAGACACCTGTGTAGTCTCTTTGTGGTTATTTTCAGTCTCAACCTCTTCATGGATCTGCCCCCAAGTGGTCAAATCAGTAACTACAAGTTAAATCATAGAGAAACAGTTTGTGTTATCCATCCATCTGTTAGCTTCACCACTTTTCCTTTAGTGTCACTGAGCAGCTGAGGTCAATCTCATCTGACACCGGGTGAAGGCAGGATACATCGTACACATTTAATCACAGGGATGACAGATAGTTTCAGTCTCATTCAAACCTCAGTCACACCTGAAGGCGCCACAGAGCTGCCAGTTAATGAAGTGTGCACATCTTTGTCCAGAGAGCTACAGGCACGACATGCAACCTCCATCATCTGGTTGGTTCAAACCCAAAACCTTCTCGCTGTGAGGTGACAATGTTGCTCATTGCATCACCACTGCCCCTGTTAAAGGGATACTTCACCCGAAATCGATAATCCACCAATTTTCTACTCATCGTCATACCAAGGAAGGGTTTGGAGAACTTTCAGAGTCATCAAAACGCTTTAGGAGTTCCAGGGGGGGTCCCGGCTGGCTACGGGTTTTCATATAATGGCGGCGGATAGAGTTCACTTTTGAATTGTCCAAAACACACACTATGAAACATCCAGATACCTCCATACTGCTCGTCTGTACTGACCCAAGTGTCCTGAAGCCGCCACATGGAAAAGTTGTTCGGAAAAAAATAATTTGATGTCTGTTTTTATCCTTGTTGTAGCAGTAGCTCTCAGTGGCTGTGTTTGTGTTTGTGCTCATGCGCGAGATTTGCTGCGAGATGTTCGTTCGTCGTTGTAAACCATTGGATGTTTGATCAAAGATATTAGATAAATGGAAAGATACTCCATGAGCGGCTGCTCCAATGATAGAAATGGTATACACTTCCTGTCTCTCTAAATGGGCGTGGCCAACCGTCACCCCACCTCGTCTGTGAACGTGTGTGTGGATTTATAAAATTTGTAGGTAGATGAAAGTGAGATATTTATATTTTCTTATGATAACATTAAATATCTACACTACTAACAGTAATATTTAGCATGCCAAAAATAATTTAAATCATTTTCACGGGAGTTCGCGGCCGTTTGTTTGACGTTGCCTAGGAGATCGGTGCCAAATCTCGCGAGAGTGTGTCGTAGAGACAGAGACAGGTCTGGAACAAAGTGGATTTTCTCCGGATCTCTCCGTCTGAAAATTACCATTTTGGTGTCAAACTGTTCAGAAGAGATGTGGCTTGTGAAAAATGAGTCCAAAATTTGCTTCAGTGACCGTGGGGAGAAAGACCCGACCATAATCGGTGTTCACATTAAATTGTCCCATAGGAATCAATACACTCCAAGCTGCCTCTGGTCTCTCTAAAGGGGCGTGGCCGTGCAGAAGCCCACGTGACATGCATACAGGAAGCTGACTCGTCATGACAGGTCTTGGTTTATAAACCGTCTTTGGTTTGATGTAAACACAGAAGAACATCTCGCAGCAAATCTCACTGGTGATGTATGGATGTTTCATAGTGTGTGTTTTGGACGATTCAAAAGTGAACTCTATCCGCCGCCATTATATGAAAACCCGTCGCCAGCTGGACCCCCCCTGGAACTCCTAAAGCGTTTTGATGACTCTGAAAGTTCTCCAAACCCTTCTTTGAGTAGAAAATTGGTGAATTATCGATTTTGGGTGAAGTAAATCAAAATACATTTCTAATTCTGATCTCTTTGTCTTTTGTCTCTTCAACCTTTTTTACCCGTCAGAACGACAACCAGCTGGATGCGGATGAACTGGACCTGGAGCCGCTGGACAACGCCGTCCATCTGCCCAGCGCCCAACGAGTGAGGAGCAACGCCTCCGTCATGGGTGCTGGTGCCGGTGGCGGCAGCATGCTTGGTGGCCACGTTGGTCACGGTCACGGTCACGGTTACTCGCTGAGCCGGGACTCTCCCGATCTGCTGCAGACGGTGCTGAGCAACAGCCAGGAGCTGGACAGCGGCGTGGGCCGGACGGACGAGAGCACGCGCTACGAAGAGTCGTCGGAGCACGATCTCCTGGGCGACGACCACACCAGCGCCTCCAACACCAACGCCACGAACACGCCGGGGAGCATGCGCAAGTTCCTGGACACGCCGCCGCTGCTGCACTCGCAGGAACTCCAGTTCAGCACCGACTCGCTGTTGGCGCTCGACTGCGGAGTGGAGACGGTGGAGCGACTGGAGCGCGCCTACATGGCCGATCCCGTCAGGATGATGATGCCCGGACTGACGGAGGAGGAGTGCGAGAGGTACAAGGAGCTGCTGGAGATCAAGTGTTACTACGAGAAGAACAGCAACGCTCTGCTGCTGCAGGACCCGGCGTTGCAGGAGGAGGATGGAGGCGTCGGCGTGCCGCTGGACGTGAACCGCAACGAGAGCCTGACGCAGCACGAGATGGCGCTGCTGGAGGAGGAGCTGCGCCACCTGGAGTTCAAGTGCCGCAACATCCTGCGGGCGCAGAAGATGCAGCAGCTGAGGGAGCGTTGTCTGAAGGCTTGGCCTCTGGAAGACAAGAACGGAGCGAGTGCAGGAGCTGCAGGACGCTTGGACATGATGAGTATGAGCGGCGGCGGCGGTGGCGCTTTGGGCGGCAGCGAGGAGTCCTGTCACCACGCTCTGTCGGACATCAACGAGCTTCCGGAGAGGGAGCGCTCGGATAAAGACAGCACGAGTGCCTACAACACCGGAGGGGAGAGCTGCAGGAGCACGCCTCTGGTCACCGAGCAGTTCCCTTCGACACAGTCGACGCAGAGCCTGGAGGCGGGAGCGGGAGAGTCTCTGTGTTCGCCAGCCACCTCCACGAGGCAGCGAGGAGAGCGAGGCGGCGCACACGCAAACCTCAACCAACCGTACTCCCACAGTCACAGGAAAGAGGACAGGAAGACGTCGTCATCGAGCCCTGGAGCTAAGGTATATAAAGTCCTCACCCTCACATACATACAGAGCCCTAACGGCCAGGTAGGGGTGGGCGATATGGCAAAAATATCATATCACGATTTTTTTTTTAAATGAAGTCTCGATTTCGATTTCATCACAATCTTAAATCGAAAAAAGGAAAAATAGACAATTTAGGCCAAAGAACCTTTCTGAATAGATTTTAATCTAAATTGATAAAGTGCACTCTTGCAACATGAAAGGTAGCTTTCAATAAACATGAAAGTAAAATATCAATGAAGACATTACTGTTTGTTTTATTCAACACAGTCATTTTGAATGGGGGCGGGACTAGATAAGCTTTTGCTTCTCCCGCTTTCCCTTTCGGCCATGTGCATTGTATTATTTGAACTAAGATGAAGTGTGATGATGATGATTTAAATTGACATGCCCGAAATAAACAAATTGATTGATTGATTAACAGGATTTTAGTATATCAAAACACTAAATAGCTGATTGAAAAGGGTCAAATAAAGTAACTGTTGTTATCTCTTTTAGCAAACTTTGCAAATGTCCTTTGTTTGCGCTTTGCAGCATAGAACTGCAATTTATAGAATGTGCCCCGGACGATCCTACGATCTCTGCACTTTGGCAGATTGTCTACACGCTCTAATCCTTCACGATCTAATATGGCCATATCGCCCACCCCTACGGCCAGGCCCCTCCATACTTAGCAGATCTCCTCTCTCTTCACCATCCCGCGAGGTCGCTGCATTCTGCTGGAAGCCTTGTGTTTTTATGTATCTTGTGAAGCACTTTGTGAGTCTCCTCTGTGAGAAGTGCTATATAAATAACATTGTACTTACTTTACTTTACTAAGGTGAGGTCGCTGTCCCGGGACGGATCAGGCAGCAGGAGAGGCTCGGACGGCGGGATGAGACGTAACACAAATAAAGCCAACGGGACGTCGGAGCGGTCAGGAGGACGCAGCGCGGAGAACAGCCCTTACCTGTCCCGTCGTCAGCCCGAGACGCTGCCGCCGCACCGCTACCTGAGCTGCATGCAGCTGCGGTCGCCCTCCGCCGCCGAGCAGCTCGGCCTCGGCCTCAGAGACGGCAGCGTGCACACCGGGGGCGACGCCAGCCCCATGAGCCTGGGCAGCACGTGTAAAGACGTCACGCAGGCGCCAGGTCTGTAATGTCCGTCTGTCTGTCTTCATGAGTCGGCATGCAGCACGTCTTATTGTGGTCTTGCTTTTATGCATTTTGTGTCTGTGCTTCTGCTTAGGGCTGGGACGATACGTTTTTCTCCCGATTCGATTCTTCTACGATTTTTTGGATGCCGATTCGTTTTAAATTGCAATTCTACGATATTGCCTTTAGTCTGCATTTTGAACACCAGTGAAACAGTTGAATGATTATGATTGTCTAGGCTACAGACTATTCCAGGAAACATATTTCCCCAAAAATACACATCACATGTAAGTCAGGTAAACTGCTACATTTTAACATTTATCTGCACACAAATACTGTAGGAGCCTATAAATTAACATACTCCATTATAAAGTGAACTTAAACCCTTTTCAAAACCTGGACTCTCTGTAAAAAAAAAAAAAAAAATCGATTTTGGAGAAAAAAATCTTGGGATACTTGTGAATCGATTTTTTCTCCCACCCCTCTGCTTTACATGCTGTGGTGTGATGTGTCTTGCATCATAGGTTTTTGTGCTGCATGTTTTGGGGATGTCTTGAATGATTGATGTTATATTGTATGTTCTTTTGTCATGTTGTTAATTGCTGTGCATGTTGTGTAGATTGCCTTGGCTAGTAACTTTTTAATCTTATTTTTCATATTTCATATTCTGTTTTTAGGGTGACTTTTTGACATCCTGTCTATAGGGACTACAGATGAAAAATAGCCTCTTATTGGCTAATTCTTGCGCATTTACAGCAATGCTATTAATAGAGATGCACCGATCCAGTTTTTTCCGATCTAATCCGATACCCGATACCGATACCTGATATACCTGATACTACTGTTGAATGAATGAACCGTATACGTTGCCATGTGAGTGAAGGCATCAGGCTTCACATAAACATTTAGCCTTGTTAAAAAAGGTAACAAATTAAAGGGATAGTTCACCTAAAATTGAAATTTCACTCATTATCTCCTCCCCCTCATGTGGACTAAGGGCTGGGAGAAGTTTCAGAGTCCTCCGTGGCTTCTCTAAGTTACAGGGGGTCTCGGCGTAGCAGTGCATGTCCATATAACGGTTGCAAATGGATACCAACTGTCATCGTAACAAAAAGACACACCAAAAAACATCCAAATACCTCCATGCTGCTCGTATGTAATGTCCGTCTTGTATTGAAGCCCCGAAATGCGAAATTGTCCCAAAAAAAATTAAATAAGTCTATATTTCAAGCTTGTTTGTAGAAATTACTGCATTGGAAAGCTGGATCGGCCTCATTCATCCGATATCCGATCCAGCTAATCAGTCAATATCGGAGCCGATACCTGGATCGGTGCATCTGTAGTTATTAATGTGCACTGTCCCTGTTTTCAAATAAACGTATTATTATTATTATTATAGGTGTGGGTGCGGGACCTTTACCCCCGCCGCCGCTGCTGCCCGCCTCCCCTCGGATGGAGTGGAAGGTGAAGATCCGCAGCGACGGCTCGCGCTACGTGGCCAAGCGGCCGGTGAGGGACCGACTCCTGAAGGCTCGTGCCATGAAGATCCGAGAGGAGCGCAGCGGCATGACGACGGACGACGACGCCGTGAGCGAGATGAAGATGGGCCGATACTGGAGCAAAGAGGAGCGGAAGCAGCAGCTGCTCAAGGCCCGGGAGCAGCGGCGCCGCAGGGAGTTCATGATGCAGAGTCGCCTGGACTGCCTGAGGGAGCGCGAGAAGGAGCAGAGCGGGAACTGCAGCAGCGGAGGAGGAGGAGGTGGAGGAGGAGGAGGACAGCAGGGGACGACGCATCAGCAGGAACCCACCTCCATCCTGGAGCTCTGCCACCGCCGGAGCATGAAGAAGCGCAGCCGCAGGATCATGGACAACTGGATCACCATCCAGGAGCTGCTGGCTCACGGGACCCGGTCCGCCGACGGGAAGAAGGTCTACAACCCTCTGCTGTCCGTCACCACCGTCTGAGAGGGAAGAACAGCAGCAGCAGAGACGTGAAAAGTGCCAACATGTTTCCACATCAAAGCCTTTAGGGATGAACATTTGATTTTTTTTGAAGTGGGGTTGTATGAGGTACAAATGGCTACTATACTATATCTGCTAGGGGTGGGAGAAAAAATCGATCCACATAAATCTTTTTTGACGATTTTTAAAGGGACAACGAGGAGTTTTGGAAAAGCAAAGCGTTTTCACACTACATTTATGAGCCTCCGTGCACCGTAAAATTCTTGGACCGGCGCAAGACAGACTCATGTTTTCATTCATCAAGAATTAAAGTCAGAGGTTGGAAGAAGATCACATACCGTCGTAGTTCCGACCATAAACAGCGATTCGGAGGCGTTATTCTCATGATTCGCCACAAACCCGAAAGTAAGGAAACGCTGGTCGGCTCGACCAGCATTTCCGCCACCACTAATAATAACAAAATAACAATAGAGACAAAACGATATATTTATCAAAAATGGGCCCATTAACAAGTGTGGATAGCGGAGATTCATCCACATTAACGTGAGACTTTTTTATAACCGAATAGAAACTCCTCGTTGTCCCTTTAAATCGATTTTTTTTTTTTAATCGATTCTTTTTTTTTTTTAATTTTGTAAAATATTGTGCAATTTGCATTTGTTCGCCTTTTTTACATACAGAGAGTACAGGTTTTGAAAAGGGTTTAAGTTCAGTTTATAATGGAGTATGTTAATTTATAGGCTCCTACAGTATTTGTGTGCAGTCGAGAGAATCGGCAATATCGTAGAATCGCAATTTAAATCGAATCGCCATCCAAAAAATCGTAGAAGAATCGAATCGGGAGAAAAGCATATCGTCCCAGCCCTAATATCTGCAGTAGAAAGGTCTCTGCTTCCCGCCGCATCGTGCTGCACCGACTGTTACACAATTAATCATCGTATTTTTGCCACCTATGAGAAGTCCCATCTCAAAATATATAATACACCAAAAATTAACAATGCATCATCTGGTAGTCTACCCAACTCACTCAGTATTCCTCAGCGCAGGCAGGCTTCGTGACGCGTTGGATCAATTCGTCTGTCCAATTCAGCTGTTTGGGTCTGAGTACAACAAAATATCACGAAGAGGAATACGGTGAAAGCTGTAAGCGGACTCTAACACATTTTCTGTTCATGCATCCTGGAAAACAACACAACATACAACACGGACCATCTTCTAAATATTTAGAAAAGTTGAACTACCCCGGTTATGACACCAAACAGCTGATAGATAGGCGAATTGATTGAACCCTACCTGTACAAGTGAGTTGGTTAGATCCAGATAAACCAACTTTTTTTTTTACCAGTTGATGCATTTTTGATTTTTTAATTTATATCGTTGTGTTGAACTGGTGTGTTATTTTAGGATGGGACTTCTCATAGGCGGCGAAAATACGCTGATTAATCGTGCTCTATTCCCAACTATGTACTGCCTGAGTCTCAGTGCAGCGCGATGGGCTGGTATTTCTCAATCGGGGGGGAAGCAGAGACCTTTCTACTGCAGATATTATACTTAGTGGCCATTTATACCTCATATAACCTCACTTAAAAAAAAAACTGAACTATCCCTTTAAGTCCACCTTGGCACAAAATAGGCAGGCTGCAACACAAAGGCTATGATGGTCATTTAAAGTAGCAAAACCTTAAACCCCATACAGTAAATCTCATGACTGAAGCTGCCAGGATTCGTCTCCAAGTAGCCCAACAACACACAAGTTTGTCGGAGTCCACAACCACAAAATTCAAGATTTTACAAAGGCTCTAGTAGTCTACGCTCTAGGAATATACTGCAGTTCATCTTGAAAACACATTGCCTTCACTCTTCTTCAAACGTGTCTGGTGGATAAATAATAAAACTAAACCAGGCAGGAAGACACTTGACATCTGTTTTCATGATGTTTCACCTCTTTCATGATGAAAAATGTGATTTTTTTTCCTTCTTTTTTTATCATACACTTGTCAGATTTCAATACACAACAAGACAATACTGCGAAAATAAAAGAAATAAGTCACTATTAGCGATCTGGCGTCTTGTCAGAGATGTCACCACCTGCTGTTTTTACCCTCAGAGAAGTGGTGCGACTATCTTCACAGGGGCCTCTACTACTATTATTATTATATTTTTGTGAATGACAGATCAAGTCAAAATCAAAAAGAAAAACCACGGAGCTGTGAAAACGCAACACTTCTGTGCCATAGCGCTGTGTATTTTAGTGTCCGTTAATGACTTTTTTTGATTAACGATTCTTTCTTTTTTTTTATTCCCAAAGCCAGTTGTGTGTCTGTGTGTGTGTATAGTTACTCCATTTCCTCTCATTCTTGCAGCGCTCGTGTACAAACGCTCCTTTGTTTTTGACACAGGAAATGCAACACCACCACCGTCAGACCACAGAGGCTTCTTCTGTTTGTGTTTTTTTTTGGTTCTGATAATGAGGAGCCGAGCGGTGCCTTCCTCTCAGGCAGACTTGACTCGACTTGACTGTATAATAGCACAATTTTCAAAGCGTTACAAAAAAAAACAAAAAAAACTGAAGCACAGAGTGACTGAGGGGGAGTTTTTGCTGTTTTTGAAATAAAAGGCACATTGTGTGATTGTGACTGATTCAAAAGCACAGAAAACATTTGATACGTTTCAAGGGGAGACAAAATATCGAAGCCTTTTCTTTCCAAACCGATTAGGTTTTTTTTTATTTCGCTCAGTATATGCATTGCAATATGATGGATTTCGGTGTTGCCTATTTCATTGCAAATAAAGATTATTCTTAGCTTTATGAAGAAAACTAAAACACTGTTATTTGACTCTGCAGCTGCATTAAATGTGGATTTTTTCTAGACATTTCCCGTCACTTTTCTGCCTTCTTTTTTAAAATTCAGTCTCAGAACAAGCCACTGGATGATTATCCAGCAAGTAGCTAGAGCGGCAATAGAAGCCAAGAATTGGGTGACTGGTTTATAAATAAAAGCTAATTTTTTGTTTTGTCCATTTGGCTTACATGCATGTTTTGATATTGAGGTTTTTTTTTTTTAATTAAATGTACCTTAAGACTAAAAGCCTTTAACATACTGTGTCTGTGGATGTCTTTCTATGAATCTGCTCATAGCGTAGAGAAAAGAAAAACATGGTGTAAAACTCGTCTGTTCAATATTGTGATGTCCAGTGTCTGCCATTTTACAGTGAAAAGCTTTTTTAAATAAACGCTGTGATCACGAAAACATTTCGGTTTCATGTGTCGATTAGATTTTTTTAAATGATTTAACGGTGATAAAAAATAATGAGTCGACTTTTTCCTAAACAAGTCTAAACCTTTATTTTTCTAACAAGAGTGAAAAGAAACAAAAGGCAACAGTAAAATGAAAAGTTTATACATAAACTCATGACATCTGTGTGTCTGCAATATCAATAATAATAATAATAATAATAATAATGATAATATAATTTGAACCCAGAAAACAAAATAATTTGTGACAAAGTGAAGTTACAGTGAAGTTACCTTAATCAGCAAAGAGAGAGAGAGAGAGAACGAGGGAGGAAGAAAAAGAGGTCAAATTGAAAAGGAATGAAACTCGGAGTCAAGAGGATAAAAAACAAAAAAAAACAAAAAAAAGAAGGTAAGAAAACGCATCATTTGGAGGAAAAGGGGGAGAGGAGGAGGGGGAGGGGGGCAAAAACAAGAGGTACAGTTATCCATTTTGGGAAAGTAGCACCAAAAACATTAATGCCTGCTTTTAACACTTCCCAAAATGTACTCAGTTTATTCAAAATGCATATCCCCCCTTTCAAAAACAGCTTCAAACACAAGATTCAGTACAACTAAAAAAATACACGTGTAACCACGGCGCTGTTATCTACGGCCAGCTGTCTTGTCCAATCTCTCTCTGCTGCTGCTGCTGCTGCTGCTGTACCTCAGCTCCACGATCCAGGCCCAAACACAACGTTATGTGTAAAAAGAGAGAGAGAGAAAAACCCAATAGCTTATCCAACTTCAAACCAGTCGGGTTGAAAACTGTTGAAAACGGCCGCCGGTGCTGAGACGATCGATGCTTCGGCCGCCGAACGAACTTTTTTTTAATACAGTTGGGATAACATAGCATACTGACTGACCTCAGAGAGACAACTCTAAAGACCATAGACACTCCTATTACGGTTAAGTCCCACATCGGTCCAACACAGTCTTAATATGTTCACAGGAGAGGGAGGGAGGGGAGGAGGAGGAAAAAATGGGTCCAGGGGAGGTGGAGAGTAAAAGCATGGAGGAGACGGGCGGGGGGGGGGGGGGGGGGCGTGGGCGACGAGTCTGAAAAAGATGTCGATGGGTGAAGATACGTCTTGAGTTAAGGATGAGACAGTGGAGTGTAGAAGAAGAGTCATCGCTCTGTTAGTGTCTGAATGAGGGATGAGAACGGACGTAGGGCGGAGGAGGAGCAGGAGGTGGAGGTGGAGGTGGAGGTGGAGGAAGGGGGGGGGATGTCCTGCATCTTTCTGTAGCTTGACACGGGTTTCTGGCACAGATCGCTCTGTCCCTCGACTCCTTCGACTGATCCACTTCAACAGAGCTCCAGCGTTGACTATATCACAAAATCTGTCCCAGGAAGAAAAAACAACAAACACGTTTCAAAACTTATGATTTAGAGTAAAGTCAAAGGGTGAATACCAATCCCCCCCTTAGCCCTAACCCTTCGTTTTGCGCGTTCACGTGAAGTGGCGGTGTCCCGATTCTGGTTCAGACTGGGGTTAGGGGGAAGTGGTTGGGCTATCTCGCCCTTCAAACGGAGATTTTTCAGTGGCACACTTCAAACCGAGGGGTATGACGAGTTTCCCAGAATACATCTTGCGGCAACCGGCAGCTGTTTTATTTCTCGCTGTTATTACGTCACTTTGTTAAGTTTTTAATATTTTTCCATGCGAGAAAGTAACTGTTTAGATGTTTAGATCCCCAATGTGAGGTCGGTTTATCCAAATGACGGCTGTTTAGACCTTTGCTCGTCACAGAGACAACACCCCGTCCGGAGAGCTCGTCAGCCGGCCAACCTCCGTCGTCATCCCGGGAGAAAAGATTAACTAACCCGCAGGTTTTTAAAGGTTTACCGCCGGGTAGTTACATTCTTTTTAGGAGATAAATGCTGGTCTCATTGATGAAATGTAACAATTGTGGCAGTCGCATTAGTTTGTTTGAATTAAAAGTGAAGCTTCATGTGTGTATTGGACAGAGGAGCAGCGCTGCCTGGGGGCTCTGTAGCCTACGTACAGAAATCACCACATTTACATAAATAAATAAATATTGATTTCGTCCAATTTGGACGAACCAGGAAGAGGATTTGAATTTTGGGTGAACTATCCCTTTAACATGGTTTTGAATACAGGATTTGTGGCAAAAGCTCGTCACGTCTGCTTATGTGAAAGCCAGCAGAGACTGATGACGTATGTGACTGTTGAAGGGGTTGACTTTCAAACCCTACCCCTTGTAGCTCCGTTTCAAGGGACAAGGGTTAAGGGCTAGGGGTAGGGATGGAAATAAGAATTGGAATTGGGCCAAAAAGATCAAAGTGTTACCTCTGGATGGGTCTGGACAGGTAAGTGGGGGGAGGGGCTGTGGCTGAGGGGGCAGGTTTTCTTTGACTCGGAGGCGTCCAGTGGCCCCGCCCCCTCCCCACTGACGCCTCTGTGGCTCTTCCTCTTCCGCTTCGAGTCCTTCGGTCGGCTGCGGCTCGTTCGTCGCTGCTCTTCAAGCTCAATCTGAGAGAGAGAGAAAAACGTTGATAAGTTTATTTTAATATATCGTTTAGTGTGAATAAGAATTACAATTCTTCCTACTCCTTTTCAGGCATGTAATTTATTTTCAGATTGATCAAATTATGATTATTTGGTTACACTTTATAATAAGTACACACTATTAAGCATTAGTTAGGCATTAATAAATACTGAATTCATCATTTATAACACATGAATACTCATTAGTATGTAGCTTATCAATGATGAGTAAAACATTTTTAACTGTACTTAAACTACTTATTATAAAGGGTTACAGATTATTTTGAGTATTAGGAGGAATTATGTTTGAGAATGTTTTTCTCCTTGTTTCTTTTACATGTTTGAAATAAACTACTACTAAACTTAACTGTTAGTTTTTTATTATTATCATCTTTTTTTAAATATTGATGCTTTGGCAAGTATTTTTTTAAACTTTCATGTCAATAAAGCCTTTGAATTGAAATTGAAAGAGAGGGGACAAGAACATTAAATACATCAGGGTTTCTGTGTCATTGTTGAAATGATAGCAAAGTGTTTGTGATGCTTGGGGTTTTAAAACCAACAATAATCCAATTTAACAAGTGTTTATTTTGGAGAATCCATCTATAATGTTCGAGATATATCTAATGAGTTGGAAGAATAGTTTTGAAAAAAAATCAATACAACATGTGCCTTTTAAAATATGAGGCTGCAATTAGATGAGTTTTGTATCAAGACTATAAATGTGTAAACAACCAACGTTTATATGATCGATCTGCTTTGTTTAATCAGTAGAAATGATTCAAAACAAACTGTGTTTTCACTCACGTTGCTGACAGTGTGTATTATTTATTATTATCTCATCCTGCTCCCATTAGGAAACTGAAACATTTATCGTTTTCTTTCAGGAAGTGAATTAAAAAATCAATCTGTTGCTCAGTTTATCAAAATGAAAGGCGGGAGGACAAAGGCTGTAATCATCCACATAATCAATATGAACCTGTGCTCAGTGATTAGACCAACACAATATCAAGTAAAAAATGTAAAAAGAAAGTTGAGCTACGAGTTCCTGTTGTATAAAAAGGTGTTAATTGTTGTTGTCTGTTATTTTTAGGTCTCATTTTCAGTGATGTACTGTAGCTTCTGCGGTGTTTGTGTTCCTGACCTGAATGAGTGTGTGCAGAGTTTCTCTGGGCGGGGCCGAGGACGCCTGGAGGACTCTGTCGATGATGTGCGTCTGGTCCAGAGAAACCTCCAGCAGATCTCCCTCCAGCTGCAGCTCCTCCAGCCGGACCCTGGTGGCCGGAGACACGTCCACCACCTGGCCTTTGAGCAGCGGCAGCAGCGGCGGCAGAGACGCCACGCCTGGAGAAGACACACAGAGACACAACGAGGTCAGGACTGAAGCATGTGGGGAAACAAGTTTACTGATGGTTAATGCTAGCGGTGTGCCAATCGCAATTCTCATTTAATACGACGGAAACACTGCACATAATATTGTTTGCACTTATATAATATTTTATTTTATTCATTTTATTTAAACTTTTATACGTTTTAGTTTCAATTTGTGGAAGAAGAAGTTCATGCTTACATCATGCATGTAAAGAGTTATAATAAAACATTTCAAAATGCATGTGCAAGTCGGTTAAATAAAAGTCTGTTGGTCCAGTCATATTTTGCCATTGTAGTTTTCTTAAAATCTCGTCTCGTTTCGTTCTCGTGAGATGAGTGTATCGTCACACCCCTAGAATTTAAACATTTAAAAAGTTAAACAAATCTGCTGGCTGTCGGCCTCCATTTCCTTAGAATTCAAAAGGCAGCATGTTTAACTGCACTATTTTTTTAATAAAGAGGCACTTTTAATTTTGTTACTTAAAGCAGAAGTAAGTGATATATTTGTGTTAATATAAGTCTTAAATAGTTATATCTTCCGACAGCAATCACTTACATAGAGTGTTTGGACTGAAACACGGGTCTCTCAGTCCCTCTGCTCTGCTCTGAGCCGAGGAGAAAACATTTATCGTATCCTACAGTTTTTATCCAATGAGGAGAGAGAACGGCATGCAGGGCTGTGTGTGCAGCCAAGGGACGCCGTGAATGTGGTGACGTAGGGACGAGGACTGTTATGGTGCGTTCAAGGAAACTCGTATTTTTCGACCGTGAAGTGGTACCAGTTCGATCTGGTACGAGTTCACGGGTCAGAAGTTACGAGTGGCCGTTATAGTGACTTTCACCGGTAAAACAGGTCGGAAAAACACGAGTGGGTTGCCTGAAACGCTACAAAGTCGTAAGTTGTGACTTGAAGCTGTAATTTACATTTTCAAAAGCCTGCCTGGAACGCAGCATTAGCGAAAACGACCGGACCACTTACTTCTGCTTTAAGCAATATGTGATATTGCTTTTATACAACATTTTCAACAATTCCATCTGAGCATGGATAAATGTTGAAAACTCAATAAATGTGAAAAAGACACTTTAGTCATTCTGTCTTGCAAAGCAGACTGGAGTAGATCATGAGGATCCTTAGTTTGCACACCGATAGACTGAAGCAGAAATCATTTTGAATTGAATCGTAGCCCCAAAAGTCAGAATCTAATCTAATCGTGAGATAGTAAAAGATTCCCATCCCTAGTTAACGCACTGTTCTTACCTGTAACATTTGACTTCTTGCTGATGCCATTTTCACATCCAGCCTGTGGACAAACAAGAAACAGTCAATGACGATACAGAAAGTCTGCAGCTGTAATGACATAGTTTGATTATTTCAAATCTAGGGATGTCACGATTTCTTGTTTTCACAATTAATCGCGGTATTAAACGCCACAATTAATTAATCGTAAAGATTCCCAAATACCGTCACTTTCCAAAAAAGATTATGTTGGAAACACAGAGGCAGATGTTTGTGCACCAAAGTGAAGGTAAATGTAAGAAATACTGGTCCATTTATCTAACGTAACATACGATTGGTAGGAATTTAAGGAATTTGTGCTAAAAAGCAAACAATGATGAACTTAAACATTTGGTATAGATGACAATTAATGACTTGAATATTTAAAACACTTCCCCTGGAGGATTAATAATTGGTTAATGGTTATATATTAATAGTAGAGACTTATATAGAAATATTTAGTGTAAGTAATTAGTATTGTAATTATATTTTGACTGTATTTGATTTTACACATTCATATGATGCAAATTAATTAATGCATAATAATCATGATAATAGTAATACCGTGATTATTTCTCTGACAATAATCGTACAAAGAAAATCTATAATCGTGACATCCCTATTCATATCTAAAGAGGAAGAAGGGGAACAGCGTGTTGACCTGTGTGCCGTTTCTTTCCTTGTTCTTCTTAGGTGAGTTGTCGTCGGTCAGATCGATGACTCCGTCCTCTCCTTCTCCTCCCTCGGAGTCTGACAGGACGATCACCGAGGATCCCCTCTCCGCCTCCTTCTCGGCGCCATTATTATCGTCTTTCTCCGCTTCGCGCCGGAGCGTCTCTTTGAGTTCCTGCAGCTTGTGAAGCGCCTGCTGCAGCTCCGACGTCTCCAGCGCCTCTTTGGCTCGGCCCTGCCAGGTGATGGCTCGCTCCGTCAGACACTGCAGCGCCTCGCCCTCGGGCAGCCGCACCGGCAGCCGCTGCAGCGCCACCAGCAGCGCCAGGATCGTCTCCAGGCGAGGGCGCCGCGACCGCTGGCACCGCGGACACAAGAAGCGCGAGTCCCAGTCCCACCAGCAGAGCGGGTTCAGCGGCGGTCCGGCGGCGGCGGAGGGGAGCAGCGTGGGGAAGGGGACGCAGCCACCGTGGAACCAGTCCTTACACAGGTGGCAGCGGAGTTGAGGGGCGCGAGGCGGCGCGGCGCACACGCACACCGACGGGGCGGCGCCGGCGGTGTGGTTACTGTTCCCGTTCTCTTTTACAGAGTTCTCTGAGCGGCCGGACGCGTCCGTCTCCATGGGGTCGACGTCCCACCTCCCGTTCTCCTTGTCCGTCTCCTTGCGACTCGCAGCGTTAAGTCCAGATTTACACATGTTCAGTTTCTGTAACCTCAGTAGTGCCTCCTTCTCCTGGTGCTCGCCCTCCTTGAACGCCATCACCTAGAGGTCAAGGCGCACAAACCTTCAACTTCAACAACCAGAGCTCAGGGATAAACTGTGCACATTGATAAACAGCAGAATTAAAGGACAATTCGGGGCAAATTCAACTCGGGGCTGTATTTTCCTAACATTTTAGGTCTAAAAGAAGGAATCTGAGGAGTTGAATTGCTCCTGTTTTGCAGTAGTTGTGTCTGTCCCCGCATCGCCCGGCAGCGAGTTTACATCCCTTAAAGCCGCAATGTTTTTCCACAGACAGCATCAGATGGCTACTCAAACATGCACTGAGAAGTTTGTTTACTTCAAGCGAGTCAAGAGTTGATATTCCTGTGTTTATGACACAAACGGGAGCTTCCGACTGCACGTAAACACACCGAGCGCGTCAACTCTGGGTTCAGATTCCTTCTTTTAGACCTAAAATGTTAGGAAAATACATCCCCGAGTTGAATTTGCCTGGAATTGTCCTTTAAAGCTTCAACACAAAACTCACAATAGCTGCAGGGTCCCTCAGGTCCTGAGCAGAAAGACCCAGAGTGTTGGTGTCTGAATCCTCTAACGGATCATCCAGCAGCTCCGGTCCGTCGCGCCGCTCTCGCCTTTTTGCACACGGACATAAAACCTGCAACAGCAACACTGGAGTTTAACTCAGACTCCTATGAAGGTTACTTCAGTAAAAAATTAACCTTCATCATATTAAAAGGTCCAGTGTATAAAATGGGAAGAAAACAGTGACATTTAGCATTCCCAATCTATTATCGATCTATTTAAATGAAAACGTGCTGATTTTATCTTATAGTCATTATACACTTATATAATTCATTGGTAGTATATTCAGATTTTGCCAATAAACCTTGACAACTAATTACACACTGGACCTTTAAATGTTGATAGTCTCCTCCAGGTTGCTCACCTCTAGCAGACTGTGCTGGCTGCTCTTCTTCAGGAACGTCTTGGTGGCTTTGTCCCTCCAGGAGTGAGCGCTGGCCACCTGCAGCTCCAGCTGCCGCAGCTCCTCCATGAAGACGGGCAGGTCTCTCCCGATGGCCACCAGGCCCTCCAGGTCGTCCAGACACGGGTAATGCTCCCCATTCTGACGAGTGATAACAATACCAGCTCAGTGCATTTTACAGTTCAGGGTTATTTTTGTTTATTTACAAATTTAAGTATCAGAAAAGAAAAAAAGAAGCAAATGGGACCAATCTTTTTTATTTTACCTGGATTTCCTCCAGGTCTGTTACCCAGGCCCGCGCTCGTGTGAGACATCCCTGTAGAGCCAGGATGTTGGGAAGCTTGACTGGGATCAGCTGGGCTTCATTAACTATTGCCTCCAGGGTGGAGAGCGGGTGCTTTTGCCTGAAGGACAAAAAAACACAACAGAGAAACGTTGACGATTTTGAAACAGGAGCGCCTGGCGGTTGAACGAGAACAGCGGAGCCTCTGCTGAACATTCACACAGCGACTTCTCCGTCTCACCTTTGCTCCAGGCAGATCTGTGCTTTTTCTTCCCAACGCTCTGCGATCGTGAGCAGCTCCTGAAGCTCGGCCATGGCCGTCTCCACGGAGACGCTCTGGGGGACGTTGCAGCCGGCCTCCATCAGGTTCCTCAACACGTCCAGCGTCACCTCCTGCCTCTCGCCTCCCTCGGTGCCCAGCGTGCGCCTCACGTCGGCCAGCCAGTGGCCCTGCTCCTTCAGCCCCTGCAGTAAACTGCACTCCGGCACCACGACGCGCAGATTCGCGCCCTGCTCCAACAACGACTGCAGCTGCTCCGGCACCGGACTGTCCCTCCTCCAGTCCCTGTTGTTCACCAGCTCTTGAGCTCGGCTCTGGAACTCCTCCAACGTCCGCAGGACCGCCTTAAAAATCACAGAGTACGAGGGCTATCAGAACGAACGTCGATATTCGAACAGAATTCAAATAATTAAAAAAATGAGAACATTTGAAGGTGCAAACTGACGTTCCAACGCATGCCTTCCCCAACGATGCAAACTAACGTGGCGTGTTGCGACAAACAATTTTGTTGTTGTGCACGACGTAGAGCTGCAGAGTCAAATTTTACGAGGGGAGTTTTTTTTATTGCTTGTTTATTCGGCACGCACACCTTCTTTTTAATCCATCGATCCGTGGACTGCACCGATCATGAATCAACTGCGCCCTGTTATAATATTTAGATTTCCCTTCTTGAAGTTTTATATTCAGTTGGTAAAACTTTAGTGTGTTGCAAACATTACAGAACAGATTTGTTTGGAATGCCCTTTAGTGGACGCGGGATGTAATAATAAGATGGTAAAGATGTAGGCCTATATAATGAATGAAAACATTAAAAATTCAAATATAATTTGAGTTTTTAACATTAGAAGCGTTAGAAATTTGAATCTGATTTGGGACAGCCCTACAAAGTACAGGGGTCAACCTTAAAGCAGAAGTAAGTGATATATTTGTGTTAATATAAGTCTTAAATAGTTATATCTTCCGACAGCAATCACTTACATAGAGTGTTTGGACTGAAACACGGGTCTCTCAGTCCCTCTGCTCTGCTCTGAGCCCAGGAGAAAACATTTATCGTATCCTACAGTTTTTATCCAATGAGGAGAGAGAACGGCATGCAGGGCTGTGTGTGCAGCCAAGGGACGCCGTGAATGTGGTGACGTAGGGACGAGGACTGTTATGGTGCGTTCAAGGAAACTCGTAACTCGTGTTTTTCCGACCCGTGAAGTCGTACCAGTTCGATCTGGTACGACTTCACGGGTCGGAAGTTACGAGTGGCCGTTATAGTGACTTTCACAGGTAAAACAGGTCGGAAAAACACGAGTGGGTTGCCTGGAACGCTACAAAATCGTAAGTTGTGACTTGAAGCTGTAATTTACGGTTTCAAAAGCCTGCCTGGAACGCAGCATTAGCCAAAGCGACCGGATCGCTTACTTCTGCTTTAAGAACACTGAATAAAAACACAACTCTAAAGCAGAGAGTATTTTGACACGTCCTCTCACCTGCACGTCCTCCAGCTGCTCCATCACACAGGGCAGGTTCTGCATCGTCTCCACCAACGACTTAAACTCTGCCAGCGTCATCTTAGTTTCACTGAAAGACAGAAACATGTTATGTGCATGAAACTGAACACTGGTCAGACAGTGGAAACATTAACCTGGTGCTTCTTTATTCTACCTGGTCTTGGAGTCGTCGAGGAGTTCAGTGCTCGTCTGCTGGCAGCGCTCTATGTCTTTAAGAACAGTGTTGAGTTTGCGGAGGAGTTCGTTGTCTGGAAACTTCTTTTCAGCCGCTTCCGTCTTCAACATCTCCAGGTCTTGAATTCCTGAAATTCAACAACAGTTTGGTCTCAACATGTTTTTTTGTTTTTTTTCCTCATCTCATTTGCAGCTTTATGTTGAAACAGTGTTTCAGGGATTTCCCACCTATTTTGTTTCCCTCTTCTTGCTCAAGTGCCTCTTTCACTCTGTTGGCCCAGGAGTCAAACGACTCAGACCGAACCTTTAGTCGGTGTAACATGGCTAACAACTCATCCAGGGTATATCTGTACCTGTGAGGTGACGAAACAATAAAACAAATTTGAAGATTAACAACAATGTATGTAGCATTTAAAAAACAACTGAAAACATGGCTTACTGGTAACCAGGTCTGTAAACATTAAGGGTAGTTCTTTTACTTTAGATTACTAAAAATAGTAGGCACTTTACTCCATGCACTTTAAAAATATAACAGATGCACTTTAATGAATCTTAACAGCACTATACAACACTTTTGTCGATTAAAAGCATTTTAATTTTGTACTTCTCCTTGCTCCTTCTGACTGAAGCTACTGTGTGATATAATGTATGTATATTGTGATATGCTATTTGTACCATGTTGTGCTTTGTTCTTGTTCTCGTCCTTGTCTAATGTTGTTTTAGTGTGAACTGCAGGACTGCTTTAGAGCTAAATCTGGCATATTTACATATTGTATGTTCATGAATATGCAGAGTCCTGTTACAAATAAACAAATAAATGAATGAAATTAAATTATTTATCCTACAGAAAATGCAGAAAATGCAAACACCAGCTGGATACCTGAGGTAGAGTTTTTCAGTGGGGCAGTTGCACAGATCCTGAGTGTGATACAGACACACCAGCCGCTCGGGGCAGTTTGAACAGGCCAGAGCAGAAAGGAAGCACGTGGTCTTGCATTTATCACACTGTCTCTCGTCGTCCGGCAGCAGCTCAAACGCCTCACGCTCTGCCTCAGTAATGCCCTGAAGGTACATTAGCACATTAATAAGTAAGTGTATTATTATTATTCCATTATTAAACATCGCCGAGGCATCAAACTATTATTAGACGACACTAGACAAGACAATAAATCAATGGAAAAAAAAACTTCATTAGGATCTATTTATATCTCACCCTTTCCATCAGTCCCTTCCGTAGCTTCCTCTCCTCCTGAACGATGATGAACATCTCTCGGTGCGTCGCTGCGGCCAGGTTCAGATCCAGTTTCTCTGGTGTGGCAGCCATTTTACAGGTGAGCTCCTCGTGGGAGAACACGCAATACCTCCTCAGGCGGCGGTAGTGCTCAATACAGGAGCGACCGGCAGGCAGCTAGAAGGGGAGAGAGGGAGGAGTCATGTTGATAATCATTGTTGTCTTGTGGCTGATTTGAAATGACAGCGTGAGACAAGACAGCCGTGTAAAAACAGACACGTACCCAGTCTGCAGTGCAGAAGTTGACAGCTTCAGCAAAGTTGTATCCCTGATTGAAGCCACTGTGGTACGCTCTGGGGAAGGTGATGACGAACTCACCGGCGCACTGGTTGGTGCGTACAACCTGCCAATCAGGAACATGGAGGAGAGTTAGTGATGTGCGATACCACTGAGTTTCTTTCCGATCCGATACCAAATAAAACCCAAAGTGGTAGTGCCGATACCAATACTGATACCGATACATTTTTACAAAAGCTTCATGTATGAAGAGGGGGGAAGAACAGACAGTTTCAAATGATAGTTGTACAATGACACTAAAACACAAACTACCTTTTTTTTGGTTTAGTTTTAATTGTCAGTGGCAATAAAACAATGAAAAATAGACATTAAATACAAGGGGGAAAGTGCATTTCCCACAATTCTATGGCATTAATATATGAAAATTTGCGAGCCTAGTTTTGAGGACTACATTGACCATTTGAATTCACATTTAAAGGAATAGTCTGAGATAGCAGCGAATAAATCACATGTTATCTTTCTTATTCTTTCATTAGAAACACTATTTTTCCAATAACATCCTAACTTTAATCCTCCTGCTCTCATTAGGTCTATGAGTTGAGATGCATGTGTGTGTGGATTCATTTACACAACCATAGTTCGCCTCAGAGGTGGAAGCAGATGCAAAATAACGGTTTACTGTGATAAAAAGTAGTTGTTAACCCCAGATTAGTGCTGACTGGTGATAGTATCGACACTTTCCTATGAGTATCGATCCTAAAACAGACACGTTTGGTATTGGAAGTATCGATGCTTGATTATCGATCCGCACATCACTAATAGAGGTAAGAAAACTGTCTATTTTTGTGTTGTGTTCATGTGTTTATGTGAGACGGACCGGGACGCCGTGAGACATCAGGATGTTGGGGTTCATGATGGTGACGAGCTGGTGCAGGAGGTCGGGCTGATACTCAAACAGCTCTGGCGTCAGCTTCTTCATCACCCCCTCAAGTCGCTCGGCCGCCACCGAGGGAACTCCGTACCACGTCTTAGGTTCGCCCCTGCAGACGACGACCACAGAGAGAAGCTTAAATCAAGAGTTTCATTTGAAATCGTTACAGTCGCCGCTGTTTTTTTTTTTTTTTAACCCTGCTACATACAACAGCAAACCACATGACAGGTGTTCTGTACCAGTGCAGGTAGTTGATGGAGTAGCTCCAGTGGTCCTCGATGTGCCAGCAGAAAGCCGAGAACACCATGCCCACGTAAAGCCACGGCACCTTCATCCCAGAGATGTCTCCGTTGATATGGCACAGGAGAGACTGCTCCAGCACGGGCATCACGTTCAGGTTCCAGCCAGAGCGAGCGTATTCCTGAGAGGACCAGACAGAAATAACGACTCGGTGATTCATTTCATATGATTACCAACATTTATACACAGTACTTCCAGTTTAACTGAGCAGCTTTAATGCACATTTTATCTAAACTATATGATCAACTAGTCAACAATTTCACTTTCTCAAAGGAAAAATTGAGGATTTCGATGGTTTTCTTTGTTGGATATGATAGTAAATTTTATATGTTTCCCATTCGACTGCATATAGTGGACATTTTTCATTATTTTTGACGTTTCAAAACTGTTATCGACCTCTTAAAAAGTAATCGGCTGATTAATTGCTAACCAAATAATTGTTGGTTACATAAATCCAAATTTTGGGGCGGAATTTAGACTTTCAAACATTGTCAAACTTCTTCAAGAGGTTAATGTTCATCCTTTACACTCAATCATTGACTATTCACCACTTACTAATAGACACTGACATTAATGTAACTCATCCTCTTTTACTTTTCTAATAAAAACTGTCCAGTTCAGTTCCTGTTGAACTGAATTGCAATAACACTGGAGTCATAAAGCCCCATTATAATACTGTATTTATTTAAAGTCTGCCAGTAGAAGTGAGCTTTGTCCTTGAGTGGTACCTAACCTAAAAATATCTTGCTTTCTGTGATTTGAGCATTTTTGTATTTGTATTTCATAAACTCTGGTGAGGTTACAACAGAAAACAATGTGAATACCTCCTCTTCCTTTGTCAGCTTCCTTTTGCCATTGTTCATTGGGAAGCCGCTGCCAAACTCTTTGGAGTGAATGTCCGCTCCGTACTCCACGGTCACGTCTTCCTCAATGC
The DNA here is from genome assembly GCF_905171665.1 of Trachurus trachurus. Taxonomy (NCBI): domain Eukaryota; kingdom Metazoa; phylum Chordata; class Actinopteri; order Carangiformes; family Carangidae; genus Trachurus; species Trachurus trachurus. The sequence goes on along the minus strand of NC_139901.1, from coordinate 29,858,151 downwards.
TACTCACTAACCTCCAGAACTCCCTCTCCACGAGCTCAGTGGGAACCATCTACACGCACAAAAACACACACACACACACACGAGCTGCAGATTAAGTCTCTCATTATCCAGTGAGGGCAGAGCCATGACGTTTCATAATGAATAAGTGCACTTACATGGACCGGCATGTTGAAATAATCCGCTTTGAAGGCGTCTGCCATTTCCCCAAAACTCTGCAGAGTGTACTCTCGTGTAGCTTGCTCGAAGCCAAACGCTTCCGCCGGCTTCTTGCATTCCTGCAGGAGAGAAAAATCAAAACAGATAAAAGTGTTTTAGTGGATTAGTAGGAAGACATGAACCTAACAGACACAAACGAGTGCTTGTCGACAGTCACTCACCTCTGCCACACACTTAGGACATCGCCAGTTCCCTTTGGGAGGATCGGTGAGTGGCGGTAGTAGACAGTAGGTGTGGTAGTTATCATCACAGCCATCACACAGCAACAGCTTCTCGTCGTCATCTCCCCGACCGCACATTCGACACACAAAGGAATCCACCTTTAAAACAGCGACATATGGAAAACACATGAGTGAAGGTGGAGCACTGCTAACCCGCTCTACAACAAATACAATTCAGAGGCTTGAACAGCGCTCTGGAGTTTTAGTTTTTAGTTTATTTTTATTAGCTTAGTATCTTTAACACCAGAGGTGCCCAGCCCTCATGGGCTGACAAGACACTTAGAGCAAAAGAAATATACAGGAGCCTTATAAAGCACAGAAAATAAATACAGGGAATATTGCTCCTATGCTTCCATATGCATACACACAAGCACGCACGCATATTCACATACATAGCCAGATAAAATCATTTGACTTTTTGAGGTAGTTTAGAGCAGTGGGTTTTCACCTTTTTGGGGCACTGGAGCCCCTGCATATTTTTCAGCGACCCTGAGGACCTCCCTTGCCCCCTCCACTACCCAGGTGTGAGGTGGGGGTGGGGGGTGGGGGGTGGGAGGGGGGTAGTCCCAAACCAATTTGACAGAAACAGAAATTGCATTTTTAATTGTATAATCGCATATTTATTAAGGCAAATATATCATTTCAGTGCTGTACACCGTCTTCCTGTGTGATATTTGACAGTTAACGTCCAATTAAGAAATGAATGGAGACCGTCTGCTGAAATGCTGCTGGGGGGCTCATAATTTGAAAAGTGTTGAGTTTGTAGTGACAGCATAATGGAGTAAACCATCAAAATGTGGCCTCTTATTAAAATATGACCAATTTCCCATTGAAGCCTACGAGATTGGGAAAAACACCATTTAGCTTAGCTTTTGCAGTTTAGGCAATAACGATGGGTCCTTCAATGTTTTAGTAAAATGATAAACATCTGTAAAGGGTTAGGGTCACTCAAGAAAATAATTTTTTATCGTTTTAAGTATCCATTGCAATTACACCAAGTACCACAAGGGGTCCGACTGCCGCTGATTAAGAAACACTGGTTTAAAGATTAATCCTAAGAGGGGGCAATAGTTTTTTTTCACAGTTTTCCTGATATTACACTCAGTTTTGCCACTCAGGTGCATCCTTCAGTCTACTTACACATTGCGGGTTGTTGAGGTTGCGCCTCAGCCTCATCGTCATTTTGGTGCAGGGTCTGTTCGTGTCGTCGTCTTCCTCGTCGTTGTCTTTCCCGTCCTCTTCCTCCGGTTCTTCTTTCTTCACCTCGGCCTTAATCGTGACGCTCGGGGGCGGCGGCGGAGGAGTGGACGTGGCCCCTTCGCTCGGCTTCTCCTGAGGCTCCAGTGGCTCTGCTTTGACTGAGGTATCGCCGGGAGCGGCCGACACATTCTCTTTGACGGTAACAGTCTGCGGCAGCTCGTCTGGCGAGGAGAGCGCGGGGCGTTTCAGAATCAAAAAGGTTGTTATCTTTAGGCTGCAGGGCTGTAAGACGGCCGCACAGCTTTATCTAAACTAAAAACAGGATCTAAGAGGATTTGGCTCATTCTCAACTTGCATGCTTGAGCTGCATCAAATGAATTGTTGTTGTATGGTGTTGCGTCAGATTTCAAATTTCAAAAGCATTAAGTTGAGCGTGGCACTTACCTTTCTTCCTGATGCCTTTATCCCTCGCCACCAGTCCCAGTCCCATCATCTTAGGCCCGGCGCCGTAGATCTGCAGCTTCTTCAACTCTGGGTTTTTCTCTATATCTTCCTCTGTTGGTTCAGGCTGGATTAAAAAAAACAAAAAAGCACATTTCCATCATTTAAAAGGGACAGACGGGTAACGGCTGCCTACTATTCTCCAAAGCACACAGAGCACAAAGCAAAAGGGTCTAGGCCGAATGCAAGAACGGACAGTTAAAACATGAGAGCGTAGCGATGCATCACAAGAAGGGATTTGTGCTACAGGTTAGAAAGTATAAGGAAAAGTTAACCTACACCACAGTGAAAGCTTGAAGGTTAAGACCCACCACCATGACACACAATCACCAGCAGTTGCAACCATACAGTTAGCATCAGGTGTTATTGAGATTTTATTCCAGTTTATTCTATTTATTTAGGCTTTAATTTACCTTAACTGGTGAGTTATTTTGGAAAAAAGAGGAAAATTATGCAAAATATCGACATATCCAAAAGATTAAAATACCTTCAACTGTTTTCTTCACATATATTTTTTTAACAGAGTTGGATGTGTTAATAGCGGCTGAATCTGAGGCCATGCGACCAGAGAGCAGGGTTTTACCAGCGGTTGTTCTGGTCTGGCCTCAACATGTTTTTCAGTCATCTGGGGTTTACAGCCTCTGGTTTCCATGAGTCATTTTTTTTGTTGGCCCTGTGTCTCATGACAGACTGGACAGACTCTCCTCTGCTGTCAGCTCCACGTCAGTCGAAACATAAAATTATCAGTTCTTTTGTCATTTATATGGTTCTGTCAGATACTTCCCTCCTAGATCCCTCCTTCATGTCTGTACCCAATTTCATGACCCTCATTTTTGATATGCAGTTTTATGCAAACAAGTAAAAACTTTATTCCCTGCACTTAAAGGTCTTGCTTTGCATTTTAACACTGTGCTAAAACACTGTTGCTTCATTTTCCTATCACATGTCAAACCTTTCTGAAGCCACAACACAGCCTGAACTTAGTAAGGTTGCATCATAGTTGACTCTCACTATGAAGCAGGAAGAACAGGTGCTGCTGTCTTGAACTCTCTTGAACTGTTTTTTCATGAATCTTTCTTAGAAATTTAGGGCTGTATGACATCGTTATATTAGCAGTTATTAAACACAAGTGCAACCCTTTTATATTAAACTGGCTAATGTTGTTGTGGCATCGCCCTCTCCTCTGCTAATGATGTGAGAAGAGAAACCTCCCCAACTATACGTGCAATTTTGATTCGTTGCTTCTTACAACTATTTGCTGTAATTAGCACGAGGAGGATGTTTCTACGAGTTTGTGTTCAGACTTCGTTGCCCATATGATCATTATCGTCTGTGACTCTGAAGTTAAATCTCTTGTCAGGTCCATTTCACCCTCTCTCTCTCTCCCCTGTGGCCTCTGCTCTGTTGTCAGCTGTGTGTCTGTATCTGACAGGCTTGGCCAAGCCAGAACATGTGTGACCACTTATCAACGTTGAGCAGAAGAAAGAGAGAGAGGCAGAAATCATAAAGTTCACCTTATAAGACAGAATTACTGGCTGAAATGACATTATCAGAACAGAAAAATCTACTTCTTGCTAGAGAATAATGATAATAATCACTCATCCTGGATTTTATTATGAATTAACTTATTTTACAACCTTTAGACAAACCAGTTGAAGAATCATGGTCGTATAGGGCCTGATTTGACATTTTACAGTTCCTCCATTAAGACATTATTTTAACAGAGTCGTTTCATTTCAGTTTCATTATTAACTTTTTAAGTTTTGGGCCCTCGCTCCAGCTCCAGTCAGCCGTATGATTGCAAACATCGGCAGTGTATAGACAGAAACACAGGTCTTAACACCGCTTTCAGTGAACAGTCAGTGGAGCTACATAAGCACATGAAAGCAAAAACAAATGATTTGGGAAAATTAAAATAGGCTCTTTCTCAGAAACTTGTCTCAAAACATCAATTTTTAACGCACTTCCTCAAAGTGAAAGCTCAGGCCTGATCTGGTATATGAACACTCACACTCAAGTGTACACCAAGAAACCCGTAGAACACAACCTGTACACACACAAACAGCAGGAAACGTCTCTCATGTTATGACATACAACTCCACTTTTTGTAGTTTGTATCCAGCTGCAACCTCAGTCCTGTAAACACAACTCTGACCGCCCGGCCATACACTGCACACACAAAAAAGAGGCACCAAAACTTTGTCGACTAAGGAACTGTGCATGTGGAATGAGGGACTTAAAACAGTGAACAACAAAAAGCAGATCAGTAGAAGTTGATGGTGGGGGCCTGGGGCCGATCAATCATCCAAGGGGTTTAGCCTCTTATCAAGAGACTACGGCGGCAACTGCAATCACATGTTCAAAGAAGGTAATACACCAGCGCTTTAACGGCCCGTCATCAGATTATAGTGCTCTGTAAGCGAAAAGCCTAGTAATTAAACCTGCTAGTCCTCTGTGTTGAGTGCACCCAAAAGAGACTGCATGCAGCCAGCCACACTCTTCGCTGCTGTAGTGAGACGGCAGCAAGGCAGGACAGCAGCAAGAGTGCAAAGGGGACACAGACCAGCCCAGCAAGTCAGAGGCAACCACAGGGAAAGTGCATGAGTGAAAGAGAGGAATCACCTGGACTAAGGAATAAAATGTATTTTGGGATCCTGTGAACTTTTCTTTAAAGGTCTACAGTCAACTTTGGCCATAGCACGTGTGAAATATTAGCTCTCTGCAAGTTTGATCCCAATTTAGTTGCATTAATAACTTCACAACAACAACGACAAGGCCCCCAAAACACCTTGAGACATGAGACTACATGCTGTGAACTTTCAAAATGATTGAAAGATGTTCATGGAAAACATAAAAAAACAGAACAGAATAGGCCAGCGAACTCTTCCTCTCTTTGTTCATTGTCTGGTCTTGAGATCAAAGTGCACATATAATTACAATGGCACAAGTGTTTTGTTTTGTTTTGTATGGCAATTTGTCCACAACAGTCATACAGTACTATGCCACCCCAGACACAGCAGTGGCATGACTGCATGTTAATGAAAATGTTTTAGTGGTTAGTTAAAAATAGAGAACAAAAAAAACATCTAGACAACTTCAGAAGGGGTGAGGTGGTCTAGGAAGAGAGAGAGGCAGGAAGAGAGCGGGAGGAGGGGGGCGGGGGGGGGGCGGAAGGTGAGCTCTAATGCTCGAGAGGCAGTACCGCAGAGATGAGTTGAGAGCCAGTGGTGAGAGGATGGGGGGCCAGATCCTCTGGACCCTGCAAGGGGAGACAATAACAGCAACAATAAACTAAGACAAGAGGAAGAACGCAGATGAGAGAGGAGGGGGAGAGAGTCTGGAGAAAACAGAGCCAGTAGTTGAAGGAAAAATATCAGTGGGACACATCCAGAGAAAAAGGCTCACGTCTGATGTAGGATACGTCCAAGTCCAATAGGAAACTGTGGATCTGCATAAATTCATACCTTATAAATTCTCTAGATTTGGCTGTTTGTGATGTCTAGCTATGCTTTGCATCACAGGTTAGTTTGTTTACACTACAGTCTTTGGTTACAGGAATTGGTTTGTGTCTAAAAAAAATTTAAGATGCATTAAATACTATTTTGAGAGGGGAAAAATGACATTTCTAATCTCGACCTTGATGCGGCATGTTGCCTCCAGCAAGTGATGGGTGATTCTGCTGCAGCACCAACATGATTCAGCTTTGATACCAAAACAGACATGAGGCTAGAAAGGTGTTTTTGTGACATCATGCATGTTAACTGACAACCAACATATTGGATAAGTCAGCTCCTGTCCAGCAGCTGGCACCGTTAAAGATTAAATTATCTGCTGGATCTAAAAATTGGATTAAAATGTAATATGTCTAAATAATATCTATTTGAAGCAAAAAAATATCTAATATAAAATGCTTTAGGACTTATCAGTTAATGCATCAATCACCTCGAGGGATCTTTTTATTATACTGTATGTAAAAAATGAGTTTCACATGTAACTAAATATGCAGGAAAAAAATCCTTTTCCAGCATAAGAAATTTAAAAAGCTGTGTAGTTTCAGTGCAATGAGCAGCTCATTAAAACCTGCAGAGGGTTTACAGTAGATGTGTATCAGCATTAGCTTGCGTGTAACAAGCGTGAGCTAGTCCAAACATTATGTGTTGTGCTGCTGTGAATTGGCAACATTAATGTAAAGAAAAAACTGATAAAACATGGAAAAAAATGTTTTATCTTTTTAATATGTGGCTTATGAATTCAACAGTTGTGCACCTACTTCAGAGATGGGATGGAGTGAAAGAAAATCAAAGCAGAGGACACAAATAAGCCGTGGAGCAGAGAGCAACATCAGCAGAGTTAAGCACAGAAGCATGGCAGGATGGAGAATAAGCGAAGCTGGGATGCGCTGTGAGTGCACCTTCACAGTTTTAAACCAACGCTATATATATATATACACACTAACTCATGCACCAGGGCACAAGGATGAGCACGGAGACACACATTGAACGAGACAGTATGATACAGACTGGGAGGTTGTAAGCCAACACCTGTGTAGATTGTTGGCTTGACCTTTTGTTAGCCTGTAATGATGGAAACTCTTGAACTGGCTCGTGAGCAGGCAGATATTAAACCAGTAAACTGTACTACTATGGAGAATCAGTTATTCCACATACCAAATACTAAGTATATTGATTTAAATCTGGAAAGAACGACCAGAATATTACGTTGTGACAACACACTGTAGTTTGCACAAAAATTACCGGTAGTAAAAACTTCAATAAATAATAAAATTAAACTGTGATTACAAGGCTGCAGTTACTATTAAGACAACAAATCCAGGTTATATCATCAGTAGCAATGATTTAGATAGGTGATTTGATGAAGTCCTGTATGAAACCATCTGTGATAAAGCTTGAATCGCGATTTAAATGAAGTGTCACCGCTAAAATGAAATCCCTCTCGATCAGCTGCATCAAACCAAATGCAGTGTTTGCATCCTGTCTTAAAAAAAAGTGGTTGGATTATACAAATATTTAGTTTCTCACAAAATTAATCCTTTTACTGTGCGACAAGGTGGGTTTGTAAATGTCATCCAAAAACCTTATTTATGTAGGGTTCGGTTCAGTGATATTCAGGTGTATGCAAATGTACTGTATGACGAGTTAAGGATGGATACTCTCACTCACATCAGGCTGGCAGCGGTTTGCTCTGCGCCCGTAAGTGCTCATTTTGGATGGCTGCACAGACTGTCGCAGGGGGATGGAGTGGGGCTTGTACTCTTTATCCACGTCCTCGCCGTCATAGTGCTTTGGCTTGCAATGCTAGAAATGACAGGAAGAGACAGAAACTTTGTTACAGAAAATGTACCGAGGTAAAAACAACTCATCTTCTTCATTAGACTGATTCATCCTGAATGCCATCTATTAACTCATTGAATGCCAAGAACTTAATTTTACGTTTTTTGTGCCCATGCGTTGAGTGCCAGAAATGCAATTTTACATTTTTTTTAAATTAAGAAAACAGACCCTATGTGTGAATCTGGGAACTCTATGATGAACAGAACTGAAATAGATGACGATCAAAAACTCATGAAAACTCACGATCTAGACATTTTATCATTCGGCTTCTGATGGTTGCCGCATTAGGTAGAATCAGTCGCGCATCTAATCCATCTAGGCGCCAAACATGGCTGAAAGAACAGCGCATATCTTTAAATCTACTGTCTTATGTTACGTACCACTAGTTAGCGAACACGTTCAGCTTCAATCCTGACGTCATTTGTGTGTGTTTTTATGCAAAATATCTGAGGAAAAAAAGAGTTTGACTGGAGCACAGCCGCTCCACTTTTATCCTTTTACTGTGCGACAAGATGCGTGTTTCTCTCGCCTAGCAATGTGCAATGAAATGTGTTATTGTTGTTTTGTAGCGCCCCCCATGGTGGTTTTGTGAACTGAACGACAATATTTGACCCAGAAATGTAAATGTCAGAAGAGCGACAGGCACAGACAGCGCATATTTCATAAAAGACGCTACATCTCCATTTCTAGAAAACAAGCAGGGATTTTGATGAAAACTGGCCACTGTTTAGCTTGGGATGGAGGTATGTAGAAATAAACGGGTTGTCCCCATTGGAAGCAGAAAGTTTAACCTTTCAAAGAGCCATAGTATGTGCCCATAGCTACAATATAGAAAATGCTATGGCTCTACAAAAATCGTCAACAATGGTCTAAATTGCTGGCACCAGGATTAAAGCTTTGGAGAACAGCGCGGCATTCAATGAGTTAAAACTGATGACCCTGGTGAAACAAAGAGGAAGCGGGGGAGTGGGTGGTGATACCGGCATGCTGGCACCAGACTGGAACATCTCAAAGGGGTAGACGATCCTCTCGTAGTGCGAGCGCAGCAGAGAACCGATGTTCTTGCCCGGAGGGTAGCCCAACCTCTGGGCCACACGAGCCCAACGCCGCTCCTTACACACCATCTCGAAACCTCCTTCATCCGTCACAATCTAGGGACAAAAAAGCAGTTTTTTAATTATAAGTACAGAATGCAAACATACTTTAAAATGTTTAGTTTAGTTTTTTTTCCTTTCAGTTCACGCTCACCTTTGACAGGCTGAAAAGATCGAGGATGCGCCTTTCGATGTGCGGGATTTTCAAGGAGGATGCCTGGATCTCCCAAAACCTGGCGATGCGGTCCAGATAATTCAGCTTCACTCTGGTCTCCGCCTGAAACGAAATGCAAGAGGGATCGTTGGCATCACTGCTGCTGCTGCTCCATCAACAACTTGAAATGTCGGTCAACAATGTATAATGATTAGAGAAAATAGGGAACTTACTTCCAGCTCATTAAGCCTTTGAATGCGGGGTGTGAAGCGGAAAGTATCCAGCTCCACTGAAAATGGTGGCTGCCAATCCTACGTGGGAGAAAAGAGATATTTGTTACCAACTTCGGCAGGTCTATAAAATGGTAGAAATATTAATTTGAATGTAAGGAGTTATGGTTACTTAAAAATAAGAAGATGTTTACAAATAAATGCAGAAGTAGTGTGTTAACGCCTTTTACCTTCACAATAATAAATTGAGGAAATGAAAACATGAGTTTGATACAGAAAAATGCTGCGTTGCCTTTGCACTGAGCCTGTTAACTTGCAAACCTAAACCTTTTGCACATTTCCTCCAGTCATCTTCTCAAGAGTTTGACAATATGCATAAAAAATTCCCCATTGTGGCTCTCCAGCAGATATTGCTTTTGCTTTACGAGTCACGACTTCAGTTGGAGGGACATTTGTAAGGATATTATTTTACGAGAATATGATCTGTAGGCTTGTACACCTCTGTAGTAGCACCACAATGCTTCATTTATTAATTGTTCTCTCCTAATCCTCTCTGTCATCCGCTACAAACAGCTTCACTATTGTTTCATGTTGTATTCTGTATGGTAATATCGTGTTATGTAAAGTAATATTAATTTCTATCTTGTTACGGCTGTTGGCTATGGTTAGTGCACCTTATAGCTGCAGCTAAGCTTTTTATAGTTCATCTTGGTGTAAATATTTACATATTCCATCCTGCTGAGGAATCATGTTTGTCTTTGCAACAACACAAACGTTCATGGGAAATGGTCACTTGATTTCATATCATATTAAAGATGCTGTGCTTTCTTAGGCAGAGGTGATGGCAATTAATTTCTAAAATGACACAGTTCACATCCATACCAGGACGACACTTGTATAACCAACTCTGTTAGACTGGTTATACAGGATCAGCAGGGTCCTGTTCTGCGTTTTCCCCCACAATTGTTTTTACAATTTTGGCTGGGTCGCCCATGAGGCTCAGTGCTATTTGTTTAAGTATTGCAGTGGACCAATATTTATACATAAACAGGTCACCTGTACACCTTTTTGTTTGAACACCTCTGTGAAAAGTTGCATAATGCTTTGAATATTACAAGCAAGTAGACGTTGTGGATGCTGCAAATTTGTCAGTGCTGAACAGGCTGGGTCTTTGCAAATGCATGACAGAAAGAAACCATCAGAATTATGAATGAAAGGGAGTTCTGTTGCCTTTTCATCTGGTTTTGTTTTCATTTGTACGTGGGTGGCAGATGAAAGTGAATATTTCTAGGTAATAAAAATGTATTTAACTTAATGAGAGTTGGTTAAATTAAAAAAACTCTCTGTTTTGTAATTGGGACTTCATAAAATGTTATGTGTATAAGAGGAACACTGATATTTTATGTGGCCTGCTAACTTTAACATAACCTGACAAGCATAACTATTAAAATAGAGATCTTACGTGAATTAGAGGGAAGTGACGGAGCCTCTCAAGTGGTTGTTGAAACTACTTCAAGAATAAAACTGCAAGGCCACATACCTTAGACAGAACATTTCTGCATAACCCCCCTTAGAACCAGTGCATGCTTTACATTACTCACAGAGCAGAGAACATCATGTGATTTCTTCAACATAACCCAAGTGAGTATTTACCTGTGGAGGTCGAATTTTGCAGATTCCAGACTTCTCTGCAATTGGACGTATCTTGGCGATGTAGCCCAGAGGATCCTGAAACTCCTCCCATGATGGCTCAAACACTGGACACTCCGGAGGAGGTACAAACTCTTCCCCTTCCATCGCCCTGATAACAAGAAGATTGACAACGCAACATAAGTTAATGAACTTCAGCAGACCCGTGTATCACACGGCATCCCAAAAAGCATTACTCATGTGAATAACGCTGTCATTTTATGGAGAAAACACAAAACCTTAAAAACACTGTGTGAAATTTAAAGCCACTTTTTTATTCCTTAGTGACCTCTACACACACTTGAGTGATGTTACGTCAAAAAGTTACGAGAAATATATATAAAGTAGCGGTATGTCTGTATGTATGACTGGTTTTGATTTTAAATTGTAAATTGTATTACACTGAAATATATTTACACAACACATATCTCAATAACTAGTTTCTAATTAACAGATTCAGTTTTACAAAAAGCAATGTAAAACACAGAAATGGTAAAAATGGACCAGTGTGGGAAAGAATTCAAGACACTTAAGGTTACTGCATTTGTTTACTTTTGGCAAACCATTACTTCCTGGCCTACATAACCAACCTTATATGTGAGGTAGTTAGTTCCTCTATATGCCTTTACATAGTAGTTATGGTAGTTATGAAAACAGAGAATGAGCATTTTCTACCTATATATATATATATATATATATTTTTTTTTTTTCCTTTGGTCATCATTTTTTTAGTGATCCCTGTTGAAGCCCCCTCCCCCAACACCAGACACAACAAAACAAATGCCATGCTCTGGTGAATCAACAAGGCCCAATGGGAAAAAGGGGGCAATCAGACAATTTTTGTTTTAAATGGCACTAAAACAACTGCAGTACACAACAATAATCAAATGGCTTAAATGCAGAGATGGTTTCAACATCTGTTTATGCAATCAAACGATGAGCAATACTTTGAGTAACTGGCGCAGGTCTAAGAGTAAGAAAAGAGTATATTATATAGCCACAAGGCCCTCGAATTAAAGTCATTTAAAAACAATTAACACATTTTAATGCTGGGACCTCAATAGCATGTATCCAATCTATGGGCATTCCTGATGGGGCCTTGAGACAAACAATGGCGTGGAGGCCATGAACCCTGAGGTAAAGAAGAAGAAGGCCATGAAGGCATCACTACTCGCAAGTGGGCTGGGCTAGATTAATTGGTAAGCTCTTGCGAGACAAATGACAACAAATACACATATACTCGATAGTGAAGATGTGAAATAGTCAGTCCCACTTGGACATTAGTGTTGTAAAATAAAACAAAACAAAACCCCACTCTGGCTGACCACTGTTAGCTACTAAACTTGGGGAGAACTGACGTTAAAACTAAGCTTACCTTCCAGCGACAGCCATAACAAGAAAAATGAAGGTGTGTGTTAAAAAAAATTAACCCCAATTCAGTTATTTATTAATTTAAAGCAGGTGTGGCAGCTAGGTGTCTGTTAATAATTTCTCCTCTTCGGCCAATAATGATGAAGTCTTATTTGTTTTCTATTGTTCATCTATCAGAGGCGATATCGCCGCTCACAGCTAACAGCGTTAGCATCGAGGCCTCCACTCTCTCTCAGCTCAGTCACATCGCCTCCCACGATATTTAGGTAACCAGCTAGCATTATTTAGCTAACATGAGAACAACCCAAGTCAATAATATAACCGCAAGTAACGCAATAAGGCAAACTAGACTTCATTCATCATCAGCCCTCAAATCGACGCTAGCTAACCAGCTAAGCTAGTCAACGTTACTCTTGGTGTGTAGGCTATGTGTTGTAAGAAGAAAATCCCCATGCTGTTATTTGTTGACCCCCTTCTTTTTAAACTGTAAAAAAAATGTCTTCGTTAACGTTATATATTCCCCATGACTGACCCGAAGACACCCTCGATGTCCCGGGGTATGACAGGGCTGGTGGCCGCTCTCCTTCCTCTGTTGTTGTGATGACTGCTGCTGGTTAGCTAACGTTGGCCAGCTGTGCGGTGCTGTGCTCGGTCCAGTTGGCTAGTGGCTGGCTAGCGACCGTTGCTAGCAAAGTTGACCGTTTTTTCGCCCCAGCCTCGGCTCGGTTTTCTCCATATAACTCCGACACGGGTTCAAAAACATGGATAAGATGGCAAAAGGTTTGTTTGTTTGATAGCAGACGACACTCTCAAACTTTATCAGGTATGTCGTTATCAATCATTTTTTCGTCTAACATCACCATCATCACTCTCTTCAGGCCATCCTATGATCTTTCTTGACGAGTCGCCATCTTAGTTTTTTTTTTTTTTTTCTCACGACCGAAGCACAACCTCACATCTTCACGGCACGTCCGTCACGTTTACTCCCTGAAACTAGTACCCACGTACGCCATTCTTGAGTCTTGTCATGAAAGCTGCGGTGGCTGGGGGAAGCACAGGTTTTTTTTATTCGAGTCATCACCACACCACACTGAAGTGAGCAAAACGGAAGCAAAATATAATTAAAAGTATCCAAATTACATTAAAATGTAATCTAATTAATGTAATTTAATTTTTTACAGTGCATCATAGCTATAAAAAGAATGTTCTCATGTGGGCGCGTGTCTGTTATTAGACACTAAAACAATACTTCTCTAAAACACTAAAACAGAAGTGGCCAAAATCATTTTTTTAGACTATATGTTATATTATATTATGTGCTCCACTGGATATTTACTTTGGTACAATAAAAAAAGTTAGCCTAGCCTATATTTAACTAACTTTGTCAGAGAGAAGTAATAAAACCCTGTTAATGCTGATTATATTTGTTATGGTTATGAGATCCACCACTGCTTTTCAATAGATTATCAATATCAAAATAGTGGCTCACAATATCTAATTTTGGCACAAATCTAAAGCCTTATTGTCATGTCATGTGTTGTATTGCTTTGTAATCGCTCTAAATTTCAAAATAAGACACTGGTGATACCCTAAATTTAATGAAATCATGTATTGCACATTGATATAGTTCATATTATGTGGTTGCAAGGCCCCCTTGTGCTAATCTTATGACAGAATGGCCCTTATTGTGAGCCATTTAATAGTGAAGGCATTGTTGCATAAAAATAGACACACACTATTTCACTGCAAGGACACTTTAATTTATCAGAAGCAATAAATATTCACATCTCAATTCTCTATTCTTTCAGTACACAAAATACATACACAAAGAAAAAAATTGAAATAATTTGTTTAAAATAATATCAATAAGTGCACTGACATATAAACTTTTTTTAGGCTTTAATAATTTATAATTTATATCAGAGTAAACTCATTCTCTCACCGTCAGTCTGAAATAATAAGAAAAGAAAAAAGAAGTTGATTGTTCCTTTTAGCCAACATCTTCTACATCCCCTGTCCCTCTTTTGTATGTACATACGTAGTGGCACTCAACATGCACGCACCTGAATACAGACTGGGACTAGTTCATCCCATAGTAATGATAAGAAGCCTATGTATAATATAATATGTACATTCAGGTTTATACAGTACAATCTATTCAATAAGTGCAGATATATTCATGCAAGAAGAGTCAAATGGACACCATAAAAAGAAAAAGGCTAGCCAACACATACTTATAAAATCCTCATTTGACATTCGTGACTCTCTCCAAATATCTGGAAAAATCCTGTTTCAACTCGAGGATTCAAATCCTTCTGGATTTCTTCATCTCTTTCAATAGCTTGTTCAAATAGATCTCTGTACTTTGTCCTCAGTGATTCATCCCTACCTGAATCAGAATATATGTACTGTAGTTTTTTCCCTTGGTAATCCATGGCACTGGAGGTAAACCGCATCAGTGCTCAAATCTCAACTTCAAAAATTGCAGTAGCAAAAGGAATAACACTTACACAAGGCCCACAGAAAAAAAAGAAAAAGAAAAGAAAGGGAAATACAGTATGTACCTGTAGGCTATGTTACATTCTTGACTCTTGTTATATATTCTTTAAACAAGGAGCCCTCAGCTGGATGCCAATGCATCAGAAAATATAATAAGACATTTCTAAATGTGGGAGGAGAGGGAGGATTAGAAGAAGGCCATTTCTGACTTAAGACATCACGTGTGCAAAAAACCACAAAACCTCATGTAAAAAGCGTGCTTCTTCAAAACAGAAAAACACAAAATGACAAAATGATGCCCTGTATAAACATGAGGGAAAGGCATCCTGCAAAATCCAAGTCTTTTTTTTCCAACAACTATGTTTGTTTTTTTGTTTTCTTTATGGGAGCCTCCTCATGAAAAAAAATTCAATAAAAAAATGAACCATTTACTCAGATCCATTCTTTAAATTCAAGTTTTGTTATTCAACCCCATTTAAGAAATTGTGCCCCTTTTTGCTTGCATCAAACAAAACAGAAAAAAGGAGGAATGTGAACAAAACTAAACCCCATTCATTATTTTTCAACAATCAATACCACTAATTAAAAAAAAAAAAGGTGGCGAACTCAATGGAAAGCATGGTACAATGGAAATAAATCACACTTCACATATCAAAACACCCTTTAGTCGTTATGGCAAACTGAGGGAATTTATATGTGCATATACTCTCTATAACCATGTACAAACATCTGCTGATATTAATTAATCACTGGTCAAAACAATTATTGGACAATATTCATCATACTCATAGCAGGTATATTATAATATCAATAAAACAGCAAGAAGCTTCAGAAACATTCAAAATATATTATTGATTGTATCGTTAATTCCCATACCCCCACAAGGAATGCATTACAAAGCCACAGGTGGCTCCTGTTTGACATGTAAAAGACCATTAAGCAAAAGACTGTCATGAAACCGTGCACTGGTTTTTTTCTTTTAAAGTTTAGGGACAAAGCAACATATCTGAGGTCTTCTTCTTTAGAAAAAAAAGATGCCTGTCTGCAAAGCGGGAACCTGCAAGAGTGGACGGAGACATCATGAAGCCAGGTAAATTATTGCAAAGTCAAGGGACATTTCATTTCTTTTTTTTTTAGTTTTTGTTTGTTTTTGCAACTCTCTGCTGTTTCTAATGCCAAACTCCGCTGGAATGCCATTTGGTGGTCGAGTCTTTATGTACATCCCCATGTAAGCAGCTGTTTATATATGGTGTCTCCATGTTTTTCCAGTGTCACATTATCACATCTTGGTACTATACATGTAAAATAGTCTCATACAGACTCAACTAGACTTCAGACGAGTAAAACTGAGGCAAAAAATACCTAGATATAGATGTAGCTTCATCTTAGATTATATGGCTATAGACTCTTTTGACATTGTGTGTGGAATATGTGTGTGTCTGTGTGTGTGTTTCTCTGTGTGCAATTTTCAAGGATGTGTGCACACGCCGTTCAAGCTCGAGCTGTGCTTTTTATCTCCACTAGGGATGTCACGATTACAGATTTTCTTGGTACGATTATTGTCAGAGAAATAATCATGGGTATTACGATTATTATATTCATTAATTTTACAACACTGAATGTGTAAAATCAAATATAGTCAAAATATAACTGCATTACCAATTATATAAACAAATTATTTAAAGTAGCTCTATCTATTAATATAGGACCAATTATTAATCCTTCAGAGGAAATGTTTAAGTTTTTTTAATCTTTTATTTTATTACAAATGAGGCACTAACATTTAAATTCCTACCAGTTCAGCGTTACATTAGGTAAATTGACATTAACATAATTTAACCCAGTTACTGTGTATTTACCTTTACTCTGGGGTACAAAGCAAGGTGGTTATCCCACAGGTGATGATTCATATCGTTCATAATGTTGCGTAACTCTGTTTACATTCTGTGCATGTTGCGCTGATCTGCCCACGTGGTTCCGACGTAATCTCTTTTGGAAAGTGACGGTATTTAGGAGCCTTTACAATTAAATAATTGTGGCATTTAAAGGGATATACCAACTTTTTTTTTTCGTGTCTTGCCTCACTCCCAAGTCCATGACCAGCAGATAGACACCATCCTTTCGACTGTGCGTGCAGTAACAAGGGAGATACGGGCAGAGCTGGCGCACCGCTAATTAGCTTAGCTCAAACGCTGGAAGTGCATAGGTAGTGTTAGCCTGCCTCCACCTAAAGTCATCAGAGAAAGGCGGTTTATTTTGGTTCAAGCTAGCTACATGGAGGGTAGGTTAGCTTCCTATTTCAAAGTAAAAGCACAAATTCTATCGTCATGGTTTTCTGTATGTAAAGGGCAACGGGTGTTTTATTTTGTGAAAGTAAACGGAAGTGCGTTGGTCACAACGGCTAGCTTGAGTAGGCCTAGCGCCGAATTCGTCCAAACAAAACTGTAAACAGCTGGTATTTAACAACAAATTAACGACACACTGCTGATCTAAACAGCTACTTTCTCGCCTAAAAATGTTTGAAATGTTGATAAAGTGATATATTTACAGAGTTTAGAGCTAAAACGAAATCAGCTTCTGACTGCTGATTTCTTCTCAGGTAGGAGGCAGGCTAACACTACCTATACACTTCCAGCATTTGAGCTAAGCTAATTAGCGGTGCGCCAGCTCTGCCCGTATCCCTTGTTGTCCTTGTTACTGTACACACAGTCGAAAGGATGGTGTCTATCTGCTGGTCATGAACTCGGGAGTGAGGCAAGACACGAAAAAAAAATGTTGGCGTATCCCTTTAAATAATTGTGGCATTTAATACTGCGATTAATTAAGTCTTCTCACTCTGAGGACCACCACTGTTGTTGTTGTTGTTTTTTTACATAGGGGAGGTATTTTTATAAGCCTTTTTTGGCTTCTACCTCTCCTGCACAATGTTTAATTTTACTATTTTCATTGTTTATGCAGGTTTTATAATGTGTAAAAAAAAAAAATTGTGAAAACAAGTAATCGTGACATCCCCTAATCTCCGCCTACATGTGTGGGAAACGGAGGTGGAAGTAACAGAGACGAAGCAAACTGCGTTTCCTCTTGTCGCTAGCGCTGCTGCTGTTACTCTCCGTCCGGGCAGATTTGGTTCTCGCCCTGCTGGTTCTGCCTGCCGCCTCCCCGCCGCCACCTCTATCGTCTGACCTCTGACCCCGCGGGCCGTAGCCGTAGCCGTAGCCGCCGCCGCCACCGCCGCCGCCGCCGCCCCACACCCTGCTCACACCACGGTACTTATCCGGTTGATAGGTTTGGATTTGGAGCTGCTGCCCCCTGTACCTGTCGCACCAGCTCCCGTCACCTGCTGCGGCGGCCCCTGCTGAGGCTGCCCGGGGTGCTGGGGGGGGTGAGGGGAGAGAGGTGTAAGAGGGGTAAGGGGGGACGAAGGGGGGGGTAAAGGGGAGTGTGGTGGGGGAGGGGGGATAGAAGAAAGAGGAGGGTACTGGGGCAGATACGGGCCGGCGGACGCTGCCGCCGCAGCTGCTGCGTGATGATGCGCATTGACGGAGGCGGACGGCAGGTTGTGCGGCAGCGTGCCGAATATGAAGTGTGTTTGATGATGCGTGGCGGAGTGGCTGCTGCCCGGGTGGGGCGTGTGCACGTGTCCGGGGTGCGTTTGGGAGTGGGAGTGTGCGTGGGGGTGCGGGTGAGAGTGCGACAAGGTGAGGGGTTGCTTGATGCAGCCAGGGCCGCCGCCGCCGCTCCCCCCTCGGACAGAGTGTGTGGGCTGCACGTGGTAGAGGGCGAACTGGGGCTGGGAGGGGTTCTGGGAGTGTTGGGAGAGAGGAGAAAGGGGGGGGGGACATCCCACCACCATGTTGCCGTAGCGACCCGGAAGCCCATGCTGGGAGAGCTGGGAGAGATGGGCCAGCTGCGGGTGCTGGACGTGCGTAGGGCCAAGCGGCGGCGGCCGACAGGGCAGCAGCGGGCCTCGTTGTATAGTATGAGGGGGGGCCGCCACCGCCACACCTTGCAAAGGCAGCGGCGGCGGCGGGACAGTTTGGACGTGGTAGCGATGGTGATGGTAGTAAGGTGGCGGCGGCTGCACGGCGGCCGCGTGACAGTACTGTGCGTGCAGCGCCTGGATCTTGGAAGGCCCCCCCTCCAGCTGGCACAGCGATGAAGGGGAGTGAGGAGGAAGGGGGGGCCCTCCCGTAGTCAGTGGGGGCACAGGCGCGGGGTAAGGTGGCCCCGGTGGAATAAGGGGCCCGGGCGGTTTGGCGCGTTTGCTGCCGAATAGTGAGCCCAGGAAGGAGCCAGTGCTGTTGTTGTTGCTGCTGCTGCTGCTCCCCCCAGGACCGCCGCTCCCCCCCGCTCCTGCTCTCTCTACACTGCTGGAGACTCCCCCAACTCCTGTCCCAGCAGTGGTATGTTGCTGCCCCGGCCCACCCCCCACCCCCGATCCGGGGCTCAGGATGGGGCGGTGAGGCCGGAAGTCTTCTGTTGCGTAGCAGCCGGGGATCACGCCCGGCAGCGGGTAGCGCTGGTGAGGCTGTGGGCTGCTAATGATGGAGCCCTGGGAGGAAAAAAAAGCATCGTCATGGTTTGGAAACGGCACTGCAGGAGGGGGGGGGGGGGGTCAAGCAAAGTTGGGATCGACCGATTTGTTTATTTACCGATACCGATACCGATTATTACTGTGCATTCACACCAAAAGCTTCCAAAGTGTAAAAAACGCTCGAGGATGCGCTTCAGGCACGACAGCTTCCAAAACGGCAAATATTTTCAGCCACTTTGGTCGCTCGTCACATGACTGACGTCAAAGTTCGATCGCGCTGGTCATTGGGGAGCCGAAGGAGAAAAAAAGAAAAGAAAAAAAATGTAGTGTGACGGACATCTCTATTCTGACAGGTTGCGGCCGAACCGCGTCATTGCTAAATTATGCTAATTACCCTAAAGTTAACCATGGCTCAACTTCTCGTCTGGTGACGCTTTGGAAGCGCGGTGACATTAGAGCCAAAGGAGTGCGTTTTAAAGAGACCCCGAGGAGTTTGCTTTTGGTTATAAAAGAGTCTTATATCTACATTACCCACACTTGTTAATGGGTCCATTTTCGATAAATATATCGTTTTGTCTTATAGTTATTTTGACATTATTATTTAGTGGTCGACTCGCCCAGCATTTCCTAGTTTCGGTTTCCCGGGCGCTGCCGTTTATGGTCGGAACTACGACGGTATCTGATCGTCTTCGAACCTCCGACTTTCATTCTTGATTAATAAAAACATTCTTGGCAAATGTTTTCGCTTTCGTCCGTCTTGCGCCGTTCCAAGAATTTCATCGTGCGCGTGGAGGCCCATGGGAAATGTAGAGTGAAAACACTTCGCTTTCCGAAACTCCTCGTAGTCACTTTAACAATTAATTAATTTTATTGGTTATTGGTGAAAAAACAGCCAATATCAGTTATCGAAAAAATATTTTATGCTGCTTCATCGGTCTATCCCAAGAGCGAAGCCCCCCAACCCACTTACATCACCAGACAAACATGGGACATATTTCTATCTGGAGGAGGAGAAACATGCTGGGGGCAAAAATACAAAACGCTCACGGCCATGCAAAGGAGGTCAGTGCAGGACAGGAACATATGGCGAGACAACTGAACACGCACATGCATGTACACGCGCACACCATCTAGTATATGCACACTGTACACACACTGACTGAGCGTGCCTGGGAAGATAAGAAAGCACCAGAAAAGGGGAAAATGTACGAAGAGTCTAACAAAGGTGACATCTAGTCTACATCTAGACTTACTTCCATGGTACTGTCCAGAGAACCAACACTGTTCCTGCGACCACGTTTCCCTGCACAGCCCCCCGAGGAAGAGTCAGGTTAGCAAAGAGCGGAAAGGTCGACATGTTTTTTTTTTGTTTTTTTTTTAAAGATAAGCTGTCTGAGTCTGAGTGTCAGTGAGAAAGAGGAACAGGATGTAGCAGCAGTAGAAACAGAAAAAAAAACCTTTTAATTCAGGAAAGTAATAGAAACGAGCCGTCTCTGTGGTCTCACCTGTGTCCGATAAGTCCCTGAGAGATGAGCTGAGCGCTGTGCGTTTCAGGCCCTCACCCACTGAGCAGTTGTCGTCAAAACTCGTTCTTCCCATGGTGCCGTTCACCACGTCGCCCTTCACACCTACGCCTCCGACCATGCCTCCAGTCAGCAAGCTTGGCCGCATCACGCCTTTCTGTTTCTCTAACTCCGCTGTGAATAAAACACAGAGGACACAATTTAAAATGAGCCCCGAACAGGAAACAACTAAAGGGATAGTTCACCCAAAATTCAAATTTCACTCATTATCTACTCATCCTCATGTCAAATAAGAGCTGTGAGAGTCCTCCATGCCTTCTCTGAGTTACGGGGGGTCTGCGCAGCAGTTTGTCAATGGATACCAACTTTCTTCGTCCAAAAAGACACACCAAAAAACATCCAAATACCTCCATACTGCTTGTCTGTAATGTCTGTCTTGTATTGAAGCCCCAACAAGAGCAGTGAACTGAGACACTGGGAGCTTCCGCTACAAAGAAGCTTAAAATATAGACTTATTTAATTTTTTTCGGAACAATTTCTCATGTCGGGACTTCAATACAAGAGGGACATTACAGACGAGCAGCATGGAGGTATTTGGATGTTTTTTGGTGTGTCTTTTTGGATGAAGAAAGTTGGTATCCATTGACAACCATTATATGGACAAATACTGCTGCACGGACCCCCCCCACCCCGTAACTCAGAGAAGGCACGGAGGACTCTGAAACTTCTCACAGCTCTTAGTTGACATGAGGGTGAGTAGATAATGAGAAAGAGAAAGAAATTTGAATTTTGGGTGAACTATCCCTTAACACCTCCACACCACGGCAAACTCTTTCAGTTCCTCAGAAACAGACTTTTTTTTTTACAGAAGTTGCAGTTCATACCAATGGCCAGCAGATGGCGAACACTCACATTCAACTCTATATTTCTCCATCTCTTGCACTTCAGCAATGCTCTCCCTGAGGTCGCTAACAAAGCGGGTGCGGTCTTGCTGACTGGGTGCCATAAAGACGATAAGAACCTTCCTCTCCCCTCCCAGGACCGCTGAGGTCAGACGAACTCCATGAGGGTAGTCTAACAGATGCAGACACAAGAGAAATAAAAAACAAATTAATCAACATTCAGGCATTATTAATTGGGAATTAAATTAGTTGAAATGTGAAAAACGGACGGATTGTTTTCTTACATGAGTTCTGGAACATGTGCACTTGCATCTCAACCAAAGGGAAAGATTGTCTGAAACTATAAGTCACTGAGGTTTTCTTCTTCTGGAAGATTTTGGTCACCTGGTGCACAAGATAAACAGAGTTGTTTTTTTTATTGCACACTTTTTTTTTTTACCAAGGTCTTTTTATTTTGTTTTTTACAATTCAATTTAACACAGGTCCAACCAAACAAAAACAGGGAACTAAACCCCCCTTTCCTCAAATACCAATACAGAGTTCACATAGCCAGACACTTAATACACACAAACAAAACAGTACTGTATTATTGGCCTCCATATCTTCAACAAACACTAAGAAAGGCTGCCAACCAAGTATTATAAAACGTTCTAGTAAACTCAATGATTGTGTATCTGATCTTCTACAACTTGATCTGATACATGATTTCCTCCATCCAGTGACTGTATGTTGAAGTGCTGGGTCTTTCCATTTCAATAATATCAGTCTCCTTGCTAGGAGAGAGCAGAAAGCCAACATAGCTCTTTCCCACATCAATCACACCAATGAGACAGGGCCAAAAACCTTAGAAAATTTC
Source organism: Trachurus trachurus (assembly GCF_905171665.1). Taxonomy (NCBI): domain Eukaryota; kingdom Metazoa; phylum Chordata; class Actinopteri; order Carangiformes; family Carangidae; genus Trachurus; species Trachurus trachurus. The sequence goes on along the minus strand of NC_139901.1, from coordinate 29,835,810 downwards.
TCAGAGATGGACTGCCAGAAAGTGCAAAGCTTCAGACACGTTACATGTGTAACAGAGCGGCTGGATCCTGTCGATCACAAATGGGGTCCATGTCAGCTTTGATCTTAGAAAGACTAACCTCACCGTCTGAGGTGAACTAAAATAACAGCATGTCTAAGACAAATGGACAAGGAGAAGATTCCCTGCATTATCTTGCACAGCCTTTTAAAGGGCAAGTTTAACATTTTGGCAAATTGGCCCATTGCCATAATCCCTATAGTTTTAGGAGTAGGTTCGTTACCTTCAATTGTCAGTGCAAGCTATTTTTAGAACTAAAACAACTCTGTCTGGTAACGTTCTGTTATTATCTCATAGCGTGGTGAATGTGCAGGTCACAACTTGTCCACCAGAGCGTTTTGGAGTTGTTGGATTGTGTATTTGATGAGTTTGATGAGGGAAACCAAGAATAGCGTAGCTCTGAGCAGCTCGCGGCTCTGCTCCGCCGTTCTAAAAACACCTTGCACCGACAATTAAAGGTAACAAACCTACTGCTATGACTATAGGGATTATGGCAATGGGCTAATTTGCCAAAATGTTGAACTATCCCTTTAACTGAAAGGCACCACGACTGTATCGGTGTGAGTCTTACCACCAGAAGGTCGTTAAAGAGGAAGACCTCTCGTTGGTGCACTCCTGTCCTCTGAGGTCTGTTGGGGTCGGGCACCTCGTAGAGCTGGCAGCAACACACCAGCCTCCGATGGGGGAGAGACAGCACCTACAGAGAGGAAGAATTGAACTTTTAACTCCAGCTGACAACATATCAACTAAAATAAACCTTTATATTGTCTCATTTGGTTACAAAATGATTTCACAGTCCGTTCGTCTTGAGGAATCACTGTGTTCTTTATAATAAGGTTGGATGGCCATCCTTAAGTGTAAGGAGGGAACAACATTGCATGGTTTTTATTTACAAAGCTTTACTTGAAAGTTTTCCTGTTTATCTTACCAGCTTAATCTCATTTAGAATTTGTAACTTGCACACTCGTTCACAGGACACCTTGGTTTTACAAATTCCCAGTATCAGGACAGAATTGGGGAAGACTGCCTTTCAGTTTTATGCCCTCCAAAAGTGGAATAACCTACAAAACTGTCTGAAACTGGATCATCTTATTTCCTTAGATAGTTTTAAAAACGTATTATTGAATGTTTTACAGCCTGTATGTAATTGTGGATCATGACCTTGTTGATTGTAAAAATTGTGTTTTTGTAATCAGGGCATCATTGAAAAAGAGAGCTTGCTTTCAATTGACCTTCCCTGAATAAATAAAGGAGAAATTAAAATGAAAAGGAAACTCACAGGCTTCTTTCCCACAATGACTCTCTCCACCGCCTGCACTTGGGACACGTGGTCGTCATTGGTCCGCAGCTCCCATTTCTGTATCCGCTGGTAGATCCCAACGAGCAAGTCCCTGGGTATATCCTGACCATTGTCTACGCCTTGGGTGGAGACAGAGGAGGGGAAAGGGACGGGGGGCAGGGGGAGAGAGGGGGGTTTAGGAAATGATGTTTACTAAAACCGCTCTGTGCAACTCACAAATTACAGAGTTTATCTAATGGAAAGAATCTGGTGAATATTAACAGTTTCACACACAAGAGGGAGCAAGACAGAGAGGCTAAAAAAACACCACACACTAAATAGACAACTCAAACTCATACAAATACACTGCAAAAACTCAAATATCTTACCAAGAATATTTGTCTTATTTCTAGTCAAAATGTCATTTCTATTCAAAACAAATCTCATTATACTTAAAATAAGAAACCTCACATAAAAAGTAGCTTGTTTTTAGACATTTTTTTACTTCTTTCAAGCATATTTTCACTTGAAATAAGTAGAAAAATCTGATAGTGTAACAAGGTTTTCTTCCTTATTACAAGCACAAAAAACTTTCACTGGCAGATTGTTCTACTTATTTCAAGTGAATATTTGTTTGAAACAAGTGAAAATTATCTAAAAACAAGTTCATTTTTAGGTGATGAGTCTTATTTTAAGTGGAAAGAGATTAGTTTTGACAAGAAATGAGACATTTTAACAAGAAAAAGGACAAATATTCTTGGAAAGATTTTGAGTTTTTGCAGTGTACTTTTCCTGTAATGACATTATACTGTGATTTCTCCATATTGCAGTTGCTCTAACAGCAGGTTTGTTAAACAGGACAGTTACAAAGTATTAAATAATTCATAGAGCCATCATAGATATGTGTCTCATAAAATCCTGTATGAAGTGTAGTGTAGTCCAGCACCTCTCAGATTCTTGATGAAATCCTCCAGTTTCATCTTCCTCTCAGCTTTGACGTTGGGACTGTACATATCCGTGTTCAGGAGGATTATGGCAAAGGCCAGGATGAAGATGGTGTCCGGGTTTTGGAACTGCCGCACCAGGGTTGGATTACAAACACAGTATCTCTGGCTGCGTGAGAGACAGAAGCAAAACGGTTCAAACACTGTCAAACACAGGCTTTTTTCTTTGGTCTCTCTCTCTCTCTCTCTGTCTGGATAGCAGTAAACAAACCTGAAAGCCTCTATGAGCCTCTCCACTTTCTGGGCTTCTCCCTGAACTTTAATCTGAGCCTGGAATTTCCTCAGAGCGTCGTCCAGGTCCATACCTGAGAAATCCATCTCATCCACCACACAGCTGAAACACACACACACACACACACACACACACAGCACAGGTGAGTCTAACCTCTTCTATCGCACGTCACACCACTGGTTACTGTTTATTTTTAAAGCACTCCAGACTACATCTCCTCTCTGTTATCCTCATCCCATCATCATCATTGTTCTACTCGACACAATGAGTGGTTTCTTCTCGAGGTGCAAATCTGCCTTTTCCATTGCCGCTGCACACTCCTTGAGCTCGTTGCAAAACACCTTAAAATTGGTTTCTCCACCATCCCTAAACGAATTTAAGCAACTAGTTGCTCAACAGTGTGAAATGACTTGTTCTTGCTTTGATTGATAAATTGTGAATTGTTATGCTTGTATTTTTCGTGACTTCTGTTTTGTGCACTCGGCCCCATTGAAAATGAGTTATAAATAAAGGTTTAAAGTTAAACTTAAAGGGATAATTCAACATTTTGGAAAACTGGCCCATTGCCATAATCCCTATAGTCATACTAGTAGGTTTATTATCTTTAATTGTTGGTGCAAGCTATTTTTAGAATGGCGGAGCAGAGCCGCGAGCTGCTCAGAGCTACACTACGGTGGCTCATGTGATTTCTTGGTTTCCCTCATCAAACTCATCAAATACACAATCCAACAACTCCAAAACGCTCTGGTGGACAAGTTGTGACCTGCACATTCACCACGCTATGAGATAACAGAACGTTACCAGACAGAAGTTGTTTTCAAGGTGTTTTGGAGTTGTTGGATTGTGTGTTTGATGAGTTTGATGAGGGAAACCAAGAAATCCCATGAGCCTCTGTAGCGTAGCTCTGAGCAGCTCGCGGCTCTGCTCCGCTGTTCTAAAAATAGCTTGCACCGACAATTAAAGGTAACAAACCTACTGCTATGACTATAATAGGGATTATGGCAATGGGCCAATTTGCCAAAATGTTGAACTATCCCTTTAAACTTGCCTGAGCTTTGTTTTTGTTTAGTTTGATCCATTCAGAGTTGGATCAAAACATGTACAGACTCCCATACTCACTCTAAAACATCTTTGTTGAATTGCTTCTGTCGGTTTCCCAGGAACTCTCCGATCATCTGCCTGCTGAGCCCCTTCCTCTCCAGGATGAAGCGAGCGATCCCGACCGGAGTGTCCGATACAAACCCTCTTTCAATCAGGTACTGGATCCCCTTTTCTGGCTTCCTGCAGTCAAGTGAACACATGTTTCCTCACAATGATTTATCACGATTAGGGATGTCACGATAATAGATTCTTTTGGTACGACTATTGTCAGAGAAATAATCACGGTACAACGATTATCACGATCATTATGCATTAATTAATTTCACAACACTAGGAATGTGTAAAATCAAATATAGTTAAAATATACATTACTAATAATAAAATATTTTAAATATCTATTAAAATATGACCAATTATTAATCCGCCAGGGCAAGTGTTTGAAATATTCAAGTTCATTTAAATCTTTTTTTAAAATTACAAATGACACTCTAGCGTTTAAAGGGACAACGAGGAGTTTTGGAAAAGCGAAGCGTTTTCACACTACATTTATGAGCCTCCGCGCACCATGAAATTCTTTGACCGGCGCAAGACGGACTCATGTTTTCATTCATCAAGAATTAAAGTCAGAGGTTGGAAGACGATCAGATACCGTCTTAGTTCCAACCATAAACGGCGATTCGGGGGCGTTATTCTCATGACTCGCCACGAAACCGAAAGTAAAGAAAGCTGGTTGGACCATATCGAAAATGGGCCAATTAACAAGTGTGGGTAGCGTAGATTCATCCACATTAACGTGAGACTTTTTTATAACCAAATAGAAACTCCTTGTTGTCCCTTTAAATTCCTACCAATTCAATGCTACATTAGGTAAATGGACCAGTATCTGTGCATTTACCTTTACTTTGGCGCCACATCTGCCGATATGGTTCCTAATCATAGGCTACATAATCTTTTTTTGGAAAGTGACGGTATTTAGGAATCATTGCAATCAATTAATTGTGGCGTTTAATACTGCGATTAATTGTGAAAACAAGTAATTGTGACATCCCTAATCACGACGATCCAGACTGTTATCAAGAAGTATTTTGTGTTTGTTAGTGAAACGTCGTACTTGTTGAAGAGGTTGAGGCCGATGCGGTACTGGCGCCTCTGCACCACGTCGCTGTTGAACGGCGGCGAGTCCCAGCTGTGGCGGCTCTCCCTCTGGTACGTCTGCTTGCCGAGCGGCGGCAGCGGCTCCCGCAGGCTGTCCTGCGACGACGAGCCCGAGCTGCAGTTGACCGTCTCGTTGGAGTTGGTGGTGGAGTTGAGCGAGTCGTTGTCTCCGTCGGAGCAGCACGGCTGCTCCAGGCCGCCGACGCCGGGGGGCAGCGCCGCCGTGGAGGACGAGGACGACAGCGGCGTGGTGGGCGGCTGCTGCGGCGACGAGGAGGACGAGGGCGTGTCGGGGTACTGGTGGTGGTGGATGGGGTGGTGGTGGTGGTGGTGGTGGTGGTGAGCGGCCACCTGGTGGGGGATGTGCGTGGGTAACGGTCGGCCCGGCGCGCGGGTCTGACCCTGCGCGGCGGCCGTGGAGGAGGCGCGTTGGGCGTTGCCGGCGGCGTTGGGCGAGTGTTTGAGGGTTCCCTGAGGCGAGCCGGCTCCCACGCCCGACTCCTGCTCGTACACCAGCTGTCGGCTCAGAGACCCGCGGTCCGACCGGTCGCTCATGTCCACCGAGCTGTCGCTGGGCGGCTCGATGGTGAGCAGAGGCAGGTGCGCGCCTCGCAGCCGGTAGTCGCGGCACTCGGTGCACGGCGTGCTGCGGCGGCTGTTGCTGCTGCCGCCTCCCTCCGTGTCCCGGCTGTCTTCGCGGCCTGCGACGCCGCCGCCGCTGCTGCCGCCGCCGGGGCCCCAGTACTCGGTGTCGGTGCTGCTGGGCGCCCGGTCGAGGGACAGCGGCGAGGAGGGCATGCCGTCGTCCATGTAGAGGGTGACGTCGCTGTACGAGGTGGCCGTGCTGTCGCCGTGCATGCTGAGGCCCCCGCCGGCGCCGCGGGCTCGCTCCCCGAGGCCGCGCTGGGACGACGGGTTGCTGCTGCTGCTCCACACGCACTCCCCGAAGTCCTCGCTGATCCCGCCGCCCTCCCTGCTGCCCTCCTGGGAGTCATCGCGACCTGCGCGGCAGGTGAGGGCGTCGTCTATCGAGTCAGCTAGAGACTTGACCTAGAGGAAGGAAGGAAAAGTTGGTAGTTAGTGGGTCTGAAGACACGGGAGCACGACCTGCTGCTTCCTGCATCAACCTACCTGTGTGTTGGAAACAAGACTTGGTTCTAAAGAATCAGAATCAGAATCGGCCTTTATTGTCACTTATCCACAAGTTTCCGAACGTCATCTATGGTAAAAACCGGAGGCGGTTTTGCATTTCCGGTGGAATTGTACGTTTACGTTTTCCATGGTTTTCAGTCATTGTCATATGGTGCGTTCCAGGCAGGCTTTTGAATCCGTAAGTCACAACTTCAAGTCACCAGTTACGAGTTTGTAGCGTTCCAGACAAGTTACGAGTTACAACTGGGAACTGGGAGTAGATTGATCTAGTACGAGTTCACAGGTGGGAAGTTACGAGTTTGACTGTACGTTCCAACGGGTAACCATAGGAACAGGTCGGAAAAACATGAGTTAAGAGTTGCCTGGAACGCACCAATAGTTGCGGTAAACGCATGGATGATAACACTGGCTTTTAACACGGATGTCAATTTGTGTGATATCCATTGTTAAAAGCTGGTGTGATGATCCATGCGTTTTACAGATTTCCATTGAAAAAAAAAAACATCCATGCATTTACCGCGACTACCGAAACCATGGAGACGTAAACATAAAATTCCACCGGAAGAGCAAAACCGGCTAACGTTTACGTTGCGTTCGGAAAAGGGTGGATACAGAAGTACAGTGAAATCACAGTACCTGCTATTGAATTACAGTTCTATAGCAGCTATTGGATGATCTGCACATGCACTTTCTCTGTCAGCTGCAGGTTTTGCATCTTTAAAGGAGACATATTCTGTCCCTTTTCCACAGATTAAAATAGTTCCCTTTAAATGCAAATGAGCCACTGTTTGCCCCGCCCCTTCTACTGGTACCAGGTAGGGGTGGGATTATGCAAATTCAAAAGCTAGTTACATCACTGGAAGACATCTGAGGGAACAGTTTATAAAACCACATGGATTTCAACCTAGGGAACCTGCACATTACAGATTTTTATGTCAATTATCACATTTTTAGGGGCCGGAAGGCAAGACAAACACCCACATATCTGTTAAAGAGCCTTCAAAAAGTTATATTTCACCTTTAAAAATACCTTTAGGGCTGAATAAATGAGTTTGAGAGGAACTAAATGACTTTCTGACCCAAAGGAAAAGCTACCTGTTTGGAGAAGGAGTCCTCCAGGTGAGTGTAATCTCCTGGGCGGTCTGTGTCGGGGGAGTGAGGCGGCCCGATGGCCACGCTGTGGGTGAAGTTGGTCTGCGTCTGAGCCTGCTGCTGAGGCTGTCGCTCGTCGAAGGAATACTGCAGCCTCATGTTGGACAGGATGATGCGCCGGGTCATGCGGCTCTCCGAGGCCGAGCTTCGGAGGCGCTCGAAGTTCTTGTTCATGCGGTACTGTCTGAAGGCCGTCTGGATGGTCCGCGCTGCTCTGCGACTGACGAAGGAGCCACCGTACTTTCTCTCCAGCATCTCCACCTGGAGGAGGAGGAGGAGGAGGAGGGAGAGACAAACAAAGAAGAAGGCAGATTACATATTCACTCTCTGGATGCACGATTCACCTCTCACATAAAACATTTGCAACTAGGGATGTCACCATTACTTGTTTTCACAATTAATCGTGGTTAAACGCCACAATTAACTCATTGAGTGCCAACCACGTAATTTCTCGTTTTTCGTTCCCATGCGTAATTTTAAGTTTTTTGCTTTTTTTTTTAAATTATGAAAATAGACACTTTAACACACCTGTATGTGTAAATTTGGGGACTCTACGACGAGCAGAACTGAAATAGATGACGACCAAAAACTCATAGAACAACAATTGTTGTATATATTTATCTTACACAAGCCCTTTGATCCAGAAATGCGAGTGTCAGAAGAGCGACAGGCACAAACAGAGCACCTTTCATAAAAGACGCTCTATCTCCTTTTCTAGAAAAAAAGGAGGGATTTTGGTGAAACCCAGCCATGTTTAGCTTGACTTTTCTCAGGAACAGAGGCACGCAGAAACAAACGGTTTGTGGCCATTTGAAGCAGAAAGTTTCACCTTTCGAATGAGCCACAGTATGTGTTGGTGGCAATAATATAGAATACACTGTGGCTCTACAAAAACCGTCAAAAATGGTCTAAATTGCCGGTACACTTGACTAAAACTTTGGAAAGGAGCGCGGCACTCAATGAGTTAATTAATCGTAAAGATTCCTAAATACTGTTACTGTCGGCAGATGTGCGCAAAACTAAAGGTAAATGCACAGATACTGGTCCATTTGACTAACGTAACATTGAATTGGTAGGAATTTAAATGTTAGCATGTCATTTTTAATTAAAAAAAAAAGCAAAACAAAACAAAAAACGATTAAAATAAACACAAACATTTGGTATAGATAACAATTTATGACCTGAATATTTCAAACACTTCCCCTGGGGATTAAGAACTGGTCATATATTAATAGATACTTGAAATATTTTGTGTAAACATTGAGTAATGTAGTTATATTTTGACTATATTTGATTTTACACATTCATAGTGTTGTAAAATTAATTAATGCATAATAATCGTGAAAATCATAGTACCGTGATTATTTCTCTGACAATAATCGTACCAAGAAAATGTATAATCGTGACATCCCTATTTGCAACACGACCACCGGCATCGATACCTTCTTATCCTGCAGGTCCGTCGAGAGCTCGTAGCTGTCCGAGAGCGCCTTGCACCTCTTGTTCTCCTCTTCCTCTTGCTTGCGAAGCGCCAAACTCGCAGGCTGGTGACGCGTTCGTAGCGCCCAGGCCAAGCTGGCGGAGCTGGAGGCGGCCACGCATGAAGGGCCCCTGCTGCCAGAGGGCACGCCGATGCCGACGCCGATGCCACCGACGCCGCTGCTGCTGCCGTCACTGTAGCGCTCCGAGCCGCGCAGGTAAGGTGTCTGGCTGAACGGGCTGTCTTTGTGGGCGCCCGTGTCTGGACACTGGGAGTCTCCTTCCACACTGAGGAGGGGGGAAAGAAACAGAAGGTAAAACAATGTGTAAAATGAATCATATGTCACCTTAAAGGGATAGTTTAACATTTTGGCATTCTTAGAACGGCGGAGCAGAGCGGCGAGCTGCTCAGAGCTACGCTAGATGGAGGCTAATGGGATTTCTTGGTTTCCCTCATCAAACTCATCAAATACACAATCCAACAACTCCAAAATGCTCTGGTGGACAAGTTGTGACCTGCACATTCACCACGCTATGAGATAATAACACAACGTTACCAGACAGAGTTGTTTTAGAGGTAAATTCATGCAAAACCACTGATGCGCGTTTCCGTCGGGGACAGTTTTTTAGCAAGCAGTCTCTGCATTTGCCTCTAAAACAACTCTGTCTGGTAACGTTGTGTTATTATCTCATAGCGTGGTGAATGTGCAGGTCACAACTCGTCCACCAGAGCGTTTTGGAGTTGTTGGATTGTGTATTTGATGAGGTTGACGAGGAAAACCAAGAAATCCCATGAGCCTCCGTAGCGTAGCTCTGAGCAGCTGGCGGCTCTGCTCCGCCGTTCTAAAAATAGCTTGCACCGACAATTAAAGGCAACAAACCTACTGCTATGACTATAGGGATTATGGCAATGGGCCAATTTGCCAAAATGTTAAACTATCCCTTTAAGAGCAAACTAGAGAAAGAATCACAGAAAGCAGTGAAGATGTGAGTTTTAAGGACTTACATGTAGAGTTTCGAGCGGCGTGACGCTAACCATCTCTTAGAGGAGCTCATGGTGGACTTATGTCATCCGTAAATTCCTATTACGTAAAGACCTGACAACAATCCTTGTCTATATCATGCACTTGATGATCCAATAGAGGTAAAGGCCTCTGCCCTCTGTCTCCTTCCTTTAATGAGTCCAGAGGATGAGTTAATATACTACTACTACTACTACCTTCAGCCTTTGTAGTGTCGTCTTCCCACTATCTCTTTTTCCCCTCTGTGAGTGAGTGAGAGTGTGTGTGTAGCAGTGATCGTACATTTTTAAGGAAAAAAAACACACACACACACACACATACCGACCTCACTACTGTCACATACCAGCGACACCATTAGCTGACAGGAAAGACCAGGTTGTTAAAAAGTTAAGAGGAGCAGGTGTCAAAACACGGCTCACTGTGACAAAACAGTTAACATCCTCCTCCTCTCCCCGCCCGACACTTCTTCTCCCCGGCTTGACTCTCACGTAGTCTATCACAGAGAAGACGTAATAATAACATTACAACAACAAGCAGCTACGATTAGTAACCACAGAAACAACAAAAACACTTAAAGGGGATCCATCCTATTAGAGCGCCAAGGAGTCGAGTAAATCCATAAATCCTCCCGTGTCATGAAAACTTTTTGCCTCATATAAAAAAAAAATCCACACAGTCTGGGAAGAGAGGGAGAGCACAGCAGCTTCTACAGTCACATGCTCCAGCCTACATTTCCTGCTCCAGTTTAGCCACACCCCCTTCTGTCAGCTGTCCCACAGTGAGGAGAGAGCCGGGGTCAAGTCAGGGGTGTTTTTTGGGCATTGCATTCACTTCATTAAATAGGCAAATCTTGTGTTGTGTGTGCGGTTGGTTTCTACCATTTTGCATACTTCCGGCTCTGAGTCATGCATTAATTTGATGGACAAAAAAGGAGTGGTGCCATGTTGATGTGAATGTGAACCATTCTGGCCTTGAGTGGGTCAGCAGCCAAACGCCTGCTGCTGGCGTCGGTCGCAGAGACTTCCTGTGTTAGTGAAAGAAAAGTACTTCTCCGACCGGGAACGAGGAAATAACTTGTAGGTATTTCAATCGGTTATAGTTCTGATCTTGCAGCTTTTTTTTCTTCTTTTTTTTCTTATCACTGCAACACAAACACCACACCAGAGAGGAGGGGAGAGGGAAATGTTTTACAATGCAGGGTCTTTTCAGCAGGACATCCTGTGCCTTCAAGCAACACATGACCCAGCTAAATTATTGTCGACTCGAACAATAACACTGAGTAGGCCCATAGCTCCATTTTGTTGCATAATACTATAAGTCATGTACAAAAAATAAAAAATAAATAAGAAGAGACACAACTCTGACATCTGCAGGAAAACTCACATCACCACAACTAGGCCGAGTTGTTAATATGTGTTTATATTCATCACAGAATTAACAACTGTGCTTTGTTTCCATTTTAAGCAAATCAATTACAAGTTGCAATTTTTTTTTGGGTGCACAACTCCATCAGCACCCCCCCCCCACTCCCCCCTTCCTTAATTTTAATTTTATTTATTTGTTGCAGCATCATTTATCATTCCTCCTCCACCTCCTCTGCTCCTTAAATAGAGAAACTGAGACGAGGGAGGGAGGGGGTTGCCTGGTGACGGTTGCTGTGGGACCTCTGTGGGCGGTGAGGCAGTTGTTAGGAAGAGAAGCGTAGTTGCCATGACAATGTATTGACTGTTATCGCCATTGAGGTGGGTGTTGAAGATGCTCCACAGGTTGTGAATGACAGTCTGCATAATACATGTCTTGTTATGAAAACAGTGAACACAACAAAATGTAACCACGCAAGAGCACGGCGTTGTCCAGAACTTGTTATTCATTGGGCTGTTTTGACTTTTAAAGGGATAGTTCAACATTTTGGCAAACTGGCCCATTGCCATAATCCCTATAGTTTTAGCAGTAGGTTTGTTACCTTTAATTGTCGGTGCAAGCTATTTTTAGAACGGCGGAGCAGAGCCGCAAGCTGCTCAGAGCTACGCTACGGAGGCTCATGGGATTTCTTGGTTTCCCTCATCAAACTCATCAAATACACAATCCAACAACTCCAAAACGCTCTGGTGGACAAGTTGTGACCTGCACATTCACCACGCTATGAGATAATAACAGAACATTACCAGACAGAGTTGTTTTAGAGGTAAATTCATGCAAAACCGCTGATATTATCTCATAGCGTGGTGATTGGTGAATGTGCAGGTCACAACTTGTCCACCAGAGCGTTGTGGAGTTGTTGGATTGTGTATTTGATGAGTTTGATGAGGGAAACCAAGAAATCCCATGAGCCTCCGTAGCGTAGCTCTGTCCGCTGTTCTAAAAATAGTTTGCACCGACAATTAAATGTAACGAACCTACTGCTATGACTATAGGGATTATGGCAATGGGCCAATTTGCCAAAATGTTGAACTATCCCTTTAAATCTCTGTCTTTTTATTTAAACTTTGGAGAAAAGAAAAAATCCTCTGCAGAGACGCCGTTAAAACTGCACTGCTCCCTTTTAAGGAACGGAAAGAAGCCACCCGAGTCGGTCTGCGCAGTGCCAACAACAGGTAGCTTTTATAGATTCAGTCGCTCTGTAACTTCCTGCCATCCACATCTTCAGGCACAGATGGTATTTTCATTCAAAACTGAGTCACAGCCACCGAAATATACACGTGAGCAGCACAACATCAGCCAGCGCCACTAAGACCGGATCTCGTAAAAAACATTCATTTGATTCTTGGAATAATTTTTCATTTCCACGTCACCTGTCACCTGTCACCTGTTCACAGCCCATAAAAAAACAACCAAAAAAAAACCTTCAAAGACTGTGATATTTTCTCTTGAGTCTGAATCAGAGTTCAACTTTATGGATTATGTGACTGTATCCACAGTGATTTTTTTTCTCCTTTCTCGTCTCTCTGCAGCAAAACCTGTGCAAATATCACATTTCTGAATTTCTGCCTCTGAGCACTTGGAGACAGATTCACATTGAAACATACTCATTCTCCAACTCTAAGCTTTACATTAATTCTGTTTCAACATTGACTTTTATTTTTATACCCATGCACGGCCTCTACAGTACAACCCACCCCTGAGCATGCATGCATTAAAACAGGACTTTCAGTTGGTTTCACCTGCAGCCATTAATACCATGTTGTGAGACGAGGTGGAGGATGATATCGAGTAAAAAGAAAAAGTTTGTTGTATAAAACATGAGTGCGGCCATATCGCAGCTGACACCTGCACCTCATTACTTATGTAAGAATCCCTGTGTTCCCGTTACAGTGCCAGAGAGAGACAGAGAGAGGGAGAGGGGTTCTCTCCTCTCCAGAGGCTCCGTCATGAAGTACTTCCACCACCTCCAACCATTTAATTGGAGCTGAAACAGATGGTTGAAAGTCTAACGAACAGGGAGAGTGATCACTGATTAGTGGTAAAATGAATAAAAGGAAGTGGGCAGACGATGGGGAAGCTGAAAAGTAAAGTATAACATAAACTCCAAATGCAGCAGCCAGCAGTCCCCCGACTCCTGGCCTTCACTCATATAATATTGATGTGCTGGCAGTGTGTGTGTGTGTGTGTGTGTGTGTATGAACAGAGCAGCAGTGGGTCTAACAGTGCCATCGAACCCACACAGCAGGACATGGAGACTGGGGGTGGGGGTGGGGGGGGGGGGATTAACCTGCCATGGAGATGCCGATAACCGCATCGATCCGTCTGCTGACTCATTTTCACCTGAGCATTGACTCAGCGTCGTTATCTCATATGCTTTTCCTAATTGCCTTTCTGACTGTTGTGTCAATTTTTCCCAATTGTTCCCAAAGCTTATAATCAGATCGACACAACGGTGGGGGGCGAGAAAGGCAGAGAACGGCCTCGGGCAGGATGGATCCTCTGAGCGATAATGACTCTGTTGATGTGTGAGCTGCAGAGGATTGACTATTAACTTCAGTTAGAGAGAGAGAGAGAGAGAGACTGGGAAACACAAACTTGAAAACACAAATGTCCTCTGACTCCAAAAAAACACAAATCTACAACCGGAACAGTTTGGGATCTTTGTCTCGTCTTTTTGTGGCCCCCCACAGGACAAAACGACAGAACGGAGACAATCAAAATCATTCATGGGTCAGATTCCTGAGCCGCCAACTCTCTGCAGCCACTTCACTGTCTCCGTCTGTCAGCTTCCCATCACACACACACACACACACACACACACACACTGTTCACTTCATTATAATAAAATCTACCATTTTAAAACTCTGTTTAGGTTTAGGTTTATTTATTTAGCACACATTTATATTTGATGGTGCAAGGAGGGAACAAAGCCGATTGGCTTGTACATAAGTTCCACCCCTGTCACTAATTACAACAAGACAAATTTCTATGGCTAGAGAAAAAAAAAGAGATAAAGTGCTACATAACCAACGTTATATGAGCAAAAATTAGCAAAAACGAGGAGATATAATAGAGACAATGGAAATAAGGTAAAAAATTCATAGATTGAAATCATAAAAAAGACAGAGTAAGGATGTGGGATATGGAGAGAGCGGGAAATTCAAGAAAAGTTCATTCTAATTCTATAATATCACCGTATTGTTTGCAGTGATGCAGCCAAAATAAAAAATAAAAAGCATGACCGTGTTTTGTAAGCACAAGTTTATCAGATCATCTCTGGCACAGCAACAAGACAGACAGAAGAGATAAGTCTTGTATACACAGGCGGGTATGCAAAAAAAATAAAGTAAACTCTGATTAGCGCTGGACGACTCCTCCATCCTGAGCGTAGTGACGTTTTTAACTTGGCATCTGACGCAACAACATGTGAAACTGTTCTCAGCACTTTCCACATTTAATCTGACAACTTCTTTTCTTTGCAGCTAAGTTTGTAATTTTAACAAGAGTTGTTCCAGGAGGTGACTGTGGTATTTGCTCTCCAGCTAAATGCTGCGTGTGCACTTTCTCAAGACTTGACAGTAAAAAGCAGCCAGAGTTTGAAAAGTATGTAACCTGTCAGCTGAACGGCACGTACACTCCTTCACACAGGCGCCTGTCAGCAGCCATCACTCACTGCTCATATCATTAGGTTTTGGTTTTGCTTGTTTAAAAAAAAAAATGCAAATGTTTCTTTCTTTTTAAAAACACCACATGTGTGTATGTGTGTGTGTGTGTGTGTGTGTGTGTGTGTGTGATGGCTCAGTGACTCTGTAGGTTTTCTTCTGTACAAGTGTCAGCGGAGGCCGCGGTACAAACACACCAGAGTAACAACATTTTTTTCTCAGTATATCTACATGTTTTTGAAAAGTGAAATAAAAGTATAAAAGAAAAGAAAAGAAAAGTAGTAAAATAATAAATAAATAAAGTCTCAGTTCTTACCATGCTGCTACTGTCAGAGAGAAAGGTCCCACACTGACTGGGCCAGCGTAATAACACACACACACCCTCTCTCTCTCTCTCTCTCTCTCTCACACACACACACTGGTGCTCGTTCGCCCTGCAAAGCTGTACAAGCTGCATTCTTGACAGTCTTTTGACAGCTATGAACTTCCCTCACCCTGCCCAGGCTTTTCCCCCTCCCTCCCTCCCTCCCTCCCTGCCTGCCTCTCTTCATGACTTCAAGACTTTTTTACAAAACATTTATTACACAACACAACACGCACAAACACATCACGACAAAGCAGCTTGAAGGGACAGACAAACACACACACACAGGGCAGACAGTGTGCATCGTTTATTAAAACATGTTGTTCTTTCTGTTGCTTCTATGTTTTGGTTTCACCCTGACGGGCCGACTGCATGAATGAAAATGAAAGCAATAAAAGTGCAATAAAAAATGCATTAAAATATGATACTTAACAATTTTCTGTAATATAAATGTGGGTTCATATTGAGATAGGCAGATATGTTGGCAGAAGACGATAGAATTTGTAACTTATGTGACATCCAAGAGGTGGAGATTGGAGAATGAAATAGTTTAGTAAAGCAGATCCAAATTACGAATTTGTGTGGTTAGACGATGCTGAGAAGCTAAAACATCTTTTTCAGTTGAATATATTTGCATTTTCTTCATTTCTTGAAAAGGCTTGGGCAACGAGACGAAGAGCGATATGTAGTTGAGTACTGAAAGTAATCTTAAATTGTTTATTTATGTGTCATACTTGTGTGGCAGGTAACACCAACAGGAAGGCCAATAAAAATTAAAATTA
This sequence comes from Trachurus trachurus, assembly GCF_905171665.1. Classification (NCBI taxonomy): domain Eukaryota; kingdom Metazoa; phylum Chordata; class Actinopteri; order Carangiformes; family Carangidae; genus Trachurus; species Trachurus trachurus. Next base: position 29,819,947 of record NC_139901.1, on the reverse strand, counting down.
ATTAATTCACATAAATGTGTCATAAACTGTCGGTTCCTTCCTGCTACAAAAGTTTGATTCTCGTCCAAATGAAAAAATGACACGACGAACTGTGGAAGTTTATAAAGTAGATTTTCATCCACAATTAGAGATTATCATAATAACAGTGTGTGTGTGTGTGATCATTAACATTCAGGGATTAGACACAGACACTATAATCAATAATAAGGCTGTAAATAGAACGTCTATAATTGATCGTTGTTTGGATGAGTACAGTACATTGTGACGGAGGAGCAGCCGAACGAAGCGGGTGTGTGCGAGTCACATTCCTGTGGCTGAGCAATTACACTGACAGTCAGATAGATAGATACTTCACCTTCAGATGGCTTCTTTCAAAAAAAAAGAAAAAACGAAAGGAATGAAGTGTGTTCACGAAATATAGAGTAGATCTTTATTGTTGTTCAGTGTCAAACCAACAGGATAGGCGATGAATAAACAAGGTAATGTGTGCGGAAACAAGTCAGATGAATATGTTATAAAACAAACAAGTCATAATGGTACAAGAAGGAGGTCGTAGGACAGGAGCAGTTTGCACAGATAACAAATAATGACTAGCGAGCACATCAGAACTGACATGAGTCAACTAGTGGATCTAAAGATAAGCATGAGTGCGACAGTAATGAGCAGACATAGGTGATGCGTTCTGACAGCTTGATATGGCTGCAAGTGAAGAATTAAATAGCAAAGAGAGAGAGAAATACAGAGAGAAGACGACAACATCGAGAAACCGGCTCACAAACCATATGATACATGAACAAATCAATGACAGCACACAGAGTACAAAACTCTCACAAACACTACAAGATGCATGCTTTTTTGTTTTGGTTACACAGTGAGGTCTCCGTTTTTTGTTTTTTTCTGGCAGCATAAAGTGAGATCGTCTTTTCACAGGTAAACGGCGGGCGAGCGAGTCGTTGTGCGGTCAGTTTCACACCTCCAGCTCCGCTCAGCGAGAGGAGGGGCTGCTGCAGCCCGAGGCCGAGCAGCAGAACTGATGGGCGCCCTCATCGTCACCCTCCTCTCTTAGAAAGCAACATGGGGCAAGTCACAAGAAATAAAAAACAATAAAAAAAGAAGGAAAAGAAAAAGAAATAAACCAGGTAGGTGGACAGGACAGGACAGGAAGAGACAAGACAAGACAGGACGGGAGGAGGACAGAGAGCGAAAAAACAACATGAGCAAAAAAAAAGCAGAGAGAGCAGAAAGAAAACACTGTATGGACACTAGAAATAAATGTTTTCTATACATTCAGAGTGCGGGGCTTCACAGTGGCTTGATGCCATTAGATGGCAGTGTTGGAGCATCGTGCGCTGGAGGATGGAGGGAGGAAGGGAGGGAGGGAGGAGGAGGAAGGAGGAGGAGTGAGAGGCCACAGTTGGAGGTGGCTGACAGGCTTTAGGGGAGAGTTGCAGGTGGCTTCTTAAAGGAGAATTCTGGTCATTTTCTAACTAATGCACTACAGATTAAATTAATTAAAGTTACTCCCTGTCTGTGTACAAAGATTTTTCTCAATACATGAGTCAAAATATAATTTGTGAGATGTTTGTAAATTTGTTGTACCAGAAAAGAGACTAAAAGGAGATGTATATCTGTTATTGGAGTTAAACTATGGAATGATGACGCTAACCTGGATTTACGAATGTGTAGTTCATTTTCGGCTTTCAAAAAAATGGTATGCGGGCAATTTTTGAAGGATACAAATGTTAGTGTTTGTTTTTTTTTGTTTTTCCCGTTTTCTTTTTTTCTCTGATATTTAATTTTCTTTACTATTATATATTTAAGTACTGTTAACCTCATTGGTTTCTGTCTTTTTCTGGTTAATTTTGCTTTTATGTTTGTTTGTTTTTCATATTGTAAAAATGCTGTGTAGCTTAATTTGGTATGTAGGACAGGCATTAATATACAGTAAGCATTATGCTTCTGCCTGTGCCTTTTCAGTCACTACCTTGTTGATAATGTTTGTAGCTATTATGTGATGTGACTGAATAAAGAATTTCATCATCAGCTCTAGGTCCCCGAGTGCGACTATAGGAAAGAAATTTGAGAAAAATATGTATGTATATATATGACTGGCTCTCCTCCTGCTAGCTGCGCTACACTGCAGAGAAGCAATGGGGGGCAGTTCTTCTCACCGCGACTTTGGCTTCTATATAATGGTCAAATATCACTACACATGCTTTGCAAAAAAATGATTTTGGGTGGGGAAAAAGCATCAATATGACTATAACTGATTTTTTCCCCATCTAAAATCATTTTTTCCTCCTAAATTCGTGTTTTCCTCACATTTCTTTGTCTTTGTTGATGGAAACAGTCCCGAGCTCGACAGTCGACTAGTAAGATCTACCCAGGAAGCTACAGTAAACAGAGCTATGTGATAAAAACACACATGTAGCACTGCTCTCTCATATTAACAGAGTTATGCACACTCAGTGTTGTGTCATAAGGAACTGGTGGATATTGCAAAGCATGTGTAGTGATACTCTGAGCATTATATAGAGGCCAAAGTCACGGTTTTAAAGTTGCATTGTGTAGGAATTACTCCCATCTAGCGTTGCGGCTGCATTCACGTGAAATTGGGCAGACAGCAGACGGACGACAGCCGCTGCACGTAACGGCATAAACAAGCCTCTATGTAAACAAGTGGTCCGTCACGAGGCAAAACAATACACGTGACAATATGTTGTCATGGCGATGTGGTATTGTTTTACCGTCTTTCTCTGGACTTCTGTGACTAAAATGACATCTGGTTTGTTACCGACGGCCGTCTGCCCGACTGCAGGTGAATGCAGCATCAGTGTAACGCTCCATTCCTCCTCACTGCGTTACCGCGGTGACTTTTCACAGACGCCACCTCCACCTGAGCCGACAGCTCCGGTGTCTCCGCTGAGTTTCCGTGGTTTCCTACCGTCACGCTGCCACTGAACGTAAAAACATGGCGACACCACATGGCAGCAGCACCGAGCTTACCCGCTCCATGGAGATATGAATGATATGAACGGCTCATTCAGAGCTGAAAGGAACACTTCACTTTGTTGATGGGGGGGATTACTGGTTAATGAAAAACAGACTTTTGAACCAAATAATCGATTTTCGTGAATAGATAACAGGAGAAGTTACACAATGTCCCTTTAAAGTTCTGCCCCCATTACTTCGCTGTTTAACTGCAATGTAGCACAGCTAGCAGGAGGAGAGCTAGGTCCTGGCTGCACATATTTTTCTCCGGTCTTTTCCTATGGTCGGACTCGGGGACGTAGAGCTGTAGAGCGTTACTTAGAAAATGACCAGAAATCTCCTTTAATGGGGGACGAGGGGGGATGTTTTTGTTTTTTTGTCCCTTACCTGTCTTGCTGCGAGCTTTGGTCAGCGGAGGGGCAGCAGTACTGATGGAGGCTGACGAAGCTGTGAATGGTCAGACTGGTGGGGAACAGGGCGGCGGCGTAGGCAGCGCTGCCCCCACCCCCCAACCCCCCCGCCAACCCCACCGCCGCCGTGGGAGTGGTGGGAGCCGAGGCGGGCTGCCCTGAGATAGACGAGGACGAGGACAACGACGACGGCGGACACTGGACACTGACAGGAAAGACAGGACACACACATACATACATACACACAGAAACACATAGAGAGACATGGAGAAAGCAGAGAGACAGACACACACAGGCAGTCAGCGCCGAAGCAGAGAGAAAGAGACAGGAAGAGAGAGAGAAAGAGAAACAGAGAGCATTGGTTTGAAGCTGCACACTGATATAGTGACAAATCATAGAGTGGTCATGGTTATACAAGGAATGGCACATTTAAATGGAGAAAAGATGGTAATTTGTGCCAGACTCAACAGCAGGCTGACATTTCAAGAGATGGAGCTTCACAAACACAGAAAAAGGCTTTTGTTGAAAGCACAGACACACTCAACTGCTACAGGTGGTTTATTGAAAAACACCAGGAAGAAGAAAAAGAAGAAGGAGAAGCAGCAGCACTGGAGGTCATTTCATCTATAAATCTAAAATCTCCAGAGCTGTTAAATGAGAGTTTCTGCTCCTCCATTGATGGATTATATAACACTCTATAGTATCTAATGTGTGATCATCCTGCATGGAAATGGGAAACCACTTTTCAGTAATGCATGCTGCAAAAAAAAAAAAAAAAAGGAAAAAAAAGTGCACATGTAACACAAAAGCCTCTCTGCCTCCGCTGAGATGTTCCATCTGCAGATCGTGAGCGAGCAGCTGGAGAGTGAGCAGTGGTTGGGAAAGATTAGCATGTAAATGGATGGATGGTTTTTTTTTTTTTTTTCCCTTCTCACTGGGGCCAGCTGCTGTCAAGGACACGCAGTCCCCGTCATTCTCCAAGTCATGGAGGAAGTGAGACAGTGCAGTGACGCTGGAGGTGACCCAACAGAAACGTGTTAAGAGAAGCTCCAGTCAACACAATGTCTCCTCAAGTCGGACTGACAGAGCTCAGATTAAAGGGGAATTGCTGTATTTTTTACAATCTGGACCTTATTTCTGGCATAAAATACGATTTCCTCACCCAGATAACTTTGGTGTCATTACAAGTCGTTTTGACGAAATTAGCTCCAGCCAAGAGCCGCGTATATCCATATAATGGAGTCTACAGTGCAGCAGAATGCAGCCTCTAAATAACACATTATCTGCAGAGAAACTCCTTCATATCACCAATATTTTGTTATGATACGCTAGTGCTATTCCCCTCTGAGTCCGGGGTTAGCTGTTATCAACATCCGGGGTCTGTAGGTTGACCTACTGACCTTTGACCGCTGCCCAGCTCATTCCGCGTCGGCATTCGGGTTAATTTTTAGCTCAACTAGCCGGAGCTTTAGTGAGTCCAGGTTGAGGAGAGGAAGCCTGTGGAAGCTGAACTTCATCCAGCTGCTCATTTTGTTCTGACAAGTCGGAAACACGCAGAAACGGCTACAGCTAACCCCGGACTCAGAGGGGAATAGCACTAGCGTATCAGAACTAAATATTGGTGAAATGAAGGAGTTTCTCTGCAGATAATGTGTTATCTAGAGGCTGCATTCTGCTGCCCTGTAGACTCCATTATACGGATATACGCGGCTCTCGGCTGGAGCTAATTTCATCGGAACGACTTGTAATGACACCAAAGTTATCTGGGTGAGTAAATGATCGTATTTTATGCTAGAAATAAGGTCCAGAATCTAAAAAACGGCAATTCTCCTTTAATCTGTAGCTCACAGCTCCAGCATAACCGGTGTGTAAAAGTGAAAAACACAACACACACACACACATAATACACACATGGTCGTAAAATTCACACTAGTGCAACAAATCCACCTCCTGAAAATAGTTCCAGACAAAGATGTGTTTAATCCTGTTTGAGCCCCGTTTGCTGAAAACTTCACTCCCCTGCTGTTTTACTAAATCACTGAGCCTGTTTTTAGAAATGAAATGATATCCTCATGGCGTTGCCTCAGAGTTATAATTAAAATCTCTATAATAACAACAACCGAGTAAACACAAATAATGGTAAAAAAAAAAAAAAAAAAGGAAAACCATTATGGCAAAGTCCAGCAGCTAAACAGCAAACAGCTACTGACGAGCTGATGGAGCGTTGAGCTGCTAAAAAGATCCAGACGTTTCCCTCAGGAGTTGGTAGAGACTAATAACACCAGACTTACATGACTCCAGATGAGTCTCCATAGCAACCAGGTGTGTAAATAAGCAACTATTTGTTCACAGGTTCCCTATATGAGTGGTTAAATGTCAATGTTGCGTTCAAGAGCCACAGGAAAGGGTAGGAAAATTGGAAATTGATGAACTTTTGGGGGGTTTTATCTGATTTTTTTTCTCACAATAACGAAAAAAACAAGTCTTGCTCTTTATTAGTGTTGCGCCTACTGAAGACCACATTTCCAAGGTCTGTGTCTTTTTCTTTTTAGCTGAGGAATAATGTAAATATCAAGCCACATGATAATTATGATAACTGGCACCGAATACAGACATGGTCTTGATTGAAAATGGTCTCGCATTAGTTTGGTCTCGGTCTTGGACTTTGGTCTCACCCCCCTCAAAGTCTCGGTCTCAGGTTGGGTGGTCTTGACCACAACATTACTCTTTATATTATATTATATATTTATATTATATTTAAAGCAGATATCAGTGGAATGTTTTTGTTAATATAAGTCCTAAATAGTCCTATTTTCCGTCAGCAATCACTTACATGAAGTATTTCAGCCTAAACACGAGTCTCTCCGTCACTCTGCTCTGCTGTAACCCGAGGAGAAAATTTTCCTTGTGGGATACAAGTGTTATCCAATGAGGAGAGAGAACGGCATGAAGGGCTGTGTGTGCAGCCAAGGGATGCGCGTGAATGTGGTGACGTAGAATGAGGACCAATTGATGCCTGACAAGGGCGGGGGCTGCTAACTCATGGTGCGTTCAAAGAAACTCGTACTTTGTGTTTTTCCTTCCTGTGAAGTCATACCAGTTCGATCTGGTACGATTTCACGGTTCGGAAGTTACGAGTGGCCGTTATAGGGAACTTTCACAGACAACAGGATGGTAAAAACACGAGCTACGGGTTACCTGGAACGCTACCAAGTCGTAGTTGTGACTTGAAGCTGTAACTTACGGTTTCAAAAGCCTGCCTTGAACGCAGCATTAGCCGAAACAGCCGTGAAGCTGATATCTGCTTTAAAGTGACAACGAGGAGTTTTGGAAAGCAAAGTGTTTTCACACTACATTTCCCATGAGCCTCTGCACGCACTGTGAAATTCTTGGACCAGTGCAAGACGGACAAAAGTGAAAACATTTGCCAAGAATGTTTTCATTGATCAAGAATGAAAGTCGGAGGTTTGAAGACGATCAGATACCATCGTAGTTCATAAATGGCGATCCGGCGGCGTTATTCCCATGACTCGCCGGGCAGCGTCCATGAAACCGAAAGTAGGAAATGCAGGGTGAGTCGACCACTAAATAATAATCACAATAACAATAAAGACAAAACGATGTATTTATAGAAAACGGACCCATTAACAAGTGCGGGTAACGTAGATTCATCCACATTAATATGAGACTCTTTTATAACCAAATACAAACTCCTCTGGGGGATCTTTAACTCGACTCTGAATGTGAAGAAGACTCTGGAGATTCCTGCACTGAGCTGCTGTTAGCTGAGTTTAAGGGTGACTAACCAGAGGAGGGGGAAATGAAAGTGTTTAAGGATATAATCATGTAGGTGGAGCGTTTGCTTAGTACAGACGATAAAAAAGTCCCAATTAAAAAAAGAAAAAAAAAGAGAGAGAATAAAGCTGCTATGGGCTATTTTAAATAGGACTGTGTGGAACAGGAGCTTCTTGTTCGTTTTCTATTTTTAAAGATTACGCTGCCACGGCGGCGAGATGAGCAGAGTTTGAGGCTTAAATTGCGAGAAGAGGAAAACGTACAGTTAGTATCTGCTGTCAAGATGTGACCTGCATGTGACTGGTTAATTCCTCTTTCATTAGGGCTCTGCAGAGGAAACACCGCGAACACATGAACCCTCTGACCTGCTCAGCTTCAGATGGAGATGTGAGGAGAGGCAGAGGTGCTGTTATGTAAGAGATTGTGCTTGTACACACACACACAGACACACACAACACACACATACACTGTGTGGTCTCTCACTGCCAAGATTTGTATTTCTTTTCTTTTCTTTTTTACCAGCAGTAACTGATTCCTCCTGTGAGAGTGCAGCATCCCCCAGTGTGGTGCTGAGTGTTGACAGGCTCATCTAGGAACTGAATTCTGTTTCATGATACAGTTTACGCATTAATCCCACAGTGCACACACACACACACACACACACACACACACACACACACACACACACACACACACACACACACACACACACACACACACACACACACACACACACACACACCTTCCTCCTCTTCCTCCTCCTTTTTTTACTCCTCCATAGAAAAACAAACACACATGATGCTACCCACACACACTCTCACTGTGCAGCTACATCTCTCTGTGTGTGTTTTGTTAGCATTTTAGCACAGTGACAATGATGATGACAGATGAAGATGTGAATAGAGATATAACCTCAGAGGGGTGTGTTGTATATTCTCCAAGTCAAAAATCAGAACCAACACCAAATTAAGATGTACAACGGTAACAGCTGTCAATCTCTGACTGTTATTTGCTGATATTTGTATATTTTAAAGCCCCAGTATGTAACTTATTTGGCTTTTTATTAGCAAAAATCAAATATGTCTTTCATAAATACGTATTTCACTGAAGTCGAATCACACCCGCATACAAATGAAAGCTTTCTCGTACCTTAGAATGAGTTGTTACAAGTCGTTACAAATAACATAAGTGGGCGACGCACCGAACCGAGGCGGCCATGTTGCATCGCCATTTTTTTTTACGTTCAGTGGCAGCGTGACCGTAGGTAACCACGGAAACTCAGCGGAGCTGTGGGCTCGGCCTGTTGAAACTGTCACCACTGTGTAGTGTGAGGAAGGACGGAGGCACTGGTGTTGCATTCAGGTGCAGTCAGGCAGACGGCCGTCGGCAAACCAACCGGATGTCATTTTACTCCACGAGAGAAAGACGGTAAAACGTGGGTCAGGTAAACAATACGACATCACCATGACAACATATTGTCACGCCTGTATTGTTTTGCCTCGTGCTGGCGGACCACTTGTTTACATAGACTTGTTTATCCTGTTACATGCAGCGTCTGTTGTCTGTCTGACGTCTGCCCGATTTCACGTGAATGCAACATCAAGAATACGTTCCGATATGCAACCGCACCGCTAGATGGGGGGAATTCCTACACATTATACCTACCTTTAAGACCTTGCCTAGCTGATCTAATTTCTAATGTAAAATGAGGCGACATGTCAAGACCGAAATAAACTAAACTAAACTAAACTAGAAAAAAAAAAAGATATGAATCAAGGTTTGAGAAATATTTGTGAAGAGCAGAGAAGAGCAAAGGCTCAAAAGGCCAAAAGAAAAAAAAAAGTGGTACATTGGGAGAACGTGTGAGGTGGCGTATATTTAAAGCAGTGAGTTGACAAAAGGCTGGAGGCAGGAGGAAGAGTGGGAGGAGAGAGAGAAAGAGAGAGAGAGAGCTACATGAGAGTGGGAGAGGGTGAATAACGGAGGAGTGCAAGGGTGAAAATAATCAAGAGAGAAGAAGGACAGCGATGGGAAACGGAGACAGGATGTGGAGTGATGATGGTGGTGATGATGAGGAGGAGCGCTGCTGGAGTCAGTGTTTCCTCGAACCTGTGCAGCAGCAGCAGCAGCGGGGTGTGTGTGTGTGTGTGTGTGTGTGTGTGTGTGTGTGTGGGGGCGTCGGCGTGTAGGTGAGTCTATGTATAGACGAAGGAGCGAGCGAGGAAGAGTGGGAGCGAGGCGCACATGCAGCGATCACAGGAAGAAGAAGAAGAGGAAGAAGACGACATCATCGGCTGTGTGTGTGTGTGTGTGTGTGTGTGTGTGTGTGTGTGTGTGTGTGTGTGTGTGTGTGTGTGTGTGTGTGTGTGTGTGTGTGTGTGTGTGAAGCAGCAACAAAAACAAAGTGTAGGTAGCTTTATAATCTGAAAATACAAACAAAACGTGCCACAAGCGACTTCACGTCTTCATCATCATCACCCCCCTTTTCTCCTGTATGAGCTCAGAGTGTGGGAGCCGAGCGACTGCGTCATCATCGTCACTCCACCCGCCCGACTCCAACCGACTCCTCGCCGACAAACAAACAAACGCACACACACACACACACACCCCATAGCCACACATGCTGCGTCGCCGCCTAAAGTTAAGTGTGTTTTTCTTTTTTCTTTCTAATAACACAGCCCCACATCCCCTCCTTTCCCTCCACTCTTTCTCCTTTCACCAGCTCTTCCATGTGCAAACCCCCCCCCACCACCCCTCCTTACACACACACACACATCCACCATCCACAGCGAGCTTGAGTCTCCTGCTGCTTGGCAACAGTGCGGACTGCCTGTGTGGGCGTTTTGGCGTTGAGTGCCAGGCGAAAAGCACTGACAAGGAGGGGCAACAGTTACAGTTACGACTCGACTACGCAGCAGCACCAGGCACCTGCTGTACCCTGTGAGTGTGCATGAGTGTGTGTGTGCATGTGTGTGTGCATGTGTGTGTGTGTGTGTGTTGGACTTGAACTGGATATGATTCACCCAGTGAAGAACAATTAGACTTCATTTGAATGTGAAGTGGGAGTAGCACAGAAGGAGTAATTCAAGAAAATGATCCTCTCAGATCAGATCACCACGGGGACGGGAAGGGGTTTTTATAGGACTGCCAAGTCTGAAAACAGATCCAGAGGTTATGAAACATGATTTAATGGTTCCGCAGTTGTCGACCAGAGATTGAAAAAACTTTTCAATGAAAAACAGAAAGAGAAAGAGAGAGAGAGAGAGCAGGTACGGTAACCTGTGATTAATAACAGAGAACGGCACTCATCCGTCTTCAACACGTCTCCTCCATCCCCATCAAGCCGTCATTCAATCCTGCTTCTGTCTTTCACCCTCCTGCTCCCGCTCCCACTCCTACCCTCTCTCTCCATCTCTCTCCATCTCTCTCTCTTCCTCTCTCTATTCTGTGTCTCTCGCCCACAGAGTTCTTCACAGAAGAGCTCGCAGCGTTCCCACGGTAACCAGTCTCCCTATTCTGCTCCACAGAAACGTGTGTGTATGAGTGTTTGACAAACATCCCGCCTCAAAAAGTGCCACTTATCTGCATTTTCTTTTTAAAAAAAAAAGAAAAAAAGAAATGAAGTGAAGGGCAGTGAATGGAGTCACAGGCAGAGAAACGATGGAGCAGCAGCAGCCGTGTTAATGAAACTATGACCTATACAGTGTGGATGCTGAGGAGCAAGGGGCGTCATTTATGGGGGGATGGTTCAACATTTTGGCAAATTGGCCCATTGCCATAATCCCTATAGTCATAGCAGTAGGTTCGTTACCTTTAATTGTCGGTGCAAGCTATTTTTAGAACGGCGGAGCAGAGCCGTGAGCTGCTCAGAGCTACGCTACGGAGGCTCATGGGATTTCTTGGTTTCCCTCATCAAACTCATCAAATACACAATCCAACAACTCCACAACGCTCTGGTGGACAAGTTGTGACCTGCACATTCACCACGCTATGAGATAATAACAGAACGGTACGAGACAGAGTTGTTTTAGAGGTAAATACAGAGACTGCTTGATGAAAAACTGTCCCTGAAGGCAACGTCCATCAGCGGTTTTGCATGAATTTACCTCTAAAACAACTCTGTCTGGTAACGTTGTGTTATTATCTCATAGCGTGGTGAATGTGCAGGTCACAACTTGTCCACCAGAGCGTTTTGGAGTTGTTGGATTGTGTATTTGATGAGTTTGATGAGGGAAACCAAGAAATCCCATGAGCCTCCGTAGCGTAGCTCTGAGCAGCTCATGGCTCTGCTCCGCCGTTCTAAAAACAGCTTGCACCGACAATTAAAGGTAACGAACCTATACTCCATAGGCGAATTTGCCAAAATGTTAAAACATCCCTTTAACAACAAAATAAAATATATTATGTTAAATAATGGTGTTCAATGACTGAAATACCTTTTACTACTGTAACAAATATGGAAATGACAAAATAAAGAGGTAAATTAGCCTTCTCCTTTTATCAAAGTTAATGATTTTGTACTCTTCCTCGCATTGGGACACATTTACATTTACATTGTTGCTTAAAAAAAAAAAGGAAAACCTAATATGGGCAGAGATCTTATGATTAACCAAAGTTACGCCCTGCTTGCTGAGGAGTGATGTAAGGAGTGAGTAGGGAATGATGGGATCCACAGTGATGTTTAACCCGCCAATGAGCGGCCGGCGGGCTCGGCGCTGTGCCCACCTCTCTAATAACAAAGCAGCAGCGCCAACCTCTGTGTTAATTTACCACTGGACACACAGCTGCAGATTTAAGACAAAGCAACAGACGAGAGAGAAGGAGGAGGAGGAGAAGGAGGAGGAGGGAGTTGTGCCAGGATCAAGATTTGTAGCTGCTTCCCTCAACCTCCACTTCCACCGCCATCATCATCATCGTCATCCACCACACCCCGGAGTGAGGTGAAGGAGCTGGAGCTGAAGGTGGAGGTGGAGGAAGATGAGTAGATGGAAATGCAATATTGCAACTGCCTAGAGGACGGCAGCTTTACAGTTTCCACAGCAACTATAACTCTCACAGCCAGAGCTCGGGGTCCAAGGACATTTCACTCTCTGTGAAAAACCCAACAACTTCACACCACCACCACCACCACCACAGCTACAGCTAGACAACAAGTCTCCTCTTGTCTCCTCTCCAGGTGACGGCCGGTGACCGTAGATAGTGACGATGGTGAATCTAGAATAGCTGTCGACAAGCAGGTGAGACGTGTGGAATGAGAGAGGCGAGGTCAGAGCATCTGGAGGCACAATAACAACTCCTCAGGTCATGTTGTAGACCAGGGATGTCAAACATTGGCAGGAGGACCAAAACCAGCCCGCCAGAGGGTCCAATTCGGCCCGTGGGATGAATGAGTGTGAAAATTACATAGAAGACGAGAAGAAGGAGGCATAATGTTGTTGAAATTGCACAGATTTTTCTTGGGAAATTTCAGGTTGTTCATAATGTTTCGTAAAAGAATAGTTATGTAAACATTTTAAAGGGATAGTTCAACATTTTTGGCAAATTGGCCCATTGCCATAATCCCTATAGTAGGTTCATTACCTTTAATTGTCGGCTATTGTCAGAGCAGAGGCGCAAGCTGCTCAGAGCTACGCTACGGAGGCTAATGGGATTTCTTGGTTTCCCTCATCAAACTCATCAAATACACAATCCAACAACTCCAAAACGATCTGGTGGACAAGTTGTGACCTGCACATTCACCACGCTATGAGATAATAACAGAATGTTACCAGACAGAGTTGTTTTAGAGATAAATTCATGCAAAACCGCACATTTGATGAGTTTGATGAGGGAAACCAAGAAATCCCATAAGCCTCCGTATAGCGTAGCTCTGAGCAGCTCACGGCTCTGCTCCGCCGTTCTAAAAACAGCTTGCACCGACAATTAAAGGTAACAAACCTACTGCTATGACTATAGGGATTATGGCAATGGGCCAATTTGCCAAAATGTTGAACTATCCCTTTAATTGTGTACTTCTTTGCACTAAAACAAAAGGAAAATTTAGGGTTCTCATTATTTATAGGTTATAAATGCTTATTTTACTGGTCTGGCCGACTTGACATCACATTGCGCTGTATGTGGCCCCCTGAACTAAAATACAAAAATAAGTTTGATATGCCTATGAATAACTATGAATCTTTTCTGCTTCTACATGTGATGTGCATGTTAAGTTTGTGCACTGTGCTGCTGAATATGACCATCTGCAAAGAGAGAGAGAGACAGCGCCAAGGTCAGTGGTCAGTCTACATCGGGGAGGGAGGGAACGCAGCCAGGGCCTCATATTGCATCAGGCCACGTTTACCGGAAAATAAAATACGTGTCCTCATGAATCCTGAGGAACCTGTGGTTAAATATAATGATTTTTAAAAAAAAATAACTAAAAAAAAAAGGAGTATGATGATGATATTTTGTGAGCACACGCTGCTGTATGAAGCCATGAACGCTCACTTCACTCAGAAATGACGAGTAGAAAGCAGCAAAAAACACACCACCCACACACACTTGCCTCCCACACACACACACGCACACACACACATCCATCATTTAAATTTACATCAACCTAAACGACATCGCACTGAATCATTAGCAACAGTGTGATATTTTACTTCTAGCACGATTTGAACATTATTTAAAACCACTACTTAGAAAAAAACCCACACAAAAACAAGACTGCGATCAGGTTCTTGAGGAAAAACAGCAGCTGCAGCTGTGTTACTGTGGTTTTTTGTTGTTTTTTTCTTCTAGAAAGTCCTGCCGAGTCCACAGAGAATAGATTTCCTCCCATCACATCACACAGACCGTTCGGAGCAGGTCAGTACAGGCTCAGCTGAACGAACCCACACATTCGCCCGAGGCCGGTTTTCTTTCTCTAAGTTGTATCTGCACATCTTCAGCTGCTCGGCTATAGGATGTAAAACACAGGAGGAGAAGGTGCTTAAACTCCACATACACACACACACAAACACACATACACACACACACAAGCAAGCGCGATATTAGCGAATATTCAATTGACCTAAATGGAGAAAAAAAAATAGCTGTGATTTCAGTGACGAGCAGGAAAAAGAAGGAGCGGGTGAGAAAAGAAGGGGAAGAGAAAGAGAGAATAGCACAAAAGTAATTTCTGCAGCTTCTCTGAGTCATATCTGCAGCAGTGGGAAACAGAAACAGCGAGGGGGAGAGCGTGAGTGTGAGTGTGTGTGTGTGTGTGGGTATGTGATAGAGAGAGACAGAGAGAAAGAAAGAGAGAGAGAGAGAAGGAGTGGGGGTTGTGAAAAGGGGGGGGGGGTTATGTGTAGTAGATCTTGACAGAAATTAGCAAAATGAAGCTCGTCACTGCTCCAGAAACAGAATTAATGTCAATTTGTGAGAGAGCAGAGCAGAGCAGAGGCCTACGGTGGGATGGATGGATGGATGGATGGATGGATGGATGGATGGATGGATGGATAAATTTATCATTTTCTGATCGAAATTGCAATTTTAGACAAAAAGCTGCGATTTTTTGCAGTGCTCCTGACTGACTGTTGTTAAGACAGTTCATACATATGTTGATGTGACATTACACTGAGCGTTTAACATGTAAAATGTTAATGAAAATTAGATTATACCACTACTAGTACACGCCCCCACTACTTAACTTTAGTTTTCTTTCTTGCATGATTAGAGCAATGGCATTTAATGTTTTATGATATAATTTTCTGTCATGTTTGTAAATGTTACTGTACATTATGAATATCGCACTGAAGCTTGATTTGAAGAAAATCGGGAATCAAATCGAAATATCTGCCAGAAAAATTGCAATTAGATATTTTCCTAAAATCGTTTAGCTCTAATGGACGGATGGATGGATGGATGGATGGACGGATGGATGGATGATTAGAGACACAAGCACCTTCACCGTCTCTTCAGAGGCGAGTGAAGAAGGGCAAAGACGACTCTCCTTCCTTCCTTCCTTTATATAATGTTATATAATAACACTGTCCTGACTTCCAGCACCACAGGGGGTTGGGTGAGGGGGCGAGGGGGGGTGAGGCGGGTGAGGTGGAGGGGTGAAGTGGGGGGGGGTGGAGGCTGTCACCGAGTCCTCTGGCTGCCCCGGCTTCTCATCCTGTGAGCTGCATGAGCTGCACAGCTGCATGTAAATAAAGCACATAATGAAGGATGCAATCTTGCAGCCGTGCAGAGAAGAACAGGAACGGTCAAATCACTGGGACACGGTGGCGACGGCCTGCGTGCATGTGTGTGTGTGTGTGTCGGTGGGGGCTGCAGGGTCACATTATCTGTCTAATAATGGACGTCTCAGGTGATATCCTGCAGTGCACACATATACACTCACCAAAAAAATAAGAAAAAGACACACCAATCACACATATATGCTCAGCAGTAATTATCACCCCTGGGCCAGTGGTAATTATACTCTGGTCACACTAATTAATCTCTCATGCACTCTAATATGTGTGTGTGTGTGTGTTGTGTGTGTTGTGTGTGTCTACCTCCCTCTTTCACAGGTTTTTATATAAAGATGCACACACACACATATGTATACACAAAAAAAATGCACTTGCACGACCTCTCTCCCAAAATAACAACAAAAAAACATCTGCCGTGCTCACAGCGAGCTGCGGCGATGCCCTCAACCCCGCTGCCTCTTGGAGAGGAGGAGGAGGAGGAGGAGGAGGAGGAGGAGGAGGAGGAGGAGGAGGAGGAGGAGGAGGAGGAAGGACTTGACGTCAAATATACTTCATCCCCCAACCCCCCCCCGAAGGCCTCCGACTCTCACATTGTTCACACTGCCATTAACAGGAGGAGAGGAACCAAACATTCGGGACAGCTGTTTGTACGGCGCGCCGCTGGGAGCAACAACAGGAGAGGAGGGAGGGAGGGAGAGGGGGGCAACTTTGTTTTGATGCAGTTGCTGCACGCATGGATACAAAAATTATTTAAAAAAAAAAAAAAAAAAAAAGAAAGAGGGGGCTCGGGGGCGGGCAAGTTTATTCAACTTCCTTGTTCAGGAAAAAGAAAATTGCCGAGCTGTGTGATTCACAGAAAGCAAAGAGCATAGATGAGGAGTTCGCCCGCTGGAGGAGCAAAACAACTAATTGACCCTGTTGGCCTTCTGATTGGTCTGCTGATCCACCAATCGGAGCGCTTCTCCCCATGTCACGTGTTGCGCAGCATTCTAAGGTTGGACAACCCTGGGATAAAACCCTATGAAACTAGATAGGGAGACAGCAATTTTTTCGGCAAAACTACTTTATAATTTTTCAATATGGTTCAAATGTGCCTGGGGTTCCCGCAATGGCGACTCAGGATATCTGGAGTCATTTTTATCCCATTCCCCAAACCCAAGACATCAATAAACATACTTGCAAACGTAACATTACTGTTGCTAATGTCTTTTGAACTTTGTGAAGTTTTACGAGAAGAAACGGGAGATTGGCGGAGATTAAAGGGATACGCCAACTTTTTTTTTCATGTCTTGCCTCACTCCCGAGTCCATGACCAGCAGATAGACACCATCCTTTCCACTGTACGTGCAGTAACAAGGGAGATACGGGCAGAGCTGGCACACAGCTAATTAGCTTAGCTCAAACACTGGAAGTGTATAGGTAGTGTTAGCCTGCCTCCACCTAAACTCATCAGAGAAACTCTTCAGCAACTCTAAACGGAAACCGGCGGGCCGATCTTCGTCTCAGAGCTGACAAAACTCTCCCGTAAGGCATCTTGAGCTGTCAAATGCCGCTAACGGGACGAGATCGGTCAAAACGGAGGGTTCAAGCAAAGACGGTTTATTTTGGTTCAAGCTAGCTACATCGAGGGTAGGTTAGCTTCCTATTTCAAAGTAAAAGCACAAATTCTATCGTCATGGTTTTCTGTATGTAAAGGGCAACGGGTGTTTTATTTTGTGAAAGTAACTGGAAGTGCGTTGGTCACAACAGCTAGCTTGAGTAGCGCCGAATTCATCCGAACAAAATTGTAAACAGCTGGTATTTAGACAAATTAACGACACACTGCTGATCTAAATGGCTACTTTCTCGCCTCAAAATGTTTGAAATGTCGATAAAGTGATATATATAAGAGTTTAGAGTTAAAATGAAATCAGCTTCTGACAGCTGATTTCAGCTCGGGTAGGAGGCAGGCTAACACTACCCATACACTTCCAGCGTTTGAGCTAAGCTAATTACGGGCGATACGGCTCTATCTCCCTTGTTACTGCACGCACAGTTGAAAGGATGGTGTCTATCTGCTGGTCATGGACTCGGGAGTGAGGCAAGACACGAAAAAAAAATGTTGGCGTATCCCTTTAAATCTGCCTAATTTTCAATGGTTTCCAATGGGAGTTAACCCTTTCCGTGACCATTATTGTTTGTCCAACCTAGCAACAGTAACCGTGGAGGGCGGGACTTGACAAAGGGTCGATTGGACAAAAACAAAGACGCCTCAGCTTCTCTCATCTCCCTCTCTACCTCCCTCAATCCTTTCCTTCCATCCTTTCCCTCCCTCCCTCCCTCACTCACACACCCTGTTGACAGATGGCAAACCAGTGTGTGTGTTCCACCTTGTCTCTTTTAGACTGAAGCACGCTGAGTAAGGTCGCTCAGTCACTTTCCTCCCCCTTGTCGTCCCCCCATCTACCCACATCTTTCCTTCTGTCTGTGCCTCTGATTGGAGCCATATTTAGAGCATCGTGGCGCTCTGGTGATGAGGAAACGCATGTCGTTGTGGCCGTTTCTGTTGCTGTTTGTGTGATCCATTATTAAAGGAGGAGGGTATCGGCTGCTGACCTCAGCTAACAGGCCAGTTTTTGTTTTTTTTTGGGCCCAGGCTGAGTCACCGTCCGACAGGGACAATATGGCTCCACTGTGCGGGTGACTCTTTATTAAATGTGACACTTCATATGATACGCTTGTCTGAGCCTGGATCCAAAGTCAGCTGCAGGCCGTGTTAATTCCTACGGGCAATTAACAAGAGGAAAGGAGAGGGAGAGGGAGAGGGAAGGAGGGAGGGAGGGAGGGAGGAAGATCTACATTTGCATTGCAATTCGTCACTACATTCAACACCCACATTTGTGTGCTTCTGTGTAATGACTAAGTCAACACCAGGGACGATGAGAGGAGGAGGAGGCCACAGAGACTCAGAGACAGAGAGAGAGAAAGAGAGAGGGGAGAAGAAAAGACAGCGCTAATCGATAGGGGATTTTGTAAAGGCAGCAGCGTCAGTCACTGATCAGGGAACTGAGACCGTTAGGAAAACAGACAGCGAGGAAAAAAAGAAACAACAGTGATGATGACTGCTCAGATCAGTGTGCTGTGCGCGGGGGGAATGTGATCATATGCACAACAAGGCCCAGTGGTTTCTTTTTTGGTAGCTAAGACTGCAACAGTATATTTCACTCACTGTGTACTTTTTTTTTTCTTTTTTGCACATGAATTACTGCCTACTCACAAAGCTTAATGCTTCCAGAACAAAACTCAACCCATGTGTGTGTTTGTGTGTGGTGAAGTAAAAGTGAAGACAGATGCACTCGTCGTTTGCCAAAGCTGTGTTCGCAGGACTCTAAACTTCAGGTCAGTCTTGAGTTTTTTGTTTTGGTTGTTTTTTTTTAGGGGAAAGGAGTCTTAAAGGGATAGTTCAACATTTTGGCAAATTGGCCCATTTGGTTTGTTACCTTTAATTGTTGGTGCAAGCTGTTTCTAGAACGGCGGAGCAGAGCCGTGAGCTGCTCAGAGCTACGCTACGGAGGCTCATGGGATTTCTTCGTTTCCCTCATCAAACTCATCAAATACACAATCCAACAACTCCAAAACGCTCTGGTGGACAAGTTGTGACCTGCACATTCACCACGCTATGAGATTAATAACAGAACGTTACCAGACAGAGTTGTTTTAGAGGGAAATTCATGCAAAACCACTGATGCACGTTACCTTCAGGGACAGTTTTTCAGCAAGCAGTCTCTGCATTTACCTCCAAAACAACTCTGTCTGGTAACGTTCTGTTATTATCTCATAACGTGGTGAATGTGCAGGTCACAACTTGTCCACCAGAGCGTTTTGGAGTTGTTGGATTGTGTATTTGATGAGTTTGATGAGGGGAAACCAAGAAATCCCATGAGCCTCCGTAGCGTAGCTCTGAGCAGCTCGCGGCTCTGCTCCGCTGTTCTAAAAATAGCTTGCACCGACAATTAAAGGTAACAAACCTACTCCTAAAATTATAGGGATTATAGCAATGGGCCAATTTGCCAAAAATATTGAACTATCCCTTTAACTCTTCCTTAGAGCCCAATCATCCTACAGTAAAGGAGAGTGAAGGAGAAAAGAAAAGAAACGCACTCTTTTAGCCAACAGTGGGTGGATTTTTTTCTTTTCCCTACAGGAGGAGCTTTCACTGGTCCTGAAAGTTCACAGCACCATAAAAAAAATAATTTAAAAAAGCCTCCCTCCCCTCCCAGCTTTCCTCAGCTTTCCACTACTATGCAACTCCTACGCGCCTCACATAATAGACTTCTGTGATCATTACTCAAATCCAACCTTCTGCAGGGCGAAATTACACACAGCACGATAAAATGGACACCTTGAGCACTTATCATATTTTTTTTTTACCCATAATCCTCGAGAGGGGGGGTTTTGCATATCTCCTCCTCATGGCGGTTGGACGGTGTATTAAAAATATCCTTTTTCCAAGGTTTTAGTGCCATTACTGCGAGGATTATATCTGTGATGACGACTACAATACAGCAGCTCTGTCATTACGACGTGAAGCTTATAGCACATGAACATCCAGATGTTACAGTACGCACACGGTGCTCGTCATCAGCCGCCACCTTTTCCGATCCAATCCGATACTGATACCCGTTACCGATCCAATAATACTACTGTTGAATTAATGAATGAACCGTATACGTTGCCTTGTGAGTGAAGGCATCAGGCTTGACATAAACATTTAGCCTTGTTTACAAAAAAGGTAACAAATTAACACAGATATAAATGTACTTAACCCTCCATTGACCCAATCTGTTCCCTTCCTCCATCCTTCCTTCTTTCCTTCCCTTCATCCTTACTTCTTCTTCCTTCCTCTTTTGATCCAATTGACCTGATCTGTTCCCTCCCTCCATCTATCTTTCCTTCCTTTTCCCCTTCCTTCTTTCCTCCCTTCTTGCTTCCTTCCTCTTCCTTCCTTGAATGAATCTGTTCCCTCCCTTCATCTTTCTTTCCTTCCTTTTTCCCTTATTCCTTCCTTCTTTCTTTCCCTTCTTCCTACCTTCTTCTTCCTTCCTTGAATGAATCTGTTCCCTCCCTCCTTCTATCTTTCCTTCCTTTTTCCCTTATTCCTTCCTTCTTTCTTTCCCTTCTTCCTACCTTCTTCTTCCTTCCTTGAATGAATCTGTTCCCTCCCTTCATCTTTCTTTCCTTCCTTTTTCTCTTCCTTCCTTCTTTCCCTTCTTCCTACCTTCCTTCTTCTTCCTTCTTTGAATGAATCTATTCCCTCCCTCCTTCTATCGTTACTTCCTTTTCCCCTTCCTTCTTTCCTCCCATCTTTTCCTTTGTCCATCCTTCCTTCTTTCCTCCCATCTTTTCCTTTGTCCATCCTTCCTTCTTTCCCTTCGTCCTTCCTGCCTTCCTTCCATCCTTCCTTCTTTCCTTCCTTCCTTCCTTAACCCAGGAGGACAACAAGTTTACATTAGCAGCAAAAAGAAATAAATAACAGTAGATCACTGTAACTGTATTGCTGTGTATGATATTAATAAAACAGAAATGACTGGATCGGAAAGCCGGATCGGCCTCATTCATATCCGATATCCGATCCGGCCCAGGTATCGGATTGGTGCATCTCTACCTGAATTTATGATACAACACTTCACACTTTCATCATCACCTACAGTAGCCTACTTGGCGAGGACTTACTTTCTGCGTAAGGTGGCGCTGGTGTTGGTGTCGGTGCTGTCGGTGCGTTCCAGTCGGTCTCGCTCCGTGGTGTTGGAGCCGCACGACAGGCCTCGGGTCAGCCTGGTGTGGGTCCGCCGCTCCCTAACGCCGCCGCCACCGCCGGGCCCGGCAGCTGTGGCCGATCCAGCTGTGGCCGATCCAACCACTGCTGCCGCCACGCTACCATTCCCACTGCCAACGCCAACGCTACCAACCGTAGCAGCAGCAGCAGTGGTGGTGCCATGATGGATGGGCAGGGACAGAGGCTGGCTGTGGTTCTGGTTGTGGTTCTGGTTTTGATCCGGTGTGGTGTCCGATCCGCCGCCGCCACCGCCGCTGCCGCGCTCCTGCCTGAGGTCCTGGTTCTCCTGGCTGACGCGGTCCAGCTGCCCCTCCAGCTCCTCGATGCGGCGCCGCTGCGTCTCCAGCAGCTTGGCCTGGCTCTCGATGATGTTGTTGAGCTCCAGCAGGTACTCCACCGCCCGGTTGGGGCTCTCCGGGCTGGTCTCCATGCCTCTGCGGGCGCTGGTCTCCATGCCCCCCCCTGTCGCCAACGGTTTCGATCCGCCCCCCCCACCAGCCCTGATGAGTGGGGGGGAGGGAGGGACCGGCGAGGGGCTCTGATTGGAGGACGGACTATGAGCTCTTTTTAGTTGTGTTCAGAAACAAGGAAGTCACAGAGATTTTTTTAAGAGGTGGAAAGAAGTTCAGAGCGACTACATATCCACCCCGACCCCGAGGGCAGAGATGAGCATCACAGCATCTTAGTGGCGTTTAGAAAGAAAAAAGAAAAACATAGAAACACCGAGAAGAAAGTAGGAAGAATGAAAAGAAGCTGAAGACGGTTTTATCCCCTGAAGTCACCGCTGCCATCGTCGTGGTCGAATCGGCACGGAGCAGTCCAGGTGTCTGGTGATGAATCATGATGAATCTTTAATAATTCATTAACCAAAATGTTATTTTTTTAAAAACAAACTGAGATTGGAGGATGGAGGAGGGGGAGTGGGAGGAGGGGGAGGTAAATGAGGTTTATAATGAACTTTAACTTCCCTGATTCTATAGGGAAATAAAATAGTTTATCCTGAGCTCTGGAGTCTAAACATGTCATTTATACATGAACCTCCAGCTTCATGGGGGAGAGAGGGGAGGAAAGGGGGAGGAGAGGGGGGAGGGGAGGGGGGGGGTGCTGCCGGTTGTGATCTACCGCTAATTATCAGGCACCGTCAATCATTACATAACACAGAAAATGCTTGCTCCCTCCCACGATGAATATCCCCGCAGTCTATCATCGTCGCTTTCAACCCATGGCTCGGCGCGTCCTCAAAGCGCAGAAAGTGAGCGCAGAGCCGCTTCACCCAAGTTCATCGTCGAGGGTCCAGATCCTCTTCTCTGGTCCGACACAACTTACATCCCTCCTCTGCTTTACATTCAGATTAGTTCCCAAAGCGCGTCTCTCTGGGCTTTTTTTCCATCCAAGAAAAACGCAGAGTTTAGGACTTCCACGACGCGCATTCATAAAACTTGGCACCAATAAATAATATTTAGGCTATAATAAAAAAAAAAAAACTCTCCAGAATAAAAAAAAAAGAAAGAAAAAAGAAAGAAATCACAGTCTGAAAGTCTCAATGGGCTGAATGAGATGTTTTAACTGCGCTCATGAAGTGTTTTGCCGCTTTCGATGCTGATCTGAGATCCGTCTAAAAACACACAGGTTGAGTTGTTTCCTACTTATCTGAGGCGAGTTTCCACGGCGTCACATCATCACGTCTCGGGTAAAATCCACGGACAGCGGCTGTTAGTAGCGGCGGGGAGCGTGTGTCTGTCTCTCTGTCGGTGGTGGTGGTGGTGGTGGTGGGGCTCAAACACACGGAGGTTTCGCTCCTTGCGCGTCTGAGCTGCAGCGATGCGTGCGGCTTTTTTCCTCCGGAGCGCATCAGCGTCAAGTTCGACAGCGGCAACACAGCGACTTCCGGGATAGAGGTTTTCAAAATAAAACGACAAGAATAATGCGCAGAAAGTAAGTAGGTGAAAACAAAGAATGCATTCTAAGTTTCTGTAAGCAATAAGAAACCAATGGTGTAGGTTTGTCCTCAACATTGGTAGGGACACGGACACAACATCTTTTTTTGCATACAGTGACGTCATGTGCTAGGACTAAATGCCCTTTTTTTTTTAAAGATAGATAGATATTATTGTTGTCATTGCACAAGCACAAAATTGCGAAATGGTCGCAATCCCAGGTGCAAAAGTATAAATACAGCAGCAATAGAAAAAAAATTTTTTTTAATGTATCCCACACACATACACACCATACATATTGCACATTAGGCCTATATAGAAACTCCCATTATAGGCTACATTATGGGTCAGAGAGGTGCAAACAGCCTGGATTCATAATGGATGTGTGTGTCTGTAATGACACTAATGTAATGATATAGGAAATAAAATAGTAAATTGTCTTACTTTTGATGATGACAGGACTCTGTTGGACACATACATTGTTTCTGTACTGTCCAATGGCTCAGTCAGTTCTCTTCCATCGTCCATGATGTGAAGTGTCCACTGTGGCGGGCTGTTTTAGTGCTTCATTACCAAAAAGTGTTTGACGAGGCCAACATGCTAACATCACTATCGAGATAAGTTAACTATTTGGCACTTGTTGACAAACTGGTGGAGAGAATAGTTTTCTCCTCCGAAAAGATCATGTTATGTCTTTGTTGTCTTTTTAAAGGCTTTACTTTCACTAGCAAATGAGTTCGAGCTCTATGAAAACTGCACCACGCCGCCGCCGCCATGTTGGTTCAAACTGCACGACGACGTACGCAGGTAGGCTACTGTAGCCTACGTAAGCACGTTTTTGTTTTTTGTTTCTACAAAGATGTCAAAGCACAGCCAGATGATTCACTCCTCGTCACGGCCACACGACTGTATCCTGTTAACTCTTTTGTTTTTAATGCACAATCCACAAATGTTATGCTTCTTCTTTACCCTGGGATAGTTTAACAAGGCAGGAAGTTGATCTTGATTTTGTCTTGCTCAGCCAATCAGAGCTCAGAAGCCCTCACCCCCACTGTGATGCAAATATTGGTAGGGACAAATCTGCTCCTTGATGGAAACCAAAATAATGAATTACATTTTTGTGTCATGCATAAAAGTAAAAATGTGTATGGACTGAGACAGATGCATATTTTCAAACGATCTATGAATCTATGATCCTATAGGTCTGTCTTCCTGCTTGATATAAAATGCCTCATTTTCCCGTGTGCATGGCATAGCCTACAGACACACATTTCAAAACAACAAATACTGAGAAATAAGTGATGAGATGAAATAAAATGATTTTAAGTTGAATTGTTTCGTTATCTCATCTAATGTCTTGGGTGTAGGCTATTCGGCCTTAAATGGACATGTAGGCTAAACGTTTCACAATACAGCTTTATAATATTAGCCTATAGTTAGGCTACCTAGGCTACTTTAATTATGTTCTTATCAAGGTAATAAAGAAATACAGTTTTCAACAAAGGATAAGGATAGCCTACCTATTCATAACTTGAATTCAACCATTTTCATTCACTGTTCTGCCTATCAGCCTATCATATAGCTAATAGAGTACAGGTGGTATTTTTTTTTTGAAGGTACAACCGGAAGCTCATTTTGCACCTTTCTCTTGTAGCTTCACAGACTTGAGGGATCCTGTTGAGCGCCTCACAACCCGGGGTGCACAGACATCTCTAAAACAGCAGCAAACACACACACACGGTGAGTGAGGTGTGTTGAACATTTCTCTGTGGCTCAGATTCATGATGAAGTTTTTCTGGAAATGCAGCTGATCTGGGAGCAGCGATGATGTTAGTAGTAGACTGCGGTTTTTATGTTATTGAAGCCTGCGTATCTGAGCTGAGTTGAACAGAAGGATGCGGCTCAGGACAACAGGAGAGAAACACACAGGCCTCAGAGCGATGTTATTTATAGTGGCTGTACTTAAGTGCTCATATCTGAGCCCAGACCCTGTCAATTCCTCTGTGCGTGTGTGTGTTTGTGTGTTATATAGCCCACCATCACACATACACACACACACATGTGAGGCTGCTCGTGCTTCACTGCAGAGGAAACTAATATTAGACCAAGTGAGAGTGAAAGAGAGAAAAGTGGAAAATGTAAAATCCATGTTAGTGCAAAAAGCAGATTTAATAATTGATCTGTGGGGAAAAAATGATCAGACTTTGACCTCTTTCATCCATAACCAGAGTTTTACAGTCTCCATTGTCCTCTGATGTATTCTTTATGCATCTCAGCCTCTTTTTTTTTTGGTTTTGTTTCCTGAACACATATCTAATAGGATCCTCAAAATAATCCCTCTCTCTATTGCTCATTATCCCATCAAATCCCCTCCACTATCACTTCCACTACTACTACATGTAGCCTATTATTTTGCTGCCACCTGCTGTCCATGACGGGGGTTCCCCTGCTGCTCCACAAAAAAAGAAAAAAAAGCAATAAAAGAAAAAAGACATGCATGACCACTGAAGGAAATTGGTTCAGCAGTTTATTTGTAGTTTTATTAGAACGTGTTTACAGTTCAGCCACATAATCCCCTTTAGGAAATGAATGTCTAAAAAAAGAACATTAGCAAACGTTATAAAATAAGTCTCACATATATAGGCTACCAAGCTACTGTGTATGGTCACTGGTTGGTTGGTTGGTTGGTTGGTTGTTTGAGGGTGGGGTGGGGGGGTGCAGGTGCAGTACGCACATCTGGACTGTCCACATCTGGACAGCACAGCAATGCAAACACATGGACAAGGGCAACAACGGCACAGCAGTTCATTTCAGTCCTGTGGTTTTTTGTTAATGGCGGGCACACATGAAGGGGCCGGGGGAAAAGACTTTACAGCATCATCCTCTTTAGATAATTATGGGCTGGTATAACAAAAACAAAACAAAACAAAACGACCAAAAAAAAAAAGGCTTTTAACAGTCTGCGTCTCCAAATGCTAGCATCAATAATAAAACATAATGTTGCTTTTAACATTGAAATAATATGAATCCTCTCAGCGTTATAATATGAAAATGACGTGAAGTCACTCTGTAGTTTTCCTTCCCTTCCCTCCTCATGGCTTGTCTAGAGCAAAAGTATCTGAAAACCTGAGTATTTCCAAAAAGATAATTTCATAGAAAAATAACATCTCACAGTATCCATCCAGCTTGGCTCCTCTAAATTCCCACAACAGAATGTGTAAAAAAAGAGAGCAAAAGAACAATTATGTGCTATTTGATCATCTCAGACTCAACACTGAGCTCAGATTCTGCAGAGGCTCATGATTTGATTCCTTATATATATTCGTGGATTTACAGTAAAGGGGCCCTGTTGTTTTTATGTTTTCTTTTTTTTTCTTTTTCTTTTTGGCATGACTGAAATTCCTAAACGGCTAAACGGCACGCCCACCTCTCGTGTTAGAAACCTCGGAGCAAAGGGTTTTCACAGTAAGAAAAGTCAGTGGTTAGGATAAAGTGGTTTATGTTACCAAGGCAACTGTACGTGGCACGATGGGCACAGCACTCTCTAGAAACTAGACAGTGTTTTTTTTTTTCTTTTTTTTTTCTGTGTTGTTTTGTTCTGACTGCACATACACCATATTATAACAGTACTTGAAATATGCACACCAGATGCATATTTTTGGCATCTTTTGCTGACTTCTGAAGTAGGGTACTGTACGACACTGAGCATCTTAATCCACACTCAAGCAGCATTTTCTTTTTCTTTTTTTTTCTTTTTTTTACAAAACATTCATTTATGAACAGGGCAGGTACAATATAATTCTTAATCTGTTTACACGTCGAGGCCTTCACAAAAGCTATATGTCGTTTCTCATCATCACACAATAATAAATAATCTGAATGTGTAGCTGTTGTATGTAATATATAGATATACTGCATATATTTATATATATATATTTATATATGATGTATTAAAATACAGTAATACATATTAGGGCTTGGCTCCAGTTAGTAGAGTATTTACAATAGGTTCTTCTCTACAAATATTTACAGATTATATATTTCACACCCGCTGTCAAAAGGGATTTGCATTATCACAATCATATATTCCGTTATATTATATAGACATAAAACATTACAAGTTGAGGCAAGTGTCCACATAAGACAAAGAGGATATTGTACAAACACGTTAACGCTGCTGTTTCCTCTCCAGACCGGGTGGACGACGTGGTGGTGGTGCGGTGGATGATGTGAATGAATGAATGGCTGATCGTCTCGGACTGTTGCATTATTATTGCTCAGTGTCTTTATGAGGTATAAGTGAAAGTCTCTGTACATTTTAGAGAGGGAGGGGCGGGGGGGACTTGAGTTAAAGGATGATTACCGTTTTTTACAATCTGGATCTTATTTCTAGTATAAAATACGATCATTTAGATCCAGATAACTTTGGTGTCATTACAAGTCGTTGTGATGAAATGAGCTCCAGCCAAGAGTCGCGTATATCCGTATAATGGAGTCTACAGGGCAGCAGAATGCAGCCTCTAAATAACACATTATCTGCAGAGAAACTCCTTCATTTCACCAATATTTAGTTCTGATAGGCTAGTGCTATTCCCCTCTGAGTCCGGGGTTAGCTGTTATCAACATCCGGGGTCTGTAGGTTGACCTGCTGACCTCTGACCTGGATGATGTCATCTCTGAGCGCCGCGCGGCTCATTCTGATAATAATCATTCTGCTTCGGCGTTCGGGTCCATTTTTATCTCAACTAGCCGGAGCTTTAGTGAGTCCAGGTTGAGGAGAGGAAGCCTGTGGAAGCTGAACTTCATCCAGCTGCTCATTTTGTTCTGACAAGTCGGAAACACACAGAAACTAACCGTAGCATTAGCGGTAGCAACAAGCCGCGCGGCGCTCAGAGATGACATCATCCAGGTCAGAGGTCAGTAGGTCAACCTACAGACCCCGGATGTTGATAACAGCTAACCCCGGACTCAGAGGGGAATAGCACTAGCCTATCAGAACTAAATATTGGTGAAATGAAGGAGTTTTGCAGTGGATAATGTGTTATTTAGAGGCTGCATTCTGCTGCCTCACATTATACGGATATGCGCGGCTCTCGGCTGGAGCTAATTTCGTCGGGAACGACTTGTAATGATGCCAAAGCTATCTGGGTGAGTAAATGATCATATTTTATGCTAGAAATAAGGTCCAGATTGTAAAAAACGGTAATTATCCTTTAAGAGAGGACACTGTGCTGAAGTAGCCAGGAAAGAAGCAGGAAGGTGTGGGTGAGAGACAGGAGGGAGGTGGGTTAAACAAAAGCTGTGCCGACGTCCCAGAAATATCCATCAGAAATGCTGCAAGACGTGAAGAGAGCAGTGCAACATAATGAGGGCGACAGTTGCCCCAGAAAAATAATAATAATAAAAAAAAAACACCCAAAAAATGTTTCCAAAGTTTCCAAAGATTACCATACTGGTGTCATTTACAGGATAAAATGTGATCTCGACATTGAACGTCAGCCAGAGGTCAGCTGTAAAAAGGCACAAAGAATATGACTTCATACTACGACTGTAGATTTCAAAGTGACCAGAGAGAGAGAGAAGATGTTGGTAGTGTGGGTAGCTGCAAGACAAAACAAGTGGAGGTCTTTAAACGCTGTGAGATGGACGACGGAGTCTGATTCTGATTCGTTTTTAATAATTCAACAACTTCAACTTCCTGTTTTCAAAGTCAAGAGGCAGTGCAAACCCCCCCTCCTTCTCCCCCTCCCTCCCTCCCTCCCTCCCAGGGTGCAGATCCGATGTCAGGATTGGTGGGGACACAAAAGTTCTTATCTTTTGCCTCCTCCGACCTTCCCAGATCCCCAGTTCTTCTTCCCATCTTCCTTTTCTCCCAGTGTATGGGACTACTTTATGCATGATTAATTGATATGGATGAATATCAATAAATGGAGTCCTAAGATTGAGGGGATTGTTTCTTTAAAGCCTTTTGATTTCATCAGCGTCTGTGTAGAAACTACCAGTTCATTTGCATCGTAGTGGAGGAGACCAAAGATGGAAGATGGAGTCAGAAATATATTTGTCAAACATTATTTGTTGCACCATTTCAATCATTTCTTTTTAGATGTGAATCTGTGAAGTCTGAAAATACATTTGTTCAATTTTGAATAATTTAGGGCTTTTTAAAGCAGAAGTAAGTGGAATATTTGTGTAAATAATAAATAAATAATAATAATATAATAAATAATATCTTCCGACAGCAATCACTTACATAGAGTGTTTGGTCCGAAACACGGGTCTATCAGTCACTCTGCTCTGCTGTAAGCCGAGGAGAAAACTTTCCTGTATCCTACAACCTTTATCCAATGAGGAGAGAGAACGGCATAAAGGGGCGGTCCTCTCTGTGTGTGCAGCCAAGGGATGCGCGTGAATGTGGTGACGTAGGGACGAGGGCGGGGACTGCTAACTCCATCGGCTGACAGGAAGTTAGCCAAAACCACCGGATCGCTTACTTCTGCTTTAATTATTTGTTTTTAGTTTCATGCTTTTACTTTTATTATATTTATTTCATGAATTGCAGCACTTTCTGTCGAGTCTAATTAGTTTCTTGTTTTATGTGTATGTGTTTGTTTCAATGTCCTGTTCTGATTCTGATTGTTCGATTTCTGTCGCTTGTTTCGACTCTCGACTGCAAAACTAGTTTACCCTTTAGGTATCAATAAAGTCACCTGAACCTGAACCTTTTATTTTATTGGGGGGGACACTTCATGTTTTTCAGAAATTGGGGGAGACATGTCGGCCCCCGTGCCCCTCCCCCATCGGGATCTGCACCCATGCTCCCTCCTCTCCCTCTTCCCTCCGGCCCGTTCCCGTTCCCGTCTCCTCCTCCTCCTCCTCCTCCGTCCTGTTCCAGCCTCTGTCTGCTGGGTGTGAGCCAGCGGCCGGGCAGCACCGCTCCTCCTCTTCCTCCTCTTCCTGCTGCGGCGGCGGCGGAAGCGGCCACGGAAAGGCCTGAGATGCTGGCAGCAGACACGCTACCATCCGATTGGCTGTTTCCAGAGTCTGACTCATCGTCGTCGTCTTTGACTTCGTCTTCCAGCTGCTGCAGGGACAGCGTGGAGGCGGTGGAGGTGAGGAAGGAGAAGGGTCTCCTCTCCACGATGTCCACGCTCGGTAACGGCCTCTTGACGCCTTCACCGCTCTCTGCGTCCTCATCGTCCTCATTCAGCTGTGTCTCTTTGTCATCGCCCCCTGACCTCCTCCGCTGCTCCTCCTCCTCCTCCTCTTCCTCCTCCTCCTTTCCTCTCCTCAGCTCCCTGTACTCCGCTGCCATGTCCCAGTTTTCCTCCTTCGCCTCCTCCTCCCTTATATCTTCTTTGGGTCTGGGAAGCTTTTGGTTTGGACTTGGAATCGGTAAGACGACATTCTCCTCACCTCCTCCGCTCTCTGAATTCACCCTCTCCTCCTCCTCCTTCTCCTTTTCCTCCTCCTTTTCCTCCTCTTCATGCACCTCCACTTCCACCTCCACCTGCACCTCCTTATCCTGAACTTCCACCTTCTTCTTCTCCTCCACAGCAGCTGCCTCCTGCTCTCCCTCCTCCTGCTCTTTCCTCCTTTCCCTCTCCTCACTCCTGCTTTTCCTCTGCCTGCTCCTACTCCTACTCCTCTTCTTCCTCTCCTCCGTCTTGCTCTTTCTTCCCCTCTCTGCTCCTTTTTCCGTGTCACTGTCGTTATAATTCCTGAGGGCGTCTCTGGGTAAACTCTGAGCACCTCCTCTTCTCCTCCTCGTCCTCCTACTGCTGCTTCTGCTTCTGCCTTCGTCTCTGGCTTCTCGAGACTTCTCTCCCAGCTCAGAGACGGGGCTTTGCACACCTGAGCGCCCCCCTCCTTCTGAGGCCGTCCTTCCTCCTCCTCCTCCTCTCCTCCTCCTCCTCCTCTCTTTATCTTTCTCGCGTCCGTCTGAAGACCTGCTTCTCCTCTGCCCGGTGGAGTCTACTGCAGCCAGACCCGGCTCCTTGGGGTGATGCAGGCGGGAGGGGGAGGCGAGTCTGTGCTCACGGCCTGGAAGCACATTATATAGATGATGATGATGGGAGGAAAGATGAGGGGATGATGGAGAAAGGAAGAGAGAAAACAGACTGAATGGGCAGGTAATTGAGAGGAAGAGCACAATCTCAGACAGAGAACATTATGTAACCTGTTATTAAGGAGCTCTGACAGCCACAGTGTTTTTCTTTTTTTCTTTTTGTGGGAGTTTATCTTAGGTTAGATGGTGTAACGACAGATGCTTTTCTATTTTTGCATAACCGTTCATTAGAAATACATCACATATCTCATTATCATATGTTCTCTAATGGTGCAATTATGCAGTTTTCTTTTCTACACTTTGGATTCTGGAGGGGGGGGGGGGGGGGGGGGGGGGGCAGTATATTAGACCCAAAGCATCACTACATTACAGTTTTTTTTTAACGATCGCTATGACCCGTTTTTCAATACTTAAAACACTTTTCAAAACTCTTCACACACTTGGGCTATACAATTAACACATTTCTTGTTCTTTTGACCCAAAAACATAACATTTAACACATTTATGTAACAGTTGTTTTAACTTCTTTTATACACAAGCTGAACCAAGACCAAAACAGTATATTATGTTAACTAGTTAATTTTCAATTGCAGAAAACCTCATGTTCAAAGCCAAAGTGAACAGCAGTTCACATTGTAGACTGAAACAAATGCATGACCTTTATTTTGTTTCATTGCTTTTGAAAAACAGTTAATTGAACTCATGCAAATACATCATCACAGCTGATACTTTTTTTTTCTTTTTACAGTAACAGTAATTCTCTTTTTCTTTTTGTATATTTGACAATAGTGAATGACAGCTACTGTAAATGCTGATTTTTTTCCCTCTTTATTCTAAGTAATTTTCATTTACAGTGTTTACTGCAAATCCTGTCATTTACTGTCTTCTTCTTTCATAAACTTTACATTCTGCAAAGCTGCACTGAGATGGTCGTTCACTTTTTGTACTGAGTGTTACGAAAAAAGGAACAAAATTCATGCCCAACAAATGAAAAATGAAGAGGGGTTAAAAATTTACTACTGTAGGCTACAGCACGAACATCAATTCATGATCAATACAAAAATCTGTCTATTGTAAAACAGTAGAGCTGACACATGTAAAGTGATTCAGTTTGTGTTATTCCATCAGTTGTTCGTGTTTTTTATGACACTGACTACAAGTTTCTGTTGGAAGACAACATGTGTCAGTGTTTTGGTAGATTTGGTGAGTTGTGTTTAGTTACACTGTGTGATTCTGGGCATGAAATTAAAGGTATAATGTGTAGGAATTCCCCCCATCTAGCGGTGCGGTTGCATATCGGAACATATTCTTGATGTTGCATTCACGTGAAATCGGGCAGATGTCAGACAGACAACAGACGCTGCATGTAACAGGATAAACAAGCGTCTATGTAAACAAGT
Source organism: Trachurus trachurus (assembly GCF_905171665.1). Lineage (NCBI taxonomy): Eukaryota > Metazoa > Chordata > Actinopteri > Carangiformes > Carangidae > Trachurus > Trachurus trachurus. Next base: position 29,787,306 of record NC_139901.1, on the reverse strand, counting down.
GGTCCGCCAGCATGAGGCAAAACAATACAGGCGTGACAATATGTTGTCATGGTGATGTCGTATCGTTTACCTGACCCACGTTTTACCGTCTTTCTCTGGTGGAGTAAAATGACATCCAACGGCTGTCTGCCTGACTGCACCTGAATGCAACATCAGTGCCTCCGTCCTTCCTCACACTACACAGTGGTGACAGTTTTAACAGGCCGAGCCGACAGCTCCGCTGAGTTTCCGTGGTTACCTACGGTCACGCTGCCACTGAACGTAAAAAATGGCGATGCAACATGGCCGCCTCGGTTCGGTGCGTCGCCCACTTATGTATTTGTAACGACTTGTAACAACTCATTCTAAGATACCAGAAAGCTTTCATTTGTATGCGGCTGTGATTCGACTTCAGTGAAATACGTATTTATGAAAGACATATTTGATTTTTGCTAATAAAAAGCCAAATAAGTTACACACTGGGGCTTTAACTGTTTGGGGAATTGTATGTTTTAAGTGTGTAGTACTGAAAGTATTGTAAAATGGGTCATAGCGATCGTAAAAACAAACTGTAGCCGATAATCAACACTAAGTGAGAATGAGGAGGTCAAACACACAGGTCTGTGTCACTACAAGTGAAGACAGCAGTGGTGAGTGAGCAGAGGAATGTAGAGAGACAGAAAATGGGAGAACTAACAGGAACCATTACCAACCGCGTATTCTCTGTCCGTCCAATGACATAGAAGCAAGGCTCGCCTAGCTTGGAGTTGGTCATACATAGAGACAAACTGGAGAGCTCCACTGAGAGAGAAAGAGAAAGAGAGAGGGAGGAAAAAAAGGAGTGGAGCGGAAAGGAGAGAAATATTTGGGAGAGGAAGCGGGAGAAACCGAGACGAGCCAAATGGAGGAGTGAGGAAAATGTTGTGAAAAAACAAAACAAATATTCAATTAACCAGAAGAATGGAAGGGGATGAAGGAGGGGAAACACCAAGAAGAAAAAGAAAATAGTGAAATAAGTGTTTTAGTCAGAATCAATGATGCAGAAGAAGGAAGAAAATAGATTATACACCCAAGAGAAATGCATCACAAGCAGCGTTTGTTTCTAATGTTTTACAGTTTTTCTCCATTAGTTTGGCAAATTTTTCAAAACAGAAATTACATTCTCAAAACAACATGGCCAACCTCCAAACCACTTGGCAAATGTTCACAACAGAATTCTGTTTCTCAGTCATTTCATCAAATTGCAAATGTCTTCGTACATCTTTGCAAATGATTAACTACAGGTAGCCTCTAGTTAGTGAATAGATGTTGTTGATCTAAACTGCTGATTCTCAGTCTAATGGTCGAACTCTCCAAAACATGTCAGCCTCATTTCATTCTATAAGTCATCACATGTACAATAGTCTGTTCACTTGTCAACATTAGTCAAGAACATACAACCATGAATACCATATATTTATTTACAGTACTGTAGGCTACTTATAATGTGTTTATATTACAGTATATTCTGCTGTATACGTTTTCTTACTCTGATGAATGGAAGTTACTTCACGTGTGAATAAAAATGGCTACCTTTCCTTGGCAGTAGGAGTGCAATGTGTGATGTCAAACCTTATAGGCTACTCTTACCCTAAAATCCTGTTTTTTTGTTTGTTTGTTTTTTTTATTCTATTTTTTAAAGTTTTATACACAATTGTATTCTGTTATCTAGACAAAATAATAAAACTAGTACAGGAACGATTGTGAATGAAGGACTGGGCTCAGACTGAGAGGAGGACATGAGGGACATTTCAATGCTCCTCTGCCATAGTGACAAAACATCTAAACATGTTGACTTGCAGTGCTCACACGATGCCAAAGGGACGACGCATTTTGGGGGAACTGACTATTTATATGAGAAAAGAATTTCGTTTTGACACATGAGTGAACTGTTTTAGGAGAGATATGAGCTTTTTCAATGGTGCCAAATGATCTTAGAGTTTTCAGAATGTAATTTCTGTTTAGAGAAACGAGCCAAACCAACTGAGAAAAACTGTGAACCTCATGGGAGCGTCTTGAATTCACACCCACGTCTCTCGGTCTCACCATAGTCGGGCACGTAGCCGTTCCCTCTCTTGAGCACCAGGTGGATGCGGTGGCCTCCCCGGCGGATCTGCTCCACCGCCTGGCTGTGTGTCATCCCTGCTGTACTGTCGCCGTTGATCTCCACCAGCTGATCGCTCACCTGCGGCAACGAGACGCAGCGAAGCAAAAACACAGCAGCATCCACATCGGGTTAAAGACTGTAATCTGAATCTGAAAGGCGGTCGCTCATTAAAAGCAGCACGACATCGACATCCAGCGACGGTATAAAGAAAATAAAGGTTTGGACTTTGTCACAGCAGGAGGAGCACAGGTGTTACTAATGACATTATAGGATGACGCCCAGCAGCTACAAAACAAAACCAAACAAAACCAAAAGCTGGAGCCTGAGAGTGAAGCAGAAACCACAGATTTTATTATTTACACCTGTGCTACTGTGACATTTCAAGATTTCATTACTTGAAGTGAGGAAACTGGTGCGACCTCGGGCTCCTACCAGAGCTAACATGGTGTTGATGTTGATGTTGGGTGACGACGCACAAACTGGATGTTGGATGTTATACATTTGTAGGCATTTGATCATAAACCAAGTCACTTTAAGGAATTCCTGCAACCTCAAAGAACCTCAAAACTAAACAGAGTAATGGGAGAACTATGTTTTTTCAACCAGAACAGCTTTGGTTATTCTACATAAATCGGTTCCCCAGTTTGTCTCAGTTCTTCTTGCTTTTGGTGGTGATACCAGTTCATATGTACTCATGTGCACCACCAAGAATTAAAATTCACAAAACCCTGATAAAGCATTTATCTGAGTTTTTGGGTCTTTTTTTAAAGGGATAGTTCAACTTTTTGGCAAATTGGCCCATTGCCATAATCCCTATAGTCATAGCAGTAGGTTTGTTACCTTTAATTGTCGGTGCAAGATATTTTTAGAACGGCAGAGCAGGATTTCTTGGTTTCCCTCATCAAACTCATCAAATACACAATCCAACAACTCCAAAACGCTCTAGTGGACAAGTTGTGACCTGCACATTCACCACGCTATGAGATAATAACACAACGTTACCAGACAGAGTTGTTTTAGAGGGAAATTCATGCAAAACCGCTGATGCACGTTCCTGTTGGAGGCAGTTTTTCGGCAAGCAGTCTCTGTATTTGCCTCGAAAATAGCTTGCACCGACTATTAAAGGTAACAAACCTGTACTCCTAAAACTATATTTGCCAATTTGCCAAATATTTAACTATCCCTTTAAAGTTTTCCCTGCCACCAAACATGGTTTCTTACTATGAAAAGGTGGTGATGATGACTGCTGCATGATAAAAACTTCAGCCATCATTGTTTTTACAAGACATGAGGTTATAAATTGGCCCTCAGGCCTCAGCAGAAGAAAAGATGAGATAGAAACAAGACTTAAAACTACTGTAGTGTTGCTTTCTTCTGCTGGAGACAACTCATAGTGATTAAAGGAGTGAAGTTTAATGCTGAATTTACAAAAGTTCTTGTCGACTTGTAAGTGAGCAGCTGTTAATGCTAACGTCAGCTATGCAGCAATAGCAAAACGTAGCTCCATTACCAGTGCTGGTGGGCAAAGCCAGGCTAGCTGTTTCCAGTCTTTGTGCTAAGCTAAGCTTTAAAATAAATAACATTTAAGCTTTACTCTTGTTTCCAGTGGCTCTCACAGCTTGAACTGATTTTTTTTCTAAATCTATCTGTAATAACAGCACATTTTTTTGGCAACAAACACAATGCAGGACAGGTGCATGTTTTTTTTGTTTTTTTTTGTATTTCTAAGTACATGGTACATCACGACAAGGATGCTGTTATTAATCAACCGTGACATCACCATCTGTGCGTTGGAACAAGTGCTGTGAATTAATAATAAATAAAAACATTTACAGGAGTGTACACACCCTCTACAGCAATAACACACTGCAAAAACTCAAAATCCAAGAATATTTGTCTTATTTCTAGTCAAAAATAAACTCATTATACTTAAAATAAGACTCATAACATAAAAAGTAACTTGTTTTTAGACCCTTTTTACTTCTTTCAAGCATATTTTCACTTAAAATAATCTGATAGTGGGGCAAGTTTTTCTTTCTTGTTACAAGCACAAAAAACTTGCTTTCACTGGCAGATTATTCTACTTATTTCAAGTGAAAATTAGTTTGAAACAAGTGAAAATTATCTAAAAACAAGTACATTTTTAGGTGGTGAGTCGTATGTGAGTGGAAAGAGATTAGTTTTGACTAGAAATTAGACATTTTGACAAGAAATAAGACAAATATTCTTGGAAAGATTTTGAGTTTTTGCAGTGCACTTCGATAAAATAAGATGAGGATTACAGTTAACAACAAACACACCTGCATCTTGTGGCTCTGTGAGGCCGGCCCCCCCTCCATCAGCCCCAGGACGTAGAGGCCCATGTTGTACTCGCTGCCGCCTCGGAGGCTGAAGCCGAAGCCCGAGGGGCCGCGGTCCAGGTCCACGCTGTAATACCTGGAGTCACGCTGTGAGACGGAGACAGAGAGTCAGAGGGAGGACGGACCATCGTCACTGCACTTTACAGTTAGTATATCATACACTGATGATGGTGATGATCGCACCTTTGGACGTGACCTCTGACCTTTTCTGCTTCTGTGACTGGGGTCAAAGTCATTTGCTTCTGAAAGGCTAGAAGTGTCTGGAAGAGATGAAGTTGGAGATTAGATTAATGGATAAATTAAGATCTACAGTATATCTATAAGGGACCATATCACACCAGTGTTGGCCTCGCTACATTCAAATTACATACTGATACATGATACATATTGAATGATACATACTGTCAAATTTAGGATTGATTTTAAGATTTTATTGTATGTTACGTTTTATTGTCTTAAATGGCCTAGCCCCACCCTATTTCTGCGACCTTTTAAGCTTTCAAATTCAAACTACAGCCAGAGTAACAAGATCATCACATCAGTTTCTCCTAGAGGTTCCTAGATCGAGATGCAAAAGTAAAGGTGGCAGCACCCAGGCTCTGGAATAAGCTTCCTACGCATATAAAAACTGCTGAAGATGTCCATCAATTTAAGTCTTCGCTCAAGACCTACCTATTCTCTTTGGCCTTCAACACGGGTTAAATACGGGAAACTCAGTTATGTATGCTTGTGGGACTGTTTATTTGTGTATGTGCATGTGGAATTGGAGTCTGAATGTGTTTGAACTGATATTATGTGTCTGATATGACTTGTACAGCTCTTTGGTTAAAGCAGAAGTAAGCGATATTTTTGTGTTAATATAAGTCTTAAAAAGTTATATCTTCCGACAGCAATCACTTACATAGAGTGTTTGGACTGAAACACGGGTCTGTCAGTCCCTCTGCTCTGCTCTGAGCCGAGGAGAAAACTTTTCTCGTATCCTACAATTTTTATCCAATGAGGAGAGAGAACGGCATGCAGGGCTGTGTGTGCAGCCAAGGGATGCGCCTGAATGTGGCGACGTAGGGACGAGGACTGTTATGGTGCGTTCAAGGCAACTCGTAACTCGTGTTTTTCCGACCTGTGAAGTCATACCAGTTCGATCTGGTACGAGTTCACGGGTCGGAAGTTACGAGTGGCCGTTATAGTGACTTTCACAGGTAAAACAGGTCGGAAAAACACGAGTGGGTTGCCTGGAACGCTACAAAGTCGTAAGTTGTGACTTGAAGCTGTAATTTACGGTTTCAAAAGCCTGCCTGGAACGCAGCATCAGCCAAAACGACCGTATCGCTTACTTCTGCTTTAATAACGGTTATTTTTAAATGTGCTATATAAATAAAGATCTGAGTGTAATAGTTTGTGTTGTATTGTTGTGGTAGTTTTTTTTTGGTTTATTTTTGTGAGTGGTTATTTCCGACTTTTTGTTTGTTACTTGTTTTTGTTTTGTTGTCAGTGTCTGTTTTTGTTTTGAGGGTATACTGTATATTTGGATATTATTTTGGTTCTCTGGTTGCTGTGAATGGGACCAGCCCCCATTTAGGACTGGAAACTTGTGATATGAAGTGTTTTGCTTTTCTAACAATTTTATTTTCTCTATGTTGTCAAGTTTGTTTTAATGTGTGTTCTGTTTGATTTATTCTGATTTATCCTGTGTGAGGGAACATGAGATGTGGGGGTTTGAGTTCTATGTATACTTCATAAGCTGTTGATCAAAATATGAAAAAAAATATAATACAAAAGACAAGATCAAGTGTTTCAGTGTGTTTGATGTTTAACACTATGCTTACAGGTGCTTGGACGGGGGACGATAGTGAGCCGTAGCGTGTTTCCAACCCGGCGCAGTATCTGAGCGAGTTCCCGATGAGGCAGAGTCACCACCGACCGTCCCTCCACCGCCTCCAGTCGGTCTCCGGGGCGGATCTGGCCGCTCTTGGCTGCCGGGCTGCCGCGACGCACCGTCACGAACCGGTGAGGGAGAAGAGAAGCAGCTGAGGAGAGAACAACAACAAAAAACACATTAAACAGTCACTTAATCCCACTTTAAACAACTTGTTGTCCTTCTGGGTCAAATTGACCCAATCCTTTTTTCCTTCCTTCCTTCCTTCCTTCCTTCCTTCCTTCCTTCCTTCCTTCCTTCCTTCCTTCCTTCCTTCCTTCCTTCCTTCCTTCCCATCGTCCTTACTTCTCCTTCCTCTTTTGATCCAACTGACCTGATCTGTTCCCTATATACCTCCATCTTTCTTTCCTTCCCTTTTCCATTCCTTCTTACTTCCCTTCTTCCTTCTTCTTCCTTCCTTGAACAAATCTGTTCCTTCCCTCCAACTTTCTTTACTTCCCTTTTCCCTTCCTTCTTTCCACAATCCTTTTTCCCTCCCTTCCTTCCTTCCTTCCTTCCCTTCGTCCTTACTTCTTCCTTCCTTTTTGACTCAATTGACCCAATCTGTTCCTTCCCTCCTTCTATCTTTACTTCCCTTTTCCCTTCCTTCTTTTTCTATAATAATTTTCCCCTCCCTTCCTTCCTTCTTCCTTGAACGAAGCTGTTCCCTCCTGCCGTCTTTCTTTCCTTCCTTCTTTCCACAATCCTTTTTCCCTCCCTTCCTTTATTCCTTCCTTCCCTTCGTCCTTACTTCTTTTTTCTTTTTGACTCAATTGACCCATTCTGTTCCTTCCCTCCTTCTATCTTTCCTTCCTTTTTCCCTTCCTTCTTTCCTCCTATCTTTCCCTTTGTCCTTCCTTCCTTCCTTCTTTCTTTCTTTCCCTTCGTCCTTCCTTCCTTCCTTCCTTGACCCAGGAGGACAATAGGAGGGTTTTAAACAACTTGTTGCTCGTTACAGACGTTACAGTCGTTGGCGCTGGACTCAACGCAGCCCCCAAAAAACTTTGCTTTTAACTGAAGGCGGTGATTAATAACAGGGGTCAAATGTAGATTAATTTAAAAGCAGGGAGATTTATCTCACTTGTCCGTGTGCCAGACTTCCTAAAACAAGCTGTAATTAAGCTCTGGATTGTTTTTGGCAGGATTTACTTTATAAATTAGTTCCCACAGACACTTTTCTCTTGTACCTCCCCCCCATCGTCTCCTTGTAACTTCTCTCCTCTTCTCTTTCATCTTCCCATCCATCAACCTATCCCCTCTCCATCTGCTTATACAGACACGCTGTCAGGCTAACAGTTGTTCGCCGCTCAATAATTTGTCTTCCTCCTCAGCGGCGAACCGTCACGGAGCTCGCAATATTTCCTGCAATATTGTCCTGTCCTGAATCTGTCAAACTCCACGCAGCAACAGACTTTAGATGTTTACACTTTGGGTTTATACAGCGTCAGTGAGTCCCACACTCAGATCCCCCCAAAACTTGCAAACTGTCTGCACTGGTACGCCACTGGAATACAAAACAACTGAACACACACATAAAAACACACACACACACGGACAGTTATAGTTGCTGGCAGCACAAAATATATTTTCCTCTGTGTGGGAAAGTGCTGGCTGTTCCTCTCCCTCTGCCTCTGCACCGATCGCACCAAGAGAACACAGCACATATATAATAACTCCTAGAGAGGCCGGCGGGGTGTGAAGCAGATTCTGAAATCCTTTTTGAAAACGAGGAGAAGCAACAAAACAACAATGTGAGGAGGAAGAACCAGCCTCATCATCAACTCACCTTCTGCACAAAGAGATTGCTCACAGTTAAAGGAGAATTCCGGTCATTGTTGACCCCTAAATCGTTGTCCTGATGGTCACCCAGTGTTGGGGGGAGCAAAAAGCGCGACTAAAATTGATGCAGGCAAACCGGAGTTACACCATGGCTACCCGGCGCTATGGGATAGCCACAACGCTAACCTATAGGGGCAATTCTTTCAACCACAACAAACACTCAGAAAACAATCAAATATCTATGGTACATGACTGGAATCCTTAGAGACACCACTGAACTCATATAGTGTACAGTATAAACAGTATAAACTTTGTGTTTTTGCATGTAGTCACTCACCTCAGATAGCCGAACTCTGAAACATCCTGGAAAGACATTACTATCCTGTCCAATTCCAATTCTATTTTTCATCCCTACCCCTAGCCCTTAACCCTTGCCCCTTGAAACGGAGCTACAAGGGGTAGGGGTTGAAAGTCAACCCCTTCAACAATCACATACGTCATCAGTAGTCTCTGCTGGCTTTCACATAAGCAGACGTGACAAACTTTTGCCACAAATCCTGTATTCAAAACCATGTTAACTTAATGTAAATGTGGTGATTTCTGTACGTAGGCTACAGAGCCCAGAGGCAGTGCTGCTCCTCTGTCCAATACACACATGAACATTCACTTTTAATTCAAACAAACTAATGCGACTGCCACAATTGTTACATTTCATTAATAAGACCATCATTTATCTCCTAAAAAGAATGTACGTAACTACCCGGCGGTAAACCTTTAAAAACCTGCGGGTAAGTTAATTAGCGATCGTCTTTTCCCCCGGGATGACGACGTCTATCTTCCTGTATCTTAGTAAACTCCCTATTACTCTCCCCATGACCCCAGTGAGGGGATGCTGTGCCGTACCACGCTGTGCCGAGCCGTGCTGTGACAGCTGGCCCCTCCAGAGTCTTGCCAGTGGCCTTATGTAACCCATCAGGCAGCATAAACACTCTGAGACTCTCATTCAGCCGAGGTAGCTACACGCCTGTCCCCTCAGTCTACACCTAGAAAATATATAAAATAGCAGCCTTACGTATATTGTCTTAAGGGGAGACACTACAGGTGAATAGGGTAACATTTTTAAATAACACATATCACCATGAAACTTCCCAAGTTCATCACTTACATTAAGACAAATATTTTTCGTATTACAAGTTTTGTCAAATTTTATGTTTAAATATGTAAATGAGGCAATATCTGATGAAATATGCGCTAATTTGCATACATTTCCAGAACCAAAATCTGAAAAATGGATGAGGCCACTTTCAAAATTCTTGTTGTATTTTGTTGACATGTTAGAGTCAGAAGTTTTTACAGAGGGGATTTTGGATATCTCTTTTTATCACTTTGTAATTGAGAAAATACTGTCACCAGCCCCCAAAAAATTCAATTTCGCCATGTTTTTAGGAATAAAATGTTATATAAATCAGGCTGTGAATGATATATCAACAATCCCCTCTGTAAAAACCTTCAGAAAACTGGAAAGTTTGGTGTCTGTAAGTGCTGCTGAAGTGGAGATTTCTAGCTCAGAGTCTGAGGAAAAACTCATTTTGACTGTAAAATTCCATAAATTGTTACATGTAAATCGTACTTTTACGATTGGTTGCGGATACGGATGAGATGACAATTTTTGGAGCCTATATAATTGTTCAGGAGAGAGAGAGAGCTTTACAATGATACCTGACATGACATGGGTCAGATAACAAGCACAGCACAGTATGTCACAGTAGTTAACTTTTGGCAAAATTAGGAGAAAACTACTTAAGAAAGAGACAAAATGAAGTAAAATAACCTCCTTAATGTGGATTTTCTACCATTTCTTTTGACTTTTCTGAAAGAATACATGTTAAGGAAGAAAAACAGCCCAAAATCTCAAAATTTATCAGTGCATGAAAAACAGTGTTTTTGCCTGTAGTGTCTTGCAGTCCGGATGTGATATAAGATGAAGTGTGTGTGTCACGTTGAGGGACGATGATCCCGTTAAAAGGTACAGCCTATGATTCAGAGCCCAGAGACACATCTCCAATCTGTCTGGACTCTGGACGTAATCTGGGTGACCCGGGATAGAAACGGCAATCAGGTCAAATCAAAGCCAAGGCAGCTTTTTGCAAATAGTCTTCTTATCATGCATAATACATCAGTCAGTCGCACATCAACGCTCGCCAAAACACATGAATACGTGAGAAACGGCCACGCACGCACATTTACACACACACACAGTGACTCACACACGCAGAGGGATTGGGACAGATGTACTCAGCCGCACATGCACGAACCAAACACACACACACACACACACACACACACACACACACACACACACACACACACACAGATGCATCCAAATGGACTGCTGCTTTATATCGTAGTGTCTTTTCCTCTGGCTCTCCATGTTCTCCTGTCCAGAGTAATCCCACTGCGGTATGCCCAGCAGCCAGCCAGCCAGCCTGTGACGCGCTGCACTGATCACTGCTCCACAGTCGTAGATGCCCCCCACACACCCCTCCTTCTCCTCCCCCCGCCATCGTAAAATCCCCCCTCTGCAGCCCAGATGCAACGGCCCGTGCAGACATCCCCACAGCAGCAGCAGCAGCAGCAGCAGCATGCAGATGTCTACTACTACATGTCAGGGAGAGAAAGACAGACAGAGACACTGTTGATCTGTGGCAGGATCATTCACACTGAATCTGACAAATCTATTCACGTGTCACACACTAATGGCTATAATACACAGACCATTATCAGATCACGTCAAGTGCTGCTTTAAGCCTGGCTGGGAATAAAAAAAATAAATAAAAATAGATTTAAAAAAAAAGAAAACACATTTTATTCTCTCTCATCTCTTATTGTCAAAAAAACCCAAAACAAACACATCTGTCATCACTCACTGCATCAGTTCAGAGACATGTGAGCTAGTGCAGCTAACTTTCATGCAGTCAACACACCTGACCGACGACGAGCAAACTTCAGAGAGCAACACACAATCTAAATCTAAAAACCTCTCACTCGTGCACAAAGATAGATGAACAGGAAAGGAAACACTGCAGCAAAACCACCAACCGACCGACCTGCCTGTTTATGGTAAACAGTAACACAAATATATTTTTAAAAAAGCATGGAGCTAATAATTACGTTTGGACTCCTTCACAGTTTTCAAAGCAGACTGTAGTCTCTCCAGCATGGCTCTTTCATTAGTAGATTTTTTTTTAAAAATGAAGAAAAAAATAATAAAAATGATGAGGAAAAAAAAAAAAAAAGGTCCTATATCCCGTTTCAGGAGGATTGTTGAAGGTGCTGAGTTCACATGTGACGGACAACGGGAGCTAAAAACACAGGTTGGCCGCCCGTCGCCTCTGTTGCTCCTCTGCGAGGGAAATGCTCATCGTAGCATTTCTCTTAGGCATTCACAGAGCGATGGGGAGAGTGGGAGGCGGGAGAGAGAGAGAGAGAGAGAGGGAGGGAAATAGAGAGAGAGGGAGAGAGGGAGAGAGGGAGAGTTTTAATCTTTTGAAAAACCAGACCGGACGGTTTTACTGCAGAGTAAAAGGAGAGTGAGTGAGAGAGAGAAGGAGGGAGAGGAGAGTAGAGGAGAGGAGTGGGCGGGAGCTCGCGAGGGAAGAGGGATGTGGAGAGAGAGAAAGGCTGAGAGTAGAGGAGGAGAAGAGAAGGAGAGAGGGATGGGAAGAGAAAAGGATAAGAGGAGAGGAAAAGAAGGGAGATATGAAGAGACAAAGGGGACGTGTGAAATGAAGAGGGAGCGCAGGGACATGATGGAGGTGGAGGTTTGAGAGAGGGAGGGAGGGAGGGAGGGAGCGAGGGAAGGAGGGAGGGAGGGAGGGAAGGAGGAGTCTCTGTACTGCGGACTCAGGTGCACAGATAACCTTAATCTCACCATGAAAACATAAATGTTGTGTTCGCCGGGGCCATAAAGCAAATTGAACCGCATCAAAACGCAAGAGCGAAGCCAATGTAAGACATGAGGAGAGGAGGAGAGGAGGAGAGGAGGAGAGGAGGAGGAGGGGGGGTGATACATCACATCATAGGGATGGTGCAGCTCTCCTGTATTCACTACCGGATGTGTTTATGTCCCTGACAGAACATAAACAAACTACAACAACGTTCAGTCGGATCAGAGTGAGCAGAGACTTTTAAAGGGATAGTTCAACATTTTTTTAGCAAATTGGCCCATTGCCATAATCCCTATAGTCATAGCAGTAGGTTTGTTACCTTTAATTGTCAGTGCAAGCTATTTTTAGAACGGCGGAGCAGAGCGGCGAGCTGCTCAGAGCTACGCTACGGAGGCTCATGGGATTTGAGAGTTGTTTTAGTGGTAAATGCAGAGACTGCTTGATGAAAAACTGAAACCTGAAAGCAACGCACATCAGTGGTTTTGCATGAATTTCCCTCTAAAACAACTCTGTGTGGTAACGTTGTGTTATTATCTCATAGCGTGGTGAATGTGCAGGTCACAACTTGTCCACCAGAGCGTTTTGGAGTTGTTGGATTGTGTATTTGATGAGTTTGATGAAGGAAACCAAGAAATCCCATTAGCCTCCGTAGCGTAGCTCTGAGCAGCTCGCAGGCGGCTCTGCTCCGCCGTTCTAAAAACAGCTTGCACCAACAATTAAAGGTAACAAACCTACTGCTATGACTATAGGGATTATGGCAATGGGCCAATTTGCCAAAATGTTGAACTATCCCTTTACTTTACTATAGACATCACAGCGTCATGCTGAATTAAATCTAGACACTTTATAAAACCTTCAACCTGTAATAATTTGTTTTCTCGTCGTTTCGCACAGGTGAGAAGATCAATACCAATTCCATTCTCGTATCTGTGCTGTTATTATTATGTTTTGTTTGTTTTAATCAATACAAAAACACAGAAGCGTAAAAATGACTCATAGTTTTTCAGAGGAGAGAGTTTGTTGTTACCTTTATGCTGGGCTAAGATAACAGTGTCATATTTACACAGCGCACAATCGCATCAGTCCTCTCATCTAACTCTTGGCAGGAAAGCAAACAAGCACATTTCCCCCAAATGCACAACTGTTTATTCAGTGAGTTTGCCCGTCGGGTGTTGAGCCCAAGGATGATCGATCACATAATGAGGAAAATATCGTCCCCTGAGGCAGAGGAACAAAGGTGGAAATGTGTTTTTTAAAAGCAAAGTAAGGTGTTGCAAGATGCAGCATCATTAATAAACGGCTTCCACAGACTCTGAAGTCTCCCAGTTTGAATTTTGTAAAATGGCTAATTAACAAAATCCTTCTCTGACTGACTGTGTGAAGTGAACCCGTCGGCTTCTCCGATCGTCAGGTAGAGAGGATGATAACTGCTCCCAACAACATCCTACAGTTACTGTGTACTAACTAAGTGCTGCTCATATTGTTTTGTTTTACTGGTTCTGCAGATGCTTTATTGAATTAATCAGATGCAGATGGGCTCTGATGAGATCCAGATGTTGTGTGGATGTTTTCTTAATCTTTTCTAAATTGAAACCGAATGCTGCGGCCACAAAAACAAACAAACACCCAAAGGGCCTTGTGGGAAGTCTGTTTTGCATTTTAAATATCTTTGCAGAAAATGAGTCCATAATAAGTTAGTTAAAGGACAATTCCGGGCAAATTCAACTCGGGGCTGTATGTTCCTAACATTTTAGGTCTAAAAGAAGGAATCTGAAGATTTTCAGTTTAATTGCTCCTGTTTTGCGGTACACTGCAAAAACTCAAACTCTTACCAAGAATATTTATCTAATTTCTAGTCAAAACAATCTCATTCTACTTAAAATAAGACTCATCACATAAAAAGCAGCTTATTTTTAGACACTTTTTACTTCTTTCAAGCAAATTTTCGCTTGAAATAAGTAGAAAAATCTGATAGTGGAGCAAGTTTTTCTTTCTTATTACAAGCACAAAAAACCTGCTTTCATTGGCAGAAGAAGAGGGTGAACAATGCATCATGACTCATCGTGTGGCTTGTGGCCATGGTGACCACTCTTTAATCTGTAATTAGCTAATGGTGCATCTGTGCACAAGGGCGTCCAGATCAAGCGCACCCCCCCCCCCCCCCCCCACCGGGCAGGTAACCAAATGGTTTTTGTTGAGCCAGAGAAGTTCAACTCCAGCTTTATTTAAAGATTCATAGAGAGGATAATAAAAAGAAAAATGCAGTTTTATAAACCGAACACACGAATCACAGTTCATGAGTTTTCTGGCTCTCACCTTTCCCGTTCTCCACATCCTGAGAGGCGATGACGAAGCCGAAGCCCTCTCCGGGTTTCCTCCTCAGCTCCACGTCGAACCCTCGCAGCGGCCGGGTTTGACCACCACCGCCACCGCCACCACCACCTTCCCTCTGTGCACCCGAGTCCGGAGCGGTGACGCCGGCCGCCTCGTCCTCCAGCCCCGTGTTGATCCAGTCCTTGGGCTCCATCGTCAGGGTGACGGGGATCGACTCCAAGAAGCTGGTGCTCTGGATGAGAGAGGAGCGCGCCGGGACCGGGGAGGGGGGCGTGCTGAGGGAGGCGCGGGGCACGGGCAGCGCCTCCGGGAGCAGCAGCGAGGAGTCGTCGGAGCCAACAGGTGGGGGAGGGGGCCGGAGGAGAGGCGGGGGGAGTCTCCGGAGAGAGCCGGGGGAGGGGGGCGGATGATAGACGCCTAAATGATGGAGAGAGAGAGAGAGAAAATAAACTGAATCAGAATCAGTGCACACTCTGGTTTTGCTTCATCCTTTTGTACTTAAATATAAACATACATACAGAATAAGGACAACAACTACAAAAACAACTGAACAATAACAAAACAGGTTCACACTCTTTTCTTGAAATCGTTTTCCAGGACTTTTCTAGGACATTTTCGGCTGTTACAGTCTGACAGACATGTTATCACACCATACACCAGTGGTTCTGAAACTCTTTTACATCAAGGACCCCTAAATTTACGGACCCCCATTGCACAGAATTTTGAAACAAACACCAGAAATACACAAATATTTGTTCTGAGACTGAATAATGTTACTTTCTTAGTAAATGTATGTTCAAATTAGGGTCATTGGTGTTAATTTTTTTGAAAATGTAGTTAAATTTCTGGAAAAAAGAAAGTAAAAAAAAAGAAAAAATGGTAAAATTTCTCTTTAAAAAAGTTTTTAAAAAAAATCTAAATTATAAAAAGCTGGTGAAATTTATTGGAAAAAAAGTTTTAAAAATTCTAGAAAACAAAGGTAAAATTTCTAAAAAAAAAAAAGTTTAAAAATGTCAAGAAAAAAGTGGTAAAATGTCTCAAAAAAAGTGATAAAATTCAGAGAAAAAGTCGGGGACCCCCTTGAACCCTCTCAAGGACCAATGAGGGTCCCCAGACCCGACTTTGAGAACCACCGCACTACTACATCCCCCGTCCTATTCATGCTTCGGAGAAGAGTTCTTTTCCACAGTTGTACCTTATTTGTATTTGTAGATGTGCAGTCTGTGGCTCTAACCTATGAAACCATCTCTTACATGCTTAGAAGTTGTATGATAACTTCTGATCAACTCAGAGTCGCTAGTTTTCTCTCTTTTCTCTTTTTCTCTGTCAAAGTCAAATAGAAGAACTCTGGTAGCTGATGTCAACTCAAGCTTTTCCAGGACATTTTATTTTTATTTTTTTCTCATTTTCAATGTGTTTTCCATGACTGGAAAACTGGTCAACCATTTTCCAGGTTCTCAAGGACACGCAAAACTCATTTACCTCCTCTGTAAACCAGTAAGACGACTTCTCCCTGTTTGGTGTGTTCTTGGAGAACTGTTTGCACCTGAGAACAAACGAACAAACGAACAACAGTGAATGCATCATCATCAGTTCTCATTACTTGTTTTCATATTTTCCTCTCCTCTCTCCTCCCTCCTATCAATCAATTAATTTACCTGTGCAAAGCTCAGACTCTGGACGTCGGCTCCGTTGATCTTGACGATGGCGTCGCCCGGCTGCAGAGCGTTGCACTGCTTCCTGTCCCACACTCTCTTCACCACCGTCGTCATGCCGCCCGCGCCGCCGCCGCCGGCCGCCACGCTGAAGCCGAGGCCTCTGTCGCCTTCGATCTGGGCCAACGCCACCGGCACCAGCTCCCCTCCTCCTCCTCCTCCTCCTCCTCCTCCTCCTCCTCCTCCTCCTCCTCCCCCTCCTCCCCCTCCTCCTCCTCCTCCTCCTCCTCCTCCCCCACCGCTGCCGCCAACGCTCATCGCCCCGGGAGACGACACGCTGCTGGGGCTGGCAGTGGGGCTGGTGTTGCCATGGAAGCCGTTGAAGATGCGGTGATTGTGTTGATGTTGTTGTTGGTGTTGTTGGTGATGGAGGAGGTGGTGGTGGTGGTGGTCCGGGCTGGGTGGGGGTCTGAGGTGTGAGGTCTGTGGAGCGAAGAGGCGTGAGTGGGCGCTGCTGCGGGGGGGGCCGCCGCCGCCGGGCGAGGACGACGGTCTCCGGGGCGACTGAGGCAGCGGCAGCCGCGACCCCGACAGCGTGCAGGTGGACAGGTCGCTCTCCGACGACTTGGACGTGCCGTAGCGCAGCGGGTGGGGGTGGGGGGGCGCCGAGAGGGAGTTGTTGTTGTGGTTACGGATCATTGAAGCTCTGGTGAAGAAGAAGAAGAAGAAGAAGAAGAAGAAGAAGAAGAAGAAGAAGAAGAAGAAGAAGAAGAAGAAGAAGAAGAAGAAGAAGAAGAGGAAGAGGAAAATCATTTGATACATGGAAATAAAGATTATTTTCATTATTGATGAATCAGCCCCTTTTTCTGGTTGATAAATGCTAAAAATAAAGTTTTAATCACAATGGACTAGAGTGCAAAGACTGCTTAAAGGCCCCATGCTGTGCACTTTTCTCTGGGTTTATTTACCTGCTGATATCCCTAACAAGATGTATCATTGGTTTTGAGTACCTGTGATCTGCTTAATATCGTTTCTACTGCCCCTTTCTGTTGCCTCTTTCTGGAGCTCTAGCAGGCACAGGTCATTTGGCCAATCAGAAGAGAGAATGAGAACCTCTCTTCTGATTGGCTGACTGTTTTTGAGCGGCATGTGGTCGGGCCAATCACAGGCAAGTAACTGAAACCTAAGCTGCATTCATAAAAATTGAAAAAAAAAAAACTGGTCACGGTGGGCGGAGTTACCTTGTGTGTGACATCACAGAAAGGAGGAAGTGCTATCTGCTCGTCTTAAAGAGAATGTTCCTACAAATGGGCGGTGTGTGTTTCTCCGTTTATGACCAGTTTGATGCATGGGGCAGTATATACGTGGCCCAGAGACCTCCCCAAGCACGACAAAATAACCAAAATCACATTTTTCATGCCATGGGGCCTTTAAAGTTAAAAGTGGTTGTTTTTTTTATCATGTAATTCACTTTTTTTTTGTCAAAGAAGCAACACATTTAACAGTAAATTACTAAAACAATTGATCGATTAATTGTTGAATTGTTAAGTATAAGTAAGGTTTATTTATATAGCACCTTTCACAGATCACAAAACAGATAAAAAAAACTACCCCACTTTCATCCCGGATTTACTTGAAAATAGAATTTTGCGCAAAGTTTGGCCTACATCGTCTGATAGATGAGTTATTACACTAATTTTATGACCCAGAGTGGAATAAAATTCATTTTTCTTATCTGTACAGCTATAACTAAAATCCTGCGGTCACCTCTGGTCTTAAAGTGCGTGTGAGGACCAGGCGACCTCATAGTACAGGCAGGTACATGAAGTTTAATCAGGTCAGAGATGTAAGGGGGTGTTTGACCCCGTGTAGGGCTCTAAAAGTAAGGACCAGAATTTTAATATTGACTCTGGTAACCAATGCAGGGAAGCTAAAACAGAGGCGATGTGTGGCTTCTAGTGAGTGTGAGTTAAAAGCCGTGCAGCTGCGTTCTGTACAGTCTGATGACGGTCAAGCTCTTTCTTGTTTAGGCAGGTGAAAAGGCTATTACAGTAGTCTAGACGAGAAGAAATAAAAGCATGAATGACCAACTCAAGTTCAGCTTTTGACACCATATCACTTAATGTTAAAGGGATAGTTCAACATTTTGACAAATTGGCCCATTGCCATAATCCCTATAGTCATAGCAGTAGGTTCGTTACCTTTAACTGTCTGTGCAAGCTGTTTTTAGAACGGCGGAGCAGAGCCGTGAGCTGCTCAGAGCTACGCTACGGAGGCTCATGGGGTTTCTTGGTTTTCCCTCATCAAACTCATCAAATACACAATCCAACAACTCCAAAACGCTCTGGTGGACAAGTTGTGACCTGCACATTCACCACGCTATGAGATAATAACAGAACGTTACCAGACAGAGTTGTTTTAGAGGTAAATACAGAGACTGCTTGATGAAAGACTGTCCCTGAACGCAACACACATCAGCGGTTTTGCATGAATTTACCTCTAAAACAACTCTGTCTGGTAACGTTCTGTTATTATCTCATAGCGTGGTGAATGTGCAGGTCACAACTTGTCCACCAGAGCGTTGTGGAGTTGTTGGATTGTGTATTTGATGAGTTTGATGAGGGAAACCAAGAAATCCCATGAGCCTCCGTAGCGTAGCTCTGAGCAGCTCACGGCTCTGCTCCGCCGTTCTAAAAATAGCTTGCACCGACAATTAAAGGTAACGAACCTACTTCTAAAACTATAGGGATTATGGCAATGGGCCAATTTGCCAAAATGTTGAGCTATCCCTTTAAATAGCTCATAGGGATGAATCTGTAAGCTACATTAGATCCTGTTCCCCACATCTCTGGTCTGTCACTGCAGCCTGTTAACAGTATAAATCACCTTTATAAACTATATGAAGTAACAACCAGAATCTTTTTTCGATCATTATGGGGTTGAATCTCGTGTCTCAGTGAGTCATACTGTAGCTCAGACAGACATGGACTTTAAATTAGAGGCGAACTTTCAAATGACACTTAAATCAACTAGTAATCAGAAGAGCTTCTAAATAGCAGCAATCAGCCGCTAATTATTGTAATTGAACGCTGAAAAGAGGAATTACAGATTCTAATTATTCAGGTCACATGTAGCTACAGTACAGTCTCTGCAGGCGTCAATCCGTGTGTGTGTGTGTGTGTGTTTCTTTCTTAGCCTGACAAGCCAGAGTATATCACTAAAATGTCTAGTCTGGAAACGACCGGTAGACCTCGGCTCAATCCAGGGGGCGGGATGAAGGCTGTCTTTCAAACTGCCTCTGCACCAATAGGGTAGCGCTACGACCAATCAGAGCAAAGAGCAGGATGACGTTAGCCTGACAAGCCAATTAAAATCTATGTCGTCATCGCGATAAGCCGCCCAACGACTCTCTAAACAGATAGAGCACTGTGATTGGTGAACACAATCGGTGTTCGAGACTAAAAAAGTTCCTATGGCTCGTTTCTAGACCCACCTACGGGGCAAATATTAGGGCTGGGACAACATGCTTTTCTCCCGATTCGATTCTTCTACGATTTTTTGGATGGCGATTCGATTTAAATTGCGATTCTACGATATTGCCGATTCTCTCGATTTTTAGTCTTCATTTTTAACATTTATCTGCACACAAATACTGTAGGAGCCTATAAATTAACATACTCCATTATAAAGTGAACTTAAACCCTTTTCAAAGCCTGTACTCTCTGTATGTAAAAGAGGCTAACAAATACACATTGCACAATATTTAAAAAATGTCAAAAAAAAAAAAAAAAATCGATTTTTTAAAAAATAAATCGATTTAAAAATCGTCAAAAAAGATATCGCGATATCTATGTGAATCGATTTTTTCTCCCACCCCTAGCAAATATATTTGCTGCCGCTAGGGTGCAGCTAGATTTCTAGGCTATTTCTTTCTACCTGTGTGAACCAATCGCAGAGACGACCTCGCTGTCGCTCTGGCTGGCGAAGGTTTGGTCCAGCGACTGCAGCCGGGCTCTGAGGGAGCGAGGCGGACGCATGGGGGGCGAGGAGCAGCAGCCGGAGTTGCTCAGGCTGGAGCGTCTGTACGAGGGCGGCGCTGGCGACGGTGGCTGTCTGATGACGAACGACGTGGCGGCGTGGTGGTGGTTTCCGTTGGTGTCCAGCGTCACGCCCGGCTCGGTGTAGCTGCCCTCGCCGTTGTGGATCCCGTTGAAGTTAAAGTGCTGCTGATGCTGCTGGGGGGTCGGCGTCGGGAGGCGTAAAGGCTGAGGCTGCGTGGTCGTGGGAGGCAGCAGGAGAAGGTCGTTGCCACCGCCGCCGCCGCCCAGGAGCCGTGGCGAGGGTTGCTTGGGGCAGCCGTCGGGGTTGTAGAGCATGGGATAGCCTCGCCTGACCTCCACGTCCACGCTGTGACCCACGGGGACCGACTTGAGCATCTCTACCACCTCTTTGTGAGACACGCCCAGCACGCAGACGTCATTGATGTAGACGAGGAGGTCGGCTAACGAGTCATGAAGGAAACAAAAAATACAGGCAGATGAATTAATTAATAAAAACAGATTTATTCCAACACTTTGCATTTAAACTCAAAAGTTCAAACGTCTTTCTGGTTCCTTTAAACGGATAGTTCAACATTTTTGGCAAATTGGCCCATTGCCATAATCCCTATAGTCATAGCAGTAGGTTCGTTACCTTTAATCGTCGGTGCAAGCTGTTTTAGAACGGAGGAGCAGAGCCGTGAGCTGCTCAGAGCTACGCTACGGAGGCTCATGGGATTTGTAATGGTTTCTCTCGCAAAACTCATCAAATACACAATCCAACAACTCCACAACGCTCTGGTGGACAAGTTGTGACCTGCACATTCACCACGCTATGAGATAATAACAGAACGTTACCAGACAGAGTTGTTTTAGAGGGAAATTCATGCAAAACCGCTGATGTGCGTTGCTTTCAGGGGCAGTTTTTCATCAAGCAGTATCTGTATTTCCCTCTAAAATAACTCTGTCTGGTAACGTCGTGTTATTATCTCATAGCGTGGTGAATGTGCAGGTCACAACTTGTCCACCAGAGCGTTTTGGAGTTGTTGGATTGTGTATTTGATGAGTTTAATGAGGGAAAAAAAAAGACCTACAAGAACTCTTTTATCCCTACTGCAGTTATTTTAAACGAAAAGAAATAGGTACCTGTTTTTAGGGCAAGATTTATCTGCTGTTGCAGCTTTTATGTGAGCGCCACAGGAATTTTAGGATTTTTGTGGTTTTTATGTGAGATTTTTTAATGTGAGTTTTTATGTTGGTGTCTGTACTGTATGTTTATGTTTAACTGAGCCCAAACTGATGACAATTTTCTGTCCCTGTGACAGATAATAAAGTTTTTTGAATTGAATTGAAACCAAGAAATCCCATTAGCCTCTGTAACGTAGCTCTGAGCAGCTCGCGGCTCTGCTCCACCGTTCTAAAAATAGCTTGCACCGACAAATAAAGGTAACAAACCTACTACTAAAACTATAGGGATTATGGCAATGGGCCAATTTGCCAAAATGTTGAACTATCCCTTTAAAAGTCTCTTTATCTCCCTGTTTTAACTTCTTTTTTTTCTGTTTTTTAACCATTTTCATATGCTTGAGTGTGCAGATAAGTGTAGTTTGCAAATGCAGCACCGTCTGTGTGTTTAGTGTAGGCGTGGACTAATCCAACCAACTAATCCCTCTAAACCAGCCTATTAACATATATGAACTAGATCAGTCCCTGCAGAGACAGCCTGTGCTCTGGCTTCCTAGAGCGGTAATATCTGCCTGCATGAGCACTTATGTGTGTGTGTTTGTGCGTGCATGTGTTATGATAGCTAGATTATGTTGTGCTAGCCTTGAGGATTAAGGAGCGTTTGTGATATACACTTGCTGTGGGAGATCAGAAAACAGCAGAATAATCTCAAAGAGAGAAGCACAGGGACCTGCTGCTAAAAAAAAACACTTCTCATTAAACTGTTTTTATATTTTGTCAGATTTACAGTAATTACAGATCTCAGGCTGCAACTCATAACAAGTCTATTATCATCACTCATATCACGCTAGAAGTTTATGCCGCTTTGCTTTTGAGATGTTTCACAGGATTTATCTCGTGCATCTTTTTCATAGCAACACATTCCTGCTCATTTTAAGTAAGGCGACGTTCACACTGCAGTAAGTTGGTGACCTGAATCCGATTTTTTCGCTCAAATGTGACCCATATCCAATTTACTTGACAGTGTGAACAGAACAAGTTGCATTGACATTTCTGAATCAGAATTCATTTTTTCCAATGCGACCCCAGTGTGAACAGCTAAGGCGGATTAGATGGGACTTTTACTGTACGTCACTTTACAATGTTTACGGAGTAAACTTTACTCCAGGTTTTGTTTTAAGAGATGGCAGCAGGAACATAGACCTCCACAGGTCACACACAGAGCAATAAAAATAATATAATTTGACGTGTAGCGGCATGTGTTTACCGACAACAGAACAGCTGTAGTGAGAACGTGAGCGCCGAAGGAGAGGAGATTATAAATAAAAAACGACACGTGGTGTTACAGTTTGGGTTGTAACAACCTTGTTGACATTGTTTCTTAACCTTCCTCTTGTGTTCAGGTCACCAGTGACCCGTTTTCAGGTTTTAAATGCATAAAAGTACCACATAAATGTGTTTATTGCATCCAGGCTTTTTGACTTTGTCGGGAACCTCTATTATCATTAACATCATTAACATTATCATGGATAAGGAAGCCTAATGTAACCAAGAGAAAAACAAATTGAATGAAAAAAAAAAGTTTTTAGTGTATTTTACAGCTGTTAGAAAGCTAACACAAGACGAAGGTTAATAAACCGAACGCTGCCCAGCGCGTTAAGACATTTTAGGAGGTTTATTTCTATATAGGGTACAAACTAAAGTAATGGTAACTGAAACTAAAACACAGAGTTTGTCTCTTTTTCTTCACTCTTTTCCTCCTCAGCAGCTGCTCAGACATTTTCCATCTTCCATTTCACAGACATTTCAAAATAAAAGTGAAAATACTCATTCCCTCTACAGTATGTTTTCTGTACAGCGGCTGATAGGCCTGGTGTCGTTATTATTGTTTTTTTGCGCATGCGAGTCAGTTCACAACCGTTCACACTGGAATCTGATACAGGCCACATTTTAGATGGTGATGTGAACAACAGCCAAACAAAAAATAGGATCTGAGCAAAAAAATCCCACAGTATGAACGTAGCCTAATTGCTTCAGGTTCATTGTATTTTTTCTTACCTGTCTTTAGTGCTGAAGGTCCACTTGCAGTCACGCTGTAGACCTGCAGGAACTCCCTCGGCCTGCTGCCCCCAACGATGTTGAAGCCGAACCCTCTGGAGCCCTTGGTCAGGTGTGTGTGCACAGGGAAACCCCGTAGCTCCCCGGGATGGTCCGTGAACCCTGGTGGTCACCGAAATATCCCCCCCAAAAAAACAAACAGAGACAAGGAAGAGATAATGACGACGATGATGATGCTTTACAGTACAGTGTAGCTACTGCGTGTTCATACGACTTAATGGTTACAACCGATGGAAAAGAGAGAGAGAGAGAGACAGTCAGGACGCTGCAAACCAATCGGCAGATGGCTTTTAACAAAAAATACTAAATCGACACGCACACAAACCAAAGTATTTGTAGGGAAGATTGCATTAAAAGGCAGCGTCCATTACAGCCTAATCCATTACACTGACCCAACTCAGTGCTGTAATCTGTGTGTGTGTGTGTGTGTTCATTTACTCTTTTCCTGTCACTTTGCATCACCAAACGTGTGGAAAATGTCAAACATGACCACACACGATTTTTTTTTTTAACTTTTTAACTGTATTTACATTCATTTATCAGCCTGGTAATAGTATAAAAATGCAGGTTTGGGCTCCAGATGTAGCAGATGTGACTGTGACCCCTCCACATGCACTGCAAAAACTCAAATATCTTACCAAGAATATTTGTCTTATTTCTAGTCAAAATGTCATTTCTAGTCAAAACAAATCTCATTATTCTTAAAATAAGAAACATCACATTAAGAAGTAGCTTGTTTCTAGACTGTTTTTTTTTTTACTTCTTCAAGCATATTTTCACTTGAAATAAGTAGAAAAATCTGATAGTGGAGCAAGTTTTTCTTCCTTATTACAAGCACAAAAAAAACGTGCTTTCACTGGCAGATTTTTCTACTTATTTCAAGTGAATATTTGTTTGAAACAATTGAAAATTATCTAAAAACAAGTTCATTTTTAGGTGATGAGTCTTCTTTTAAGTGGAAAGAGATTAGTTTTGACTGGAAATGAGACATTTTGACAAGAAAAAGGACAAATATTCTTGGAAAGATTTTGAGTTTTTGCAGTGTGCCGGTATCTCTCTGACCATAAAGGCGATTATATCACCGTCTGCTGGCGAGAGGAGTGTACTGCACCTCTCGCTGGAATTACAGCATAATAATAATAACAACAGATGGGTTTCTTACACTTTGCAATCAGATATGTCAGACAGACATCAGAAAACTAGACGATGACCTTGTTCTTTTAAAAAAAAAAAAAAAAACGAGCATGAGTCATGTGGCCAAAATGATAAAATGAAGTTACCAGACAACAACATGCGACCCACCACGTGTGGACCCTGCCAAGCCCCCGGCAGAGAGTCTGGCTCTCTGCCAGCGGCTCCGAGCTTCAGGCCTTAATCACTTACACGTCTCTGTTCGGTTTAAAAAGCTCATTCCATCTCATTTGACTCGAACAAGCTGGCTGCGTCTGCTACTTCCTGTTCTTGACAAACACGTTTAGCTCCATTGAGGCTGTTCAGCAGTCAGATGTGTCACCGCCGGTGTTCAAATAATTACCTCCAAAGAGAGAGAGAGAGAGAGAAAGACAGGGAGAAACAAAGGAGCCTTACATTCATTTTTGTAGACCGTCTCCCTGCTTGAGGCTCGAGGACTCTGCCAGCTGGTCCTCTTTGAGTTGCGACTTGTGGGGAAAGAAAGGAAAAGAAAAGACACCCTCTTTAGAAACGTCAGAGTGTTGGATGTAAGATGACAGCATCAGAATGTATCACAGTCAACAACACAGATGATGCCGACATGCGGCTGATGGGCTCGACAACTTTACACAGCAGCAGCAGCAGCAGCAGCAGCTCTGACTGTATTATTATATTCGGCTCACGTTTAAACAAATAGTTTGACATTTTGGGTAACAGGCTTAATGGCTTGCTTTCCGAGAGTTAAACCAGAAGATCGATGCCGCTACTCCCGCTACCTGTCCATCAAACACGCAGCCGGTGCCAGGAGACGATTAGCTATGCTTAGCATAAAGACTGTGAACAGGGGGAAACAGACTCGGTGCAAAGACTGGAGGATGTAGGCTACACCTCTGGAGTTCAGGGACTAACATGGTCCACACCTTGTTTTTTAATCCATATAAAACCCTGAGTGTGAAAACAACAAAATGCAGCTCGCTTAGGGTTGTGTTTCTGTAATGAAACTAATTTCACCCTCAAGTGAAATTAGTTTTCCTACTGTTTAATACACAATCACTTCTGTAGGTTAGATTATGGTTACATAGCCTATTGTTCACTGATTGAGTTACGGTTAAAGCAGAAGTAAGTGATATATTTGTGTTAATATAAGTCTTAAATAGTTATATCTTCCGACAGCAATCACTTACATAGAGTGTTTGGACTGAATCACGGGTCTGTCAGTCACTCTGCTCTGCTCTGAGCCGAGGAGAAAACATTTATCGTATCCTACAGTTTTTATCCAATGAGGAGAGAGAACGGCATGCAGGGCTGTGTGTGCAGCCAAGGGACGCCGTGAATGTGGTGACGTAGGGACGAGGACTGTTATGGTGCGTTCAAGGAAACTCGTATTTTTCTGACCGTGAAGTCGTACCAGTTCAATCTGGTACGAGTTCACGGGTCAGAAGTTACGAGTGGCCGTTATAGTGACTTTCACCGGTAAAACAGGTCGGAAAAACACGAGTGGGTTGCCTGGAACGCTACAAAGTCGTAAGTTGTGACTTGAAGCTGTAATTTACGATTTCAAAAGCCTGCCTGGAACGCAGCATTAGCGAAAACGACCGGACCACTTACTTCTGCTTTAATTTAACATAGCAAAAAAGTTGGGCTTAACCTTAACTAAGTTGGGGGAACTCCAATTAGTGTGGAAACAAACACTGATTTAACAGAAGTCTTGGCTTGGAGCCGAAACCACTTCTGTCTTGTGAAATCAGTGACTTTTATGCTGGTGATAAGTTTTCACCTCCAGAAAGAGCCAGGCTAGCTGTTTCCCTCTGTTTCCAGTCTTTATGCTAAGCTATGCTGACTACCTACTGTACCTACTCATATTTAGTGTCAGACTTTAGAGGTGTTTTTCTTCTCCACCTCTGGAGTTCAGGGACTAACATGGTCCACACCTTGTTTTTAATCTAGGCCTATACAAAACCTGAGTGTAAAAACAACAAGATGGAGTTCACAGAGGATTGTGTTCCTGTAATGAAACTTAAGTCCTCTTTTTTCTTACTTTCAGATACTGTTTAATACCCAATCGCTTCTGTGGTTAGACTTAGAGTTTAAATTAGATTATAGTTATGTATTGTTCACTGATTGAGTTAGGTTTAATTAACTGATAGCAAAAAAAAGTTAGGGTTAACCTTAGCTAACACTAAAGTTGTGGGAAACTCTAATTAGTGTGGAAACAAACATTGACTTAACAAAAGTCAAAGCAGAAAGAAAAGCAGAAATCAGTGACTTTTATGCTGCTGATATGTTTTCACCTGCAGAAAGAGCCAGGCTAGCTGTTTCCCTCTGTTTCCAGTCTTCATGCTAAGCTATGCTAACTACCTACCTACTCATATTTAGTGTCAGACTTTAGAGGTGTTTTTCTTCTCCATAAAGTTGTGGAAACTCTAATTAGTGTGGAAACAAACATTGACTTAACAACAGTCTTGGCTTGGAGCCTGAAACAACTTCTGTCTTCTGCAGAAAATGTGAAATCAGTGACTTTTATTTATGCTGCTGATAAGTTTTCACCTGCAGAAAGAGCCAGGCTAGCTGTTTCCCTCTGTTTCCAGTCTTTATGCTAAGCTATGCTAACTACCTACCTACTCATATTTAGTGTCAAACTTTTAGAGGTGTTTTGTTTTCCTTCTCCATGGAAGTAAAATGAACAAGTTTCCTGAAATAGTCTTCGACCATGCATGTGGACACTCACTCCATGTAGTGCGACTCCCCCGGGTCACTGAAGGCCTGCTCCCAGTGGTCCGGCATCACGGCTCTCACCCTCCTGCTGCCGCCGATGATCCCGTTCTCTACAACACGGCCATCCCCTCCGCTGCTGCTGTACGCCCGGGGCCGACTGGGGGAGCGGTGGGAGTGGGCGTGGGCGTGGGCGTGGGGGGTGCTGCCGCTGACTCCCGCAGAGCCTCCTGTAAAAGACACAGAGACCAGATCAGATCAGAGGGCAGCGTTAAAGGAGAATTCCGGTCATTTTTGAGCCCTAAATCGTTTTCCTGATGGTCACCCAGTGTTGGTTGGAGCAAAAAAACGCGACTAAAATTGATGCAGGCAAACTGGAGTTACCATGGCTACCCGGCGCTAGGGATAGCCACAACGCTATATGGGGGCAATTCTTTCGATCACAACAAACACTCAAAAAACAATCAAATATCTATGGTACATGACTGGAATCCTTAGAGACACCACTGAACTCATATAGTGTACAGTATAAACAGTATAAACTTTGTGTTTTTGCATGTAGTCACTCACCTCAGATAGCCGAACTCTGAAACATCCTGGAAAGACATTACTATCCGATCGCAGAGCGCCTGCTCTCCCCGCCACAGAAACAAACACTTTTTCCTTGTGATGATTTCTTTACTAAAATGAACGGTGGAGCAGTGCAGTGGTAATGTCCAAAATATCTCTGACCGTTTATTTTTGTTAAGAAATCATCACAACAAGGAAAAAGTGTTTGTTTCTGTGGCGGGGAGAGCAGGCGCTCTGCGATCGGATAGTAATGTCTTTCCAGGATGTTTCATAGTTCGGCTATCTGAGGTACACTGCAAAAACTCAAAATCTTACCAAGAATATTTGTCTTATTTCTAGTCAAAACAAATACCATTCAACTTAAAATAAGACTCATCACATCAAAAGTAGCTTGTTTCTAGACACTTTTTACTTCTTTCAAGCAGATTTTCACTTGAAATAAGTAGAAAAATCTGATAGTGGAGCAAGTTTTTCTTTCTTATTACAAGCACAAAAAACTTGCTTTTACTGGCAGATTTTTCTATTATTTCAAGTGAAAATTTGTTTTAAACAAGTGAAAATTATCTAAAAAGTGATTAGTCTTATTTTAAGTGGAAAGATATTAGTTTTGACTAGAAATTAGACATTTTGACAAGAAATAAGACAAATATTCTTGGAAAGATTTTGAGTTTTTGCAGTGTACATGCAAAAACACAAAGTTTATACTGTATATACTGTAGCCTACACTATGAGTTCAGTGGTGTCTCGTAAGGATTTCAGTCATGTACCATAGATATTTGATTGTTTTTTGAGTGTTTGTTGTGGTTGAAAGAATTGCCCCCATAGTTTTGCGTTGTCGCTATCGCTAGCGCGGGGTAGCCATGGTGTAACAACGATTTAGGGGTCAAAAATGACCCGAATTCTCCTTTAAGACATCTCAATGAAACGGTGACATGTTACTGAAGGTGAAAAAGTTTCTCTCCTGCACTCCCTAATGACCTGATGCTGCTGGGATTTCCATTGGGAGCGAGGGAAGGAAGGAGGGAGAGGGAGAGGGAGGTGTGGAGATGTTGTCAAGGAAAAAGTCCTGAGGTCAGCATCTTAGCCCGCTTTGTCCTCCCTCTCTCTCTCTCTCTCTCTCTAAGGAGTAGCAGAGTGTGTGACCGTGCATGCATGCCATGCCGTGCTACCAGAGGAGGAGAAAACAAGCATATTTTCTGCTTGGCTTGTCCTTGTACTGTAGTTTGTCCTTCAGCCGTGAAGCCGGCAACGACGTCGGACATCACACGGGGCGTCCTGACTGACTGAGTCCTGCTGCAGCCATCCACCCACACACTTTTCACTTCACAAAATGACTCAGCAGCAGAGGTCAGGGTGTTGGATGGCTTTCTCCCACTCTATCCTGCTGCCTGCATCCTGTATTCACCCCTCATCCCTCTTCCTCCCCCTCCTCCTCCTCCTCTTCCCTCCCCATCCCTCCCTGCTGCCCTACCTGCCTGTTTGGAGCTCGTCCCTAACTATCTGGATCTCTGCCCGCCTGCCTTGCATTTCTCACCTCCCACTCTGCCTCTACCTCTACCTCTCTCTCTTATCTCGTGTACCAGTCTGGCTCCCTGCCTCTATACCTTTTTCCTAACGCACAGCCTCTACATCTACATCTACACACCACGCTGTGTCGCCGCCGCCTTGCTCTCTTACCTCGGTCATTTAATCTATCTCGCTCCCTCCGTCTGTTCAGCTCTTCTTGTGTTCTAGTTTCTCTCCATCTCGCTCGCCATCACTTCTCCAACACATAACATGAAGGAAACTTAAGATTTAATCAAACATTTTGAGATGGAGAGAGTTACATTCAAACTAAAGGAACCACCAGGCTGATGTTGTTGAAGGAACTGTAAGACCTGATTTTGTATAAATAGCAGTAGTATAAGGTCAAACCCTCCGATTGAAAATGGTCTTTGTTCTTTCCAACAGCAGAATCTTTATGTTTTTTGTGAAGTATGTTGTATAAGAGTATAGGATGCATAAACACAAATACGAATACTGTATGCTTGTATGTACTGTATGCTGTATACTGTCTATACTGTAGTACACTGGAAAAAGACAGGATGTGTATGTATAAAAGGTATGTATAATGTACATGTTATATCATGTTATGTTATGTTCTGTTATGATACATTATGTAATGTTATGTTATGTCAAATTACATTAGGATACATTATGTTATGTTATGTTATGTTATGTTATGTTATGTTATGTTATGTTATGTTATGTTATGTTATGTTATGTTATGTTATGATACACTACGTTATGTTATGTTATGATACATTATGTTATGTTACGTCAAATTACATTAGGATACGTTACGTTACGTTACGTTACGTCAAATTACATTAGGATACGTTATGTTATGTGTCTTGTGCCCAGTTGGCACATGTGTATTGTTTTGCAAACTGAAAGGAAAAACAAGTAAACTTTAATTGTGAGATGAGATATGTTATGTTATGTTATGATACATTATATTATGTCATATTACATTAGTATACATTATGATATGTTCCGTTCCGTTCCATTCCGTTATGTTATGTCTCTTGTGCCCACATATTGGCACATGTGTATTGTTTTGCATACTAAAAGAAAATGAATAAAAAGTAAATTAAAAAAAACAACATTTTGAGATACTTGCACATTTTATATTCAGAAAATATTATACCTTTTTTTTCTCTACTGCATATATTTGTTATTTTGCATGTGAAAGATTTATATGAAACAACAGATCATCACATGATAAAATATGGTGCACTAATGTCTGAGTCAGTGAGTTTTAGCGGGACCATTAGCATCAGCTGTAAAATACCGCTCACACATCGATCAATATTAACAACCCCATAATATAATATCTATTAATATATCAGTCACAGGGGACGTTTCTCTGCACTTTCACGTTGATGGTTAAAATCCATTTTGCAGGTACTGTAGCACTTCTGTTCTTTTACTACAGTCAGATTTTGAGTGAAGGGCTTTAATTACTTTTAATGGGAAGTTTTTTTTTCTTGAATAAAGTAAATGAACAGTTCTTCCATCACTGGTGGTGAATAATAATCCTTTAAAGACGTCTATTTAACGTAATAAACCATATCTGCTGCAGTGAGTCATCCATCACATCTAAAATTAAAAAGGTTTCTTTATTATAGAGGAAAGATATCTGTGGTAAAAGGGATAGTTCAACATTTTGGCAAATTGGCCCATTGCCATAATCTCTATAGTCATAGCAGTAGGTTCGTTACCTTTAATTGTCGGTGCAAGCGATTTTTAGAACAGCGGAGCAGAGCCACGAGCTGCTAAGAGCTACGCTACAGAGGCTAATGGGATTTCTTGGTTTCCCTCATCAAACTCATCAAATACACAATCCAACAACTCCAAAACACTCTGGTGGACAAGTTGTGACCTGCACATTCACCACGCTATGACGTTTTCGAGGTAAATACAGAGACTGCTTTGCCAAAAAACTGTCCCTGACAGGAACGTGCATCAGCGGTTTTGCATGAATTTACCTCCAAAACAACTCTGTCTGGTAACGTTCTGTTATTATCTCATAGCGTGGTGAATGTGCAGGTCACAACTTGTCCACCAGAGCGTTTTGGAGTTGTTCGATTGTGTATTTGATGAGTTTGATTAGGGAAACCAAGAAATCCCATGAGTCTAGCGTACTGTAGCTCTTGGCCATTCTAAAAATAGCTTGCACCGACAATTAAAGGTAACAAACCTACTGCTATGACTATAGGGATTATGGCAATAGGCCAATTTGCCAAAATGTTGAACTATCCCTTTAAGTTTCATGACATAGTTCAAACAATTAAATTTTTATCACATGATTTAAACCTGTCCCCTCCCTGTGTGCATGTTTGCCTCTCTGCTCGGTGCTTACCTCCTCGCCTGCTCGACCTCAGGCAGGCCGACCTTCCTTTGGAGGTGATCCAGCGATCGATGGGGCCACAGCCCCTCTGAGAGTTTAGAGGCATACTAATCGTGCTAATGATTGATTAATTTGTGTATCAGAGACTGGAGCTATAGATAGGGGGGACAATGCAGCATTTAGCTGCTGGCTACAGTGCAGGGCTTAACAGAAACATCTCCTTGTGTCAATACGGCGTTCAATCTTTTGCCTCTTAAAAAGGAAAGCGACAACCTCTTGGTTTTTGTCTTCAGATTTACATCCGTGACTCATGGAGACACTTGCCTGAGAGGCCGGAGTCGTCCTCGCTGTTCTCGCCGTCCTCTGCAGCCTTCTCCAGGTTGCTGAGCGATTTGCTGCGTGTGCGGAAGTTTCTGAGCAGGTTGCGGTGTTCCTGGTAGGTGATGGGGGGGCTCTCGGGGCTGATGTGAACAGGCCGAGGTGTGCCGTAATAATTCCCTGAGACAGAGAAGGGCAAGGGGAAAGACGACGATGTGACTTGAGAAATGTGGAGAAATGGAAACCCGGCGCACATGTCAAAAGGGTAAAATTAAATACTGTTACCCCGGTCAAAACATCACAAATGAGATTAAAATAAATGAAAATGCCAAAATAAAACAAAAAATCTACTGATACAACATTGTCATAGGTTAAGCAGTCTGTGTAAACATGTTACTGAGACAAATCGAGTTAAACAAAACACTTTATATTCAAATATTCAGAAGCAGGGCAGGGTTATGTTATCATAGACAAAACAACACATGCTACATGACTCCATGTATGTGCATTATGTGTCCCCCCGAGATCACATCATACGGTACACATACACGTATATATATATAGCATGTTCTATATTCTCAATTCGAGCCATCTGCTCCAGCTGCTTAAGAAGAAATGAAATTACCTCCACCTCCTCCATTTGGCTCACGGAGCTCCAAATGGGTTGAGGGGGGGAAACATTAGATTAGTGAACTCAGCAACAAGGTCACCAGCCGTCACCATTTACTGCAGGTTTCTGCAGGCTACTGCTCGCACGCTGCAGCCGATACTCCTGATTGCTTTGCTGTAGCGATGTGTCTGTCAATGTCACATGTAAGGCAGGGGAGGATGACATTTATTGCTCCCATTAAACTCTTATAAATTATGGATGCTAATGTATGGGGGCTTTTTAATCAGAGGCAGCTCTCTGACCCTGATGAGGGGAGGAGTCTGCGGGGTAAATAGATACGACTGAGGTGAGCAACACCTGACGGCGCCATTAATATGCCAGGCAGGACTTTAGACTTTGCGACTGACTCTTCGCCCCCTTCCTCCGATCATTAATTATGTAAACCTCATTCATCACAACAAAAACTGCTAAATGTTTCATTGGTGAGGAGCACAATGATGACTTAGAAAAATGAGGAGAAAAAGTTCATTAAAGGAGCTGGTTTTAGGGAAATAGTATCTTATTTATTCCCAATAGGATTTATATGGTAAATATGAAGCATGTTAGCTTAATTTAGCGTTACGAGTGCAAACAGCTAGCCTGGTAATAAAAGCTGTTTTTCATTCATTCCAGTCTTTATGATAAACTAAGCCAGTGGTTCCCAACCTTTCTTTTTTGGTTTGTGACCCCATTTTGACATCACAAATTTCTGGCGATCGTGGCCGTCAATCAAGATGCGCCAGCTCAGATTTTTATAAGCTGCATTTTATTTGAACTTGATTTATATTCGAGAACGTGAAAGTATAGAATAGAGGTGTTTCAGATTGTGTGCGGTGTTTTTAATCATTATTTAGTAATTGGTTAAAATTATATTTTTATCAGAAATTTGTATCAATTACTAGACATTTCAGGTGACCCTATTTGAATTCCAGGCGACCCAACGTGGGGTCCCGACCCCAAGGTTGAAGAACATGGAGCTAAGCTAACTGGCCACCAGGTATATACCAGGTATATATTTTATATATTCCTTGCATGTTATTTAATTCATTTAGCAAGTGTTTGAGTCGTGTATCATTGTGGAGCCTGTTGTGCAACACAAATGTTCATACAAACAGACAATAAAGATTTTTATCTTATCTTATCTTACTTTATCTTATCTTTCCTGCTCCACATGAGAATAAGACACTATATATATAATCTTCTTATCAAGCTTTTGGGAAGAAAATATATTAGCATGTTTTTTAATATGACATATTTGCAAAGGCCTCTCCGTTATATAAACTCCTAACAACTTGCAACTGCAACAATATATTCTTCTTTTTCTTCTTTTTAAGAGCAATACATAATTTAAAATGTGTGTGCTAAATTTTGGTTAATAATTTAGTTACCTTGACGGTTGGTTGGTTTTTTTTAGGTTTTTAAAACACAGAGAAATTCAAGCAAAATACCCACTGTACTAGAGTTAAAAGAATAGTTCACCCAAAATTCTCTCATGTCGACTAAGGGCTGGGAGAAGTTTCAGAGTCCTCCATGGCTTCTCTGAGTTACAGGGGGTCTCGGCGTAGCAGTGCATGTCCATATAACGGTTGCAAATGGATACCAACTGTCTTCGTAACAAAAAGACACACCAAAAAACATCCAAATACCTCAATATACCGGCGCATATCTCGCGAGATTTGGACGGACCGGGAAGAGGAGCTTCCGCTACAAACAAGCTTGAAATATAGACTTATTTAATTTTTTTCTGAACAATTTCGCATTTCGGGGCTTCAATACAAGACGGACATTACATACGAGCAGCATGGAGGTATTTGGATGTTTTTTGGTGTGTCTTTTTGTTACGAAGAAAAGTGGTATCCATTTGCAACCGTTATATGGACATGCACTGCTACGCCGAGACCCCCTGTGACTCAGAGAAGCCACGGAGGACTCTGAAACTTCTCCCAGCCCTTAGTCCACATGAGGGTGAGTAGATAATGAGTGAATTTTCAATTTTGAGTGAACTATCCCTTTAAATAATAGGATAACTACACAGTATTCACAGCATGCATACAGACAGGACACCAGGTTGTCAGATCAGAAATGTTCTTCACCTTTGAACTTTCCGCTCTCCAGCAGCGCTCCTGACTCCTCCAGGGAGAAGAACTCCTCGACGGAGACAAAGTTGTAGTCCACCCCTGAGATTTCCCCGTCCCTGGGCCGTCTGGTCGTACCTGAGAGAGAGAAAGAGAGAGAGAGAGAGAGACAACAGGAGGTATTTTGTAATACATCAGAGCCACGAGGTGAGAAACACTTCCAGCTCCACTACGGGATGATGTGTCAATTAATCACGGTCTTTTCCTCTCATCGGGAGTTATCAATCTCAGCTCAGTGTTTAAACAAAACAGCAACTCAGCAGACTATAAATAGTCCAAGTGTTAGTTTGATGAATTATATAGCAGGAGTCCGGTGAGAGGTATAAGTAACACCCTGAAGGCTGCGCACTCGTTGTATTTAACATCATAAACAGTCTGGAGGAGACAAAACAAATTCAAGTAGAGCCTTGATTCATAGCAACAATTAACAAGTGCCTGCTTTAATTACCGCACTTAAAACGAAAATGTACCCTTTCGGATACAAAGAGCACGACGGCGTGGCATTTACCAAACTGGGCCTCTTTCTTTAATATGAACAGATCAGTAAGAAGAACAGGATGAAACATTAATGAGGCAGTGTGAAAGTCTTAAAGTCTTTCTATCACAATCGCAAAGAAGGAGCACTCAGATGATCAATGGTCTGTCATCGTAATTGATTCACATTGACCTTGGCCTGGGAGAGAGAAGAGGCTCCAAAGCACAGGATGGAAAAAAAAAAAAAAAGCATTACATAGTATTACAGGAGAGAGGGGGGGGGGGGGGGGGGGGGGGCTCAGTGTTTGTTGTGTTTTGACCCAGACAGATCTACCTAACCTGTAACAGAAAAATAGATCACATTCCAGTTTCGAGTGGAGTAATTAAATTTGCAAACTAGACGACAACGGCGCCCATCCGTCCGTCCGTCCGTCCGTCCTGACCTTGAGACGAGTAATTCCTTTCTTATTCCTTTCCCCCCAAGACAAAATCCACACTGAGCCCAAAGCGAGGAGGACGAATGTGTGTCCTTCTCCTGGAGGGACCACATGTGAAGTCAGTGTGAGGCCGGCAGGAGGGAGTCACACCCAGATCCCCAATAAAACCCGTGATTAATGCACTGCCGTCCAGGGAGCCGAGCAGCTCTCGCAGCCACAATGACACATGCAGGACTGCACACAGCGCACACACACACACACGCACACACACACACACACACACACACACACACACACACACACACACACACACACACACACACATAAAGGGCACTGGAAAAAAAAAGAAAAAAAGAAACCCAAACACTACACTAGAGTCAACACACGCAAACACACACATGTGGACACAAAGGACTGTCACTGGACGCACATTAACAGTAGAGAGAAACCTCTCTCAGTGTGACCTCCTCTCTCTGTGGAACAAAGTGTGTTTACTGTGTTGTGTGACTGTACAGTGTGTGTGCACGTGTGTGTGTCCGCATCGGTTTGTGCAGCAGTGGATGATGAAATGCTATTTTTTGCTGTGTTGAACACCTGAACACCACTTTGCATTATAAAAACAAGTGCATTTATATTTGCTAGATGATGTAAATACAGCCTTATGTAAAAAACACTGCTGGGTTTTGGGCCAGTTTGTAATTATGTTTCATTATTATTACTATAGGGTTGCAAAGGGGCGGAAAAGTTCCAGTAAATTTCCGGTAAATTACCAGAAACTTTCCATGGGAAGTTAAGCAGGGGAATTTTGGAAATATTCCAAATTGGAAACTTTCCATGGGAATTTGGGGAATTTATGGTAATAATGGGAATTTATGGGAATTAACTGGAAATTGGGGATAATTTAAACAAACTGTATCATCCAAACATAAATGTAAATATTTTGTTCATCCATGCAAAATAATACATGCAAATTCCCCCCATCAAGTTCCCCATTAAGGGCCAACCTTCAATTTTGTAAATTTCAGATTTATTCCCGTTTATGCCCATATATTCCTGTTAATTCCCATATATTCCCGTTTATTCCCATATATTCCCGTTATTCCCATACATTCCCGTTAATTCCCATACATTCCCGTTTATTCCCATTAATTCCAGTGAAAATTCCCAGAATTTTGCAAACCTAATTGTAGATCATTTTAAAATAGTGAGAACTCAAATCAAAAGGTCAAAAAACCCATTGATAATCAGAAGATCCCATATTTTACTATTGCCCGTAGCTCTTAGCACCAAAAGCCGGCTCAGTATCGACCTCCTCTCTCGTGTTTCTCTAAAACAAGGCATTTTGAGCCTGTCCTCTGATTGGCCAGGTGAAGCTAACAGATTGTAGCTCGCTACTAGAGCCTGGTAAAAAAAATCACTAGTAATTGCAAATGGCAATGGTCAATCAGCGCTAAAACGAGACGAACAGATGGTACAACTTAAAAATGCAGCGCTGGTGAATCAGAAAAAAAATAAACCATAGTCTGGTCTCTAATACTACTACAGTGTAGAGAGCTACATAATGATATAGTACTACTGTTTATTTGTTTATTTGTTTGTTTGTTTTTGAGATTTTTCTGTCTTCAAGCTTAGTGGGGGATGTTGTGTCGTTAAGAAAATTAAAACAACAACAACAAAAAAAGGTTGGACATGAACTCTGAGTGACCTTCACAAACTTACTGACCTCCTGACAACTCTTTATATATAACCATCTATAAAAGACATGAGCAAAAATAGTAAGGCAAGACACTTCAGGCAAAAACACAGTTTTTTCATGCACTGATCAATTTTGAGATTTTGGGCTATTTTTCTTCCTTAACATGTATTCTTTCAGTCGAAAGAAACGGTAGAAAATCCACATTAAGGTGGTTATTTTACTTCATTTTGTCTCTTTCGTCAGTAGATTTCTCCTAAATTCACCAAAAGTTAGTCTGACCCATGTCATGTCAGGTATCATTGTAAAGCTCTCTCCCTCCTGAACAATGATGTAGGTTCCAAAAATTGTAATTTCCTCCGTATCTGCAACCAATCGTAAAAGTATAATTTACATTAACAATCTATGGAATTTTACAGCACAAGTCTTTAAAGGCCGTTTTCTCAAAATGAATTTTTCCTCAGACTCTGAGCTAGAAATCTCCACTTCAGCAGCACTTACAGACACCAAACCTTGCAGTTTTAACCCTGTCTATATTCTGAAGGTTTTTACAGAGGGGATTGTTGATATATCATTCACAGCCTGATTTATATAAATTTTATTCCTAAAAACAAGGCGAAATTTGATTTTTTGGGGGGCTGGTGACAGTATTTTCTCAATTACAAAGTGATAAAATATCCCAAATCCCCTCTGTAAAAACTTCTGACTCTAATATGTCAACAAAATAAAACAAGAATTTTGAAAGTGGCTTTATCCATTGTTCAGATTTCGGTTCTGGAAATGTATGCAAAATAGCACATATTTCATTAGATATTGCCTCATTTACATATTTAAACATAACATTTGACAAAACTCGTAATACGAAAAACATTTGTCTTAATGTACGTGATAAACTTGGGAAGTTTCATGGTGATATCTGTTAGTTTTTTTTTTTTTATCCCTATTCACCTGTAGTGTCTCCCCTTAAGAATCAAAATTGCTGCTGACTAAGTTTCTGTTCGACAAATCGACTGATCAACTAATCAATCGGGTCGATCCTTGGTTGGACAGGTTTCTCTCTGGAGAAGGCCGCTGCTTGGCTCAATAGGAAACTGTGTGTGTGGTGCTTTTAAATATTTAAATGAGCTGAGCTGATGTGACACCACCTGCTGATCCTGTTGTCGTGTAACGTTGCGGCACGCAGCAGCGCCACGGTCGCATTCACACCTCTGCTGTCTGAAAATTGCCCAAAACAAAACAACAAAACCGTCCTCTCTGCTTGCCTCGCACCCCAAGTTTGAGCTTGTCGTACCCAGTGAAAGGAAATTAAGAGGTTTCTGTGTCTAATTAAAGACCCCGATAGTAAATCGCTTGATGACATCTGACGTGTGTAATTCTTCTCCTCCCCTCAGGACATGTTGTATCTCTCAGGCTGATAACGGTGGCTGGCGAGGCAGGGATTCATTATCTAGGCACCCTCCTCCGAGATATATATGACATGTCAGTGGGGGGGGTTGCGGGATGGATTATTGACATCTTCTTCTCCCCTGCCTGTCCCTGTAGGCGTCGCACACTGATCCCCTGGGACTGTGGCTGAGCTCGGGAGTGAGGAGGTAATTACACACAACTCCGTATCAACACCCAGAGAGAGAGAGAAAGAGAGAGAGAGAGCTGTCTGTCAAGATCACCGCACACAAATAACTAACAATGAGTCCTATACAGTTGAAAAGGCCACAGTCTGTCTGTCTGATGGCAGCGACAGCGGCGGGCGAGCCCATTAGAATAACTAAATGATGATGTTTCTTATCTCTGACTCACTCTGAAGACAATTAGAAAAAAAAAAAAAAAAAAAAAAAAGTCTTTTATGGCGGAGGAGACAGCCAGTCTTGATGACATTGGCTCTGAATCATCCAAGGGCACATGATGGTACAAATGGTTTACAGCGATTATACAAAATACGGATGGGAAAGTTCAAGAGGGTAATGTGATGTCTGCAAACCCTGCACACAGGAAATAATGGCATGAGTGAAGAGAGAGGGAGGGAAAAAAGGGAGGTGGAGGGGGATTTACAGAAGCATAAAATGGAAAGATATGTTATTTAAAAAGTTAAAGGTACATTGTGTAGGACTTACTCCCATCTAGCGTTGCAGTTGTATATCGCAAGCAACTCAATTGTATTTTTCATGCTGCATTCACGTGAAATTGGGCAGACGGCAGACAGACGACAGATTTTATAACAATCGTTAAAGGTACATTGTGTAGGAATTACTCCCATCTAGCGGTGCGGTTGCATACCGGCACGTATTCTTGATGTTGCATTCACGTGAAATCGGGCAGACGTCAGACAGACAACAGCCGCTGCACGTAACGGCATAAACAAGCGTCTATGTAAACAAGTGGTCCGCCAGCACGAGGCAAAACAATACACGTGACAATATGTTGTCATGGCGTTGTGGTATTGTTTACCTGACCCACGTTTTACCGGCTTTCTCTCGACTTCTGTGACTAAAATGACATCTGGTTTGTTACCGACGGCCGTCTGCCCGACTGCAGGTGAATGCAGCATCAGTGTAAACGCTCCATTCCTCCTCACTGCGTTACCGCGGTGACTTTTCACAGACGCCACCTCCACCTGAGCCGACAGCTCCGGTGTCTCCGCTGAGTTTCCGTGGTTTCCTACCGTCACGCTGCCACTGAATGTAAAAACATTGGCGACACCACATGACAGCAGCACCGAGCTTACCCGCTCCATGGAGATATGAATGATATGAACGGCTGATTCAGAGCTGAAAGGAACACTTCAGTTTGTTGATGGGGGGGATTACTGGTTAATGAAAAACAGACTTTTGAACCAAATAATCGATTTTCGTGAATAGATAACAGGAGAAGTTACACAATGTCCCTTTAAAAAGTTAACATATGGTGTAATATACACAGTAAACACCATATCTGCCACACAGAGTCATTACACTGCAGTCAACCCCTCCTCCACTTTGGCACTGATGGACATTTGCTTTTAATTTAATTCTATCCCCACCCACTCCGCCTCTAGATTATTGATACAGTAGCCTGCGTTCACTTAATTCTGTCATTCATTTCCATTTTTATGCACTGCCCTCCTGACTGAGCCTTTGTAATGATATTTCTTGCACCAGTGCCAACTCCAACATCAGAGAACATTGTCTCATCAAACGGATTCGGCGATTGAGATGCTCTGTAAATAGCACAGTGATGTGAACAGTGAAGCCACAGTTTGAGAGGGAGATACAGCATCTAAAAATCCAATATAAAAAGTATTAAAGGAATCAAAACTGAAGCTATTATCTTATCTTTGCTGTATTGCAGTGGAGGATATTTAAACTACAAGCTTTAACAGCTTCTAAAAGCTAATAAATCTATATTATGTAATCAAAGTCTTCGTTCTACTACAAAAAAAAACACACACTACAACAAAGAGTGGAGGAACGTACATATGATCCTGAAGGGGGCCACAATGAGCCACTGATGGAAAAAACTCCTCAGCTTTAAGTTCCTGTTACATCACGCACAGCTGCCTCCTCCGAGAGAATCATTTAAAAAACAAAACAAAATAACGAAAAAGGAGAAGATAATTCTGCTTCCACACACGTGTAATCTACAAATGAAAAATGAGACGCGGCGATGGGTCAGGGAGCCGTCCCGGGATCAGGGCGGGCGTGCATGTGGCGTGCTGCTGCGCTGCTATCGGCATGAGAACAACAGCATCTTACTGTGGCATCTCCTGCAGATCAGAGGATTACACCCCCGAGGGCTGAGCCTGCCTGTCTGCCTTGTTGTCACTCTAACTAAAAGAAAGCGCCCAGAGATGGCGAGTTGGGAGTTGGACAAAAAAAAAGTTGGACGCTAAACAGCAGGAGCAGAGCTGAGCTGCTTTATGTAACATAATACAATATCTTGTCAAAAGTATAGTAATTCATCTCTGACAAGACCAGCCTCCACTTTTTTGTTCTATTCTGATTAGAAAATGGCTAAAAAAGCTCAGTTTATTTGGGCAATTGTCTGTCTGAGCAGCTGCTCGCCCACGTAACAGGATGCTGCTGTGCATGATGCATGGCTAAGTAATGAGAGAGAGAGCTTACTAGTACTACAACAGCTGCATTTATAGCCTCGTATTAAAATGCATTTTGTTCACTTAAGAGAGCCAGTTTTTATCTTCTCCTGTGAGTTGTGACCTGTGTGCCTTGTTCTATCAGCGATCGGTGCTGGTGCCGGTGCTGGTGCTGGTGGCGGCGGCGGCAGACTGTCCCGTATGACCTACTTCCTGGACTAAAGGAGAGATTAGCAACAACTCCGCACAGGCACACACACAGCAAGGTTAAGACTACAGACACACTAGGTGGTCGATCTCCTCCGCACACACACACACCACCTGGACGAGAAAGAAAGAAAAAAAAGCCTATAACCCCAATACAAGACACGACGCAGGCCGGGAGGAATTACACCACACACCACAGACACACAAAACCCCCTCAGAAACACCCTACACTGCTGTTATAACCTCTAGCTGTTTCCCAGTGACGTCACATTACAGAGGATTAAGATAGCAACAGATGTACTACAACTAGCTGCCTTTGGCTGCCATTGTGCTTGATTTTATTCATAAGCATCAAAATGAAACTGACTGTGAGGACGGCGGGCGTCCTGCTCATCATACAGATACTATGTGTGGGGAAAAAAAGAAAAAAAAAAGATCCTGTCAAACATAGCGACCATCAAACATCCCACCACCACCACCACCACCACGACCAAAACAAACAAACGAACAGCCCCCGGAGCTCGGGGTGAGGACTGTACGAGGGGGGACTGACACTGAGGATAAACCCTGTGTTGTGGCAATAGAAGCTGTTGCTATGGAAATGCACAAACTGATTGCACATGTGGTATTTTCTATCTCATTTAAAGGAATAGTTCACCAAAAAATGATGCTGTGATACTCCGGAGTAGTTTTTTATTCCTCAAAGTGCACCTGGAGACCTGGGAGGCCGGTTCGTAGTCCAACGAAAACTTTATATAAGAGTCAATAGCGCCCGGCACAAAAAAGACATAAAACTATATATCATATATATTCCTCCACACTGCACGTCCACTGCAGTCCAAGTGTCCTGAAGGGAGATAGTCCAGAGTTTACTCGAAACAACGTCATGTAGGACATTTTTACAGCCTAAACAGTCCTGTATCGCGCTCTGAAGTTCACGTGCCCCAGCCAAATTCAATTTAGGACTGTTTAGGCTGTAAAAATGTCCTAAATGACGTCGTTTCGAGTAAACT
Source organism: Trachurus trachurus (assembly GCF_905171665.1). Classification (NCBI taxonomy): domain Eukaryota; kingdom Metazoa; phylum Chordata; class Actinopteri; order Carangiformes; family Carangidae; genus Trachurus; species Trachurus trachurus. Next base: position 29,744,515 of record NC_139901.1, on the reverse strand, counting down.
CTGGACTATATCCCTTCAGGACACTTGGATTGCAGCGGACGAGCAGTGTGGAGGAATATTATAAGGTTTTTGTGTAGTTTTACAGACATTTGTCTCGGGCGCTATTGACTCTCATATATATGACTGAATTTGATTTTTTGGTGAACTATTCCTTTAACAACACCCTGATAGTGTTGTAAATACATATTACTTTAAATCACCTCAGGTCTGCTTGCATACATTGACAGAAGAGGAGGGGGGGGGTGTGGAAAACACACAGCTCTATCGCCAATTAACACCCAGACATTCGCAGGGCGGCAACCAGGAGGATGTGTTACAGCGAAGAATTAATGCAGTCAGTGACTCTGCACAGGAAAGGCTCGAAGAACGTGAAACTGGAGCAGATGAGACGAGATACACAAAGACAAGGTGGTGTGTAGTGAGACACACAGCAGAAAGGTGAGAGCAAGAAAGAAAGGCACAAAAGAGAAAAAAAGACTTACACGGTACGGCTCGGAGGTAGAGGTTCTCACGGATGACCTGCTGAAGCTGGCTGTCCACTGAGCCGGGTGTGAAGCACTTACTCAGATACAACCTGAGATCCTTGCACAATGTGGAGCCTGCACGGGAGAAGGAAGGGCAGAGGGAACAAATAAAAGTGCAGCAACAAAAAAAAAAAAAAGACAGAGAGCTCTGTGAGCACAAACAGTCCAGTGATGTATGTTTACTCTTAGAGATTTGTTTGTGTGCCGTCAAATAGAGGCTGAAATTTATCATTTACTCCTCCTGCCAGGCCAGATTTAACACCATCATTTTTTTTTTTATACAACCTGAGACTTCCACATTCACACATAGGCTACTGATCTTCCTATATCACTTCACACATACTGCACATCGAGTGTGTCTCCCCACTTCCCCGAGTAATTCATGCATACATAACAAACCAGCTGAGGTTAATTGCTCCAGACAAAAACAGTTGAGGCTGTCACCAGGAGAGGCAGGGCTGATCACTACTGGGGGGCTCACTCCCACCCCCCCACCCCCCCTTCTCTCTTTCTCTCTCTCTGATCTCTTAATATCATCTCGAGTGCTTTACGGCCTCTGATGACAGGCCACTTGCTGTTATGGATGGCGGCTGAGCGGATCCACAGCTTGTCACTCCTGACAGACGACCGTTCTGCCGGTGCTTCCCCCTGCAGCCCCCGCCGCTATACCCTCCCTCCGCCGTCTGTTACAGCGGTTCTGCCCAGTAGCAGACTGAATTTGCGGTGCACTATTAAAAAAAATGAAGAAGAAAAAAAAACAGCACAGTGGTATAACTTTATTAGCGAACGCAGTCAACTGCACGTACGTATGACTGGCCACATATGGCTGCTGCTTGTAAAGGGGGAAATGAATCTTGCAATGGGCTTTTTTTTGCTCATCTTGTTACGAAACAGCTGCAGTTTTCTGCAAAATTCTCATGTGAATAGCAGATTTCATAACAATCGTTAAATGTATAATATGTAGGAATTACCCCCATCTAGCGGTGCGGTTGCATATCGGAACGTATTCTTGATGTTGCATTCACGTGAAATCGGGCAGACGTCAGACAGACAACCCGCATGTAACAGGATTAACAAGCGTGACAATATGTTGTCATGGTGATGTCGTATTGTTTACCTGACCCACGTTTTACCGTCTTTCTCTCGTTGAGTAAAATGACATCCGGTTGGTTTGCCGACGGCCGTCTGCCTGACTGCACCTGAATGCAACACCAGTGCCTCCGTCCTTCCTCACACTACACAGTGGTGACAGTTTTAACAGGCCGAGCCCACAGCTCCGCTGAGTTTCCATGGTTATCTACGGTCACGCTGCCACTGAACGTAGAAAATGGCGATGCAACATGGCCGCCTCGGTTCGGTGCGTCGCCCACTTATGTATTTGTAACGACTTGTAACAACTCATTCTAAGGTACGAGAAAGCTTTCATTTGTATGCGGGTGTGATTCGACTTCAGTGAAATACATATTTGATTTTTGCTAATAAAAAGCCAAATAAGTTACACACTGGGGCTTTAAATCCATTGTGCATTGTGCAAACATTCCTGTATCACATGCAAAAGATGCCATTAAAGTGAGGCAGTCAGATATCAAGGTTAAAAGCAGCAACATCATCTGATGGATAGATCATGTTAGTGCTGTTTGGATTCTTCCACAGAGCACCGGCATTAGTGCTAAAACCTTTAAACTGCTCGGTGCCTCTGGGGGAATGTAGCCTAGTGTCCTTTTATTTTGAGGGCTGGAGCACAGGGAGTTGTTGTAGTAGTAGTAGTAGGGAGTAGGAGGAGGTGTGATACAGCAGCAAGCCGGCGCATCAGCTCATCCATCACTGTCCACACTACATGCAGTCAAGCTGCCCAGGGAGGGGCCAGGCCGCAGACTTCAGAAATGATAATGGATCTAGCAGCGACACGGGGAACCGGGAGCAAAGGTCCCACATTTACACCCCTGTGGCCAAATCAGCTATCAATCTGGAGAGCAAGGCCATCGGGAGCCGCAGTCAGGTGACACTCCGGTGACATATTGCTCCGTTCAGAGCCAACAAAGACATCCGTTTCCCTGAGCCCCCCTGTTCTAAACATCAAGGCCCCTCGTGTGGGTGACAGGCAACGACGATATCGCCAGTCGCCACACTCTTGTCATGTGTCATCAGCAATTCCGGCCTCGCTCCTCCCTATACCCGCATATTGACCGATCGGCCTGACACGTACCCAGACTAATTGACGAGTGCAAATCAGCATCGGGACGCTACAGGCTGCTGCAGATAGATCTGGCTTGCGAGAGTCAGAGGAGGGTTATTGAGTAAGATTATTATGGCTGACAGCTTGGACGCCAGTGTAACAGATTGTTTGGGTGCAGCCTGATGAAGCAAAGTGCGATGGAGTGCGACATAAACAGCAACAAGTTAAACTGCCTGCGGGATTAAAGGGAGAGAATTAAAGATTGAATGCATTATTACTGGTGACATGTGATACATAAACGCCAGACGAGAGGAGGAGCACCTAGTGCATAACAAGACCTGTTCTCGCCTGTGGGCTGATCATTTACACATCTACCAAATCAAAGTACGGTGGCCCTGAGGGGTCAGGACGCTGCAAACTCCACAACACAACACATTAAGAAAAACGCACTGCAAATGTCACAACACAACTTACCCATGAGATGTTTAGCATGTTGTGTTGTGACATTTGCAGCGCGTTTTTCTAAATGTGTTGTATTGTGACTTTTGCAGCGTGTTTTTCTTAAAGGGATACGCCAACATTTTTTTTTTCCGTGTCTTGCCTCACTCCCGAGTCCATGACAAGCAGATAGACACCATCCTTTCGACTGTGCGTGCAGTAACAAGAGAGAGCCCATATCGCCTGTAATTAGCTGGAAGTGTATAGGTAGTGTTAGCCTGCCTCCACCTAAAGTCATCAGAGAAACTCTTCAGCAACTCTAAACGGAAACCGGCGGGCCGATCTTCGTCTCAGAGATCGGTCAAAACGGAGGGTTCAAGCAAAGACGGTTTATTTTGGTTCAAGCTAGCTACATCGAGGGTAGGTTAGCTTCCTATTTCAAAGTAAAAGCACAAATTCTATCGTCATGGTTTTCTGTAGGTATGTAAAGAGCAACGGGTGTTTTATTTTGTGAAAGTAACCAGAAGTGCGTTGGTCACAACGGCTAGCTTGAGTAGCGCCGAATTCGTCCGAACAAAATTGTAAACAGCTGGTATTTAGACAAATTAACGACACACTGCTGATCTAAACGGCTACTTTCTCACCTAAACATGTTTGAAATGTCGATAAAGTGATATATTTACAGAGTTTAGAGCTAAAACGAAATCAGCTTCTGACTGCTGATTACGGCTCGGGTAGGAGGCAGGCTAACACTACCCATACACTTCCAGCGTTTGAGCTAAGCTAATTAGCGGTGCGCCAGCTCTGTCCGTATCTCCCTTGTTACTGCACACACAGTCGAAAGGATGGTGTCTATCTGCTGGTCATGGACTCGGGAGTGAGGCAAGACACGAAAAAAAAATGTTGGCGTATCACTTTAATGTGTCGTGTTGTGACTTTTGCAGCGCGTTTTTCTTAATGTGTTGTGGAGTTTGCTGAATCATACCTGGTGACACAGTTTTGATGCGGATTGGATGTGGGCAGGAGTTGAGGACACCACGGACGTCTCCTAATGTCATCCCTAATACAGGTGTGCCTCCGATTTCTAGAACGATGTCGCCCACTGTGAGTCCGCCCCCGGGGGCCGACGTGACGAAAGGAAACTCTCCGTAATCTGCCCCTCCACCGACGGCGATCCCCAGCTCCCCCGACGAGCCCAACAAGGGGACGAAGCTGTCCTGCACCTTGGAGCGCCAGTGCAGCTTCTTCACCGCTGTCTTAGACATGGCAAACGAGCTGCAGAGAGACAAAGAAACGATATCAGAGCAGGGTGAGCAGAAAGTGTGAGACGGTTTTTTTTCTTTTTTAAAGGAGGAAGGGTGGGGGAGTTGTGTTATTTAACCTTTGTCAGCTGTCAACTGTCTGAGGTCTGGGGAGTTGCAGTGTTTCACAGCTGAATGCTTAAAAGTCATGAATAATTCCAGCTTCACAGGTTGAGCAGTTTGATCGTCGGGAACAACCAGGGCCGTTGTATAGGGGAGAAAGGTGATGATAATTCCAGCGCCCAGTAGGGCCCACACAAAAACTCAGTAGTCTAATCTTTGTAACCCTGACTACACTGTAAAAACTCAAAATCTTTCCAAGAATATTTGTCTTATTTCTTGTCAAAATGTCTCCATTTTAGTCAAAATTAATCTCTTTCCACTTAAAATAAGACTCATCACCTAAAAATTTACTTGTTTTTAGACAGTTTTCACTTGTTTCAAACAGATTTTCAATTGAAATAAGTAGAACAATCTGCCAGTGAAAGCAGGTTTTTTGTGCTTGTAATAAGGAAGAAAAACTTGCTCCACTATCAGGTTTTTCTACTTATTTCAAGTGAAAATATGCTTGAAAAAAGTAAAAAAAAGTGTCTAAAAACAAGCTACTTTTTATGTGATTTGTCTTATTTTAAGTATAATGAGATTTGTTTTGACTAGAAATTACATTTTAACTAGAAATAAGACAAATATTCTTGGTAAGATTTTGAGTTTTTGCAGTGTAATACTCATATGTAATGCTGCATTAGCATCAAAACAAAGTAAATAAAAAATGATAATACATACGTAGTCTAAGAAAGAAGGGGAAAAGTCAGGGGGGCAGGGGCCCAGAATTCCTAGCAACGGCCCTGGGAACAACACGACACAACACCTTTGTTTTATGCAAACATACTACGGCACAGTGTATGATGACCGGCCGTTCAACCAACCAAAAGGAACAAGGGAACGTTCCCTCATGTCCGCTGCGCTCGCTTGCTGCTGCGGGCTGACGTTATGTTGTCATGTAAACACAACAAATGGAGGAGTTTGTGCACATTCCACCACATCCTCCGTCACATGGGAAAATCTAGTTTGTGTTCGATAAAGGTACGGGTCAATGAACGCACATGGATTTTTTTGACATGCAATCTGAGAACCTGTAGCTGCAGCAGCTGCACAACAGAGTCATTTTCTATATCTACAGAGATGCATGACGCTTTCACAGGAAAATAGATTTTTATAGATTTCTCTGGACAGTGACTAATTACCCTGTTTGTTCGGACAACGTATTGCACTGGACAGATTCTGCTATTGTCTGTGCTCTCTGTGTGTTGTGTGTGGACGAAAAGGTGAGACGCCTCACGGCAAAGCTGGTCTGAAAATAATGTTCTTCTGCACCATGCTTCCTGGTGAGCAGCTGCGTTGTGTATGTATGTGTGTGTCTGTGTGTGTGTGTGTGGGCTGAAGATGTAGCTGACACATTTGAGACGTCCGTGATGTGACAGCAGTGATGTCCGGAGAGAGCGGTCAATGTAGCTCTGACATTATCAGAGCAGTTCTGTCACCTTTGCACACGGCAACAGAGACAGACACACAAGACAAAGTAACACAATCGCATTGACAAACACAAAGTAGAAAGAAACTCATTATTTCATGAATATTTAAACATTTCGGGAAATACATTTGAACGGGCGGAGCAGAGCCGCAAGCTGCTCAGAGCTACGCTACAGAGGCTAATGGGATTTCTTGGTTTCCCTCATCAAACTCATCAAATACACAATCCAACAACTCCACAACGCTCTGGTGGACAAGATGTGACCTGCACATTCACCACGCTATGAGATAATAACTGAACGTTACGAGACAGTTTTCCTCCCGTTAGGAGGCAGTTTTTCATCAAGCAGTCTCTGCATTTGCCTCTAAAACAACTCTGTCTGGTAACGTTGTGTTATTATCTCATAGCGTGGTGAATGTGCAGGTGACAACTTGTCCACCAGAGCGTTGTGGAGTTGTTGGATTGTGTATTTGATGAGTTTGATGAGGGAAACCAAGAAATCCCATGAGCCTCCGTAGCGTAGCTCTGAGCAGCTCACGGCTCTGCTCCGCCGTTCTAAAAATAGCTTGCACCAACAATTAAAGGTAATGATCCTAGTGCTAAAACTATAGGGATTATGGCAATGGGCCAATTTGCCAAAATGTTGAACTATCCTTTAAACAACTATGAAGCAATAGCACAACTTTGCGCCAGTAAAATGTGCTAGTTTTTGCAGATTTCATAACCTGTGTATGTACTGTAGCCAGGCTAGAAGCTAAACTAAGCTAAGCTAAGCTAACTCACTCCTCTTGGCCTCGGCCTAATCTTCATAGATAACAGTGTCACCCCTTTATGAAAGCTAACGGATGCGTTTCCCAAAATGTCAAACTGTTCCTGGTAACGTCCTGTGTCAACACCTCCTACGCTGATACAGACGAGCTCAAATACTTGGAATGAATGGACATTACAATGCTGATCTCCACTTCCATTGTGGTCAGGAGATTAGCAATTACACATCACAATGCAATCCTCTTAAGTAACTGTGCGACTATGATAACCCTGGGCTGGATGGGGATAACACGTCGCCCGGGGCTTTCCCTCAGCGCCAGGCCAGCCCTTTCGGGAGCACCCTGAATCCTTTGGCCCCGGCAGCCCTAATGAGACCGCTTTAAAGTGTGAGAGAAGGACAGGATGTAAGTAATCCCTTCCACTTGACTGGTCACTCGACTGGCAGATCTGACAGAGATCTTCTTCTTCCTCTATATCCTCTCTCTTGCTGACCAGCCAGCCAAAAGAGGGGTCGAGGGAGGTCCCTGGTGGGTTTTTTTAATGTACAGAAATGGACAAATGAAGGAAGAGGACAGTATGGAGTGGATATACTGAAATATAAATTGAGAAATAGGGTGGGAATAAACTGAAATACTGGTGGATTGTGCTTGTTTTCTCCCATGCTGTTGGATAGAGGCAGAAAGGCACCATGTGGAGCCTGTGGTTGGCATTACACTCATTGCTTGACCTTGCAGGATTTCAGCTCAGGCAACATAACATGAGTCAGATTTTTTTTGGAAAACCGTCGAGTCGGTTTGCCACAACATTGAAGTCCATGACTTGCATTTCATTTCAGCCCTGATTTAAAAACGAAAAAAAAACAACAACCCACCAGCTGTCAAGTGTAGCTCTACCGCATTCGAGTAAATGCGATCAAATAAGTGACATTTACACCTCCGCGTTTCAACCTGAAATTATGCTAATCGCTTCAACCTTGCCAAAGCAGTGTTGCCCCCAGCTCATCTCGCTCTACCCCACTGTGAAACCTTCTGCAGCCACATTGTCGACCTGCTTCCCCAAACCCAACCAGCCAGCCATCCATCCACCCACACAGTAAACACAGTAATACAACATGCATTAAGTGTGTCGTGAGAGGAGAATAAAAAACAAAAGTACTTTTCCCCCCATTTAATCATACACAGCATATTCCTTTGTGCATCAATCTACAATCATAATTCTATAAGCCCCTAGACTCTTCATGCTTTATCTGAAGATTTCTCTGAACTTCTGAGAAGTAATGATTAAAACGCTAAAAATAAAACGACTGATAGATCTGAGGGTATTATCCTACACAGTTGCATTGTGCGCAGCGCAGGCCTACACTACATTATCATACTCGTGGAGGGCGGCAGAGTGTTTTTGTTGGAGCCGTAGCTGTTGTCTTGACCTCGTGTGTCTGATGGGGGTTTAATGAGCCACAGCCTGTCAGGTCCGCTGAAGCCCGGACTCGTCCCGCTGCAGACGCACACACCCTGACACCGCTTTGGTCTCGCTCTGCTGTTGGTGTTGATGCTACAAACCGGCCCTGCACTCTCCATTTACTGTGTCCACTACAAACACAGGGCTGGGCTGCCTTGCCATTAAGGCACGAGGGGGGGAATTATATAATGTGTAATTCAGTGGATTATATGAGGCAACCAGTCATATACAATGAATTTAGTGTTTAAGCTGCCACAGAGTGCTTTTTCTTTTTACTTTAAAATGACGATATGTGACGGTGAGGTGTGCTAACATGCTAACAATGATGATGTGTGTGCAGGTATATGTTCAGTGTATTCGTTTGGTGTTTGCATCATCTAATTTCATCAATGAAAACAGAACATGAGACTGATGGGATTTTTTTTCACTCATCTTGGCTTAAGAAAATCCAGAGGATGATGAAAGATATCTGAATTCATATGGCGACCATGAACGAGCAGCCTGGACGGACTGACGCTGTCCGACATGTACATGTAGAAACACTATATCACTCCTGACTAACTGTTGTGCAGAGAGAGGAGGACACAATATACAGATTCAAGGATATCTTACCCTATAAAAAGACTGCTCTATTGAGATTTCTGACCTTAAGGTCAGGAAAGAGCTGACCGATACAGATCCAGTTTCACTGACTTCCTCTCCACCAGCGACCTGCTCAGGATCTCTACGACTTGCAGCCCTGGCCCTCCAGTGTAATTTCAAACCACAGCAATCTGTCAATGGCAAAACACACATCCTCTGGACTTGGGAGTCTATTCTTAGAGGTAATTTTTTCATTCCCTCGTCGAATCTGTTTATTCAGAAAGCATAAAGCATATGCTCGAGGCCATTATGAGTCGGTGTACAGTATAAACAGCTGCGCCCCTCAGTGCGTTCTCTTTGAAATATGGCTTTTTGCCCAAATTGCATGAGTGCTCACACTTCTGTTATCCAGTGAAAATCCATTATTATTAGTTAATTAACCACAATGATTCGTTTTCTTCCTCCCAAAGAGACTCAAACTTCAATTTAAGCATTATCTTAACAAACCTACATCCCAGCTTATTAATACCTTACGGTGTAGCAGAGAGTTCAGGTCCTGTGCAATTAAATTCTTCCCAGTGATTAGTATAAAAAGGGCTGGGGCCATTTTACTGCTGGCAGCTCAGAGTCATGAGCGAAATGTCTTTATTACAGGACAAATTAAGTAAGCAGTTATTTCAGGTTGGCTCTTCAGGGTATTAATTTATTAAAGTTACACAGATGAGCTTTGCCACAAAGCTTAATAATTCAAAGTCAGCTTGAAGCAAACGAATCAAGGACAAGAGGGGACGGTACTTGACATTGTACTGGAGAGAGTCCTGAAAGACCTTCAGGAGAAAGGGTGTAAGCCAAACACATCAATTAAGACAAGTGAATAATTGAATTGCCGTGTAAAAAGCAGCTCTGGCAAGGCTGCGAAAACAGCAACAGCTTGTCTCGACAGATTTATGCAGCAGGTTGAGGTCCTCCATGCACTCACACTCACACACTTCCACTTTAAACGCCACTTAAACGAAATTTCACTGACCAAAACAACTGTTAGCCATGACTTTAAACTTCAACTTGGCAGCGTCAACGCCTACTTTAAAGGTATCATCTAGCGGTGCTGTTGCATATCGGAACGTATTCTTGATGTTGCATTCACGTGAAATCGGGCAGACGTCAGACAGACAACAGACGCTGCATGTAACAGGATAAACAAGCGTCTATGTAAACAAGTGGTCCGCCAGCACGAGGCAAAACAGTACAGGCGTGACAATATGTTGTCATGGTGATGTGGTATTGTTTACCTGACCCACGTTTTACCGTCTTTCTCTGGTGGAGTAAAATTACATCCGGTTGGTTTGCCGACGGCCGTCTGCCTGACTGCACCTGAATGCAACACCAGTGCCTCCGTCCTTCCTCACACTACACAGTGGTGACAGTTTTAACAGGCGCTCCGCTGAGTTTCCGTGGTTACCTACGGTCACGCTGCCACTCAACGTAAAAAAATGGTGATGCAACATGGCCGCCTCGGTTCGGTGCGTCGATCGCCACTTATGTATTTGTAACGACTTGTAACAACTCATTCTAAGGTACAAGAAAGCTTTCATTTGTATGTGGGTGTGATTCCACTTCAGTGAAATACGTATTTATGAAAGCAATATTTGATTTTTGCTAATAAAAAGCCAAGTAAGTTACACACTGGAGCTTTAACTTTCCTCCTGTATCAATAACGTGAGCGAGCCAGTGAGGCTCTGTGGTGACGGTGAAGGAAAGCAGTGACTGTCAGCTCTCGTGATTCTCCCCCATGTTCCTGATGTCTATCTAGATGCCGGGCCTCATCCTCATCAAAGCTCATCTCAGCTGGTAGATCGCTCCCTGACATAATCGGCTTTGACCACGGCAGAGTTTGTTAAACTTCTACAAAGACGAGGAAACTTTTAACACAATCAGCTTTTTTTTTTCTTTTTACCTTCAGATGTCGCTCTAATCTACCTCCGATGATCTGATTGCCAGGCTGTGAGTTTTCACGTCGCTGAGCAGCTTTCCTGCACTTCACTCTCACAAAAAGCTCCTGTCGGGTTGAGGCCTTGTTGGTGGAGCCATTCTCACATGCTCTGTCGTTGTTACATATTCTGTTTCTGCTCTAATTGAGACCCACGATAATGAAATTAGCCCGTTCAATTAGCTCAGCTGGAATGCTCTATGAATTTATGTAAGTTTATTTGGTATTTTACGCATGTGCTGTTGCTGCAGTGATTTGGTTCTTCAACCAAGAAATCATCACTTCACAGTGGCAAACAGCTGGAGGCACTTGATATAATATATATATATATGTAATATTTATAATTATTAGAATTTCTCCAGGCAAAGTTTTGTTTTGTCCAGTCAAGTCTCCAAAACTCAAACACACGTAACAAATCCTGATGTTTGAGCAGCTGCAGCTGTTTTACCTGAAAAGGACTGAATGATTAATTGATTTGCAAAGCAGATACTCATTATTTTCCTCGCCAATTGACAAATCGAGTGAGGTTTTGGTCGATGGGTCAAACGAAACAAGCACCGGGATTATGTCTTCATTTCGAGAAACTAATTGTGGCTAGATTTTCCATTTGTCCAAAATCACTTCATTTAAAAAATCTAATTGCTAATTTAAATAATCCGTCATAGCAGCTCTAAATAAGACATATTTATTGAGACTTTCAAAAATTAGTGTTGACTAACTGAGGCTGCAGCTAACAATTAGTTTTCATTATCAGTTGATCTGATGATTGGTTTGGTTCATGGGAAAAATGCACAAAACCATTTCCTAAAGTTGAAGATGACGTTTTCATTTGTCTTGTTTGGGCCACAACAATGTAAAGCCGCAAGGTTTTCTATCTACTCTTACATAACACAAAGGAAAATGGCGAATTGTCACAGCTCATCATTCACACCTACAATTCAATATGTAAAACAACTAATTGATTAATTGGCTAATAGTTTCCGCCCCACATTATGCAACATTGATTTCTAATGCAGCAGCAATGCAGTTTAAATCAAAGCTAAATTTCCACCAATGACGTGACAACATACGTACATAATAATAATAATAACATGGAACGTAACAGGAAATTAAAGTTTCCGCCGGTTGAAGCCATCCCACACGCCGCGCTCATCTCCTCCACTCTAACCTGTAGCGCATTGGAGCACATTGCTCCTAATCTTACAGCATCCTCCCATGGGTGGCGTTGGAGGTCAGCCAACTGAGGCATCTTAAATAACCAGTGACCTTAAATTCAACTGAACCAATATTCTGGTGGAGTGGCACTGGCAGGCAGACGGAAAACGCACCGGGAGCCTCCTCTTCTCCTCCCAGCTCCGACTCCATCAGCTCCGGCTCCATCGTCTTATCTGATGTGTGTGTCTGTATATATGTGTGTGTGTGTGTGTGTGTGTGTGTCTGACCTCTCCCTCCGAACTGTTACACCAAACTGTGCGAGCAACATGGGGGTGTACTAAAGCTCCCTGATGCTCACTCACTTTTGAATCTAGGGCACGGGAGTGCTCAACACAAAACAGACAACAGTGACAGATTTAAAAATAAAAGATTAAATGCTTGTGCAGTTGCAAAAACACAAAATATCTCTCTCCGTCACACACACACATACAGACACACACACTTGGCCCAGACACATTACTCTCACTTACACACTCAATACATGAACAAGCTGATAAGAATACAAGTAGTGGGACTCAGCACATTCACTATTCTTCTCCTGACCTGCACTCCATCCATAAATCCAAAATCTATTCCATTGTGTGATTTTATTAAAGCTGCTCTTGTGTTGCCTGCGTCCAAAGGGACTTAGTGTAAGATTACAACATTGTTGAGCACTGGAATGACACCCACAAACACCCACAAACACACACACACACACACACACACACACAGACAGGGGTGCAATCTTTCAGATTTTTTACTCGTATACAACTCATACCATGCCACCATAAATCACAACTTGGTAGAGGCCATATCATTCAAAAAGTACTGCACAGGGAATCATTTATTATGGTTACCTTTCTTGTTCATTTGTCCCAAACAGCCAACATTGCGAATCACTGCTTACTTAAGTGTTAATAAATCATAATTTTAAGGGTCTCGGGCGTCTACTCAAGTTCTTATCTTTAGCCTCCTCCGACCTTCCCAGATACCCAGTTCTTTTCACCATCTTCCTTTTCTCCCAGTGTATGGAACTTTATGCAAGATTAAATGATATGGATGAATATCAAAATATGAAGCCCTAAGATTGAGGGGGTTGTTTCTTTAAAGTCTGCTGATGTCATCAGTGTCTGTGTAAGAAGAAACTACCCATTCATTTGCATCGTAGTGGAGGAGACCAGAGATGGGATGTGGAGTCAGAAATATATTTGTCAAACATTATTTGTTCCACCATTTCAATCATTTCTTTTTAGATGTGAATCTAAAATGTGAAGAATGTGAAATCTGAAAATACATTTGTTCAATTTTGAATAATCTAGGGTATTTTTATTGGGGGGGACCGGACAATTCATGTTTTTCAGAAATTGGGGGGGGGCAATGTCCTCCCCGTCCCCCCGGGATCTGCACCCATGACTTAGTGTAAGATTACAACATTGTTGAGCACTGGAATGACACCCACAAACACACACACAGACAGACACGGGATAACACCAGCTCTGTGATGTTCCCTTCGGTGAAACTGTATCTTTAACGTCACAGGATCAAGGTCAAGGCGGGGGGGACCGGGGGGGCTGGGGGGGCCCGGGAGACGGGGGCACACTAATGTTGTGTACACTCCTGCTCCTCTGAGGAACACCACCACACGGTGACAACAGGTCGTCTCTTCACCCGGACGCATCACGACGCCTCGCTGCGATTAGAGATGAGCTCTCATCAGGAGGGGAGAGCAGTTTAATTAAACAGAGCAGATCAGCTCCTCAGTGTTGGCGGCGTTGGTGGTGATCGGTTAGAGAGAAGAAAGACGGAGGGAAGAAATTAGGCAAATTAAGAGCGGATGATACAGAAAACAGCTGCTGTAAAAGCGGTGGGGGGTGGGAGGAGGAGGTGGGGGGGTGGTGGGGTTGAATAGAAACAGTAGAAATCAACAGTGAATCGACAGGGAGCTCTGTAACTAGGGATGTCACAATTACTTGTTTTCACAATTAATCGCGGTATTAAACGCCACAATTAATTGATCGTAAAGATTCCTAAATACCCTCACTTTCCAAAAAAAAAGATTAAGTCTGAACTGTATCGGCAGATGTGGCGCCAAAGTAAAGGTAAAAGCACAGATACTGGTCCATTTACCTAACGTAACATTGAACTGGTAGGAGTTTAAATGCTAGAGTGTCATTTGTAATTAAAAAAAAAAAAAAGATTAAAATAAACATAAACATTTGGTATAGAGGACAATTAATGACTTGAATATTTCAAACACTTCCCCCGGGGGATTAATAATTGGTCACAGATACTTAAAATATTTTGTGTAAATAACTAGTAATGTAATTATATACATTAATAGTGTAATTAATGCAAAAATAATTGTGATAATCGTAATACCGTGATTATATTCGTACCAAGAAGATCTATAATCGTCACACCCCTACCTGTAACCTTATGAAAGAGTGGCTGAAGTCATAATAACAACATGAATTATTCAGGAGGAGAGGGCGGGGCTGCTCAGTTCACTATAATGAGCATTTTTGTGAGGTCGCAGTTTGGTAACCTAAGCAGGCTTCCAAGTGTGTGTCTGTATGTGTGTGTGTGTGTGTGTGTGTGTGAGAGAGAGAGAGAGAGAGAGAGAGAGAGAGAGAGAGAGAGAGAGAGAGAGAGAGAGAGAGCGTAAGAGAGATACTGCTGATTCAGTAGGGATGGGTGAAGGTGACCCTCGCCTTGCCTGTCTCACCACCTGATATTGATCCCAGTTGTCCAACTCCAGATCTGACTCAAGGATGCACGGATTCATTGCCTTCTTGACATTTCAAATATGGCACTGTGTGTAAATCGTAAATCCACACACGAGCATTGATTAGTTATTGATTCGCCACCTTAAGTCAGAGTCTAACCACTTAACAGGGGGCTTATCTGATCCAAACTGAATCTCAGCTGTATATGTATGTACATACAGTACCAGGTGAGCGATAGGCGCCTCCAACCCAGCATGGGAGTGTTATTATTGTTGTTGTTGTGGTTGTTGGAAATTCATATCAGACTCCACATGAACTGTTGGAGAACTAAGAATAGAGCCGGCTACAACTGCAGAATCCAAATGCAGTGGCTGGGAGCAAAGGTTTGGACCACAGATGGGAGAATGTGCCTGTGTTAGCCCTGTTGCCCTGTCAAGGGTAAACTGCCTCACACATGCACACTCACAGTGTAACACAGCCCACACACACACAGACACACACACATGCACACTTTTGTTTTCATCGCACCTTAAAACAGCAGCATGAATATGCATGATGCCGAAGGACACAGGAGGTACATAATTAGACAATCAACAACTCCCAGACGAGTCGACAACGACGACGTGCATTATTACTACGACGGACAGAGAGAGAGAGAGAAGGAGAGAGAAACGCTCCTGCACTTCTTTCCATCCTCTGCTCTTGTGAGAGAGCGGAGTCGTGTTAGTTTGTATAGACATGCATTTCCACTTATACTGGCTGCAGTTTCATTTTGAGCTGAGAGTTGGAATCAAAGCAGGACACATGCGGAATAAAAAGCTGAGGGCCGTTCTTAGTTATAGTGCAAAACAGGTGCGAGGGGCTCCGGGGTGAGACTGGAGGAAAAACAAACAGAATGAGAGCATGAGGCGACAGTCGTACCATCACCATCACCATCACCACCACCACCACATGTCTCCTCTTCTCTTCCAGCAAATCAATGATTCATAGTAACAACAGCATAACCTTGACTGCTCTGCACAGCCCAGACCAGTGCACGCTGTTAAGTCAGGGTCACACATCCATCACTTCTGTACAAGCTCCACTGTATCAAGCACAAGCAGGGACACACCCTAAACAAACACATACTCAGCTGCGAAGCACTCCTGCACAGTCAGTATATGCTACACACACACATTCATGCACGCACACACCTGGGCTGTCAGTTACAGTACACGTTATGCAAGTCGGTCTGTTGTTTCTCATGGTTAAATGGGCACAGGTGCTGTGGACATGGGCTCCTGATTACATTTTCATTAAGACAATTTATGGAGCAGGAGATTAGAAAAGTGGAAAAGAAACAAACAGCATTGTGCATTTACAACAAACTTTTCACGTCTAATCATGAGTTTATATCAGTGGTTCCCAACCTTTTTTGGCTCATGACCCCGTGGCCGTCAATCATGCATCAGCTCAGGTATTTTTCTATGCTGCATTTTATTTGAACTCGATTTATACTTGAGAAAGTGAAAGTATAGAATAAAGCTGTTTAAGATTATATGTGGTGTTTTTAATCATAATTTTAAAAAGAATAATAATTAGTTTTGTAATTTTTTGTTTTGTTTTTATCAATCATTAGACATTTCAGGCGACCCCATTTGAATTCCAGGCGACCCCAAGTGGGGTCTCGACCCCAAGGTTGAAAAACACTGGTTTATATACATACACATGCATGCACATTGCACACACTTGCTGTTGCAGGAGCTAAACTTCCCACTCCTATCCCAAATATCTGCCACCATCATCACAAACCCTCATTATTCACTCTCTCTTACACTCTTACACCGGCTGGCTGACTAGTTTACATGCACACACACTCCCTCCCTCTCTTTCTCTCTCTCTCACACACACACCACACTCTTAGGTTACACACACACAACACGTTCTCAGATTTCACATATTTAGGGAAAAATATACTGACCTGCCCTGGCGCTGACACACACACATTCTTTTCAAGCAGTTCAGCCTTTCAAAGAGGATCCGTTTGAACGCGTCTATATACATTGACCCGACTGAGGTTGAATAATAAACCTGCACTTAGAATAAATAATAGCCTACGACTAGTTTGGGTTTTTTAGAAAAAAAAAGCAACAGCCGTCTGATGTGTGATTGAAATATAAAAAAAATAAAAAATAAAAAAGCAGCGTGGGGATTCAGGGATGGAGAGAGATGATGATGTGGCTGCACCGTAGCCTATCCCAAAGAAAGTCAGAGACGATGCGCACGGCTGACGGGATATTTGGACTCTAGTGATGCTCTGAGAGCCGTGGCGATCTTGTAGAGGGGGGAGATAGAGATAGAGAGAGGGAGAGAGAGGGAGAGAGGAACACACACACTCACACTCACAGACACACACACACACACACACACACACACACACACACACACACACACACACACACACACACACACACACACACACACACACACACACACACACACACACACACCATCAGGCAAATCTGACAGCGGCCGCTTATAAATTTAGCAGCTGCTGCACTGCTATAGGCGATGCAACGTGGAGGACGAGAGAGAGAAAGAGAGAGAGAGAAAGAAAAAAAACGTCATGGTCCAAAACGTGCACGTGTTAACTTGTGCACGCACACACTCAAGTCTCTTTTGCATATTGAATAATATTAATTCCTGCACTTTTTGGTTTGAATTTCTTCTTCTTACCGTCATTTCTTTTTGTTTGGTTTCGCTTTTCTCCTCCGCGTTAAATCCTCCAGTCCCCAATAGTCTCTCCGTTTGGTCACATCATCATCAGGTTCATTCACTCACGGATGCAAAAATGTGGATGTTGTGTTGTTATCTACACCAAAAGACAGGCAGAGAGACAGACAAACGTCGCTGACATCAATTTGACCGGGGATGAGGTGTCATTGAACCGCAGGCGAGACGCTTTCACCCACCGGACACCGACCGAGCGTCAATTGCAGACGATTATAGATGAGATAGGAGGCTGAGGTAAAGTAAGTGCTGTTGCTGCTCCTGAAGGCACTTTTCAAGTCACACAGGCCGATAAAAAGGCAAACGTGAAGGGTTTTTTTTTTTTTTTTTTACCTTGGGAAGTTACAGTAAGCACAATAGGGGAGGGCATAAAAAGAGTTAAAAGTACCGCCCCTTATCTCTGCTACCTGCATCAGCAGCATCACTTTTCGCTTACGAGTTACAACCTGGATTTAAAGGCGTGAGAACCAGATATCTGAACATCATTTTTTTTCTCTCTTGCCCCCCTTTCCCCTCTCTCTGCCTAATTTGCAATATTTAGACTATCCAGATGTGACAAGGACACAGCAACAGATCTGGAGGTTATAAAGCTGCGAGTCTGGCTCAAATAAAACTTTAATGAGCCCTACAGGGAAAAAGGGCTGTAGACTATATTGCAAGAACCACAGCTCATAATGGGGCAAACAGTCCTGTCAACCTGACCACAGAAATATTCCCATGTCAAACAAAGAATAAGAAAAATGTCTTTCTTTCTTTCTTTCTTTCTTTCTTTCTTTCTTTCTTTCTTTAAATCAATATCGTTCTTATTTTTTCTTTCTTTCGAGTGGCTCCATTGTGCAAACTGTCACAAAGGAAATTAATTAAATTAAAGTGGAATATTCTCTAATTAATGTAGACGGATTAGTTACAAAATCAAATATCGGCCGTAATAAAATAAAAGTACCTTCTCGCCATAACTATTTTGATAATTAATTAAATCTACATCATGTAAAGTCATTGAATAAAATCTGCGACAAACGTATTATTTCATTTTATGTGAAAATATACCGTTTTCCGTCTTTTATGTTTGCCTGTCTGGGTTTGTTCAAGCCTCTCCCTCACTCTGCTAACGGCTCACTGTACCTTTAACACCAGTGCATGATGGGAATTGCAGTGCTTTGCGACGAGGAAATCGAATGAAGACGATGAAGACTAGCGATATTAAACTACAACTCCCAGAATGCCTTTCGGCTCCGCTGCCGCTGTCCGGTTACAAACAATAATGGCATCGCACGGAGAAGACACGGGTGCTTCAAAGTCTGAGGAGCAGGGGGAGAAAAAAACAACCGCGGTGTCGTTTGGTTTTACTAAAACAGTCAGTAAATTTAAACCTGTGGCTGTTGACGCCGGGACGAAGAGAGAAGAGAAAGATTTCTTAACGGGAATCGATAGAAATGAATTACAGAGGTAAGCTTCGTATGCTAATGCTAACTCATATTAGCTAGTGAAAACGTAACTGTTACGTTTCCGTGGTTATATCATGGATCTATAATACATCCATGGGTTATATAAGTTAGCTGAGTAGAAAATATAATATTATGGATGTATTAGCAGATGTAAATTATGTGTACGGTATATGTTACCTGGCCACAGGAAGAAGGGCTTCAGATTTTTGCCCCTAAATAGAGGCATTTTGCCCCTAAAATCTTAGACAGACAGTGCAAGTACATTTTCCATCTACTTGTACATGTGCAACCAGTAAATTTGCTGTGTGTTTGTTTGTTTTTAACACTGGTGAAATGTGAAAGGGGCAACTCAGCTCAAAGAACCTGCAATCTGTCATCACAGGTGTCAGGCCAATGTGTGAGAGGATCATGAATGAAAAGGAAATGTGAATATTTGCTTTGCAAGTGTATTTACAGTATGTGTGAGCCCCTAAATTTTCTGTTTGTGCTTGTCTGTGCTTCTGATAATACACATTTTACATAAAAATACCCAGTAACTCTATTGAGTAGGTAATTAAAACAAAAAAAATGGCTGTATTACACCAAACATTGTCAAGAACATCTTGAGTAACAGAAAAAAAGATAAAACAAAAAAGTGGTCAGCATTTTTTCAGTGGGCCGAGAATTCATAACAGTCCTGCTTCTGGTAGAATAAGTACGTCTCTGGAGCCCTGGGAACTAGTACATCTTGTTCTGCTTCTAGCTTGCTAACTAACTCCTTCCTGTCCTGCAGTTCAAAACCGACTGAGAAGCCCAAGGAGCTCATCATCCCTCTGATCCAGAAGAACCGCTGGCACAAACCGGACCGAGCGCCAGCAGCAGCGGCAGCAGCAGCAGCAGCGGCCCAGACAGAGGAGAAAGGTGGAAAACCACAGGAAGCCACCCAAGATGCAGACTCTGTGGACTCCCAGGCCGTCAAAGAGCTCATTGAAGGTATGTAGAAAGTTTTGGTTATATTTCTGTGTTGTTGATGTTTATTTATAAGTGTAAAGTACAAAAAAACCACAACACACAGGTACATTGCACAGATACAAGGAAGAATGGCCTTGACTACATATAGATGTAAATGTCAGTCAATAAATTAATAATGAAAAGAGTCTGGTGTCAAAATCATGACAAGGATCCAAAGCAGACCTCAATTCACAATCAATAAGTAAGCTGAAGCTTATGGAAAGACCTTTATGGCCGCCTGAGATTAAATTGAATTGGCAACCTGTGGATAGATCTATTATAATACATAATAATAAGGCTGTATATAGTTACTTTCACTTTAAATACCCACAAAATGAGCAATGTACTGAAACCTTTGCATACAACTGTACATGACAAGCACTGGACTGGTTTGGTGTGTGTAGCTGTGTACTGCATCCTCTTAAATCAATGCTCTTTACACTTCTCTAACTTGTGTCTGCAGAATCACGGCGGCAGCTCGACGAGTGGAAGAATGGCCCCCAGTCACAAACTAACGTGAACCTCTCCATCCCGCTGTTGATGCAAAACAAAGTGCCCGAGGGCTTTGAGGATGGAGACCACGTGAAGGTGGATCTACGGCCTGAATCTGTAAGTATAACAACCAGCATAGAGACACATACTGTATATTCCCTCTGTTACGTGAGTTTATCCAGTGGTTTGATCAGGAAAGGAACATTATTGAACTGATGTTTTGGAAGAAACTTTGATGAAACGACTGCACCAGCCAACCAGCACACTCAGTACGTTGCAACAGAGAAAACCAAATAACTGACGGCGTCCTCCTCCTCATGCGATGTGCATCGTTTCAGTGGGTTAATACGGCTCCCTGTCCTGTTGACTTTTCTGTCCCTGAGTAAAAACCTCAATATTAAAGCAGATATCAGTGGAATGTTTTTGTTAATATAAGTCCTAAATAGTCCTATTTTCCGTCAGCAATCACTTACATGAAGTATTTCAGCCTAAACACGAGTCTCTCCGTCACTCTGCTCTGCTGTAACCCGAGGAGAAAATTTTCCTTGTGGGATACAAGTGTTATCCAATGAGGAGAGAGAACGGCATGAAGGGCTGTGTGTGCAGCCAAGGGATGCGCGTGAATGTGGTGACGTAGCACGAGGACCAATTGATGCCTGACAAGGGCGGGGGCTGCTAACTCATGGTGCGTTCAAAGAAACTCGTACTTTGTGTTTTTCCTTCCTGTGAAGTCATACCAGTTCGATCTGGTACGAGTTCACGGGTCGGAAGTTACGAGTGGCCGTTATAGGGAACTTTCACAGACAACAGGATGGTAAAAACACGAGCTACGGGTTACCTGGAACGCTACCAAGTCGTAGTTGTGACTTGAAGCTGTAACTTACGGTTTCAAAAGCCTGCCTTGAACGCAGCATTAGCCGAAACGGCCGTGAAGCTGATATCTGCTTTAACAACTTAAGCTTAGTAAATTCTCAACTACAGTCTCCAACCAGACCCACTGGTCTCGGCCAGGTTCAGGCCTAGAATAGGATACAAATGACGCTCCACGGGCTTTCTTTCTTTCTTTCTTTCTTTCTTTCTTTCTTTCTTTCTTTCTTTGTGAAATGCACTGATTCAACGACGTTGACGTTGTTTTTTTTTCTTTCCTTGGCTGGGTTCGGGCGGCTTCTCTGCTCCACTTTGTGCCGTCTCTCCTGTTGTGGAGAATGCGCACATGCATTGACTGCTTGCTGAAAAACTGTCCCTGAAGGCAACGCGCATCAGCGGTTTTGCATGAATTTGCCTCCAAAACAACTCTGTCTCAAAACGTTGTTGGATTGTAATTTGATAAGTTTGATGAGGGAAACCAAGAAATCCTATTAGCTTCCGTAGCGTAGCTCTGAGCAGCTTGCGGCTCTGCTTTGCCCTTCTAAAAATAGCTTGCACCGACAATTAAAGGTAACGAAACTACTGCTATGACTATAGCGATTATTGCAATGGGCCAATTTGCCAAAATGTTGAACTATCCCTTTAATTGGAGTTGGAGCACGCCGATATTAGTCGGACTAACGCATTTACACGCACTTTTTATACACACATTACGCATTAAGGCAATACTTTGTTTTCTTCAAGTGTCATCTAAACCTACTGACTGTTTAATATCAAGCGTTCTTGTAAACATACTGTGTCGTGAAAATCGGGTGAGTCACCGTCTCAGTTGGAGTTGACAGAACAGATGTAACGAACATCTTGGTGTGATGATTAATTAGATCAGTCACTGAGTCGTGACCAGTCGACGATCACTAAGGGAACAACAGTTTCTAAGTCTTAGTGCCTGGGTTTGTAATGTATGAAAAAATAAACCCATCTCAGCATCTATAATAATAATGCTAAACTGACAGCATGTGGTTCTCGACTCGACACCATAATGCTTTTACTTAGTAGCTGCTGGTGGTTGATTTGCTCTATCAAATGTAAAATGATACGAGATGTGAAGATCAAAATATAATCTGCTAGAGAGGCATTTTGGGGGGGAATATGAAAAAGCCTGACAGCACAAAATGTCTAGTAGACTGGCTACTTTGAGTCAGACTGAAATTTGAGTGTGAGAAAGTGCTGACCGTCATCTGAGTGGAATAACACCCTGTGTGCACACTCACAGTTTGTGTTGCGTGTGTGCATGTGTACTGGGGAACTACTGTCAGTACAGTAAAGGCCTTGGTGGCAGATAGGCATCAAATATTCTCCCCAGAGACATGCGGGCAGCCAATCAGCTCTCTTTCCGCTACTTTTCCATCAGAGGCCTCACGCACCTCGTCACTGTCATCCCATATCTGCTCTCAGTCACCGTGGATGTGACTGTCGGGACACGAGAGTCAGTCACTGCGGCCCCCTCGGAGCTCATTTTAATGCAGCGCGGCCTGCGAGCTGTTGAACCCCCGGCTTCCCTCGGAGGGGAAGCCTTCAGCGCAGAGAGATGAGCGGGGCCACGGCTCTGATGACGGCTGCTGCCTGGTGACTTTAGTCAGCCCGGGCTGAGGCTGACAGCCTGGAGCCAAAAGGCTGAGTAAGACCGACATGACAAACTGCCTCTCTCTGTCAGTTGCCACAAACAGTATCAACAACTCAAAAAGATTACATAACCGGCGCCTCATTTTTTCATATTTACTTTAATGCACACTGTGGTTTTTTTGTTTTTCTTTGGCTGCCTGAGCACTAGATGTATGTCTTTTTCCTAATATAATATCACTGTTTTGTTATTTTTCAGTCCACAGAGGCCGATTATGAGACCGTTCCTGTTGCGGCTTATGGAATCGCAATGCTGAAGGGGATGGGGTGGAAGAAAGAGGAGGGCATTGGACGCACCTTTAAGCAGTAAGTAACAAACTTGGACTGCAGTTGTTTTCAGATTTAAAGGAGAATTCCGGTCATTTTTGACCCCTAAATCGTTGTCCTGATGGTCACCCAGTGTTGGGGGGAGCAAAAAGTTACACCAGGGCTACCCGGCGCTAGGGATAGCCACAACGCTAACCCATGGGGTCAATTCTTTCAACAACAACAAACACTCAAAAAACAATCAAATATCTATGGTACATTACTGGAATCCTTAGAGACACCACTGAACTCATATAGTTACAGTATAAACAGTATAATCTTTGTGTTTTTGCATGTAGCCTCTCACCTCAGATAGCCAAACTCTGAAACATCCTGGAAAGACATTACTATCCGATCGCAGAGCGCCTGCTCTCCCCGCCACAGAAACAAACACTTTTTCCTTGTTGTGATGATTTCTTTACAAAAATAAACGGTCGAGCAGTGCAGTGGTAATGTCCAAAATATCTCTGACCGTTTATTTTATTTTCACGATACGTGTGAGACACGCACACACACACCGAGTTCGGTCTCACCCCAAACATTGAATATCCCGCCCGCTCGATAACGACCAATCAAATTTGTTTTCCTTACTCGGGTAAACTCTTGCGGCAACTTGTGAAAACTCGTGGAAGGAGTCGCGACAAACAGGGCAAACGGCCATTTCTGAACACCATTAATCAATCAACTGTCTTGAGTCTTTTAATCAAAGAAATACACCAGAAGTGTGAGGTGTTTATTTGTTTTTGGTTTGTTCGTCAGACTGTAAAAGATTTTTTAAGACGTCACCAGAAACTCTCAAAACAATCGATTATTGCAACACTTCCTATATACTAAATGATCAATCAGTTAAAAATACAGATTGCTTGGTAATGATGAACTGCAAATATGTAAAAGCAGCAACTACTTTCTTGTTCTCTTTCCATCAGAGAAGCAAGTGATCTTTCAATTTTGTATTGATTTCTTACTGTTTTAAATTCACCCACTCAGCTCGAGTTGTGTCCACCTCCAGTCTGTTTTACATCCTGCACATTTTGTTCCTTCTCTTGTTTATCATTTGAATAATAATAATAATGTTTCCTGTTCCATGTTTGCTGCAGAGATGTGAAGCCAATCGAACACCAGCTTCGTCCGAAAGGTTTGGGCCTCGGAGCAGATCGTTCAGCGATAAAAGACCTGGAGCCCACCAGACACAAGCGGCCCCCCAAGCCGGGCGAGGAGCGGGAGAAGGAGGAGGAGCTGGTGATGGGTCCTGGCGGCTGCGTGCTGGTGGAGTCGGGGGCACATAAAGAGCTTTACGGAAAGGTACTGTAGTTCTGAATACGTATTGTTTACACACTGTTGTCGTTTTCTGTGTTGTGTTTTCTCTGACGTTTTTCCTTCACTGTGCTGCAGATCGAAGGTATCGATGCAGACAACGCTCGAGTCCTGGTGAAGCTGGCCATCGGCAGCAAGACGGTGACAATCAGCCAATACGCCATCAAGCTGGTCGGACGCAAGGAATATGACAAATACAGCAAAGACCTCAGTGAGTGACTCTGTGAAACAAGTGCAAAGGGCGACATCTCTAGTTAAAGATCTTAGGATTGTTTTTGTATTGTGACAATTGCAATTTGATTCTGTTTTATTAAGCAGAAACAACCAGTAACAAACTTAAAGGGATAGTTCAACATTTTGACAAATTGACCCATTGCCATAATCCCTATAGTCATAGCAGTAGGTTTGTTACCTTTAATTGTCAGTGCAAGCTATTTTTAGAACGGCGGAGCAGAGCCGTGAGCTGCTCAGAGCTACGCTACGGAGGCTAATGAGATTTCTTGGTTTCCATCATCAAACTCATCAAATACACAATCCAACAACTCCAAAACGCTTTGGTGGACAAGTTGTGACCTGCACATTCAACACGCTATGAGATAATAACAGAACCAGACAGAGTTGTTTTAGAGGGAAATTCATGCAAAACCGCTGATGCGCATTGTCTTCAGGGACTTCAGGGTTTTTCATCAAGCAGTCTCTGCATTTACCTCTAAAACAACTCTGTCTGGTAACGTTGTGTTATTATCTCATAGCGTGGTGAATGTGCAGGTCACAACTTGTCCACCAGAGCGTTTTGGAGTTGTTGGATTGTGTATTTGATGAGTTTAATGAGGGAAACCAAGAAATCCCATTAGCCTCCGTAGCGTAGCTCTGAGCAGCTCACGGCTCTGCTCTGCTGTTCTACAAATAGCTTGCACCGACAATTAAAGGTAACAAACGTACTGCTATGACCATAGGGATTATGGCAATGGGCCAATTTGCCAAAATGTTGAACTATCCCTTTAAGGTTGTAATTAAGATGATTATGCCTGAAGTTTCCAGTCTGAAGTGGCTGAAAGCTGAATCGATTAGCTGATGGAGAGAACATTTTTGAACAACTTTGATAATTAATTAATAATTGAACTTATTTTCTAGGCAATTATACAAGTTGCTCCTTCTCTCGTCTTTATATTTATGAAACTGAGGGAAATCTTTCATCATTTATAGACCAAACAGGTTCTCTGCTGGTCCGTTGACATTTTACTCTACAGTGTCCATATTTCAGTATCCTTAACACGCTGTTTATCCACTGTGCAGGTCGCCTCAGTAAAGCACACAAAGAAAAGGAGAAGGAGAAGGAGAAAGAGAAAGAGAAAGAGCGAGAGAAGGAGCGACGGAGACGGGAGGAGAAAGAGAGGCAAAGCAATGGTGACGAGGTGAAGCACAGGTCTTCAGACAGAGACGGAGGAAGAGACGAGCGGAAGAGGAAACACAGAGAATCAAGTCAGGATAGGTACAAAACAAAACATCAAATCATATCAACCAGTATTTTACGTTTTAATAATTTATTCATTTAGTTGATGTCTTTTTTCCCCCTTGTTCTCTTTGAGCAAACATCAGTTTTATTCTTAATCTTTCTTGTTTTTCCCTCCACAGGGAGAAGCCTCCGGTGAAGGAAGCGAGGCGGCCGCCGGCTCCGCCCTCGTGGCTCCAGAGAGACTTGAAAGTTCGTTTTATAGACAAAGCTTTCAAAGGGGGAAGATACTACAACTCAAAGGTACCGGTACTAACTCATATGGCACCTTTATTGATCACCATGTGTTTATTTGGCTGCACAGTGTTAATCATGATAAGTGTTGGTGGCGGCCGTCTGTCATATCTGTCTGTTGGGTTTTCTTCTAGATGTGTGTGGAGGATGTCCTGACACCAAATACCTGTGTGTGTCGAACTGAAGAGGGAAGACTGCTAGACGGTGAGTCATCAGTGGCATCACAGTCTCTTCTCTCTCTCTGCAGTAGCTCTAATTAAAGTTGTACAAGAAATGTGATGTGCAAAGTATGTGACCAGCCCTGGTGTTACTGTCAGACCACGGCACTCTGTTTAGACGACATAAAGAAAGCATCAAAAGAACTGCTATAAAATCATCATCAATAGTTTTTCTGCTTTTTTTTTTAAGATTTATGCAAAAATATTGATATATGATGATTTTATAGCAGTTCTTTTGTGCATCCATTTTTGGCCACTAGGGTCCTCAATGGGTGAAAAATGTCAAATCTGACACCACATAAAAAATAGTAATGCAATGAAATCAGTGTTGGTGCTAATTTTTTTTTTTACATATCCAAGACTCTAATAACCAACCAGCAATGCCCCAACCCCCCACTACTCATTTTATAAAATAAATCTCATATTTTTTGTGTTTTGTTTTTTTAATCCCAGAAAATGAAAGAACATTTGGTGGTTTTGAGCAGAGCTGAAGTGGTTTAAGAGATTTATGCAAAAAAAAGCAGAAAAAAATATTGATATATGATTTTATAGCAGTTCTTTTGATGGTCCATTTTCACCCAAAAGGGTGCAAAGTGTAACCAGTGTATAAATGACCTGTAAGATTTCAAAAGGTTCTTGCAGAAATCCATATGTTTAGCTGTAACACAGCCAAAATGATCAACAAATCAAAAAAGAAAAATTGAAATAATGTCCAAAAAAGGACCCAGGGACCCCTGAGGGTTGTAAAGAGTAGACAGATATTGTGGGTTTTTAAGAATTTAGAGAGTTTGTCATTTTGAGAAATGTGTTTGTTTTCTTGCAAGGAGTTGGATGGAAAGATTAAAACATAACCTTTCTTCTTTGTGAACCCTAACCCAAGCCATTTTTTTGTTACTTCCCTTTGCCACTGTTTTTTATGCTAAGCTACGTAGCTATAGTCTCCTGCATAGCCATGATGGGTATTAAACTTTTCATCGGTCGGAAACACAGCAAATATTTCCTGAAATGTCAAACCACCCCCTTCAATTTCTGAAAACGGTTCCTCTGATATAGAGCATATTCATGTCCATTAACTTCGGCAAATGCCTCAAATCTATTTTTATCACTCATTGGTGTTGTGTCCTATTCCTAGATATGAGATTTGTTGTGAGAGCACCTGTTCAGTCTGGTTTGTTTTTTTATCTGCTCATTCTTACATTTTGATGTAATCTGCAATCACAACCTGTGTATTATTGGCAAAGGTCTGCTGAATGGATTATACTGTAGAAAAGGAAAGAAAATGGAGGTGAATAACCTGGTGTTTCCTCTTGTGTACAGATGTGAAGCAGGACATGCTGGAAACTATCGTGCCAAAAAGTGAAAACGATTCTATAATGGTTGTACTGGGTGAACACAGGGGTCAGGTGAGGATTGTTTTCATCATCATCATCTTCATCCCTGCAGCTTGTGTACATGATGAACAGCCACTAATCAGTTCAGTATTTTACATTTTGTCTGTTCAGGTCGGTCGTATTCTCCAACGGGACAAGAACAAGTGCAGAGCGATGGTCCAGCTCGAACGATACGAGGAGAAAGTGTTCACACTGGACTATGACATCATTTGTCACTATGTGGGATCGGCCGGCCACTGAACTACACGTACTGTCCCTTTTCATTCCCATGTGTCCCTCCCTGAATTTTTTTTTTTTTTTGTATTATTCAGAAAATTATGGATATAGCATTTTATCATGTTGCAATTTTATAATAAAATACTGTCAAGGAAAGTTGCAATGAGTCTTTTGATTTTTCACAGTAATCGTTAAATTTATTAGCAAACGATGCCGATCTTCAGGTCATATAAAAACATATTTACAACTGTTGAACGCACTGTGTGGTTACAAAAGCTGAGCACTCTGCCTGCACCCGTTTCACAATGAAAAACAAAAACTTAAAACATGTCAGTCTGTAACTGTAAATGTAAAGATGGGAGCGAATAGACGGGAGAACAACGAGCTGCGTCGTCTTCTTTCTTTCTTTCTGGGTCGACCCGTTCACTCCTGTGGTATCTTGTTCGCCGCGTTGGCCCGAAGCACGGCTCCCGGACTCGGGTACGGCCGCTGCTGGAACAGCGGTCCTGCTGCCGTCGTATCTGCGCCCGTCTTTGCTTCGTTGCGTTTGGGCAGACCGCTCGACCACGTCCCCCTGTATCGGAAAAAAAAAAAAGAGTGTGTGTGCTTTAATAGACGCCGTTATACTGTTGCATCAAACTCAGTTTACTGGGCACGATTAGTGCGACTCAGCCTGTGATACGTTATTATGTAACGGTCCTCTGTGGCTCTGCAGGGGCTTTGTCAAGTCTATGAAAATAATCCTGATGATGTCAAAGTGATGTCACTGTGGCTATTTCAGCTTCATCTTGGGGACATACTTGTTTTTCAACAAAACACAAATGGGAGGTGTGGAGTCTGACAGACGAGTGTTTATCAGGCTGGAAGCTAAAATATGTATTATAACCTTTAATGTGTTTTTACATATCGTGGAGCCAGGTAGCCATTATTCCTCCTGTTTATTTTGTATTTTTACTTATAATAATAATAACGCATACGTTGATCCACACTGGTAACAGAAATTCAGTATCTCAGCTTCTCATGCTCCTGACACTTTGTTTCCTCAGGGTTCCCACTCTTTTCTTGAAATCGTTTTCTAGGACATTTTCAGCTGCTACAATCTGACGGACATTCGTTTTTACGCCATACACTGTTCTTCTCGACAATGGTACCTTATTTTGTAAATGTAATCAGTTTGTTTCTGTTTATTCCTCTCTCTCATTCTCTTTCCCAGAAATATGATTTAGAAATGTGCAGTCTATGGCTCTAATTTATGAAATAATCTCTTAAATGCTTAGAAATTATGACAAATTTATCATAGAACAGCACAAACATGTTTTTTTTGTTTTGTTTTTTTTGGAAACGAAATCCTTAGGAGGGTCTGAAAAAGTCAAATAGAGCTCTGGTAGCTGTGATAAATCATTTTCCAGGACAACTCAAGCTTTTCCAGGACATTTGACTTTTTTTTCCTAATTTTCCATGTGTTTTCCAGATTTTCCAGGACACGTGGGAACCCCGTTTCCTTTTTTAGTGGTTCTCTCTCTCAAGTCTGAACTTTATGGACTTGCAGCACTAAACTGTTTGAGCACCGCTGTAAATACGACCGTAAACATTTTACCTTGGAGCATCAGAGTAAGCGCTCGGATCCATGGGGTCCATCTCGTCATCTTTTCTCCCTGAAAGGAAAACAAACATGAAATGTGTGACACCCGAAACATGCACACAAAAAAAATGTTTTAAAAAAGCTTGTGTAATAACAGAAACATCTCTCACCTCTTTTGTTCTTGCCGTACGGTGCCGTGTCCTCCCGCCTCGGTTTTCTTCTGTCTCTGTCCCTCCCGTCTTCCCGTTCTCGCTCTCTGTCCCGCTCTCGTTCCCGCTCTCTGTCGCGCTCTCGCTCTCTGTCCGGCTTCTCAAACTGTCTCTCAATTCGTTCATCTCCTCCATCAACTGGATCGTAAAAAACAAAGGCAAGAGTCACATAATAATAATATAAAAAAAACACTGCCTGAGTTTGACAAATTAAAAAAATGCATTCTGGGATTGCTGATAAAACGATGAGTCATACATGAGAAGTATAAACAGATGGGCGTGAGCAATAATGATCACAAATAAGAGCTTTATCAAGATGTTAAATTCATATTTATCACTACAGAAACAGTTTTGTGAACATTTCTGTTTTGGAGTCATGTTAAATGTTTCCTGTTGTCTGTCTGATGTCTGCCCGATTTAACGTGAATGCAACATCAAGAATACGTTCCGATATGCAACCGCACCGCTAGATGATAGATAAATTCCTACATATTATACCTTTAAGAAAGTGAAAATTTGTATTTATTCAACTCTTTGACTTCCAAAATCTCCCATATCTCAGGCGACAGCACACCCCACGATAATTATATTAACAGATATTAAAAGAAAACACAGTAAGTGAGAGTGTAGAGGCTTTATAATGTCGTACCTCTTAGTTTCTTGGCAGCTTTTGTGACGACTGCAGTCGGGTCGTTTGGGGACAACCAGGCCACCAGGTCTGTCTCCACGTTCCAGTAATAAGGGAGACCACTGGAGACAAAAACACAGATTTATTTACAGCCACAATGTATATAATAATCTCTTATACATATTAGGAGGTAATATTATAAGAAAAGTGATTGACTGGTGAATTTATGTGATTACAATGATCAGCGAATCATTAGAGATAATAAAACCATAATAAGACAGAATGGGCTCATTTCCAACTACACAGTATTAAACTATAAAACCATAAACACACATAGCAGCAGAAGTGGCTACAAATCTGGAAATCCAAAAGTACTAAACATGAAATAAATATTACCCCAAAAATATTCATGAATAACCTTTGAATTATTCAGCAGACTCAGCTCATTCTTAAATGTTTTATTCCGATTCTTTTCACAGTGAAAGTGAGTTCATCACAGGTCGTTTAAGGTTTTAGAATAAAATGTCCTTCCTCAAACTCTGTTTTTATATAGTAAAGTCATTTCAACCACTTTTCTATAACACACGTCCCTAAAATAATCATTGTAATAATTCAGACTAGCTATATTAATCATTTTATGACATTTAAGACACATCAGAGTCACATTGATGAGTCTGTGTAGTTTGATTAAAGAAAAAAAAATTGTTTGAATCTCAATTTAACACCATAATAAACGCATCTTAAAAAAACAGGTTACACATTATGGGTATAGAGTTATAAAGTCAAAATGTTTGATATGTAGATATATCAATCAACATTGTCCATAATGTAGAAATCAAGTTTACATACCAAGCAGGGTCGAACACTTTGTACCAGTTTGGTGGCAGACTCTCTATTCTGGTGGCTTCATAATCTACGTTGTTGTCATCGTAATCTTCAGCAATAATCTCCTCATCTACCTCTGGATGAAAGAGAGGAGGGAAACAATGTCACATGAGTCAGGAAAAAACATGGTGATATATAAGGAAAAAATGTCTGAATGTTGTAAACTCAGTGTGTTTTTTACATCATGCTGCTTCTTACCTTGATCTGTGGGTTTAACGATCCCTCTCTTGGCCAAACGGGCCAGCAGCGCCGGAGGTAGAGGCATCCTGCAACACACAGGAGGGAAGTCTAGATTTAATGGCTGAAGCAGATAGTCACAATATAATGAAAAATATTTAGTAGATTAGGTTAATATATCAAACTTTTACCATCACATTGAGCCAAATGTCACATGTTTGATATCAAATTGGTACCAGCTTCTCACATGTGATGACTATTTTCTTTTTTGTTGTACATTTAATAATATTGTACGACATTAGTCACACAATACTTTGGTATGAACAGTTCTTCAGCCACTTCTCCTGTTCTTATTTCAAATGTTGGGTGTTTTATTATTGCTCCAATGGCTAATTTAGCATCAAGCTTTTTAGTGGACACAATGTGACACATTTACAGGAATGTTGATTGATGTGTGTTGTCTTGTTTGTGCAAGGATTACCAAGTTAAATAAATACAATACACAGTTGTGGATCAGCTTGGAAAAGTCAAACCAACCAATCCACAACAATGCATAGTGATGGTTAAGTGCAATAGTGATTAGCACATATGCAACAATGAGAGTCTGTTACCACACAAGCATAATATTTATCAAAAACAATAAGAAGAGCACTATCCTGCATTTCACAGTGTAACCCAATGGGACCATTTATGCAACGTTTCAGTCTGACAGTAATTCGCAGATGGTCTGTGATGTAATATTATCTTGAGGGCAGGTGATCTGTTGCTGTATTCAGAGAACTAGAGACAGAAACTCTGACTCTAGTTCTCTCCACAGACTTCTTAATCTGAATTTCTGCTGAATACCCAACTACAAGCTGCTAATTTCACCCCATAATGAAAGCTTCTTTTTTGTTGGCACTTTCAGATCTAAAATAAATGTTTTAAAAGAGTATCTATGGTCTCTGGAATAACATAGTCCAAATTTGAGGGTTTTGTTTAGTATTTCTTTGTGGTGTTTCGATGTGATGGAGAAACTGAAGCTGCTGGGTCGGAAAACTCACTACGACGTCGTGTAGGTCATCCTGCTCCTAATGCTGCTTTTGAACCCTTTGTGGCTCCCAAACAAACGATTGATTGTTTATTTTTGCTTGTATAGTCACGTTACCGTTAACTGGTCATGTCTGGACTAAGTTAACGTAACAAAAAAGGGAGATAATCGGCAGTTGTTGTTTTTTTTTTTACCATACGACATTAATTTCAACAGAACATTTCTTGCACGCCCGCTCGGTAGCTTCGCGGCATTGGCAACAGCTGAAAATCTAAACCAACAAACACACATGTGCATCTGGAAGATAAAACATTAAATACATAATGATAAAAGAACATATTTTTTACAGAAAATACGGTATTAAAACTATTTAATCTTTACCTGCTTTAGGTTAAAAAACCAGTGAAAAGACGACTCGACTTCCCAAAACACTGCAGCACACGCGGCGCGCTCTGATGACGTAGCACGGTTCGTCTTCTTGACGACAACAAACATGGAGGAATATGCCCGTGAACCCTGGTGAGATTAGTTTTTAAAACCTTTGTCTTTCTCTTCTTGTTTAATTGTCAGTGAAACTCGGACGTGGTTTTGAGTTTTTCAATGTTTTATTCGGGTTATTGTGCGAACAGAGCGGCTCTGTGTGTGTTAGTTGGTCCAGTTTATCTTGGTGAAGGGTCAGGGATGTTAAAGAGATAAAGCTGTTGTCAGGTTGTTCCCACAGCAACAGCAACTGGTGTAAGGTTTATTACAGCTTTATCTGCAGTTTACAGACACATACATCGGTGTTTTTAAAGCTGTCGGTGTTTTTAAGACGAGACATTTACAGGCAAAAACATTGTTTTTTCGTGCACTGATCAATTTTGAGATTTTGGGCCATTTTCGTTTGGCTATTCTATCAGAATAGTGGAAAGAAATGATAGAAGATCCACATTAATGTGATGATTTTACTTGATTTTGTCGGTAGTTTTCTCCTAAATTAACCAAAAGTTACATTTCTACTGTGACATATTGTGTCCTGCCTGTTGTCTGACCCATGTCATGTCAGGTATCATTGTAAAGCTCTCTCTCCTGAACTGCAATGCTGTCATTTCCTCTGTATCAGCAACAAATTATAAAAGTGTGATTGACAATAACAACCTATGGGATTTGACGATATAAATCTTTAAAGGCTGTTTTCTCAAAATGAGTTTTCCTCATACCCTGAGCTAGAAATCTCCACATGACCCCCTCGAAAATGAGATGATTCATCTCAAGGGGCTATCCTGAATAAATAAATTCAAATAAATTTAAATTCAAATTCAAATAAACTTCAGCAGCATTCATTACAACAGACACCAAATCTTTACAGTTTTATCCCTTTCTATATTCTGAAGGTTTTTACAGAGGAGTTTGTTGATATATCATTCACAGCCTGATTTATACAACATTTTGTTCCTAAAAACATGGTAAAATTGTATTATTATTATTTTAAGGGCTGATGACAGTATTTTCTAATTTACAGAATGATAAAAAATAACTCCAATATGTCAACAAAATAAAACAAGAATTTTGAAAGTACCTTTATCCATCGTTCAGATTTTTGTTGCGAAAAAGTATGCAAATTAGTGCATATTTAATTAGATATTGCCTCATTTACACATTTAAACACAAAATTTTACCAAAGAAGAAAGGATAAGGTGATAGCTTCATACCAACTGTTTTGTCCAATAAACTCTGCAGCTAAAAGAGACTGAGTGAACAATCATGAAACAAGGATTAGCAACAGTAGGTGTATAATGTTGAATAATATTGATTATTGTTCTGCTGACTTGCCAAGTAATTGATTCAGCACCACTTGTACAACAACAGTATTAATCAAATGGATGTGAGGACTATTGTCTCTAATTTGCTGTCATTTATTTTATTTATTCATCTGCTTCCTCTCTCTTCTGACTGTCTTCCTTTAGTCCCTGGAGGATAGTGGATGACTGTGGAGGCGCCTTCACCATGGGTGCATTAGGAGGAGGGGTCTTCCAGGCGGTCAAGGGCTTTCGTAATGCCCCTGCTGTGAGTTTCAAAATTCAATTGTTTGACTTTAAAGAGATTATCTGAGTCAAGGAGCAGAGCTGAACAGTGCTGTAATGTTTCAGGGTGTCGGACATCGGCTGAGAGGAAGTGCAAACGCAGTGAGAGTAAGAGCTCCACAGATTGGAGGTGAGAAAATGTTGTTCACTTTACTAACTTTTATGTCAGAAAGTAAACAAGCCACTTTATCTTTGTGTAATGTATTGTTTCTTGTGTGAAATAAGTTATCTCATTCATTAGTTTAGTTTAGTTATACATTTAGTCGATTAAAAAAAGAAGAGACTGACAAAATGCATAGATTGGTCAGTAATACATGCAACCAAAAGGTGTAGACTGAAGCAATAGCTTATTGTGCCTACCCTTTGTACATAAGATTTCCATTTACATAGTGAAAATATAGAGCATTAAAATAAAAAGAAACAAACAAAAGACAAGCTAACAACAAGACATAGTGAAGATAAAGAGCATTAAAATAAAAACAAACTAACAAACTAACAAGCAACAAAACAAAACCAAAACAAATCATATTATCATATTATAACTTGCATTCGCAAATCAAACGTTCGTATTATACCTTGTATTTGCAAATTAAATGAGAAGACTAAGTCTTGTGTTTGGAAAACAAACGAGAATTATAGCTGCTGCGCAGCGATGGGTCGGGTCCGGGCTATTTTTGGCAAATTTAGGCAAATTCTGAGTAACAAACAGGAAAAAAGACAAGCCAATTGACCTGATAATGTTCATTTTGCACCAGTTGAGGCTTGAATCCGCAATTTCTGGAACCAAAGACCATTGTCTATCGCACTGAGCTCTAATTGGCAAGTGGCAGTTCAGCAGTGGCTTCACAAATTGAGTAAACCATTCACTGTCATGTAGGCAGATTTAAAACCACTGTAAAAAAAAAAAAAAAAAAAAAAAAAAATCAGTTTTTGAGGTAAAATTCTGACTCATCTACTATGACTCTAAGATTTTGTACATTTATTTCATGAAGACTATCTGATATTTTGACGTATTATCATTATCACCGTTGCTGGGGCTTAAACCCACATCCTCTGACACCAAGAACCAGCTCCTAACTCACTGAGCTAATTGTCTGAAGGTGAGACCTGGTGTGTGGTTTCTCAAATAGACTCAGGGAGTCTATAAATCAATAAAAAGGACAGTCTGAAGATGCTCTCTAGCAAGTTTGGTGACAATTGAGCAAAAATTGTGGGAGGAGATTTTATAAGTTTTACAGTTATTGAAAAAAACAGAGTGATGGACTTCATAATTTTGGTGTGTAGTATGTAGTGTTGGGAACGTTACTTTTAAAAAGTAATTAGTTATAGTTACTAATTACTTCTCCCAAAAAGTAACTGAGTTAGTAACTCCACTACTTCACTATAATAGTAACTAGTTACCAGGGAAAGTAACTATTGCGTTAATTTTTCTTTCTTTTTTTTAAGTTTAAATATGTCGAAGAATTTGGATTTTTTTTCTCTCATTTTTAAATTGTATTTTATTGTTTTCATATATTTCACTGATCGCAATTATGGAATGCGAGTGTGTGTTTTATTGAAAGCGAGGCTGGTGTGCCTATGAAAATAGGTTACAGTGGGTTTTTTAAGTGCTGTGGCTACAAGCAAATCTCATATTGTCTCTGTACAAAGACAACAAAGACCGTTTTAAATGTGAAAACAGCGGAGACCTATTCAAGATTTGCGTTTAATAACAGGCGAAACATCGAAATTAATTTATTCATGGCCACATTAAGTGAAATTATTAACTTTACCGATTATCCATCTGATTATCTGTCCTGCTGCGAGCGCACAACAGGGTATCTGCGGATCCTTAAAAAGTCTTAAGTTCATGTATCTAAAATTAAGGCCTTAAAAAGTATTAAATTTATTAGAAAATTCTAAGATGGTCTTAAATATATAATACACAGCATCATAAAATATGTATGCACTTAAACTTTTATATGAAATATCCTGCGTCGGTATGATGGGCAGCAGCTCCACCTGACATATCAAACAAAGATCACTAAGGACTATGGATGTTGCCGTAAAAGAGAGAGAGAGAAAAAAAAGGTCGTTTATACGTGGAAACCTGGCTTTACAGGCGGGGGCGGGGTTCCTACGGTATGCCCCCCCCCCGCCCCCCCTGCCTCGCGGAGGCTGCGGGGTGCAGCCTACTTCATGGCCCAGAGTAGCTGTTGAAAGACTACGACAAATGTAACACCTATACAGCTCTAATTAACGCTTTATTACAGTTCGTCCAATGAACGACTCATGGCGGTTATAGGTATATAGTGTGCAATGGCAATAGTGTTAATACAGTGTAACATTGTTTGTGGACGGTAAAAACAGCGGGGGACAAAAACGGCGTTTTGAAAAAGTGGGGGGGACATGTCCCCTGCGTCCCCCCCTAAAATTACGTCCGTGGGCGAGCATTTCACTCGCATTTGCCCCTAAAAAAAAAAAAACATGTGTGAACCGGAAAAATCACAAAAAGAAAGAGCACACGATTGGTCAAAAACTACAAATCCCACAATTATCTGGCCTCAACAATAACAGTAGTTAGTGTAAGTAAGGGAGAGTGGAGCTGTAGGTGAAAAGAGGAAACAACGCCACCTCTGGTCCTGTTCTATGTTGTTCGTTCACACCGTCACCGTTTATTCGTTACGTCCGCGGTGTAAAAGGCCGTGACGCAAAGACGCGATTAGGCGCGAGACGCAATTAGGCGCGAGACGCGGTAGACGCGACTTTTTTTTTTTTGCGACGCTACACGCGATTCTTTTATGGCGACGGGACCTTCGCGTCTTCGTCCTTTTCATCGTGTTTGGCGGGAAGACCCGCAAGGGGCTTCCCGCCAAACACGAGGAACGCTTTTTTTTCGCTCGAGTTTATACGCGCGACCAAACGCGAGATACGCGAGAAATGCGATTTATCGCTCGTTTTGACTTTGTGTAAATTCGCGTCTTCACGAGCCCGCCCATTTTCACTACAACAACAACATTTCTGCTCTCACCAACCATGGTTGAGGTCACAACGCTGCTGTAGCTGCTCTGGAAGAGTTCCAGCTGATGAGCTACAGAGACTTTAGAGTCAAAGATTTTTGGATTTAATGAAGAAGCTGCACAGAGTCAGGTGAGCAGAAGCTCAGGACAAACACTTCGCTCCGGGACATAATGTAGCTACACCTCACATGTTCTTGTCTTTTACCTCAGGGAGATTAAAGTAGTGTCTGTTTCCACTTTCCCTCCGATCTCGGCAGCTTCCCTCTGCTAGTCTGTGTGTGTGAGGCTAAACTGCGTGCGTGTGTGGTTTGTGTACAAACTGAACACTGCCTCTGATTGGCTTAGCATGAAACCTTACTCTGCCTCAACCAATCATCATCACTTATGCGGTTGTCTCGTCCCTCCCTCCTCCCCCCTCCCCTCACCAAAGGAGAGGAGGAGAAAACAACAACAGTTTAGCAGCTTCTGTGTCTGAGATGAGCCAAGTCGGAGGACAACGGCTTCACTGAGTAGTTTGTAACGCGCCTCATTTAATTGTCGGTAACGGTAACGGCGTTGTAACGGTGGAAATAGTAATTAGTTAGATTACTCGTTACTGAAAAAGATAACGCCGTTAGTAACGCCGTTTATTTTAACGCCGTTATTCCCATCACTGGTAGTATGTAGTATGATTTCCCTGACCCTAATTATACACCTTATGATCCTTAATCATAAAGTGAAAATTGAATGCAGCCAAATACAGAGGGTCCTCAAAGAAAAGCGGCTCCAGAGACTGTGGCTGTCTGTCAGCACAACAACACAACAAACAGGCAAAGAGTCAGTGCTGCAGCAGAGCCCAGACTTACTGTAACTCCATAGAGCATCTGCAGATGGTAATTTACAGACGGTAAATGGTCCGATGGTGTTCAAGACAATTCTCCTGAAAGAACTGGATAAACAGTTCAAATCCATGTGAGCAAATCTTTCAGAGACTTGACAAACAACCGAAACTGCTGCCAACGGAGCTTCTGCAAAGTACTGAATTAAGGGTCTAATTAAGGTTTTTTTTAAATGTTTTTGTAAATGAGAGATTTCAGTTTTTAACTTCTCAAACCTTCTAAAACAGTTTAAACTCTAGTTTGAATGTAGATTTATGGACTAAATGACAATTTTATCCATTTACAATTAGATCTACAGTGCACAAAAAGATAAGCGGCCTGAATAGTTTCTGAATTGTATATGATTATGGTTCATAATACAACACGAGCGAATCATATGAAGTTATTTTGTATATTTAGGAGCTCAATTTTGTTTCCCAAGAATCAAACAAATGTTCAGTTAGACTTACCAACCCTCATAGATTTTTTTTTTTTTGCGTCTTCACAGGTAGCTTTGCTGTGTGGGGCGGCCTCTTCTCCACAATCGACTGTGGTCTAGTTCGCGTCAGAGGGAAAGAAGATCCCTGGAACTCCATAACAAGCGGCGCATTGACAGGAGCGATCCTGGCAGCACGCAGTAAGAACACGCTCATGTTTTCTTTATTGTTATTATCACAGGTTACATTTCACAGCAGACATTAATCTCTTGGTTCACAGTTACCATCAAGAAAGAAATAGCGAATCAAAACCTACTGTTATGGTACCGTAAAGGTGTAATGTTAAAGGGATATTCAGGCGTTAGTTTAACCCATGGTCCAACGCACCGTGACACTGAGTTAGACCCCCCCTCGAGAGATGAAGTCTGCTAACCGCTAGCTTTTCTAGTTGTAGCAACTTAAACAATGGCCGCACCATAACAAACAGCGCAGTCTATTTCTCCATGTGCAACCCGCGATCAAAAAGCCACTCATAGCCACAAATAATGCTCAGAACAGCACCAAACTTCATCAACAGTACAAACAGGGTCCCAGCACATAATACAAGGCATCAAACATCTGTTAACTTTGCCTGGTTTCTGTTGAAATGAGACAAAAACAACTCACCCACTCTCCTCCAGTTATACGTTAATGCAGCAACTTTCCGCATCCAGGCACTGACAAAACACATCCAAGTCCGACTGGCAGCACAAACATTCGGTTTCAGCGGCCACTGGCAGGCAGTGACCACACACTGACCACTTGACCACTGACCACTAAAGCTGCTACAACTAGGGAAGCTAGCGGTTAGCAGACTTCATCTCTCGAGGGGTCGTCTAACTCGGTGTCACAGTGCGTTGGACCATGGGTTAAACTTACGCCGGAATATCCCTTTAAACAACAAGCTGAAAACAAAAACTGGGTCGTTGCATTTCCCATGTTGTAGTCGCTGTGATTCAGCAGCAATGTGCAAACATATATATTTATGTGTGTAAGAAAGGAACAAAAAAAACCAAAGACAGAAACTAAAGTAGTACTGATCTTATCCTGCTGTGTCAACTGGAGCATCAGATTGATTGATTGATTGATTGATTGATTGATTGATTGATTGATTGATTGATTGATTGATTGATTGATTGATTGATTGATTGATTGATTGATTGAATAAATCATGTGTTTTTTTTCAGGTGGACCTTTGGCCATGATGGGCTCGGCCATGATGGGGGGAATTTTGCTCGCTCTCATCGAGGGCTTTGGGATCCTCCTCACCAGATACACAGCGCAGCAGTTTCAGAATCGTGAGTGAAGCTGATTGAATTTTTGAATTGAATTAAATTTACAGCAAAAACATAACTTGACATGACTTGATTTGATTAGATTTTTATCTTATTTTATTGTCTCTTTTTTTTATTGTTTTATTATGTGTAATTGTATGTTTATGTAAGATGTTTTGTCTTTATTTCTGGTACTTTTATTTATTATCCTGTACACCACTTTGGTCCACTGTGGATGTTTTAAAGTGCTCAACAAATGAAGTTGGATTGGATTGGATTGGATTGGATAACAAATTGGTTTAGACTCTCCAAGTATCTCAGCTCAAGAGTTTTCACTTCTTAACAGTGTATAGTATCACTGCAGAAACCTGACAATCTAACCACTCTGTGTTTTCCTCTTCTTTCTCTCCCAGCTATTCCCTTTGCGGACGACCCCAGTCAGTTGCCTCTGAAGGACGGCGGTCAGCAGCAGCAGCAACAGCAGCAGCAGCAGCAGGGTGCAAAGGGTCAGTTTCAGTAGAGAGCAGTGAAGAGACCGGCTGTGGACACACTGAGCCAGACCGGAGAGCAGGACGGAGACACCTGAGAGACTGCAGCAGGTATCAGGACGGCTGGGAGGTGGAGGAGACACTGGTCACTAGCACTGCAGTGTCATGTCAAGTAGCCGCACTATGTGCTTTTAAACCTCAGGGGCAAATTGCAGTTAAGTATTAGTTATTTATCAATGAACAGTGTGATTATATTGCCCCCACCACCCCGACCTAGCAGGTGGACGGCAGTGAGCAGGGAGCGCATGTAGAGAGTGAAGTGAAAGCAAATTACAGACACAAGAAATAAGCTCAGTTTTATTTAGAATTATAAATTAATTTCAATTATAAATGGCTCATATGCCGTTTTAATCTCTAAATCTGAGAACATATTCGTTCATTAAAGAGGAACTAAGCAGGATTTCTCCCGTGGCTATGCTACATTTTTACCTTAATTAAAAAGCTCTGGAGTAATTGTGATCGTTAACTACAAGACTTGTGACTTGTTACAAGTGAGAACGGAGGCTCTCTGTCTTCACCTGGCGTCTCACGGCTGAAAACCAACCATGCAACATCAGTACAGTAGCCTACCTGGTCGCCGCTCCGGTGTCCGAACTCTCGTCTCTGCACACCGCAACACAAATGCGCTCCATAATCTTTTGTTTAAGACGGTTAAGACTACACAAACACACACACTGTAACATCGTATATGTTATGTAAAGTTATCAACCGCTCCATTTATTGATTTTTCGCCAGCTTTGTTGAAAACAAATGCACATGGGCGAGAGGAGCGTAACCAAAACAGGGGAAAAGCGAGCAGTCTTACATAGTTCCCCTTTAATTGAACATCTTTGGAGTAATTTTGATGGTTTGATAAATGACATGTTACTTGTTACAAGGGAGAATGGAGGCTCTCTGCCTTCCACCTATACTAGCGTCTCTTGGCTGAAAAACAACTTTGCAAGATCAGAGCCTCCGACCCGGTGTCCCAGCTCTCGTCTCTGCGACACCACAACGCAAACATGCCCCGTAACCCGTAATCTCTTGTTTATTACAGATAAGACTACACAAATATACCCACAAATACGATAAATACCGTTATGTACCCCTCTATTGTTTGATTTCTCACCAGCTTCGTTGTAAACAAATGTACATGGCCGAGAGGAAGGTTAGCAAAACAGCGGAAAAGCTAACAGACTTGCATAGTTCCCCTTTAAAGTATTTTTATCTGGGAATATTTTCTTGTGTCTGTAACTCAGCAGGGAGTATGAAACAATTATTCACTTGTAAACCAGTAAACCCTGGGGAAACGCTGACAAACCTCAGCAACTCATTCAACACTTGCTGTATCAGTGGTCACTGACTTATTGTATTGACATATGCAGTTCTGAAATGTATACATAAAATCCACTTTATTATTCAGCACTTTGGGAATATTTCGATATTTAAATGCAATCCAGATATTTTATAATTGTCTGCATAGATTTAATAAACACTAAAGCCACTGTTTAAATGGCTGAATGGCACAAAAATAGTTGTGTGTGAGTAGTGAAGAATATGAGACATCTCAAACTCATATTTTTAAGTGAGCGTTCGTTCACCACGAGTAAACCTGAGAGTCTGTTTCTAAGTCTTAGTTGAAACAATCACTGGAAACACCTATTTATGATTTTTTTTTTTTAGACGATGCGTGTGCTTGAAAATAAAAAAAAACAAACCTCATTCCTTTCTTCGTTTGCAGTTTGATCCCCTGGCAGCTTTTGAATCTTTGACTCTTTGTTGAACGGTTAATGTATTTGGTATTACACACTAGGCTGAATTAGCTCCAGTATTGTAGTATGTGTGAGTGTGTGTTTGTATGAGTGTGTGTGTGTGTGTAAGTGTAATACTGAAGAGACTTGTATCTTTCACTTAGGTTTTTCCTCCTCATCACTTTAATCGCTGCATCATCCCTCAAGCAACTGAGCACTTTTTGTAAACTCCGGTCTCTGTGTTGTGCTGCAGCTGCAGAGAGACCGACACAGAATGATCCTGTGTTTTGCTGTTATTAATTTATTATGTATAGAGAGAATGTTTATTTTGTGTAATGTCTTAATATATTGATAGTCCATAAAGAAAAACAAAAAAACAATAAAGACATCAAATGTTGTGGAAGACTTTTTTTTCAGAAACTTTATTAAGTCAACATGGTGCAATACAAATCAATAGTTTCAACAATAAAGAGGCAAGCTTTCATACAAAAACATTGTAAAGTGTACATAAATTCAAAGTTTTTATAGCTTTCATGTTGATGGATTTTTTAGTAGATTTAATATATTGTTTGGCTTCATTTTCAAAGAGAAAGAAAGAGTGGTTTTTGATTAGTTTAACGACATTCATGAATATGCCATTTCATTTGGCTAACTGTATAATAAGATTGATGATATAGTATTGTTTTTCTTTTGCAGATGGATTGTCAGTGAAGCCAAACAATATACTATGTTCAAAGCACAGGGAAAAATGAGGTTCAATCGAAAAAGAAATCAGGTTGCAATTTAAATA
This sequence comes from Trachurus trachurus, assembly GCF_905171665.1. Lineage (NCBI taxonomy): Eukaryota > Metazoa > Chordata > Actinopteri > Carangiformes > Carangidae > Trachurus > Trachurus trachurus. The sequence goes on along the minus strand of NC_139901.1, from coordinate 29,701,144 downwards.
TCTTACCATAATTTGGTTGAGAAAGGGCAAGACCAAAAGAAATGAAAAACATCTTCAGGGTGTCCTACACAGAAAGAGCAGTTTAAATCTATATCTTTTTGAAATCGTTGTAAAAAAAACTTTAGATGGGTAAATTCTGTGAACCCTCCTGTTGTCCTTCTGGGTCAAGGAAGAAAGGAAGGAAGGACGAAGGGAAAGACGTAAGGAAGGAAGGAAGGACAAAGGGAAAGATGGGAGTAAAGAAGGAAGGGGAAAAGGAGGGAAAGAGATGGAGGGAGGGAACAGATTTGTTTAAGGAAGGAAGAAGGGAAAGAAGGAAGGAAGGGAAAAGGAAAGGAAAGAAAGATAGAGGGATAGGGAACAGCTTTGTTCAAGGAAGGAAGGAAGAAGGGAAAGAAGGAAGGAAAGGAAAGAAAGATGAAGGGATAGGGAACAGATTTGTTCAAGGAGGGAAGAAGGGAAAAGGGAAGGAAAGGAAAGAAAGATGGAGGGATAGGGAACAGATCAGGTCAATCGGATCAAAAGAGCAAGAAAGAAGAAGTAAGGACGAAGGGAAGGAAGGGAGGAAGGAAGGAAGGATTGATTGTGGAAAGAAGGAAAGGAAGAAGGAAGGATGGAGGAAGGGAACAGATTGGGTCAATTTGACCCAGAAGGACAACAGGAGGGTTAAAAGATACTTCTTCTACCTTATTGTTGTGGAAGACTTGAACTAGTGTTATTATATCTCTTTTCTTCTCCTCATGTTATAGCACTGCCAGGGGGAGCTGTTTTGCTATTTACTGTCGGAGCGCGCCCCCTAGCGACCTCTGCTGGTACCGCACCCACCTGGTGGTTTCTCTCCAAGGTCCTGAACCAGGTTCCTCTAACTTTCCTGCAGAGAAAACCATCTCACCTTTCCTACACTACAACAACCAACTAACTTATTAATATCCCGCTCCTTTTAAATATTATTTAAAGTCTTTAACCAAAAATAAAAAATCCCACATAGAGCCTGAGAGTTTTCTCCAGAGTTTATCTCTCCACCTTCCCCTCGAAAGATTTCCACTTGTCATCCTTTCTAAACGGCTCAGCTGGTTTAATCCTGACGGGCTGAGTGACCACCACCGGGGATATGGCCACCACGCGTTTGTTTTGATATTCCTCGCCGTTATGTGCCTGCATAGATAAACAAACTTGGGGGGGGAAAAGGAGAAAATAAACTTTATTAGTTTTCATTCAGGTAGACGTTACCAGAAAGCGGCTTTAATTGGATTTCTAAGGGTTTGTTGCAGCAACACGCAGCGGGATGAGCAGGATATGGCCCCGGCCGGCGCCTCTCAGCTGCACGACGACGTGCTGCGCGTGGAGATGAGATGACAGGCTGCACATGGTTGTTTCTTTTTTATTTTATTTATTTATTTATACAAAGAAAAACGCCGGGAAAGTTTCACCTGCCTGTTGCGTCTGTGAGTGATCCACTGAGGAGTTGATGGTGGGACTTTTTGGAGTGACTTCGTGGTGTTAAACTGCGAACATGGATCCTGCAAAGAAAGGTAGAGTCTCTGAAGTTTATATACCTGCACGATTGTAGCCTACACTGTGCACCTTTGCGTTGAGGTTACACGTTAGACACAATATACACTGTAAAAATCCATACGTTGAATAGGAGCTGTAGAAAGTAGGGGTCGATGGCATTTTCATATAAAGATACAGCGTGTGAGTGATAATAATGGTTAAACACGGGTCACACTGGTAGGTAAAGGTGTTTTCTACCTACTTCTACTTTTACATTCATTAGATAATGGACAGCTGGCGTCATTTTCTCAATAGCTGGGTCACTGTCAGCTCATATCTGCACATATTTTTGGCTCCTCTGTAGGTTTTTCATGGCTGAGATAGTTCATGTACCCACAGGCTTATTCAGTGTGTGTGCAGGGCCTCGTCAACAGGTGTCCATGGGCCTACTTGGGGATAGTGCTGGGCTAAGTGCCACACGGCTCCCAATAAAGAAGTAGGTCACATCTGGTCTTATATGACTCTGAGGCCTTCAGGAGAGAGAATACCTGCAGCCTCCTGTTAAATCCTCCCCTCATTATGGTGGATAATAAAATGTGTGCAGATATTAGCAATGCAGTAATTATACATAGGCTACATTATATACACATACAAGTGTTTGCTCTTGTTTATAAGTTAGATTTTGATTTTCTCTAACCTCTAACCCTCTAATATCCAAATTTTACATCCATATTAACATCACAGCTGTATGTTTTTTCAGCAGATGCCCCGCCCGGGGGCGAAGCGGGCAAGACGGACACCATGGGGTCCACTGGCTCGGCCAGGAAAAGGGGAGGGGGGGCCAAGAAGGCGATGCAGGCGAACAAGTCTGCCCTCAGGGCCCCCCGAGCCCTCTGCTGCCTCACCCTCAGCAACCCCATCCGCATGGCAGCGCTGGCCCTGGTGGAGTGGAAATATCCTTTTTATAGCGTCTGTGTCTGTGCACATTCATACAAAAGTGTATTCAATTCAATTCAGTTTAGTTTATTTGATAGGGACAATGCAGATTAACATATTAGTGACAATTCCACTTGTTACAAACAAGTCAATGTGACTGATGTTCTGCATACAGAGATTATAGCTACACTGCAAAAACTCAAAATCTTACTGAGAATATTTGTCTTATTTTTAGTCAAAAATGTAATTTCTAGTCAAAACAAATCTCATTATACTTAAAATAAGACTCATCACATTTTTAAAAAAGTAGCTTGTTTTTAGACACTTTTTACTTTTTACAAACATATTTTCACTTGAATTAAGTAGAAAAATCTGATAGTGGAGCAAGTTTTTCTTCCTTATTACAAGCTCAAAAAACTTTATTTCACTGGCAGATTTTTCTACTTGAAACAAGTGAAAATGATCTAAAAACAAGTTAATTTTTAGGTGATGAGTCTTAGTTTAAGTGGAAAGAGATTAGTTTTGACTAGAAATGAGACATTTTGACAAGAAATAAGACAAATATTGTTGGAAAGATTTTGAGTTTTTGCAGTGTAATGCTAGTTTCCAACTCCTATCCCTAATTTACGGTAGGCTTTTAGTAAAAGAAAGAAAGTAAGAATGTATGTATGTGTGTGTCATGTGTTGATGAATTTATATCCTTAACTTCCTCCTCAAGCCCTTTGATATTTTCATTCTACTCGCCATCTTTGCCAACTGTGTGGCCATGGGTGTCACCAAGCCGTACCCCGATGACGACTCCAATGCTACCAATCACCAACTGGTGAGTTTTTAACAACAAATTTAACTACAGATTTATTCTGAAAGGAAAGAAAACATAAGTAAGGTTCAAATAAAAGTTGTGAGGATGTTGTGTCACACAGGGGAAAACAACAACCTGATCTAGTCACCATATGATTATATACAGAACTGAAGATATCACTGATTTTTGACGGATTTTTTTCATGTCACCAACGTGTTTCAACCCAGAAACAGTTTCCCAGTTTATTTACTCCAGAGTCTTTGTGTCTGTAGCAACAGAAACCAACACAGTTAGAGCATCCATCACAACACACATGGACCAAAACGTATATATCTACATAAATTAGAAATGAAAACAGGAAACTGAAAAATAAAGCTCTGCAGATTTTTATATCCAAGCTTCACATTTTTGTCAGTGATCGATACCTGTATCAATCAATGAGAGGATGAGGAGAAAAACATGAGGGGTTGCAATAAGAACAGCACAAAGTCTCGTCTTTGACTGTTGGAAACATAAATTCTTATTTAATTAACAAAATATTCACAATGATAACAAAAGGGAGCAGATTTATTTTTACATTTCACTTGTTTCTACGTTTCTCTTTTCCAAGTCATAAATTAAAAACTTCTCCTGAACTCTCTGTCCTTCGTCCTCTGGGTTATTCGAGGACACTGTGCACATTATAAAGTTTAAACAGTTGATGAAAAGTTGAGAGGACGGCTGTTCGATTCAGAGAGGAGGTAGCAGCAGTCAGTCAGTGAGAGGTGAACGGTGCTGTGCGGGGTGGTAATGGTATTAGAGGGGGCAAAAGTTGTGCTGTGACCTCGGTGAGGTGACCCTGTCAGGGATCATGACTGACTTAAACTCCAACCATCTGCCTCTCCTCCCTTCTTCTCACCCCCTCTCCCCTCTTCTCTCTCCGTCTCTCCATCCTCTTCTGGTTTCTGATCATTTCAAACTGTTAAACACGAAAATACTCGATGTTGAAACTAAAAACTGAGAAGTGTTTTTCTCTTCTCTCCTCACAGCTGCAGCTTTCTGTATTTACGTCACATCGTCGGGTTGTGTTTTAATGTCACTGAACGGCTTAAAATGATTCTTACGCAGTTACATCCAGGGAGTAAAAATGATCAGATGACTGAGTTTTATTTGAAGTGGTTTTAATATTAAAGTAACAAACAGACACACATGCATCCACATGCAAATTACTGTAACACACGCACAGACATGGAGACTTGGAGCAGGATAGATGTTTATCCCTTTATTGGATTTCACTGAGGAGATGGCCTGACACTTAAAGATTCACTTCCTTATAGGAAACTAATCTAAGTGAATATTATCAATCAAACAATTTATGCATTAACTTTACACAGTTTCAATGTGAATATCAGTTGGTTTTTACACCGAAAGCAGCACACGATGCGTGGATTATTATTCTGGCAGCCTCAGGTGAAGCCCCGGTGTCAGTGTTGTTGCAGTGATAAGAAGCATTAAGCTGAAGTTACAGAAAAAGGATTCAGTTACAGGCTTAAGCTTGTGTTAGGCACTGGGTTAAGAGGTTAGGAAGCCACTGCAGTCGGCTCTTTAATGATGACAACACATGTGATGCAAAGGAAGTAGCAACCAACAACAAATAAAAAATGTCTTTATTTTTACCAGGAAGATCACTTGACATTTTCTTCAGCACTCGCTGCGACTAACATTTAAAAAAGGTTGTTCCAATTTTGCAATAAACTCTTTCCTCCCCCCACACACGCCTTCTTTTCTTCTCAGGAACAAGTCGAGTACGTCTTCCTCGTCATCTTCACCATCGAGACCTTCACTAAAATCCTCGCCTACGGTTTAGTCATGCACCCCAGCGCCTACATACGCAGCGGATGGAACTTGCTCGATTTCGTCATCGTCATTGTCGGGTATTTTTTTTGTCACGACGTCCATCAACAACTGCTCTGCCTGTCTGCCTGTCATTCATACAGAGAAAGAAAAGAGACTGTCAACAACAGCTTATTTGTGTGTGTGTGTGTCTGTGCAGGTTGTTCAGTGTGATAGCAGAGGCCATGACGGACCATAAGCCCGGAGAGGCTCATCACGCTGCAGGAAAACCCGGCGGCCTGGACGTCAAAGCGCTCAGGGCGTTCAGGGTGTTACGACCTCTTCGACTCGTCTCTGGAGTGCCGAGTGCGTTTTTGTGGTTTCTTTTCTTTGTGTGTGTGTCTCTGCAGCCGCTGTGCTTCACTAAACATTTCATTTTATTTCATTTATTGTTTATTTGACAAGGACAGTGCACATTAATGAACAATTTGTGACGCACGCATCACGTCATGTAAATATACTGGATTTAGCTCAAAGCTAATTTCCATCTGTAGTCCTCACATTTAAAGACGGACAGACATACCATACAAAAAGATAACAGTAGGAAGCTACCTGCATAAGTATGAAAAAACATAGTATTAGCAGCAGTAACAACAATAAGAAAAACAGATAGCAACCTGCATAAATATAAGAGAGGACAGAGTACTAGCAGCATTTACAGTATATCAGTAAAAGATAAGAAATAAGAAAACAGAGAACAATCCCATGCAGCGCTGCATGGCATTGTTTTCTGCATAAATATAAGAAAAAAATGAAAATTAGCCGCAAATACACAATAAAATTACAATACAGAATAGGATACGGTAAAAAAAATAAGGGCTGCAGTAGTACTGTATTAAAGTGCTAGTCAATATTTCATTCATGGGTGCAGATTTGGTGAGACAGTAACAATTCTTTAAGCTGTTTTTTGAATGCATTAAAAGTAGGACTGTCTCTAATCGGGGTTGGGAGACTATTCCAACATGTGCTGCCTTTAAAGGGATAGTAGAATTTTTTTTAAAGTGGGGTTGTATGATCTACAAATAGCCCCTAAGTACTTTAATTGCAGTAGAAGACTCTCTGCACTCCTCCCGTTAGCAACGCCAGCCCATAATAGCCCTGCCCAGAGATTTACAACATACAGTGTTGTGAATGGACCCAAAGAAACAGCCTATTTTCACGGCCTAAAAGAGGTTTTACCTGAAAAAAAATACACAGTTCCATTGTTCGCTATAATATATTTTTTTCCAGCCCCTCAAAGTGCAGGAAAAACACAGTTTTTATTTGGACCTAACCAACTCACATATCCCTCCGCTCAGGGTTAGCGCCCGCAGATCAGCAGTTGGTTAGCTCCAAATAAAAACTGTGTTTTTCCTGCACTTTGAAGGGCTGGAAAAAATTATATTATAGCGAACAATGGAACTGTGTATTTTTTTTCAGGTAAAACCTCTTTTAGGCCGCGAAAATAGGCCGTTTCTTTGGGTCTGTTCACAGCACTGTATGTTGTAAATCTCTGGGCAGGGCTATTATGGGCTGGCGTTGCTAACGGGAGGAGTGCAGAGAGTCTTCTACTGCAATTAAAGTACTTAGGGGCTATTTGTAGATCATACAACCCCACTTTAAAAAAATGCTACTATCCCTTTAACAGTTAGGGAGTTTTGGCCTATGTGGCTACGTCTGAACGGCACCTCACAGTCCCCTCTGGAGGAAGATCTGGTGCTGAGTGTGTGTGGTCTCTCCGTCATGCACAACTGAAAAAAACAAAAATGTGTGTTGTTGTTTGCCTCATCAGGTTTACAGATTGTGTTGAACTCCATCATGAAAGCCATGGTGCCGCTGCTCCACATCGGTATGCTGGTCATGTTCGTCATCATCATCTACGCCATCATCGGCCTGGAGCTCTTCATCGGCAGGATGCACAAGACCTGCTACTTCATGAGCACAGGTCTTCAAAGCACACTGCTACACTTTCTCCACACTCACTGCCTTTTTTTTTTTTTTTAAGCATGTGTTTTAGTTTTTGTTTGCAATTTACAGCAAATCAAACAAGACATTCTTACAAGCAAGAAACAGAGCAAACTTTTTCTCCCTATTCTCCCTCCCTTCTTCTCTTTCCCTCACTAAATAAGTAAAACATTAAAACTATAAAAATAAGATGAAAATAAAGCAAAAAGCATTTATTTATATAGCACATTTCATACGACAAGCGTAAACTCAATGTGCTTCAAAAAGTTAAAATAGAGATACAGTGTATAACATAAAATGGCATATAGGATAAGAAATATTACATATATAAAAAAAAAAAATTAGGACATTATAAAATCACACAAGAATGTATTATTATCATCATTTAAAAAGGGAGATAATAATAATAAAAAGCAAAAGCAAACAAGACAGAAATAAAACACACTCTTTAAACATGACTAAAAGCTTGTGAAAAAATATGTTTTTAGTTTGCTTTTAAAAGAAGGCATTGTTGTAGCAGACCGTAGCTCATGTGGAAGAGAATTCCAGAGAGTAGGACCATGAGCTGATTTGGAGTTGATTCTGGGTATAATGAGGAGCTCCTTATCAGATGATCTAAGTGATCTCTCCGCTGTGTATTCGGTGAGCATGTCAACAACATAAGAGGGAGCCAAGCCATTACAACATTTAAAAACAATAAGAAGTATCTTACAATCAATTCTTTGTTTTACTGGGAGCCAATGAAGAGATGATAAAATGGGAGTGATGTGCTCGAACCTTTTGGTTTTCGTTAGTACTCTGGCTGCAGCATTTTGAATAAACTGGAGTTTATTTACTGTCTGCTTATTCAATCCAGCAAAAAGGGCATTGCAGTAATCCAGTCTACTGGAAATAAAAGCATGAACCAGTTTTTCAGAGTCTGACTGAGACAGGAAACATCTAACTTTTGATATGTTCCTCAGATGATAAAAAGCAGTAGCAAGCAAGTAGTACTAAAAAATTAGTAATACTGATACCAGTTATATGATGAATTTCAAGACATTATATCACACATTCTACTCCCTCAGAGCCTCCTCCTGCTGAAGCAAATTAACAAACATTACGTCTTAAAAAACTTATAAAAGGTCATGTTTGATGCCATCTCTTTAATCCATCTTCCAATTCTTTGTGCATCAGCGTTTTTCCAATTAAGGGAAATTAAACGTTTCTCTCACTGCCTTTGTGCTGCGTTTTTATTATTTTTTTTATTTTTTTTTTCCAGGCCTCATGGTTGAGGACGACCCCACGCCGTGTGCGTTCGCCGGGAGCGGGCGCTTCTGTGTCACCAACGGGACCGAGTGCAGGGGGAAGTGGGAGGGTCCCAACGGCGGGATCACAAACTTTGACAATATTTTCTTCGCCATGCTGACGGTGTTCCAGTGCATCACCATGGAGGGCTGGACAGACGTGCTCTACTGGGTACACACACACACACACACACACACACGATATTTGTTTATTCGTCCCACGATGGGAAAATCTCCAGAAATAAATGAGCACATGTAAAAATTAAACTCACAACGCTATCTTGAATCTTGAAAATACCTTTTCTTAGATCTGCTGCAGTTTATTTTTGACTCACACTTTCTCTCTGTCTCCCTCCACAGATGAACGACGCCATCGGCCACGAGATTCCATGGATCTACTTTGTCTCTCTGGTCATTTTTGGGTCATTTTTCATCATCAATCTTGTATTGGGTGTGTTGAGCGGGTGAGTTGTCACTGCTCTCTCTGTTGTTATTTGTTGTTCGGGAGCTTCTACCACAATTTGATTGCACCGTCCGGCAATGACAGTAAAATATTATTTTGGTTCTGATTCTGGTTCACTGCAGTTCTCCACTTCCTGTCACATTGGGATAAAACTGAAAAGTGCATTTCTCCTCTAAGTTATTCTAAGTTTCTTAAAGGGATAGTTCAACATTTTTCGCAAATTGGCAAATGCAGAGACTGCTTGCTGAAACACTGCCCCTAAACATGAACGTGTATCAGCGGTTTTGCATGAATTTACCTCTAAAACAACTCCATCTCGTAACGTTCTGTTATTATCTCATAGTGTGGTGAATGTGCAGGTCACAACTTGTCCACCAGAGCGTTTTGGAGTTGTTGGATTGTGTATTTGATGAGTTTGATGAGAGAAACCTAGAAATCCCATTAGCCTCCGTAGCGTAGCTCTGAGCAGCTCGCGGCTCTGCTCTGCCCGTTCTAAAAATCGCTTGCACCGACAATTAACGGTAACGAACCTACTGCTAAAACTATAGGGATTATGGCAATGGGCCAATTTGCCAAAATGTTAAACTATCCCTTTAAGCATTTGTATGTGTTTATATTATGTGCACAGAGAGTTCTCCAAAGAAAGAGAGAAGGCGGTGGCGCGTGGCGAGCTGCAGAAGGCGCAGGAGAGCAAACAGATGCAGGAGGACATGATCGGCTACATGGACTGGCTGATCGAGGCCGAGGACGTGGACGAAGAAGGAAACAAACGTTGGTGTTAAACGCACACACTAACACACACACACACACACACACACACACACACACACACACACACACACACACACACACACACACACACACACACACACACACACACACACTCTACAGCTGTGCATTTTACACATAATCGGTGTGCGTTTGTTTCTGAAGGCGCTGCGATCGCTAAGAAGAAGATGATGAAGAAGTTCGGCTGGTACAAACAGACCGAGGACGGTGGAGGTACGTTGCAGCTGATGTCACCGCCTGGTTTCAGTGTGTGTTTTATCTGTTGTGATTCTCTCTAACTCCTCGTTCTCGTATCCAGCCGAGTCCGACTCTGATGATGATATCGCCTACCTGGACGATGACAACGGCTTCTGCGCCTCTCTCATGTGAGACAACAGAGAAACAACGACATAGATTCAACGTTTTATTGACACACACACAGACAGGAAGTGATTTAAAACTGTTTATTAATCTTCTCTCTTCCTCTTTCTTGTCGTCTCAGGGCAAAGATGATGGCCAACAGCTTCTGGTAAGTTGTTCATGTGATGAAGAACATCTGCGTCTCTCTTAAAGTTGGGAAATAATAATGGATTGTATGTAATTTATAACATTTTATTGTTTTAAAGGAGCTGTATGTAAGAATGTGGCCGAAACTGTTGAATTGTGTCGAATTCAAAACACATCAGCGCGTTGTTTCAGATTCGAGGTTGCCAGATAGCGACGCGCTAACCTCTGCTCTGCTCACTCACATAGTCAGTCTCAAACGTGTTCTTCACGCCGTAGATGAGCCAACATATGAGACGTTCTACCGCAGAATAAACGACAAGAACCGCTCCACACGTTCACCATCACTTAATTTGCCATCGGCTCCATTTCGCCACATTTCCTCCCTCTTTTCTAACTCTCACTTTGTAATTCCTCCCTTTAGCTTTAGCTTTAGCTGCAGCTCAAACTAACTAGGCTACATGCTCACAACAGCAAGCGGTGTATCAAACGGCAGAGCGACAAGCCGCCTATTTCTACCGTGTGATATCAAGGAAATATGACCATAATTACAGATAAAAGTAAACAATCTTTTTTTTTCCACAATCTCAATTGAAGCTTGTTTTATCTGGCAACCCAGATGCTGAAATGCCACTGGCGCTGTGATTGGGAGAGAGCGCTGGGTGGCGACAGATGCCAAAATGTAAATTCAAAACATAAACATGATTTTCGGTCCGCAAAAAAAAATAATTTTAATGCGAATATTCTGGTTGTACTATTGTTGTCGGTGAGTTCAGTATGTTATATCAACATTATTCCTGAGTCTCTGTGACATATTAGGATGATTTTATGACTGTTTGCTTTAGATTTCTTACATACTGTTCCTTTAATCATAACATTTGTCCAGAGCTGCTGAGTTGATAAAGTGTAAAAGTTATGGATGGATTATGACTTTGTAGTGCAACATAGGATAAATATGGCTCCACTTCTTTCGTGAGCATTTTACACAAAACTGACAACACAGTTAACATTTAAATAAAACCTCTATGGTGATATTTTTTTTAAATGCATCAACACTTAGGTCTACAAACCTACATCTGGACAAATATGCATCATTAACTTTGTGTCTTTGATTTTCTGCTTCTCTCTTCCGTCAGTGACCAGCTGTGTCAGCTCAATCACACCATGAGGAAGAACTGTCGTGTGGCCGTTAAAACCACAAACTTCTACTGGCTGGTTCTTCTGCTGGTGTTTCTCAACACGGTGGCCAGCGCCTCCGAGCATTATGGGCAACCGAAGTGGCTCACAGAAATGCAAGGTAAAAAAAAAAAAACACACTTTAATGTTCTCGTCAGTAGGGATGTTACGATTATAGATTTTCTTGGTACGATTATTGTCAGAAAAATAATCACGGTATTACGATTATCCTGATTATTATGCATCAATAAATTTCACAAGATTTTGAATGCGTAAAATCAAATATAGTCAAAATATAATTACATTACTAATCTCTTAATATGGGACCAGCTGTTAATCCCCCGGGGACAGTGTTTGAAATATTTAAGTCACTAATTGTCATTTATACCAAAAGTTTAAGTTCATTTTATCATTTTTTTAAATTACAAATGACACGCTAGCATTTAAATTCCCACCAATTCAGTGTTACTTAAGATAAATGGACCAGTATTCGTGCATCTTCCTTTACTTTGGCGCCACATCTGCCGATATAGTTCCGACATAATCTTTTTCGGAAAGTGACGGTATTTAGGAATCTTTACGATCAATTAATTGTGGCGTCTAATACCGCGATTAATTGTGAAAACAAGTAACTGTGACATTCCTACTCGTCAGACCTTGTCCCGACCTACCTGACTCCTCCTCTTCTTGGTTTCTTGCAGAGCGAGCCAACAAGATCCTGCTGCTGCTCTTCACGCTGGAGATGCTGATGAAGATGTACGCCTTCGGCCTGCAGATCTACTTCATGGCGCTGTTCAACCGCTTCGACTGCTTCGTGGTGTGCGGCGGCATCCTGGAGACGCTGCTCGTCGAGATGGAAGTCATCCCGCCCATCGGCATCTCCGTGCTGCGCTGCATCCGACTGCTCAGGATCTTCAAAATGACACGGTAACACACACACGACAGAGCTCGAGCACAACAACAACAGATTAACAACTCATGTACGATGTCCAGTGGTGGACAGTAACGGAGTAAATTTACTTGAGTACTGTATTTAAGTACATATCCAGAGGATTTGTTCGAGTTAATTTCCAGGAAGGCTGAAAAGTACTCGTTACTTTCAGGTCTGCTCTTTTTTTTTCTTTTTTTTTCCTAAAATCCTATTGGACACAAGCTGTGTTTGTCAAAGAAGGAAACCCTAACCCCTAAAAGCAGCACATCAGTGCAGCTGGTTTCAAAGAGTTAAGGACCTTTTTACTCTTGTTTCTGAGAATGCAATTCTTATTTAGTCCTGGTTGATTCTTGTTCAGTTAGTTTATGCAAATTGTGTGAAAATAAAGATTAAACAATGGTTTATAGTGGCAGGTGGTTCCAAGCTGTGCCAAAAATGGACATTTTCGAAAGTTCGCCTGAATATTTTGTAGTAAAATCTCAATAATTTTGTCCTGCTTCAATTAATCAGAATCAACCACTGCAGAGACAATGTTCATATGTTGTACAATGATTTTATAGAGAGTTTGAGCTTCATTAGCATTATTCTAAAGGGCACTCATCAAAAATATGATTTTTTTTTTTAGGCGAATATTAATTTTATTATTTTTTTTCTGTGTGTCATCTTCATTTACTCTTCACCAGTAACAGATATACTGATATTTACACATCTCAGCAATTCCTCAATTTCTTCCCTTTACTATGACACCAAAAGTATTCAAATAGACCTTGTGGTTGCAGAGATATACTCATTTTATTATGGATATGCAATTTTCGAGAAAAGGCCTAAAAAATAGGCTTGGTTTTTACCTTTAAAAGCAAGTACTTTTTTACTCTTACTTGAGTAACATGTCGACTGAGCTACTTTTACTTGTAACGGAGTAAATTTTGACCAGTAGTATTTGTACTCTTACTCAAGTACTGGGGTCGTGTAGTACTCTGTCCATCTCTGGCGATGTCCTGAGTTGTATTCATCGCTCCGTTGTTGATTGCAGGCACTGGGCGGCTTTATCCGATCTGGTCAACTCGCTGCTCAACTCCATGAAAGCTATCTGCTCCCTGCTGCTGCTGCTCTTCCTCTTCCTCATCATCTTCGCTCTGCTGGGCATGCAGCTGTTTGGAGGCAAATTCAACTTTGACGAGACGCAGATGAAGAGAAGCACCTTCGATTCCTTCCCTCAGGCTCTGCTCACATGTTTCCAGGTGATTTATATTTATTTATACTGTATAGCGCTTTACTATACCTGAACGATACCCAAAGCGCTTTACGGTACATCACATTCACCCATTCATACACACATGCACACATGAAACGACAAATGAAGTTTCCACTGAAAACCAAGGTTTATTTCTTTGACTTTCTATTGGTTTTTTTTGTCATTAAAGTTTTTTATTTTATTTTTTATGTAAACATATACAAACAGACAGTATTGTTTTCAGGTATATAACGGCCCATGATAAATGCTCATATTTGAAACAACCAATCTAAACATTCATCAGTTACATTCACATCAGTGCAGTCAGTCATCACATTGTCACATTTGAGAAAGCGGTTCCCATGACCTCTTGAAATTATCCACATCATCATTGATTCTGGCTAACATGTGTTCATATGATACAACCTCCAACATTACCTCTATCCATTTTTTAACATCTGGAGAGGATGTACTTTTCCATACTCTGAGAATCATTCGAGCAGCTGTAACAACCCCTAACTTTATCACTACAGGTTATATTTTGGTATATTGGGCAGTTCTGTTTGGTCTCCCAGTAGGCACAATCTTGGTGATATCGGTATTGTTAACCCCACCCATTTCCCTATATATTCAAGCACTTTTTCCCAGAATGGGTTAATGAATTTACACTCCCAAATAGCATGCAAGTATGTTCCTTGACATTTCCAACATAAATTATTAGCTAACAGGCCCATTCTGTAGAGTTTAGATGGGGTGATTGACTTTCTATTGTTGAAAACTAAACAAAAGATGAAATTCTTTGGAAAAAAACAAAAACAAAAAACACATTTCCCAAATCAATAAAAGAAAAACAATACATACAATGGCACAGCATAGTCAAAAAACTGTGTGCTTCTGATCAGCGACACAAAAAACTCTTCAAAAAATCCACTCTTAGTTTTTGAGTGTGTTTGCTCAAACCTGTATGGTCTGAAATGCTAAAATATTTTAAATGAAAAAAAAAAACAATGTAAAGATAGGTTGTTAAGGAGTTTTCGCAGTAACATCGTGAAGACTTGTTCTTTGAAAACAGTGACCTATCACTCGGGAACTCCTACTCCCAATTAGCACAAGCAGTTACATCTCACATGCTGCTTTTTATTCATCACGTCGTGTGAGTTGTTACAGCTCTCTCTCCTTCCTCTCTGTGGTTGCAGATCCTCACCGGAGAGGACTGGAACGCCGTCATGTACGACGGCATCATGGCCTATGGAGGACCCATCTTCCCCAACATGGTGGTGTGCATTTACTTCGTCATCCTGTTCGTCTGCGGTAACTGTATCCTTTTCCTAAGAAATTATCAACAACCACATGTTTCTTTCTGATCCAGCTACTTCAGATTAACATTAGTCTTTAGTAAAAACAAAACGTGCACAACTCCTTAACGCTACGATCAGACATCCTGCTCAACGTCTTCTTGGCTATCGCCGTGGACAACTTAGCAGGAGGCGGCGGAAAGAAAGAAGTAGAGTAAGTCAGAGATATTTATAACAGATCCTTGTTGTGTTTCCTGCTGCAGACATTTCCAACTTTGCTTAAAAGAATAGTTCACCCAAAATTAAAATTTCACTCATTATCTACTCATCCTCATGTCGACTAAGGGCTGGGAGAAGTTTCAGAGTCCTCCGTGGCTTCTCTGAGTTACAGGGGGTCTCGGCGTAGCAGTGCATGTCCATATAACGGTTGCAAATGGATACCAACTGTCTTCGTAACAAAAAGACACACCAAAAAACATCCAAATACCTCCATGCTGCTCGTATGTAATGTCAGTCTTGTATTGAAGCCCCGAAATGCGAAATTGTTCCGAAAAAATTAAATAAGTCTATATTTCAAGCTTGTTTGCAGCGGAAGCTCCTCTTCCTGGTCCGTCCAAATCTCGCACGATTTGTGCCGGCGTCAGTAATCGCCGGAGCAAATCTCGCGAGATTTCGCATTTCGGGGCTTCAATACAAGACGGACATTACATACGAGCAGCATGGAGGTATTTGGATGTTTTTTGGTGTGTCTTTTTGTTACGAATACAGTTGGTATCCATTTGCAACCGTTATATGGACATGCACTGCTACGCCGAGACCCCCTGTAACTCAGAGAAGCCACAGAGGACTTCTCCCAGCCCTTAGTCGACATGAGGGTGAGTAGATAATGAGTGAAATTTCAATTTTGAGTGAACTATTCCTTTAACAATCATTTCCTGGTATCTGTTTTTTTTCAGGGAGAAAAAGGAAGAGGAGGAAGAGTGGGATGACGATGAAGATAAAGAAGATGAGGACGCAGGGGTAGATAATGTTTAAATGTTTGATATTTTTCTCCGTCATTCATAAAAAATTAAAGATCTCAGCTGATCTCGTGATCTGTCCGTAGAACGAGGAGGACGACTGGGCGGAAAACGAGGAGCTGAGAGCCATCGAGGGACTCGAGGGTGAGAGACTCGGCAGAGAAGTTAGACCTGCTCGTTAAGACGTAAACTGTCTCCTTATATATGTTTATTGTTTGTTGTTTGTCGTTTATTTCACTGCAGGAGTGGCTCCGCTGAAGCCTGAGTTCTCGGGGCCTAAAGAGAAGATTGTACCGATCCCTGATGGAAGCTCCTTCTTCATTCTCGGGAAGAAAAACTGGTAATCTGAAGATTTACATATTGTATATTACGAACCTAATGAGATTAATCTCACTCTTTAAATGAGCTATTTGTAAGTTTTGCTATTGCTATGTTGCTGATTTTAACATTAAACCAATAAAAAAGGGTTGTTGCCCCTGCGGGGGACTGGTGAATAAGCAATTGTTGATGCTGTTAAAGGGATAGTTAAACATTTTGGCAAATTAGCCCATTGCCATAATCCCTATAGTCATAGCAGTAGGTTCGTTACCTTTAATTGTCGGTGCAAGCTATTTTAAGAACGGCGGAGCAGAGACGCAAGCTGCTCAGAGCTACGCTACAGAGGCTCATGGGATTTCTTGGTTTTCCTCATCAAACTCCAAAACGCTCTGGTGGACAAGTTGTGACCTGCACATTCACCACGCTATGAGATAATAACAGAGCGTTACCAGACAGAGTTGTTTTAGAGGTAAATTCATGCAAAACCGCTGATGCGCGTTGCCTTCATCTCATAGCGTGGTGAATGTGCAGGTCACAACTTGTCCACCAGAGCGTTTTGGAGTTGTTGGATTGTGTATTTGATGAGTTCGATGAGGAAAACCAAGAAATCCCATGAGCCTCCGTAGCGTAGCTCTGAGCAGCTCGCGGCTCTGCTGCGCCGTTCTAAAAACAGCTTGCACCGACAATTAAAGGTAACAAACCTACTGCTAAAACTATAGGGATTATGGCAATGGGCCAATTTGCCAAAATGTTGAACTATCCCTTTAAGGCCCTATAACACTATGGAAACCTACAAACTCTCCACGTTTCTCATTCACTTCTCTCATTTCCCTTTGAATTCTCAGTTTGCGAGTCGCCTGCCACAACCTCATCCATCACCCCTACTTCACCAACTTCATCCTCATCTTCATCATCCTCAGTAGTATTTCCCTGGCTGCTGAGGATCCAATCAAATCCCATTCATTCAGGAACATAGTAAGGCCGACAGCATCATATCTCATCACATCAACCTGCTCATCATCATCGCCTTCATGACTAGAAACATTCATTCTCATTCTAATTTTTGTTTTTCCTCAGGTGCTCGGTTATGCAGATTACGTGTTCACATCGGTGTTCACAGTGGAGATCGTACTGAAGGTGAATAGAAATAGACTAAATTAAATGGAAAGTTATGTTTTCACTAGATAAAAGTTCCTAACAGCTTCTTCCTCTTGTCGTGTAGATGACGGTCTACGGAGCTTTTCTCCACAGCGGCTCCTTCTGCAGGAACGCCTTCAACCTCCTGGACCTGCTGGTCGTCGGTGTGTCGCTCACCTCCTTCTTCCTGCAGTGAGTGGATGAACTTGTTCTCTTTATTACACATTAATGCTGATCATTGTTTATTTATCAAAAAGCCTTTTTTGATTCCTGTAAATCCTTGCTGCTCCCAGTTCGAGTGCGATCTCCGTGGTGAAGATTCTCCGAGTGTTGCGAGTGCTCAGGCCTCTTCGAGCCATCAACAGAGCCAAAGGATTAAAGGTAGATTCTTCTTCTGTTTATTAAATATAAATATAAATAGGGTTGCAAAGGGGCGGAAAAGTTCCAGTAAATTTCCGGTAAATTACCAGAAACTTTCCAAATATTCCAAATTGGAAACTTTCCATGGGAATTATGGGAATTTATGGGAATCAACTGGAAATTGGGGATAATTTAAACAAACTGTATCTTATCCAAACATAAATGTAAATATTTTGTTTTGTAATAAGCAGACATCCATGCAAAATAATACAAAAAACATGACCCCCACCCCCTGTTAATTCCCATATATTCCCGTTTATTCCCATATATTCCCATATATTCCCGTTATTCCCCATATATTCCCGTTAATTCCCATATATTCCTGTTAATTCCCATATATTCCCGTTTATTCCCATATATTCCTGTTATTCCCCATATATTCCCGTTATTCCCATATATTCCCGTTATTCCCCATATATTCCCGTTTATTCCCATATATTCCTTCTAATTCCCATATATTCCCATTTATTCCCATATATTCCCGTTTATTCCCATATATTCCCGTTTATTCCCATATATTCCTGTTATTCCCACATATTCCCGTTATTCCCCACATATTCCCATATATTCCCGTTTATTCCCATATATTCCCGTTATTCCCCATATATTCCCGTTATTCCCCATATATTCCTGTTTATTCCCATATATTCCCGTTATTCCCCATATATTCCCGTTATTCCCCATATATTCCTGTTTATTCCCATATATTCCCGTTTATTCCCATATATTCCCATTTATTCCCATATATTTCCGTTATTCCCACATATTCCCGTTATTCCCTATATATTCCCGTTTATTCCCATATATTCCCGTTATTCCCATATATTCCCATATATTCCCATATATTCCCATTAATTCCCATGGAAGTTTTCCAACTTTAAAAATTCCCAGAATTTTGCAACCCTAAATATAAATACTTATAGTTTATATGTAGTTCATGGCTAACATCTGGGCCTCTTTGCTTTAACGTTCACAGAACGTGGTGCAGTGTGTGTTTGTGGCGATCCGCACCATCGGTAACATCCTGATTGTCACGACGCTCCTTCAGTTCATGTTTGCCTGTATCGGAGTTCAGCTCTTCAAGGTGCAAATTCACATTTTCAACCATTTAAACAGTTTTTTTCCCCGACACTCTTAGATAATAAAAGGGAAGTAGCTTCTGAAAGGTTTTTAATGGTTTTACCTTTTTTTTTTGTGCCACAGGGCCGATTCTTCAGCTGCACAGACGAAGCCAAACACACTCCGGTCGAGTGCAAGTCAGTTTTTACCTCTGTTTATTACTCCACACAATATAAAAAAGCATCTGTCCGTCACTTCACATACTGTGTAAGATATTAAATGTGTGTGTGTGTGTGTGTGTGTGTGTGTGTGTGTGTGTGTGTGTGTGTGTGTGTGTGTGTGTGTGTGTGTGTGTGTGTGTGTGTGTGTGTGTGTGTGTGTGTGTGTGTGTGTGTGTTTGACTTCAGGGGGACGTTTGTGGTGTATAAAGACGGAGACATGAACCATCCCATGGTGAAAGAGCGGATTTGGGAAAACAGTGATTTCAACTTCGACAACGTGCTGATGGGGATGTTGGCTCTGTTCACCGTGTCGACATTTGAAGGCTGGCCACAGTGAGTAACCGCCTCATCACACCGCTTTTATCTTGAAGGATGAGAAGACGGGTGCTGACAAATCCCTTTAAAAAATAAATAGTTTCATATTTCTTTTAGGTTAAACATTTTCCTAAAATAAATCTATTGTTAGGTGCTCTGAATGTGGGATTATTTCAAAATCAACTACAGAGAAATGTTTCTTTTTTCTTTCTTCAAGGCTTCTTTACCGGGCCGTGGACGCCAACGCCGTCGACCGAGGGCCCATCTACAACTACCGAGTGGAGATCTCCATCTTTTTCATCATCTACATCATCATCATCGCCTTCTTCATGATGAACATCTTCGTAGGTTTCGTCATCATCACGTTTCGAGAACAGGGAGAGGCCGAGTTCAAAAACTGCGAACTCAACAAAAATCAAGTCAGTTAATTCACAAAATGTTGATGTTAAAGGGATAGTGCAACATTTTTGGCAAATTGCCATAATCCCTATAGTCATAGTAGTAGGTTCGTTACCTTTAATTGTCGGTGCAAGCTATTTTTAGAACGGCGGAGCAGAGCCGCGAGCTGCTCAGAGCTACGCTACTTGGTTTCCCTCATCAAACTCATCAAATACACAATCCAACAACTCCAAAACGCTCTGGTGGACAAGTTGTGACCTGCACATTCACCATGCTATGAGATAATAACAGAACGATATGAGACAGAGTTGTTTTAGAGGTAAATGCAGAGACTGCTTGCTGCTCCGCCATTCTAAAAATAGCTTGCACCGACAATTAAAGGTAACAAACCTACTGCTAACACTATAGGGATTATGGCAATGGGCCAATTTGCCAAAATGTTGAACTATCCCTTTATTACTTTTACTGTAATTATCATCCAGGTTTTAGAGTCAGTAACTTCATCTCTCTCCTCTTTGTGCCCCGTCACAGCGTCAGTGTGTTTACTACGCTCTGAAAGCTCAACCGATAAAGATTTACATCCCCAAAAACCCGTCGCAGCTCAAGTTCTGGAAAATAATCAACTCCAGTCAGTTTGAATACATCATGTTTGTGCTGATTCTGGGAAACACGCTCACTCTGGCTATTCAGGTACCACACAGTATCATTCACATATCACTCACAAAATATATTTTTAATTTACATTACTACAGTGTTAAATGTTGTGGGTGTTGTGTTAACTCTCTTTCAGCATTACGAGCAGTCGAAGCTCTTCACCTCCGTCATGGATCTCCTCAACTTGATCTTCACCGTGGTTTTCACCATAGAGATGATCATCAAGTTACTGGCTCTACGGGCTCATGTGAGGCATCTGCTTTTGTTTTGTTTTGGTTTTTTTTTTTTTTTTCAACAGCAGCTGCCTCCACTGTGTTTGGTTAAATCTGACTTGTGTTTGTTTCTTTTTATGCAGCATTATTTCATCGACCCTTGGAATTCATTTGATGCTTTGATCGTCGTGGGGAGCGTGTTGGACATCGCAGTCTCTGAGTTTAGTGTAAGTTCGAGAAATTCAGTTTTTTTTTACATGAAATCACACAAATGTCACTTAATCCCTCAGTCATTGTTGCATTCATTAATCAATCAATCAAATTTTATTTATATAGCACCTTTCAAAGCAAATAAATGCCATTCAAAGTGCTTTACATTTTGGTTGAATAAGTATATAATATATACTAAGTGAAACAAAAACTACATAAAATATAGCAATAGTGAAAAATAAAATAAAAACACAATAAAATATGATAAAATATTAAAAAAAAAATAATAATAATAATAATTAAAATAATAAAATAAAATAGAATAAAATGCAGGATAGAAATATAGGACAAAATATAAAAACACTCAAAAGAAAGATAACAATAAGAGAGAAAAATGTAATAAAATAGAAGACTGTAAACTGTAGAATAGAATAAAATAACTATTAGACTATAACATAAAAGCCAGATTAAAGTCCTAATTTGTAAATTTGTGTCAGATAATGGATGCTCTATCCTCCAAAGGTTGCTGTTATTTTAATATCTATTTATTTGCACATATTAAATTATGACCTATTATTTGGTTTACTGGCAGATGTTTTACTCTATAATTAAACCATTTGTGTCTGATCCTGATGACTTTTTAATCTCTCTCCTTTCGACGCCCTGTCTCTGCTCGTTGTTCACTGACTGATACATGGATCCATGCAGGGAGGAGGCGGCCATGGAGAGGTGAGAGCTGAACACAGCCGCTGCTGCTTTAAATACGTCTTAGGTTGCTGATTTCATACCTTTAGGACAAGTGTAGACAGAGTAACAGATGTTTGGGTTAGACTTTATTTGACGCCTATCTCTATAACGCATTATAACTATACTTATAATGAGTTATAATGCAGTTATAGCACTGTATAACTATAGTGATAAACACACATCATAACACACTATAAAGCATTTTATCATAACTTATAAGGTCAGGTATTATAATATATTATAAATTATCATAAGGCTTTATAACAATAAACATATACATCATAGAGCATTTGATAATGTCTTATAAGGTCAAGTATTATAATAGCGTTATAATGCTCAATGATGTGTTATGCTTGTTGTTATAAAGCCTTATGGTAATTTAAGAGTGTTTACAATGATAGCTATACACGTTTATAAGTCAATTATAACACATTATGACTATATTTATAATACATTATAGATGAGGGCATTGTCAGCGAGTTACTAACAGTTATAATGTATTGTAATACCTGACCTTATAAGTCATGATAAAATGCTTTATAGTGTGTTACGATTATTGTTATAAAGCATTATGATAATTTATGAGTGTTTATAACTATAGTTATACAGTGCTATAACTGCATTATAACTCATTATAAGTATGGTTATAATGCGTTATAGAGATAAGCATCAAATAAAGTGATACTGATGTTTATATTTATTTACCTGATGTCTCAACTCTGTGTGTTTTCTGTGCAGGGCAAAGGAGAAAGTGGGAAAGTGTCCATCACCTTCTTCCGCTTGTTCCGAGTGTTGAGGTTGGTCAAGCTGCTCAGCAAAGGAGAAGGTATTCGAACGCTCCTCTGGACCTTTGTCAAGTCCCTGCAGGTCGGTGCAGCACGGAGAGAATAATACGTCACATGATGCCAAAGGTAATGAAATAAAAGGTTGATTTCACCGTGCTCTCCTCTGTCTCGTGTCTGCTCAGGCCCTGCCTTACGTCGGTCTGCTCATCGCCATGATCTTCTTCATCTACGCTGTGATTGGGATGCAGGTGAGATGAGATCAAATCATCACCTTTTGAATTGTTTCATTTTTTGCACCATCTAAAACTTAAAATAAATCATTATCAGTCCAGCTGCTGCTCCTCTGGTTGCAGCTGTTTGTGTCTCACACCGTGTTGCTCTGTTCTCCCTGCAGACGTTTGGTAAAGTGGCCGTCGATGACGATACGCACATCAACAGAAACTGCAACTTCCAGACTTTCTTCATGGCCGTGCTCGTGCTTTTCAGGTGAAGCATCCACAAAAATCCATCCACCAAGTGTGAAAATTACATAGACGACTTAATATTGTTGAAATTGCACATAGTTTTGCACTAAAACAAAGGGAAACGTTTAGATTTCTTGTTTTTATAGATTATTATGCTATTATTTTACCAGTCTGGTCAACTTGAGATCAAATTGCGTTGCATGTGGCCCCTGAACTTAAATGAGTTTGACACCCCAGGTCTATACCTGCAGGGTCACAGGGGGATGAGAGTTTATAATACTTACCACTGTACCACCGTGCACATCCAGAAACAGGCCGATGATTAACTCTCTGTCACATTTTTTCTTAAAATCACATTATTCTTGTTCTTCATGGATCAGATACAAGTAGAAAATGCACTTTCCTCGATCAATCAATTAGGGGTGAGTGGTTAGAGAGCATGTCTGATATGGGCTCTGGCCCTTATGCAGGAGATCGCTGGTTCGACTCCCAATGGAGATTATCATTAACTGTTTCCCCATTCTCTCTACCCCCGTCACATCTCCACTGTCCCGGCTAAAAAAGACCAAATGGTAACACTTTATAATAAGTACACACTATTAAGCATTAGTTAAGCAATAATAAATACTGAATCCATCATTTATAACACATGAATACTCATTAGTATGTAGTTTATAAACACAGTTAAAAAATATTTTACTCATCATTGATAAGCACTAACTATTTATAAACTACATACTAATGAGTATTCATGTGTTATAAATGAAGAATTCAGTATTTATTGATGCTTAACTAATGCATAATAGTGTGTGCTTATTATAAAGTGTTACCGATTAGATTAGCTTCCCATTCCCAGCAATGGCATCAATAAAGTATTATCTATCTATCTATCTATCTATCTATCTATCTATCTATCTATCTATCTATCTATCTGTATCTATCTATCTATCTATCTATCTATCTATATTATATAGCACATTTCCTGTCAGAAACAACTCAATGTGCTTCACAACATAGATACAGAAATAAGCAAAGCAGAATACAAAAATATATTTCATTAAAAAATACATTTAAACAGAGTAATATATTACACAGATATACAACCAGCTGAATACGTATGTTGGTGGCTAGAGATTGGCCTACATATCGGTAAGAGAGTACGAAAATACATGTTTTGAGTACTTAGCAATAGATTGATCGACCATTATTTATGAGTTATGCCCAAACACAACATTTCTTCTCTGCAGCATTAATTAATTCCCTCCGTCCTCCTTTAAAACGAAACAACCCTCTGAAGGTGTTACTATAATAACCTGAGCAGACAGACAGACTTTACTGACAGCGTATCTCCGTCTCCGTGTCCTTGTAGGTGTGCCACCGGAGAGCAGTGGCAGGAGATCATGTTGGCAGCGCTGCCGGGCCGACGCTGTGACCCAGAGTCCGACACTGAACCTGGCGAGGAGTATAGCTGCGGCAGCAACTTGGCCTACATCTACTTCATCAGCTTCTTCATGCTGTGCGCTTACCTGGTGAGCGAGGCCGCGGGAGGATTAGGGATCACATCGATTCCAGCTCCTCCTTTAAAAAAAAAAAAACACTTTGCCCACTTTGATATAAACGAACACGGCCGACTGACTCCAGATTAAATTTTGAGACTTAATTAATTCAGAGTTGTTGTTTTTTTACAGACTTTCGGGTCTGTGGGATCAAAGTCAGACGAGAGTAGAGGGGATAGTATTACACCGGCAGTGTAGGAGCAGTTTTAAAAGCTTAACCCTGTCGTCTCCGGTTTCCAGAAGATTTTGTTAATCCCGACAGAAAAACCCTGATTTACTCTAAGAGGCTGCAGATATGTTGGTAGCATTGCAGTGACTTCTGAAACTGCTATTTTGGGACTTTAAATGGGTTAAACAAGTTTGAACTCTGCATGAAGTAGTCAGAAAAAGTACATTTTACAGGTACAATATATTAATCCAAACACAACAAAACTGTAATTTCCATGTTTTTGTATTTGCAAACCAATTATGTACAGTATACCTCTAATCCTCTCCTCAGTTCCTTTCCTTAAGTCGTTTCCTTGTTTCCTTGTTTCCTTGACATCTGATTTACAACCACGGAGACAGAGGTTCATGTTCAGATCTGCTCTTCGTGTGGTCCTTTCTCCGGTTTCCTCTCCTCCTGTGGACAGCTGACGTCCATCAGTCTGTCTCCGTGTCTGTGTCTGTGTGTGGTCTTCGACCTTTTAGCAGAAACCCACCGAGACCCTCGCGGCTTCTAAAAGTAGATCCAGACCTCAGAGTCCTGCTGGGTTTGTTTGCTGCAGGAGAACTGGATGGAGCGACGTGCAAATAACTCACTAATTAAACTCCTTTAATCACTTTTTAATATTCTCTCTAAAAGCTGCACTAATACTTTCATTTTCTTTGATTTGACATTTAAACATTTACAGATTCTTTAAAGGGACATTGTGTAACTTCTCTTGTTATCTATTCATGAAAATCGATTATTTCGTTCAAAAGTATGTTTTTCACAAACTGAAGTGTTCCTTTCAGCTCTGAATGAGCCGTTCATATCATTCATATCTCCATGGAGCGGGTAAGCTCGGTGCTGGCTGCCATGTGGTGTCGCCATGTTTTTACGTTCAGTGGCAGCGTGACGGTAGGAAACCACGGAAACTCAGCGGAGACACCGGAGCTGTCGGCTCAGGTGGAGGTGGCGTCTGTGAAAAGTCACCGCGGTAACGCAGTGAGGAGGAATGGAGCGTTACACTGATGCTGCATTCACCTGCAGTCGGGCAGACGGCCGTCGCTGTTTTCTTGTCTGTAACAACATCTATTGCACGTCTGCACGTCCTGGGTGAGGGATCCCTCCTCTGTTGCTCACCCTGAGGTTTCTCCTGTTTTTCCCTGTTAAAAGGGTTTCCATGGAGTTTTTCCTCAGTCGATGTGAGGGTCTAAGGACAGAGGATGTTGTTACGATGCCATGTAAAGCCCTTTGAGACAAACTGTTTGTAAAAACGGGCTATACAAATAAAATTGCCTTGCCTTGCCTTGCCTAACAAACCAGATGTCATTTTAGTCACAGAAGTGGAGAGAAAGACGGTAAAACGTGGGTCAGGTAAACAATACGACATCGCCATGACAACATATTGTCACGTGTATTGTTTTGCCTCGTGCTGACGGACCACTTGTTTACATAGAGGCTTGTTTATGCCGTTACGTGCAGCGGCTGTCGTCCGTCTGCCGTCTGCCCAATTTCACGTGAATGCAGCATGAAAAATACCATTGAGTTGCTTGAGATATACAACCACAACGCTAGATGGGAGTAATTCCTACACAATGGACCTTTAAAACATGTTGACGATCGACCTTCACTAACCGTTACTTTAAAGGGTCAAACTGTGATTCTTCTGTCTTCGTTGTTGGAGACAAACACACTGAAGCGCCTGTCGTGTCTCTGTCCTCGTCTCCGTCAGATCATCAACTTGTTCATCGCCGTCATCATGGACAACTTTGAATACCTGACGCGTGACTGGACCGTGCTCGGTACTCACCACCTGGACGAGTTCAAGAGAGTTTGGTCCGACTACGACCCCGAAGCATCGTGAGACTGGTTTATTATTATTATAAGAAGAGTTACTTTGTCACTTTGTCTCAGTGAATCAGCTGTTTTGTGTTTGTTTTGTGTGTCTCTGCTTCTTGCAGCGGTCGTATAAAACACATCGACGTGGTCACGATGCTGCGGAGGATTCAGCCTCCTCTTGGTTTCGGGAAGCTGTGTCCTCATCGTGTCGCCTGCAAGGTAACGCAACACACACACACTCACACACACACACACACAGGTGTTTGGTGCACGAACACATCGATCTCACTCCTTCCGCCTCCTCTCGTCCTCTCAGAGACTCGTTGCCATGAATGTCCCGCTGCACGCAGATGGGACGGTCACCTTCAGCGCCACGCTGTTCGCTCTGGTGCGAACTTCACTAAAGATCAAGACTGAAGGTCAGACCTTCCACACACACACACACACACACACACACACACACACACACACACACACACACACACACACACACACACACACACACACACACACACACACAGAGTCTCATTTATTTATCTATTTATGCAAGACACTACAGGCAAAAACATAGTTTTTTCATACACCGATCAATTTTGAAATTTTGGGCTATTTTTCTTCCTTAACGTGTATTCTTTCAGAAAAGTCGAAAGAAATGGTAGAAAATCCACATTAAAGTAGTTATTTTACTTCATTTGGTCTCTTTTGTCAGTAGATTTCTCCTAAATTCACCAAAAGTTAACAGCTACTGTGACATACTGAGCTGTGCCCGTTGTCTGACCCATGTCATGTCAGGTATCATTGTAAAGCTCTCTCTCTCCTGAACAATGATGTAGGCTCCAAAAATTGTCATTTCCTTTGTATCCGCAACCAATCGTAAAAGTTTGATTTACATCAACAATCTATGGAATTTTACAGTACAAGTCTTTAAAGGCCGTTTTCTCAAAATGAGTTATTCCTCAGACTCTGAGCTAGAAATCTCCACTTCAGCAGCACCTACAGACACCAAACCTTCCAGTTGTATTCCTGTCTATATTCTGAAGGTTTCTACAGAGGGGATTTGTTGATATATCATTCAAAACCTGATTTATATAACATTTTATTCCTAAAAACAGGGCGAAATCTGATTTTTTTAGGGCTGGTGACAGTATTTTTTCATTTACAGAGTGATAAAAAGAGATATCCAAAATCCCCTCTGTAAAAACTTCTGACTCTAATGTGTTAACAAAATAAAACAAGAATTTTGAAAGGGGCTTTATCCATTGTTCAGATTTTGGTTCTGGAAATGTATGCAAATTAGTGCATATTTCATTAGATATTGCCTCATTTACATATTTAAACATAAAATTAGACAAAACTTCTAATACTGTAGGCCTACAAAAAATATTTGTCTTAATGTAAGTGATAAACTTGGGAAGTTCCATGGTGATATCTGTTTGTTAAAATTAAAGGACAATGTACATGAATAACATCAGCTATTTCTTCCTTTAGCAAATAGCTAATTTTCACCCGCTGTCCTCTGGCAGTTTACACAAAAGAGATTTCATTACAATGACACAAAACGCAGATAAGCAGAGACGAACATAAAAAGCAGACACAATACTGACAGATGAAGCAAAACAAACAGCACAACAAAAACTCGACAGATAGAGCGAAGCACAGGGATCAGGAAGTACAAAGAAGTGCTCTAACAGGCATTCAAAACAGACAACAAAACAAAAACTTGACATACAGAACAAAACACAGAGACAAAGAGGTAGAATAAAGTGCTATGGTGGCAGTGCCTTACATTATAAAGTACGTTCAAGTGCAGTTTATCAATTAAAATTAACAGTGAGTGCAAGTTTGATTACTTTTTAGCCAGTTCTTTAAGTGTGTTTTGAAAGTGGTGTACTGTATGTATGGCATTCCCGTATTGTAAGTGGTAAACTTTGGACACTTGCTGTACATGTGTCGTGTCGAGGCTGCAGAGTGTTGGTTTAATTAGAGGATTTGTCGTCACTGCTCAGGACCCATCGACCAGCAGAACGAAGAGCTGAAGGTGATTATCAAGAAGCTCTGGAAGCGCACTAAGCCCAAGCTCATCGATGAAGTCATTCCTCCACCTAGAGGTACATCGAAAAATTACAGAGCTGTCAGCCATGATAGGAAATATTTAGAAAAACAGAAAGCTTTTGACATCACTTGTATCCCATCATGTTTACAAGAGAATTTATCACAACTGTCAGTTTGACGTTTCTCTTGTTCTCCCTTTCAGGTGACGAGGTGACGTGTGGGAAGTTTTACGCGAGTTTCTTGATTCAGGATTATTTCAAAAAGTTCCGCAAGAGGAAGGAGAGGGAGAGGAAATCCAAAAGGAAGGACAAGGCAGCTTCTCTTCAGGTGACTTTATGCTTTTTGACATTGAAATTAGATTTTCTTTGTTTTATGAATCTGAAAAAAAATCTCTTTTGATAAATAAGTCGGGGATGTGAAGATGTTTCTGACTAGAGACTTGGGGTCAGGCTGATTAAAGTTAATTAAACAGTAACTAATACAGTAACTAGTTAGTGATGCCTCGGTGTTCTACTGAACGACTCAGACGCTCCTTTGTTCCTGCAGCAGTCAGATATTTTAACCACAAATAGCGGCTGTCTATTGTTGTTGTTGTTGTTGTTGTTGTTGTTTTTTTTTATCTTCTGGAGGTGTATATTTATTTATTTATCCTTGCCTATATTAATATCAATTTAAATCACTTGCTTTGAGCAGCCTACTCTGTTGTATGAAGTATCCAATCATGTTGATAAGTTTTGTGCAATGGTATGGAAATGTTTGTATTGTTTGTTAAGTGATGTTTGTGTTTTTATTGCGTGGCAAAGCAGTTTCCCCTTGGGGATCAATAAAGTTTTCTAATCTAATCTAATCTAAACTAACATCAAATATATTTCCCTCAAGATGTTTTTTTTTGTTGTTATTGTTAAATTAGCATTAGTGAACTGAAGGATAAAAAGTATAAAGCCGCTGTGAGAGAGCAGCTCCTATAAAATACTAAATACAACAAGATATGACGGAAATATACTATTTACTACTGGGCAGACCCTGCATGTCATTCCCCCTCTCTCTGCCTCCCCCTTTCCTGTCTATCTCACTATGTGCTATCAAATACAGGCAGGGCTGCGGACGCTGCAGGACCTGGCCCCAGAGATGCGCCTGGCGATGGCCTGCGACCTGGAGGAGGAGGAGGCCGCGGAGATCGAGATGACGGGGGGCGACGACATCTTCGACAGCGAGGCGGGAACGTCGGCGACCAACACGGCCTGCAGCACGCCGATGCCGCCCATCGACATGCTGGTGGAGCAGACGATGGTGATGGTCGAGCCGGAGCCCAAGGTGGCCAACGGCGGCGTGATCACGGAGCAGGTGACGGGTCTGCAGGAGCACGAGAGGCCCGGGTCCGAGCTGGCGGGCGTCGCCGTGGTGACGGAGCAGCCCGTGTGCTCCGCGCCGCTCCCCGTCATCAGGTGAGCGTCTTCCCATTTGTGTTAATCGCACTGACTGAACTCTGCACAATCATTTTCAGAATTTTCACCCTTTAAATGCCAGTTTGAAGTCTTCAAAATGGCATTTAAAGGGTTAAAATTCTGAATGTTATTGAATGTTTGGTAGTTTTGAGCAAAGCTGAAGTGGCTCAAGAGATTTATGCAAAAATGCAGAAAAAAAATATTGATATATGATGATTTTATAGCATTTTTGTCAATTTTTGGCCGCTAGGATTCCCAGTGGGTGCAAAATTTAGCACCACATAAAAAATAGTAATGCAATGAAATCAATATTGGTGCTATTTTTTTGACATATCCAAGACTCTAATAACCAGCAATGCCCCAACCCCCCACTATTCATTTTATAAGAAAAATCTCATATTTTGTGATTTTTTTTCATAAAACAAGAGGCAACATGTCTTCAAACTCGCATTTAAAGGATTAAAATCCCAAAAATTAATGAACATTTGGTAGTTTCGAGCAGAGCTGAAGTGGTTTAAGAGATTTATGCAAAAAAAGCAGAAAAAATATTGATATATAATGATTTTAAATTTTAAAATTTGTCAAAAAAGAAACTTTCTTGCAGAAATCCATACCTTTATTTGTAACACAGCCAAAAGGATCAGCAAACCAAAAAAGAAAAATGGGAAAAATTTCCAAAAAAGGACATATGGACCACTGAGGGTCTTATATTATTCAATTGCACTTTATACGACGCTGAATGGAGAGCTGCTACCTCAATTTTGTTGCGTTAAGCGATGACAATACAGAGAATCTGACTTCTGAGCTTCTCCTCCTCCACACAGGATGGACTCCATCAGCGAGCTGCCTCCTCCTCCCACGCCGCAAATCATAGTGGAAGCCGTGGTCGCAGCTGAAGAACCGGTGGCTGTGGAAGCGACACCTGCACCAACGCCTGCACCAACACCTGTACCAACACCTGCACCAACACCTGCACCAACGCCTGCACCAACACCTGCACCAACACCTGCACCAACACCTGCACCTGAGCCGGTTTACATCAGTGAGCCACCGAGTATCATTCCAGCTTTAGACAGGTAAGAAAAGAGCTAGTTTGACATTTTGTAAAATATACTGGCAACATACAGATATTGTACAGTGTTCTGTATCATAATTTTTATTTTGTCTGTATTATAATTTTTTGGCTTATGTAAGCATCTTTGAGCACTTGTAAAAGCGCGTTATAAATAATATGTATTATTATTATTATTTATTATAAGAGGATTGATATACAGTACAATGAATGCATCTGTTAGCATAGCTTAGCATAAAGACTAAAAACAGAGGGAAACAGCTAGCCTGGTTCTGTTCAGAGTCTTAAAAAGTGCAGTATGTAATGCATTTTAGTTAATTTAGACAAAAACACTGCAAAATAAACAAACTGTGCCTTTTTATGACGGTTATATAGACGACTGTTTATTGACTCCTCCAGGAAGTCTCTAAGTATTTAAAACCACAGTTTGTTGGTTGTACGCTTTGGTTTTTTATAGAATATACAAATAAAATACATACGATTTTAATTTATATAGCTCTGGATTTGGTGGTAGGCTTGTGTCAATCTTCTCAGCTTACTCTTGGAAACACGTGACTGTCCTTTTAAAAATATATAAACGAATGCTTAAAGCCGCAGTGTGTAACTTATTTGGCTTTTTATTAGCAAAAATCAAATATGTCTGTCATAAATACGTATTTCACTGAAGTGGAATCACACCCGCATACAAATGAAAGCTTTCTGGTACCTTAGAATGAGTTGTTACAAGTCGTTACAAATACATAAGTGGGCGACGCACCGAACCGAGGCGGCCATGTTGCATCGCCATTTTTTACGTTGAGTGGCAGCGTGACCGTAGGTAACCACGAATTCCTACATACTATACCTTTAAAGTATTGTTTTGTGTTTTACAGCTACGTTTATCCAGAACCTGTTTCTCCGGTACCGACCGAGTCCGGCTACAACGGACAGTACCTGGACCAGGCGAGCAGCATCGGGGAGATGCCCTGCGTTACCCCCGACGCCAGCAGCTACATCGGCAACGGCTACAGCACCGCCGACATGAACGGAGGCAGCATGGCAACGAGCCCCACGCCCTACGACGCAAACGGCTACAACGGAAACGGCTACGTGGACTACAACGAAACCGGCAGCGTCATCAGCAACAACGGCAACGGAAGCATGATCAGCGGCTTCAACGGCAGCAGCATCGGCGGCTACACGGGAAACGGCTACAACGGGAGCGAGAGCAACGGCTCACAGTTTGTCAGGAGACGACTACTTCCTTCCCTTCCCCGAGGTGAGGAACTTAACTTCTTCTTCTTCTGTGGTATATTGGGGGTTGTCTGTAATTTAATGAACTGAAATGTCATTATCTATTAGTTCATACCGTTGTGTCGGCTACGCTACATAACATAATATCATGTCAGTTTAGCACCAATCTTACATGTGCGATCAAAGATTTTCACTTATTTATAAAAAAGAGTTTCAATTACATTTATTATGGTGTATTTGTTGCATTATGGGATATGTAGGATCCACTGCTTTAGCCACTGCCTTATAGAGGTGTGATATTAAAGGGATAGTTCAACATTTTGGCAAATTGGCCCATTGCCATAATCGCTATAGTCTTAGCAGTAGGTTTGTTACCTTTAATTGTCGGTGCAAGCTATTTTTAGAACGGCGGAGCAGAGCCGCGAACTGCTCAGAGCTACGCTACGGAGGCTAATGGGATTTCTTGGTTTCCCTCATCAAACTCATCAAATACACAATCCAACAACTCCACAACGCTCTGGTGGACAAGTTGTGACCTGCACATTCACCACGCTATGAGATAATAACACAACGTTACCAGACAGAGTTGTTTTAGAGGTAAATACAGAGACTGCTCGCCGGAAAACTGCCCCCGACGGGAAGGCGCATCAGTGGTTTTGCATGAATTTACCTCTAAAACAACTCTGTCTGGTAACGTTCTGTTATTATCTCATAGCGTGGTGAATGTGCAGGTCACAACTTGTCCACCAGAGCGTTGTGGAGTTGTTGGATTGTTTGATGAGGGAAACCAAGAAATCCCATTAGCCTCCGTAGCGTAGCTCTGAGCAGCTCACGGCTCTGCTCCGCCGTTCTAAAAATAACTTGCACCGACAATTAAAGCAGATATCAGTGGAATGTTTTTGTTAATATAAGTCCTAAATAGTCCTATTTTCCGTCAGCAATCACTTACATGAAGTATTTCAGCCTAAACACGAGTCTCTCCGTCACTCTGCTCTGCTGTAACCCGAGGAGAAAATTTTCCTTGTGGGATACAAGTGTTATCCAATGAGGAGAGAGAACGGCATGAAGGGCTGTGTGTGCAGCCAAGGGATGCGCGTGAATGTGGTGACGTAGCACGAGGACCAATTGATGCCTGACAAGGGCGGGGGCTGCTAACTCATGGTGCGTTCAAAGAAACTCGTACTTTGTGTTTTTCCTTCCTGTGAAGTCATACCAGTTCGATCTGGTACGAGTTCACGGGTCGGAAGTTACGAGTGGCCGTTATAGGGAACTTTCACAGACAACAGGATGGTAAAAACACGAGCTACGGGTTACCTGGAACGCTACCAAGTCGTAGTTGTGACTTGAAGCTGTAACTTACGGTTTCAAAAGCCTGCCTTGAACGCAGCATTAGCCGAAACGGCCGTGAAGCTGATATCTGCTTTAAAGGTAACAAACCTACTGCTATGACTATAGGGATTATGGCAATGGGACAATTTGCCAAAATGTTGAACTATCCCTTTAAATCTAATACCAGTTTTGCGTCTACTGTTAATGCTAAATCCCTCCACATGGACTTGTTGTCTTTCATCCAGTTTACTAACAGTTCTTTGTTTCTTGTTTCAGGCCATAAACCGGCGTTTAACTTCCAGTGTCTGCGGCCTCAGAGCAGCGTGGACGACGTCCCCGTCCCAGGAAACTACACGGGGAACACGTCTCCATCCAGATCACGTCTACAGGTAAAAACCACACCGTGTATCTTTTCCACTATATTTTTGCAGTATTTATTTCGCACAACACACATGACATTTAGTAGACAGAGCAGAAAAGAACGGAAGCAGATGTGTGAAGCGCCAGGTCTCCCAAGAAGCTATTTCAAGCTTATGGCGGGAGCCTCAAACGTAATACTAACGTATTACATATTCATACATATTTCAAATCATGATAGAATACAAGACAAAACATACGTCACAGAATACACGTAGGCAATGAGACAATTAGGGCTGGGACGATATGCTTTTCTCCCGATTCGATTCTTCTACGATTTTTTGGATGGCGATTCGATTTAAATTGCGATTCTACGATATTGCCGATTCTCTCGATTTTTAGTCTTCATTTTTAACATTTATCTGCACACAAATACTGTAGGAGCCTATAAATTAACATACTCCATTATAAAGTGAACTTAAACCCTTTTCAAAGCCTGTACTCTCTGTATGTAAAAGAGGCTAACAAATACACATTGCACAATATTTAAACAATTTCAAAAAAAAATACAGACAATACATATTACCAAACAAAACATAACATAGAATCACAAGACAGATCATAACTCAAAATAGACATAAAGACATCAGACAGACATACCCAGATTACGATGATAAATATGAGTTAAGAAACCTTCAGAACACAGAGAGTTTCTCACCTGGATCCTCGGGGTCTTCTCGTGTCCTTGCTTCCTCGCCGCCTCAGGCCCAGCACAGCCTGGACTCGCGGCGCAGCAGCGTCTCCTCCATGTCGACCGCCTCCTGGGCGACCGCGGCAGCAGCAGCATCTGGCACCACCCCCGTTCCAGGAATCATCAACCACTCGGGGCGCCGGGGGAAGCTCATCTACACGCCCATGATCCTGATGGACGAGGCCACCGGCGCCACGCAGCCGCTGTGGAACGACGGCTCGGCCAGCCTCCCGGTGGGGACGCGGCCCGGCTGGTACCCGGGTCAGAACAGGACCTTCACCAGCGTCAGGATGCCGCCGCCGCCCAACCAGGGCTTCATCGACAAAGGCAGCGCAGACAGTCTGGTGGAGTCGGTGAGTGAACAACACACCTTTTAGGAACTGGGTCGAATTGTTAATTTATCCTTTTATCCAAAGGAAAGACTTTAAACAGGAACTATGCAGGATTTTTAGCTCAACTATGCTACATTTTACTTTAATTAAACTGCTTTGGGGTAATTGTGATGGTTTAAAGGGGAACTATGCAAGTCCACTCGCTTTTCCGCTGTTTTGGTTACGTTCCTCTCCTCCACGTGCATTTGTTTACAACGAAGCTGGCGAAAAATCAATAAATGGAGCGGTGGATAACGTTACATAACATATACGATGTTACAGCACGTGTGTTTGTCAAGTCAAGGAAACTTTATTAATCCCCGAAGGGCAATTCTGTTTCTACAGTCCACCATTGAAATACAGTCAATCACCCACACACATAGACAACACACATATCAGAGGTGACATGATCGAACATGGGATGTACAAATGTATCACATATATCAATGTGCTGTTGTGTAGAGAGAGAGAGCCTCCGTTCTCGACTCGTAACAAGTCACAAGTCATGAAGTTAGCTATCACTATTACTCCGGAGCTTTTTAATTAAGGTAAAAATGTAGCATAGCCACGGGAGAAATCCTGCTTAGTTCCTCTTTGATTTATCCTTTCATTCAAAGGAAAGACTTTAAAGAGGAGCTTCGCAGGATTTTTAGTGTAACTATGCTACATTTTACTTTAATTTAACAGCTTCAGAGTAATTGTAATGGTTTAATAAATGGCATGTAACTTGTTAGGAGGAGAATGGAGGCTCTCTGCCTTCAACTAAGCATCTCTTGAAATACAGCCTGTAAGATCAGAGCCTCCGACCCGGTGTCCCAGCTCTCGTCTCTGTGGCACCGCAACACAAACGCGCCCCGTAACCTGTAATCTCTTGTTTATGATAGATAAGACTACACAGATATACACATCGTAGCACTGTATATGATAAATAACATTATCCACCGCTCTACTGATTCATTTCTCACTGGTTTCTTTGTAAACAAATGCACATGGCCAAGAGGAGGGTTAGCAAAACAGCGGAAAAAGAGACCAGACTTGCATAGTTTATCTTTAAAATCCTACTGTTGGTCTACAAAGCACTGAATGGACCAACTTACATGCTGGATTTATTAGGTCCATCTGAAGCATTCAGGCCACTCAGGTCGTCTGGTCTACTATGTGTTTCCAGAACCAGAACCAAAGCAGCATTCAGTTGTTATTCTCCTCATCTGTGGAACAAACTCCCTGCACACAGGAGTAATAAGATCTAATTGTCAAGTTGTTTAAATCAGGGTTGGGAACCTTATTATTATTTGCTGCAGCATTTAGTTAAATTAAATACCATATTCGGTAGCCCTTTAATTTACAATCCGCTAATTACGTGATAATGTAAAGAAATAGCAAAGAAATAATGGTTAATTTCATAGCAATGTCATGTTTTCAAGTCAATGTTCCAAATCAATCATTATTTCTAGACTATATTTACACATTATGCTGCAATTACTTGTTATTTCTTGACATTATCACGTAATTAGCAGCCTGTAAATTAAAGGGTTACCTTTGTCTTTTAAACCCTCTGTTACTGGCTTATTTTTCTCTTTTTCTTTTAAATGTACTTTTATTCTCTTTGATTTTAATGTATTTTTTTGCCTCTGTAAAGCACTTTTAATGGCCAGGTGTATGAACTGTGCTATACCCTGTACATACATTTACCTCGCCTTTAATACACCTGGATATGAGACTCAACAGACCTGAATGTGCCGTTTTATGAGTCAGAGACAGAGAATAAGAATTAAACAAAATGATCCCGTCTCACCTCTCTAACTCTGACCACTCCACCTTTTTGTTTGTTTCCTTCGCCAACATCAGATCTTGATCTCCGAGGGTCTCGGCATGTACGCCAGGGACCCCAAGTTCGTGAGCTTTGCCAAGCGGGAGATCGCAGAGGCCTGTCACATGAGCATGGACGAGATGGAGAGCGCCGCCACCGACCTGATCGTCCGCGGAGCCAGTCGGTCGACCGCTCGGTTCGAGGACGAACTGGCCGACGAAATGAACTGTGTGATTTCTTACTGAAAGAACTGAGAGAAAGTGAAGCACCAAGTTTATACATTTATATATATATATATATAGTATATACTGTATATAAAAGAGTCTTTTATGTGGTGTGTGTTTATATCTTCTGTGGAGAACAAAGAAATTATGTGATGGGATTACAAATGGGACAGGACTTTTCCTTTTTTTTTTCTTCCTTCTCCTTTGTTTTCCCGAGTGTGTGTGTGATTTGCTGTTGTTTGCGAATGCCAAAACACACACATGCACTTATTTTTAAGAACATGTCGGTTGCGTGGCAGGACCGATCGGCCTCCTGCTGCCGAATGTGACGGCAAACAACAGTGGCTCTGCGATGTGATGATGATGATGATACCAAAGAACCACTTTGAAAACTGTCTTTTCATTTTGTACTATACTTGAATTGTTGAATCTAAAGTAGAATCTAAAACGTTTAGATAAATAAAACCTTTATACGTTATTGTCACACAGGTGATGAGATCCAGTGTGTGAGTGCCCGACAGTGTTGACTATCTATTGAAATATTGAAATATATTGAATATCCTCTAAGATAAAATCAAACTCATAGCAAAATAAAATGTATAAATGTATTTTTTTTCCAACCCTGTCTGATAGGGGGAGTGTCCACTGTGCACAAATAAAAACATCTCAAATGTATTTTTTTCCATTCTTGTTGTTGTTTTCTGGGCAAATTGAGTTGTTTAATCTCCTGGGTACAGATGTTGTAAATGGGAGATAGGTGGTGTCTCAAACCTCCTCCTCTGTTCAGGGATGGTTTCTCCACTTTCACATAGATGGCTTCGTTCTTTTACTCCTCTTTCAAACCATCTGTCCTCCCTGTCCAGAATCTTAACATCACTGTCTTCAAAGGAGTGTGCTTTCTCCTTTAGTTGTGAATAGACAGCTGAGACTGGACCTGAGCAGTTTGCCCTTCTGTGTTGGGCCATGCGTTTGTTTAAAGGTTGTTTTTGTCTCCCCAATGTATGTGTCCCTGCATTGTTCACTGCATTGGACAGCATATAGGCATTATCAGGTTGTTTTTCTGGCTGTGTGTTACTCTGTCTTTTGATGTACCAGATTTTGCTCATTTCACTCATTATCTACTCACCCTCATGTCGACTAAGGGCTGGAAGAAGTTTCAGAGTCCTCCGTGCCTTCTCTGAGTTACAGCGGGGCTCCGTGCAGCACTGCATGTCCATATGACAGTTGCGAACGGAGCTCACTTTTCTTCGTCCAAAAAGACACACCAAAAAACATCCAAATACCTCCATAGTGCTCGTCTGTAATGTTCAGTGTTGGGAACGTTACTTTTAAAAAGTAATTAGTTATAGTTACTAATTACTTCTCCCAAAAAGTAACTGAGTTAGTAACTCCACTACTTCACTATAATAGTAACTAGTTACCAGGGAAAGTAACTATTGCGTTACTTTTTCTTTCTTTTTTTAAAGTTTAAATATGTCGAAGAATTTGGATTTTTTTTTCTCTCATTTTTAAATTGTATTTTATTGTTTTCATATATTTCACTGATCGCAATTATGGAATGCGAGTGTGTATTTATTGAAAGCGAGGCTGGTGTGCCTATGAAAATAGGTTACAGTGGGTTTTTTAAGTGCTGTGGCTACAAGCAAATCTCATATTGTCTCTGTACAAAGACAACAAAGACCTTTTTAAATGTGAAAACAGCGGAGACCTATTCGAGATTTGCGTTTAATAACAGGCGAAACATCGAAATTAATTTATTCATGGCCACATTAAGTGAAATTATTAACTTTACCGATTATCCATCTGATTATCTGTCCTGCTGCGAGCGCACAACAGGGTATCTGCGGATCCTTAAAAAGTCTTAAATTCATGTATCTAAAATTAAGGCCTTAAAAAGTATTAAATTTATTAGAAAATTCTAAGATGGTCTTAAATATATAATACACAGCATCATAAAATATGTATGCACTTAAACTTTTATATGAAATAACAGGGTATGCGCGCGGGGTCTTAAAAAGTCTAAAATGTGAAAATCTAAATTTTAGGCCTTAAAATGTCTTAAATTTGTTGAATTATTGTGTTCAAGTCTTAAATAATTTTAGACAGGTCTTACATTTTCTTATGCCCACCATGGGCGAGCATTTCACTCGCATTTGCCCCTAAAAAAAACAAACATGTGTGAACCGGAAAAATCACAAAAAGAAAGAGCACACGATTGGTCAAAAACTACAAATCCCACAATTC
Source organism: Trachurus trachurus (assembly GCF_905171665.1). Taxonomy (NCBI): domain Eukaryota; kingdom Metazoa; phylum Chordata; class Actinopteri; order Carangiformes; family Carangidae; genus Trachurus; species Trachurus trachurus. Next base: position 29,662,009 of record NC_139901.1, on the reverse strand, counting down.
TCTGCTCTCAACAATAACAGTAGTTAGTGTAAGTAAGGGAGGGTGGAGCTGTAGGTGAAAAGAGGAAACAACGCCACGTCTGGTCCTGTTCTATGTTGTTCGTTCACACCGTCACCGTTTATTCGTTACGTCCGCGGTGTAAAAGGCCGTGACGCAAAGACGCGATTAGGCGCGAGACGCGATTAGGCGCGAGACGCGGTATACGCGACTTTTTTTTTTTTGCGACGCTACACCCGATTCTTTTATGGCGACGGGACCTTCGCGTCTTCGTCCTTTTCATCGTGTTTGGCGGGAAGACCCGCAAGGGGCTTCCCGCCAAACACGAGGAACGCTTTTTTTTCGCTCGAGTTTATACGCGCGACCAAACGCGAGATACGCGAGAAATGCGATTTATCGCTCGTTTTGACTTTGTGTAAATTCGCGTCTTCACGAGCCCGCCCATTTTCACTACAACAACAACATTTCTGCTCTCACCAACCATGGTTGAGGTCACAACGCTGCTGTAGCTGCTCTGGGAGAGTTCCAGCTGATGAGCTACAGAGACTTTAGAGTCAAGAGGAGCAGTGCGTCGCTGTGTCGGACTGTTTGGATTTAATGAAGAAGCTGCACAGAGTCAGGTGAGCAGAAGCTCAGGACAAACACTTCGCTCCGGGACATAATGTAGCTACACCTCACATGTTCTTGTCTTTTACCTCAGGGAGATTAAAGTAGTGTCTGTTTCCACTTTCCCTCCGATCTCGGCAGCTTCCCTCTGCTAGTCTGTGTGTGTGAGGCTAAACTGCGTGCGTGTGTGGTTTGTGTACAAACTGAACACTGCCTCTGATTGGCTTAGCATGAAACCTTACTCTGCCTCAACCAATCATCATCACTTATGCGGTTGTCTCGTCCCTCCCTCCTCCCCCCTCCCCTCACCAAAGGAGAGGAGGAAAAAACAACAACAGTTTAGCAGCTTCTGTGTCTGAGATGAGATGAGCCAAGTCGGAGGACAACGGCTTCAAAGTAGTTTGTAACGTGCCTCATTTAATTGTCGGTAACGGTAACGGCGTTGTAACGGTGGAGTAATTAGTTAGATTACTCGTTACTGAAAAAGATAACGCCGTTAGTAACGCCGTTTATTTTAACGCTGTTATTCCCATCACTGGTAATGTCCCTCTTGTATTGAAGCCCCAACATGAGAAATTGTTCCGAAAAAAATTAAATTGGCCTATATTTTAAGCTTGTTTTGTAGCGGAAGCGCCCAGTGTTGCTCTGCCGGAATCTCGCGCGATTTGCGGAGCCGTGAACTGGGTGTCAAGGTATTGGTCTGTGTGTGTGGGTTTCCTGTATATACTCCAATGTTGATGTTCCTGTCCTTATCGAAGTGAACGTCACCGTCCAAAAATGGTAAGTGGTTCTCTTTGACATCTTCTCTAGTGCAGTGGTTCTCAACTGGTGGGGGCCCAAAAAGTGGGTCGCGGACCCGTTCTGGATGGGTCGCGGACAGCTGGTCAAAAAAGTAAATAATATTTAATGCACATCTGATGTTGGACATGTCTTTTATTTTGAAAAATAACTTATATTGAAAGGCACGCGTCACATGAACACATGCAGTTGCTCTGAATGCAAAGATATCGGTTTCTTATTAATGTGGCCTGAATGCAGTGAATCTTGTTTTGTTTTGTGGGTCTTTATTTTGTGCAATTTGATATTTATTCACTTTTGTGAATATGCTCTGAATGCAGAGATGCATTAGAAGTCAAATATATCGTTTTGTTGGTCTCCATTTTGTGCAGTTTGATATTTTTTTATTCACTTCCGTACATGCAGTTGTCATGGTCCTCCTCAGTTTCATTCATGTGCTCTGAAATGCACTTTGCTCAATAAAGAGCAAAATGAGTTTTTAAAGGCTTTTTAAAAAAAAAAATCTTGGTTTGAATTCTATTCAGTGGGTCGCGACTTAATGACCATGGAAAAATGTGGGTCCCAGGGTGAGACTAGTTGAGAACCCCTGCTCTAGTGAACTTGATGTTTTTGTCCACTGAGTTGATGTGTTCAGTGAAAGGCTGTACATCTTGGGTTTTGATCTGCACCCATGTGTCATCCACATACCTGAACCAATGGCTTGGAGGCGTTCCTTTGTAGGAGTATAGGGCCTTGTGTTCTACCATTTCCATGTATAGATTGGCCACAATGGGCGATACTGGTGAGCCCGTTGCACAGCCGCGTGCTTTTGCCTGTAGAATTTGTAGGAGAATAAAAGTGCAAATCACATCACCACCTCATGTTCTTGGTAGGCCGGGCGGCATTAGGATTGCGAAACCCAGGACACCCAAGATTTGAACTATAGGTTACATGACCCGTACAGGCGCAGAACAAGTTGACAACAACATCAGGAAAGCCGGGAAATATTGGGAAAAACACCACACACACACATAGTGATAAGAGCCAACGTCCAAGATAAATGATACGAAGCTGTTCCCCCTCTTTTCCATTTTGGGTTAAAGTTGCCAGAAGTCTGGTAAACAGGATATAGCAACACACACACATTGCCTGGGTTTGGTATAAAAAGGCATGTTGTTGTAATTATTGTTATCCGCACACACCATTAGAGAACAGTGAAGCTGAAAGGTGCTGTATGTACAGTAGTTGTGTACTACTTTTGTTCTCAGTCAGCACCATAATGGTTTACGTTGAAGACCGCAGAGAAACACAAAAGGAAAACGAGTTACATAATCAACCATTAATGGACCGGGGCAGATGGACGATGACGGCAACAACATCTGGGTTTCACTTCTCCTTTTTGGATGAGGAAGAAAAGAAAAGAAAACAGAAGAACACAAAGTAAAACATGCAAAACAATGAACTTCTCTCTCTCTCTCCCTCTCTCTCTGTTGTGTTTGTGTGGATCTGGATGAGATGAATCAAACTCTTCCTCCTCCTGAACCTTCAACCAACTTCTCAGTAAGACCTCCTTTGAGCAATCAGCCTTTTCTATAAAGGGTTCCCAGATGTGGAATTCTCTACCGACCGAAATAAAACTAACTCGAGACATTAGAATTTTTAATACAAAGGTTAAAATCTGGCTGGAACAAAATCAGAGCTGTATGCATTTTTAATGTGTCATGACTTGGTATATGATTTTAGAAGTATTGTACATTTTATAATGTTGTTATGTAACTTTGATGTTTTTCTTTTCTTACCTTCTTTTTTCCTACTAAAAGCCTAACTAGGGACGGGAGTTGGAAACTAGCATTATTAGCTATAATCTCTGTACATGCAGAACATTAGTCACATTGACTTGTTTGTAACGAGTGGCAGGGCCGTTGCTAGGGATTCTGGGCCCCCTTAAAGAATACTAAAGTGGGCCCCTCCCCCTAACTTTTCCTCTTTTTTTCTTAGACTACGTACCTGTATGTATTATCGTTTTTTATTTAGCCTTCTTTGTTTTGATGCTAATGCAGCATTACACTGCAAAAACTCAAGTATCTTAGCATGAATATTTGTCTTATTTCTAGTCAAAATGTAATTTCTAGTCAAAACAAATCTCATTCTACTTAAAATAAGACACATCATATTAAAAGTAGTTTGTTTTTAGACACTTTTTACTTCTTTCAAGCATATTTTCACTTGGAATAAGTAGAAAAAATCTAGTGGATAGTGGAGCAAGTTTTTCTTCCTTATTACAAGCACAAAAAACTTACTTTCACTGGCAGATTTTTCTATTTATTGTGAATTTAAGTGAAAATGATCTAAAAACAAGTTAAAGCAGAAGTGAGTGATATATTTGTGTTAATATAAGTCTTAAATAGTTATATCTTCCGACAGCAATCACTTACATAGAGTGTTTGGACTGAAACACGGGTCTCTCAGTCACTCTGCTCTGCTCTGAGCCGAAGAGAAAACATTTATCGTATCCTACAGTTTTTATCCAATGAGGAGAGAGAACGGCATGCAGGGCTGTGTGTGCAGCCAAGGAACGCCGTGAATGTGGTGACGTAGCGACGAGGACTGTTATGGTGCGTTCAAGGAAACTCGTATTTTTCCGACCGTGAAGTGGTACCAGTTCGATCTGGTACGAGTTCACCGGTCGGAAGTTACGAGTGGCCGTTATAGTGACTTTCACCGGTAAAACAGGTCGGAAAAACACGAGTGGGTTGCCTGGAACGCTACAAAGTCGTAAGTTGTGACTTGAAGCTGTAATTTACGATTTCAAAAGCCTGCCTGGAACGCAGCATTAGCGAAAATGACCGGATCACTCACTTCTGCTTTAATTTTTAGGTAATGAGTCTTATTTTAAGTGGAAAGAGATTAGTTTTGACTAGAAATGAGACATTTGGACAAGAAATAAGACAAATATTCTTGGAAAGATGTTGAGTTTTTACAGTGTACTATGAGTATTAGTCAGGGTCTTACGCAGAATAAATCAGTCATACAAAGATTAGACTACTGGGGTCTTTTATGGGCCCTACTGGGCGCTGGGCCCCTAGAATTATCATCACCTTTCTCCCCTATACAACGGCCCTGACGAGTGGAAGTGTCACTATGTTAATCTGCATTGTCCCTATCAAATAAACTGAATTAAATTAAATGAATGTGCAGAGTTAAGACGTGTTCTTCTGTTTGTGTTGCAGCCAGGTGATGATGATGATGATGATGATGCTTCCAGCAGCAGTTCACGAACCTTCACCGACCTTTTTTTAAATTTTTTATTCATCCTCCCCCCTCCTCTTCCTCTTCCACTTCCTTTTTTTCCCTCCCTCCCTCCCTCCATCTCTCCTCCTCCTCCTCCTCCTCCTCCTCCTCCTCCTCCTCCTCCTGTCTACTAAAGCGTGAACTGTCTCCATGCCTCCTCTGCTCTGCTCCATGCTCCTCATTAGAATAAAACCCCCTCCAGGCAACAACCACCACCACCACCACCACCACCACCACCTCGGCTCCCCTTAGAATAAAGCTGCGCTCTGATTGGTCGAGACCGGCGGGTGCTGGAGTAATACTGTAGCTTGTTTCTTTTTTACTCCACCACACACACACACACACACACACACAGTCCAGTCTCTCCACAGTCCCTGCGATGCAACCTGACGTCACGACGCTTCCCCCTAGCACGTCCTTGCTCGCGCCAGCTCGTCGTGACGCATGCAGTCCGGCTCTTCCTCCATGGGCGTCTTCCTCCCCTGGGCTGTTCCGGATGAGACGCCTCCCTCCCTCCGCCCCTCTGATCCTCTTATCAGCGAGTAAGCGGCCAAGATGGATGTTGCAAACCAGGTAAGGGCTTTTTGTGGAGGAAAAAATATATATTTCATTACTGTTCCGTTTGGTGGTTGATGTTTATTTTTTATTTCTCTTATTCTCCTTTATCGTGCGTTTGATTAAATGTAATTTTCTGGGCAATAACCAGCGACCTTTTAAGGGTTTAACGCAGCGTTTTCTCTCCATTGGAGCCGAAATAGTAAGATTTTTTTTTTTGCATGTATTTAAAAGGATGCATTTGCGTAAAGGCGCGACAGAGCACGACGGCACCGGATCATTTTCCAGTGTTGATGCTGATGCGAGTGGCCCGATGGCAGTCTCTTAAAAAAAAATGAAAAAACGTGTAGGATGTCCAGAGCTGCTGCTGCTGCAATGACATGTAGCAGAGGGGAAGGAGAAGGCTGCAGGAACCGTGTAGTCTTTCTCCAGAGATCCCGCTAATTGATTCAGATTGCTCAGGTCTCATTAGTCCGCACCGTTGCTAAGATAACAAAACGGGGAATCTGATTAATTTCCAAGGCCCTCGGTGTTTTCAAGGAGCCGCAGTGTACAGGCCCCGACACTGGGATGTACGGTCTCCTGCTGCTGCTGCTGCTGCTGCTGCACCTCCACACGGCCACTACAGCTCACAGCTCTGGTTTGTGACAAAACCAATCAGGTTAACACGAGCAGACAATCGGGAGTTATTTTTATTCCTTTTTTCCCCACTCAGTTCATGCGTCATCTGTTCAATATGGATGTTTTTTTTTTGGAGAGGAGCGAGTGTCTCCATCACTGCTGCTGCTTTGCTTATTATTCCTGTGCGGCCATTTATTGATGCACATGCACAAGGGACACACACACACACACACACACATATACACATACACACACCGCCTTCTTTGCGGTGTCGCATTCACCTGCGCGCAGAGCAGACGCCTCCACCTCGGCTGCACATGCAGGTTCCTCCTAAATGAATCAAATAGAAGACCAGATATTGCTAATTTTACTGCAATTAGTCTACAGAGGACACATTTTTTTTTTAAGTTGCTCTGTTATTTTTGGATTTGCATGTTGTAATTTCACACAGAGCATCATTGTTAATACATATTTGATGCTTTGTTGTGTGTAAAATGAAATAAAATTAATAAAATGTACTATATTGTGTGGTAATTCACAAAAAATAGGATTTTAAGTGTATTTGACTTCTGACCATTGTATATTTCAGTTGACTATACTTGGAACAAATTCATTTTCTCTATTGTCAATAACTTAAACCATTTGAGGCTCGATCACTTGATACTTGATGAAAGTTGTTTAAGTACAATCAACTTATCCGGGTTAACGGTGAAGAACAACAACAAGGAGAAGAAGGTGGTTGGAGCCGTGAAGTGTGTAGAGAGCAGAGAAGAGAGTCAGTTAATCAGCTTTGTGTAATTGTAATGCTGGCAGGAGCTCCCTCTGCCTCTCTCTCTCACTCACTCACACACACACACACACACACACACACACACACACACACACACACACACACACACACACACACACACACACACACACACACACACATACAGCATTTGAAGTCAATATCTAAATGAATGTGGTGTAGTTGTGTGCAGCAGCATCTCCTAAAGGCACCAGCTGTGACAGTTGACTCACTTTATTCACAGGCAGAATATTTGCTAAATAAACACCTGCAGATGCCAGAGCAGTGTGTGTGTGTGTGTGTGTGTGTGTGTGTGTGTGTGTGTGTGTGTGTGTGTGTGTGTGTGTGTGTGTGTGTGTGTGTGTGTGTGTGTGTGTGTGTGTGTGTGTGTGTGTGTGTGTATTCAGCTAATTAGGTTTATGTTGTTGTTTTTTAATCAGCATTATCTTATCCTCCTCCTCCTCCTCCTCACACAGGGAGACACATGTAAAAGGATAAAAATGTTATAATTAAATACCAAAATAACCACTGATTTTCTGTTCTTTGTGTTTTGACAGTTGGTGGCCCAAGGGCAGTTCACGATAATCAAACAACCTCTGGGATTTATAAAAGCTCTACAATGGGTAAGTCTTTTATTTTAATTTTTTTATATATATCAGTGATGGCAACAAACAGCAATAATGAATGAGTATTTTCCATTTTTTATTTAAAAAAAAAGAGAAAAAAGAAGGAAATATTAATAAGGATAAAGAGCTTGGGACTGGTCTCGTGTGCTGTTTGCATTAAATCATAATAACAGCACTGACTGTCTCTGACTGACAGATCTGTGACCTTCTGTTACGCAGAGGTCATAACGCTGCATGGAGCTTAATAATAGATGATAGTCGACTCTCAGAGGGGAAAAAAAAAAAAAAAAGCCTCTCAGCGCATTTGTTCTTAATGTGTCTTTATATTTCCTCCTGAAACATGAAACTCCACCTCAGGTCTGATCTTTAGAGAGGAGAAAACTTCATGTACAGACACTAAGGAGGTGGAGAAGGAGGAGGAAGAGGCTCCTCCTCCTCCTCCTCCTCCTCCTCCTCCTCCCTCAGCCGGCCCCGAGCAGGAGGCACCAGCAGGGCGGATGATTATTATGTCACTGTTGTAGTAACACGGCGTAGGAATATAATAATGACAGTTTGTCAGATGCTTCTCAGAGGACACGACCTCTGCACACTGGAACCGTTTATTTCTGATTGTGCTCAGTCTCTTCCACCAGATGATGGAGCCACCAACCTACTCACATGGCAGTTTATCTAAGATGGGTTATTTAATGCATGTTATAATTAAGGATTAAGGAACTGTTATGCATTATAAAGATACATTTTTGCTTATATTTGTTTATTATGTGAGGGGGGAGGCGTTCATTCACTCATTAGGACATTTATATGTGAATGTGGTACAGTATATTATCCTCAACTCAACTCAATTCAGTTCAGTTCAAATTTGAAGAACGTTATTTGACAGAGCGACAGTTTATATTCAAATAGAATAAATATAAATGACATTCATTAGTGTATAATCAGACAGGATATGGTGATGGAGAGTTCCTCCATGTCCATTTAGATGAGAAACAATTGGTTGATCAATCAATAACCAAATACTTTACCAACCGATTTATGATTTTTCAAGCAAAAACACTCAGTTTTGCTTTTCTTATTCAGTCATAAACTGCCTATCTTTGGCCTTTTATATAATAATAAACAGATTGATCCATAATGACAGTTGAAATCTCAGTTCCATCCATTTATAGCATTAATATTATTATCTAATAGTTGCACATATCACCATCAGCAGCAGCAGCAGCAGCATGTTGGAGCTGCAGGGTGAAACAGCACCACTTCTTTTTCTCCTCTACAGCTGGGGCACCATGCACAGCGGTGGTGGGAATAGTAACGTACTAATTACCCATGCAGACCCCGCAGCTAAAGTTCAGATGTGTGGAGTCCAGTGTCCTTTCCTTTTTATTTTCCTTCTTCATCTTCTTCTGCTGCTGCTTCTCTCTTAAGTTAAAGCCCTCATTGTGATGTTGTGACATCCTCGTTCGTTCTGGCTTCGATTCTGGTTTTTGTGGCTCTGCGTGGTTACAGCGGCGGCCATGTTGGTGTTGAGCGAACAATCGATTTGGTCCAAACTAGAACTTTTTTTTATTATAACAAACACAAAACAACACGTATTCAACATAAGACTACAACATAACGTAACATATTCAACAACAAACATCTACAACAAAACATACATTTAACGACATAGAAATAGATCAAAACATATCTGTGCTATACTGCATACTACATATGTCTCACTTTTAATGCACGCACCATAAATTAATATCATAACTCAAATAAATAAATGATTAAGTAAAACTAGAACTTTATTGTGGCTGTGATATATTATCCTCAACTCATTTCAATTCAGTTCAGTTCAAATTTAAAGAATGTTATTTGACAGAGCGACAGAAATAGAATAAATATAAATAGATACAAATGTTAAAAGAGAGAAAGGCACACACATAGATTTACAACATATAGGGCAAAAACTACAAATATGTCCTTTTTCTGGCTTCTCAAAGGTGCAAACTTGACCTTTGCCTTCATAATAAACAGAATATATTTGGGTTTGGGACTGGTCTTCTAGCAAAGTAGGCTACCTGAAGAGGTCACCTTTAACATTTAAAACATGTTAGCCCTAACTAGGTTTACTCTCCTGACAACAGATCATTAAATACATGCATACAGTATATTTCTGTCCACATTTTAGGATGTTAATTAAAAGAACAAGTGAGGAGGGGGTTCATCCTCCTCCTCCTCCTCCTCCTCCTCCTATAATCTTGAGCTACGCCCTGCGATCATAACACAGCCCAGATGAAAACGTGCGTGCCAAAGCAGTCCGTCGCTGTAATGGGTTCTGCAGATATGCCAGAGAGCAGTCAGTGTGTGTACCGCATGACTCTGTAGTCCTTCCCTGGAGCAGTGTGAGTGTGCCAGCACCTCATCATACCGCCTGCCTGGGTCACGGCGAGCCCAACCACCAATCAGCAGCCGCGCGCCGCTCAGGAAGCCAGGGCCCCATGAATCATCTGTCAGAGTCAGAGAGAGAGGGAGAGAGGGCATGCGTGCCTCAGCGTCAGACTATAAAGAGGAGGAGCTGGAGCTGGAGCTGCTGCTGCTGCTCTTTCTGGATTAATATGGGCATGCACCACCAGCAACACAGTGTTTTCAGGAGGAGAGAGAGAGAGGAGCCACTCCTCAAAAGTATTTTTCCAGTTTCTGAAGCAAAGGGTTCAGTGGAAACATCAGAAACATCATGCAGTGACAGAAAAGAAAAGAAAAAAAAGCTTCTGCACTGATCAAATCAATTCATTTTTATCTTAAAGCCCCAGTGTGTAACTTATTTGGCTTTTTATTAGCAAAAATCAAATATGTCTTTCATAAATACGTATTTCACCGAAGTCGAATCACACCCGCATACAAATGAAAGCTTTCTCGTACCTTAGAATGAGTTGTTACAAGTTGTTACAAATACATAAGTGGACGACGCACCGAACCGAGGCGGCCATGTTGCATCGCCATTTTTTACGTTGAGTGGCAGCGTGACCGTAGGTAACCACGGAAACTCAGCGGAGCTGTCGGGGAGAAAGTTTTTCAGGTAGCGCCTGTTAAAACTGTCACCACTGTGTAGTGTGAGGAAGGACGGAGGCACTGGTGTTGCATTCAGGTGCAGTCAGGCAGACGGCCGTCGGCAAACCAACCGGATGTCATTTTACTCAACATCACCATGACAACATATTGTCACGCCTGTATTGTTTTGCCTCGTGCTGGCGGACCACTTGTTTACATAGACGCTTGTTTATCCTGTTACATGCAGCGTCTGTTGTCTGTCTGACGTCTGCCCGATTTCACGTGAATGCAGCATGAAAAATACGACTGAGTTGCTTGCGATCTACAACCGCACCGCTAGATGGGAGTAATTCTTACACAATATACCTTCAAGACTTCAAAAACCTATTTTTATTAAACGATGGAAACCTGTCATAGCTTGTCTGTCTGACGTCTGCCCGATTTCAGGTGAATGCAACATCAAGAATGCATTCCGATATGCAACCGCACCGCTAGATGGGGGGAATTCCTACATATTACACCTTTAATTAGCACGTTAGAGAAAGTTGGACTGGATCTCTGTGCATCAGTCGTGCTCGTGGGCTGAAGGTGTGAGATCTTGTGGTTTTGTTTCCTCCGCCTGAGCATTAAAAACAAAATTACACCGACGTGCAAAAGCATGTGAATGTGTGAGCTTTAAGCAGCAGCAGCAGCAGCGTCCTGTGTGAGTGAATCATGTAGCTTTGCCTCCCTCACCCTTACCCAACCCCACCCCTCCTCCCTCCCTCCCTCTCTGCCTCTGTCTCTTGGGAATAGTGCTGACAAAGCTGAGATTTGATGGATGTTGGAAGACATTGAGTTCCCAAACACAGCTGATGTTGGAGCTCGACCACAGAGCGGCGGCGGCAGCAAGGCGAACACGTCTCTCCTGCTACAGTACAACAGCTACGATGCACGATGACACCGCTATGTTGAATTTCATCCGCATTCAAATTTCACTCTCACTCACTCTCTGACTCACACCCGGCAGGCGGAGAATAAAATGGCTATTTGGGAGAACATGAAGCGAGAGCCTTTATTCACTTTGCTGCAGTCCCTAATGTGTAATAAAGGCTGTTGATTTTGTTGTACAGGCACTCTCTGTGGTTATTACTCCAGGGCCGCCCAGGAAGCCTCACACAGCCACACTGTGTTTATTTTTGCACTTTTAGTGGTTTTGGGGTATATATATATACGCTGGCATGCATTCTATTTTCCCTTATACAGTATAACGCTGCACAGTGCAATCACTGCAGATAATGTGGATTTAGATGTTACAGTTTTATTCTGATAAGGGTGAGTTTCAAAGTTGGACAAGTGTGTGATATTTTTAGAATAAAATAACCAAATAGTCGAGTGTTATTAGGTTACTGCAGATGTTTATTTTGGCTGACAACCGGTTGTAAAAGCCAGCGCAGGAATACCAAAGATAATTTTAGCAATGATTTACACAAGAGAGAAATGACAAACTGTAAAAAAAAATAACAGCCAAGTTCGAATCTAAACATGTAAAAGGAGAATATCAGCAGGTATTTTTTGATATTTGTGATATAAATATCATATTCTGGGCTTTACCGCTGACTGCTTTTACTTTTATTCATGAGTGGATGATCAGTTTTTAAGGAGAGAGAGAGAAGCAGACATCGTGAGAAAAGCAGCAGCAGACAGATTGTTTGTGTCTCAGTGTTTGTGTGTCTTCAACCCTCCAGCATACCAGGAGGGGTAGAAACCAGCCTCGGCCTCCTCGCTGCGTGATGCTGCCAGCAGTGTTTCCATGGCACCTAACACTCAGTGTGCCACCATTTCTCTCCTCGGCCCGGCTGTGCCTCTCCTCCTCCTCCTCCTCCTCATCATCCTCCTCCTCTTCTCCTTCCTTCTCCATCACCCCCTCCGTCCTTCCACTCATCTGTCACCATAAAAGTAGAGCTCTTAATTCTGCCACCGTTTCTCTCTTCACTGTTTTGTTTCCATGATGATGATGCCACTGGTTTGTTTAGCCATGCCAGTGCTGCTGCTGTGGCTCGTACCGGTCGGTCAGTTGGTTTAAAAGACTTGAAACATCTCAAGAATTCATGATTCCTAAACAATACAGCTGGGAAATAATAATTCATGTCGACAACGACGTTGATATTTCAGGTTTTGAATTCAGATTGAATAGTAATAATGTGATCTCCTCGTTCTGTGCATTTCTTGACCCGGACGTTTCACCAGTTTCAGCGGTGTTTAATGGGATACTTCAACATTTTGGCAAATTGGCCCATTGCCATAATCCCTATAGTTTTAGGAGTATGTTCGTTACCTTTAATTGTCGGTGCAAGCGGTTTTTAGAACGGCGGAGCAGAGCCGTGAGCTGCTCAGAGCTACGCTACGGAGGCTAATGGGATTTCTAATGGTTTCTCTCGTAAAACAACTCCAAAACGCTCTGGTGGACAAGTTGTGACCTGCACATTCACCACACTATGAGATAATAACAGAATGTTACCAGACAGAGTTGTTTCAGAGGTACATTCATGCAAAACCGCTGATGCGTGTTGCCTTCAGGGACAGTTTTCAGCAAGCAGTCTCTGCATTTCCCTCGAAAACAACTCTGTCTGGTAACGTTCTGTTATTATCTCATACCACCAGAGCGTTTTGGAGTTGTTGGATTGTGTATTTGATGAGTTTGATGAGGGAAACCAAGAAATCCCATGAGCCTCCGTAGCGTAGCTCTGAGCAGCTCGCGGCTCTGCTCCGCCGTTCTAAAAATAGCTTGCACCGACAATTAACGAACCTACTGCTATGACTATAGGGATTATGGCAATGGGCCAATTTGCCAAAATGTTGAACTATCCCTTCAACGTTTCAAAGCAAATGTTAGCACAGCAGAGTCAAGATGGTGAACGTGCTGACATTAGCATGTAGCCCGTTGCTCCCAGAGCTGCTGCTGCTGCTGTCTCATTATATTTAAATACACGTGTACAACGGCGGCACACGCGAGGATTCCTACATCCTCTCCTCTCAGTAGCTACGAGCTGCTCCCCCCATTAATTCCTCACGTCGTATCAGTGCGATTCAAATCACTTGAGGGTGATTCAGATGAAGCCGCTTTAAACGGCTCCTTTTCTTTCTTGTTAGAGTGAATTTTATTTTACTCTCCTCTCCTCTTTAAAATGTCACATAAGAAGAAGAAGGAGGAGGCAGGAAATCCAAACGTACAGCTGCAGCACCAAATGTTGATCTGCATATTGATCCGTCTCATGAAATCTGATCTGTGTATCATCTCAGGGGGATGGAGTGAGGAGTGATACAGATACTGGGGAGCTTGAAAACCATTGAACGGCCTCATTAATTAAAAAAACAGGTCCACCCTAAGGCAGCTATAATAATAATAATAAACAAAACAAGATGAATAACTTGTAATTTTTAAGGATAAAACACAATGTTACACACATACATGTTTGGATTGTGCCAACACTGCAGATGTGATACTCTGCACATGCTGTAGGTATTGATCAGTTGGAGCTGCTGCAGCATTACACTCTGGTTTTTCCACGTTTCGTTACGTCACATCACGTTTTTTTTTACTGCCTCGTCTTTGGATTTCTGTTTGATTTTGATGCAGAGTGAATGGACACCAGTTTGAACTCGGAGTTGCTGCATAAAAACACGATTAAAAAGCTGCATGTTCTGAAGATTGTAAAAAATCTAAGTTGGTGATATATGATAATATGACGTTATTTGAGTTTTAGGGTGGATTTTAGTATCTCTAAATTTACCCTGCATGCAGACGGCAAACAAACAACCCTTTTATTCAAATGTATAAAGCGCCATAACGCTTCACCTCTTTTTTGCATTTTGCATTTGCATTGAACTCTAAAAAACGTGTTAATTAGCAGACGGCGGTGGTGTGAGGAAGGTGTTTGAGCTGAAGGATGAAAACAGACCTGCAGGAAGAGGAGGAGTAGAAGTGATGACAATGAAGTCTCGCTTTAGGCCACTTAAGTGTGTAAGACTCACATCAGCTGAAAGATTACTGTAAATAGTTTAGTGTGTTGGTGCCTGCAGCAGGTAGACTGTACTACAGGACCAGACTTAAGAAGGAGGTGACATTCCTTTGTGTGCAAGCTCACGTGTGTGTGTGTGTGGCTTTGTGTGTGTGTGTGTGTGTGTTGTGACTGGCTGCATGCACAATCGCTTGTAGTTGAGTATTTGGTGACAGATGGTGGAGCACCTCAGTCAGATTAATAGCTGGATTTTCTATCCAATCGGATCTGGCCTGCAGCGTAGGAAGGGTGTGGTAAAAATAGTCTGACGTGTCTAATCTGCTCTTTGTGTGTGTGTGTGTGTGTGTGTGTGAGTTTATCTCTGTGCATGTCTGTTTGTGCTGCATACGTGACCACCACAGGCGGCGGGCGAGGCGAGGCGAAGCGAGGGGGGAGAGCTGCATGTGGAAACACGACTAAGACTCTCACAGTCACCGATTGAATTCACAGTCACTGTTGTTACTAAACCACAGAATATACAAGAACAACACACACAAAAAAACAAACATTAAAAAAAAAAATACTATAAAAACATTGACAGAAAAGCCATTTCAAATAAATGTGACGGTAACCATGGCAACAGGTGCGGGCAGGCGGGCAGGCCCCTCCCCTGCATAGAAGGAACCTGGTGATAACGCCGCATTGATTTGCACTCCGTGTGCATTTTTCAGCAGCTCGGACGTGATTGGTGGAGACGTCAGTCAGTCTGTCGGCCTGAGACACTGCGGGACAGAGTCTTAGTGGAGCCTCCACCTGTTTTTTTGTATTTTTTCTGTTTTTTTTTTTGTTTTTTTACAGTGCAGCTCTTTGTTTACATGGTTACATCATCTGAGCCAAACAGGAGTGTAGAGATTTTTTATGTGTGATCATCACTGAGTCAGAGGGAGGAGAGGTGTGACATTAAAAAAAACGAAAAAACAAATTGTATTTATCTGTATCTGTGGGTTTGTCTGACTGTTGCCTTCCTCCTCCTCCTCCTCTTCCTCCTCCTCCTCCTCCTCCTCCTCCTCCTCCTCCTCCTCCTCCTCCTTCTCTCCTGCAGATCTTTGCCATCTTCGCCTTCTCGACATGTGGCAGTTACTCCGGCATGTTCAAGTTGAGCGTGGAGTGTAAAGAACGGTCGGAGAGCGACCTGGGCATAGAAGTAGAATTTGAATACCCATTCAGGTTTGTATGATACTGTAATAATGTCCTCAGACAATAGAAAATAAAACATAAAGTGCCAAAGGGCTAATGCAAACTGTAAACACACACTCAGCACCTTAAAGTAAGATTTTATTTTGTTTACTAGTATTGAGTTAACTATTATTACTAATTAGTTCCAGTCAGAGTCGTTCCTATATGACCCACTCTGTACTCTAATGTGTTTATTTATCTATAATTGGATAAATTAGTTTGAGTTTTTCTATTGGTTCTCACTTACGTACATTCTTAATTCATATAATTAGCTCATTAGCTTGTGTCAGAGTGATTACAACAGGACATTTGCTAAAGTTAGTGCCTTTTGTTGAAGGAACCATTTAAATTAGTAGTGTAAAGGTGTAAAATTTGGTTTAAAGGGATAGTTCAACATTTTGGCAAATTGGCCCATTGCCACAATCCCTATAGTCATAGCAGTAGGTTCATTACCTTTAATGTAAGCTATTTTTAGAACAGCGGAGCAGAGCCGTGAGCTGCTCAGAGTTACAGTACGGAGGCTAATGGGATTTCTTGGTTTCACTCATCAAACTACACAATCCAACAACTCCAAACCGCTCTGGTGGACAAGTTGTGACCTGCACATTCACCACGCTATGAGATAGGTTAGTTGTTTTAGAGGTAGATGCAGAGACTGCTTGCTGAAAAACTGCCCCCGACGGGAACGCGCATCAGCGGTTTTGCATGAATTTCCCTCTAAAACAACTCTGTGTGGTAACGTTGTGTTATTATCTCATAGCGTGGTGAATGTGCAGGTCACAACTTGTCCACCAGAGCGTTTTGGAGTTGTTGGATTGTGTATTTGATGAGTTTGATGAGGGAAACCAAGAAATCCCATTAGCCTCCGTAGCGTAGCTCTGAGCAGCTCGCGGCTCTGCTCCGCCGTTCTAAAAACAGCTTGCACCGACAATTAAAGGTAACAAACCTACTGCTATATGACTATAAGGATTATGGCAATGTGCCAGTTTGCCAAAATGTTGAACTATCCCTTTAAACAAACAATATATAACAAGGTTGATTCTTTAACCTTTATTGGACTGAGTAAAGTTAGCTGTTTCTCCCTGTTTCCTGTCCTCTGTCCTCGACTCCTAGCTTCATATTTGATCTTCTCACCTAAATCTTTCCAAGGAAAAAAACAACAACAAACTAGAGCGTTTCCCACAATGCCGCAGTCTTTGATCACCTGTCCTTCAAAACGCTGTGAACACACACGTTTACAGCTGTGTCTGTTTGTGTCACGCTTTGATCTGTGTCTATGTCTGTGTCTCTGATCTCAGGCTCCACCAGGTTTACTTCGACGCCCCCTCCTGTGTCGCGGGGGAGAAGCCCGAGCGCCTCTTCCTGGTCGGCGACTACTCCTCCTCCGCCGAGTTCTTCGTCACCATCGGTGTCTTCTCCTTCCTCTACTCCATGGCGGCCCTCGCCACGTACTGTTTCGTCCTGGAGAAGTACCGTGAAAACTGCAAAGGACCCCAGATCGTGAGTCTGTTTATACTCCACACCTGGAGCTTTTTTTAATTAAAGGGATAGTTCAACATTTTGGCAAATTCGCCTATTGCTATAATCCTTATTGTCATAGGAGTAGTAGGTTCATTACCTTTAATTATCGGTGCATGTTGTTTTGAGATCCACTCGAGCTGCTCAGTCAACACAGTGGAGGTGAATGGTACAGGTTCCCTCATCAAACTCATCAAATACACAATCCAACAACTCCATAAACGCTCTCGTGGACAAGTTGTGACCTGCACATTCACCACGCTATGAAATAATCATGTAACATTACGACACAGAGTTGTTTTCGAGGCAAATATGTAGCCGGAACTAGTGCTCTCAGTCCTTAAAAGATTTAGAAACACGTCCAGCCAGATCTTTTAACATCATTGGACGGGGGTTCACTGTTTTTTAATCTCTCTGTGTTGAGAACCTTTGGATAAATCGAGTCTTATTCTGTGACTTAAAGGCTTTTTAACATGCACCACTGGGATCAAACACAACCACAGAACAACGTTAGAGGGGATTTGCCTGTTTCTCCTCATGAATTTCTGTATTTGTGTTTTTCTCTACACTGATCTCACTGGTTTAAAGTCGAAGGTGCTCGATTGGGAAAAAGTGTTAGTAGTACAGCCTATAACCATACTTATATTGAGTTATAATGCCGTTATAGCACTATATAACTATAGCTATAAACACTCATAAATCATAATGCTTTATCATAATAATCATAACACACTATAAAGCATTGTATCATGACTTATAAGGTCAGGTATTATAATACGTTATAATTGTTAGTAACTCGC
The DNA here is from genome assembly GCF_905171665.1 of Trachurus trachurus. Taxonomy (NCBI): domain Eukaryota; kingdom Metazoa; phylum Chordata; class Actinopteri; order Carangiformes; family Carangidae; genus Trachurus; species Trachurus trachurus. Next base: position 29,644,185 of record NC_139901.1, on the reverse strand, counting down.
TGACAATGCCCAAATTGATAATGCATTATAAATATAGTTATAATGTGTTATAATTGGCTTATAAATGTGTATAACTATCATTGTCATTATACTCATAAATTATCAGAAGGCTTTATGACAATAAGAATGACACATTACAGAGCATTATAACTCTATTATAATACTTGACCTTATAAGCCATTATAAAATGCTCTATGATGTGTTATGCTTATTCTTTATAAAGCCTTACAGTAATTTATGAGTGTTTATAGTGATGGTTACTGAATATTTTAATATTTTATTCTGCTGTTCAGTGACAGAGTTAAAATCAGAGAGGTAGATAGGTAGATACAGTAGATAGTCAGGTAGATACATAGATAGATATATATAGATAGATAGATAGATAGATAGATAGATAGATAGATAGATAGATAGATAGATAGATAGATAGATAGATAGATAGATAGATAGATAGATAGATGAGGCAGCACGGTGGCACAGTGGTTAGCACTGTTGCCTCACAGCAAGAAGGTCCTGGGTTCGAATCCCGGGCCGCCCAGGTCCTTTCTGTGTGGAGTTTGCATGTTCTCCCCGTGTCTGCGTGGGTTTCCTCCGGGTGCTCCGGTTTCCCCAACCACAAAAACATGCCAGCTAGGTTAATCCTCCAGTCAGCGCCCCTGACCAAAGGCACTGGCTCATAATCTGGAGTTGGTCCCCGGGCGCTGCACCGCGGCTGCCCACTGCTCCTCAGGGATGGGTTAAATGCAGAGAAAGAATTTCACTGTACTAGCTGTATATGTGACAAATAAAGTACCTTTAAAAATAGATAGATAGATAGAGCTCACGTCCCTGCCCCGCTGATCTCAAAACAGCGATAATTAAATATAATGAACCTACTGCTATGACTATTATAGGGATTATGGTGATAGCAGAATTTGCCAAAATGTTGAACTATCCCTTTAACAACTGTTGGCTGGAGCTAAACATGATTTTTTTTTTGTCATGTTGATCCCCAGGACTTTGTTGTGACGGCGGTGTTTTCCTTCATGTGGCTGGTGTCGTCTTGTGCCTGGGCTAAAGGCCTGTCGGACGTGAAGACGAACACCGATCCAGAGAAGGTCATCCTTCTGATCACAGCCTGCGACGAACAGGAGAACCGCTGCCGTGAGGTCTACGACCCCAAGGTGTCCGGCCTCAACACCTCAGTGGTAGGTCCCGACATCCTGAACAACGACGCTGAGCGAGCACACCGACACTAAATTACTCCCTGGAAGAAAAAAAACATGCATCTCCTCCAGTGGTGGACAGAAATGGAGTAAATTTACTTGAGTACTGTACATATCCAGAGGATTTGTACTTTACTTGAGTATTAGATTTATTTGGTACTTATTCCTCTTACTTGAATACATTTCCAAGACAAATATTTTTTACTTTTACTCAAGTTAATTTCTAGGAAGGCTGAAAAGTGCTCCTTACTTTCAGGTCTGCTCCTTTTTTTCTTTTCTAAAATCCTATTGGACACAAGCTGTGTTTATCAAAGAAGGAAACCTTAACCCCTAAAAGCAGCACATCAGTGCAGCTGCTTTCAAAGAGTTCATTCTCAGAAACAACAGTTAAAAGGTCCTTAAATTCATTTAGAAAAAAATATAGTAATTCATTTATGTGAAAAATAAGACATTTACTCTTTATGCAAGGCAAGGCAAGGCAAGGCATTTTTATTTATATAGCGCATTTCATACCAAGGCAACTCAATGTGCTTTACATAAAGACAAAACATAAAAAAAAGAAGCATAGGACAGAATAAAAACAAACAAAACACTAAAAACAGAGTTAAAAGCAAGAGCAAATAAAAGTAAAATAAAAGAAAATAGATAAAGTTTTAAGTTCTTAGTTTACTCTTACTCTTACTTTTACTTAAAGTAAATTTAAAAGCATGTACTTCTGGATACTTAAGTACCTTTAGAAGCAAGTACTTTTTTACTCTTACTCGAGTAACATGTTGACTAAGCTACTTTTACTTGTAACGGAGTAAATTTTGACCAGTAGTATTTGTACTCTTACTCAAGTACTGGGGTGGAGTACTCTGTCCATCTCTGATCTCCTCCTCCTCCTCTACTCTCTCTCTCTCTCTGCTCCTCAGGCTTTCGGCTTCATCAACCTGATCCTGTGGATTGGAAACCTGTGGTTCGTCTTCAAGGAGACCGGCTGGATGGCCGCCTTCGCTGGAACGTACGCCCCGTCTCAGGAGAAGCAGCCGGCGCCCGACTCCTTCGGCCAGGGCGGCTACGCCCAGCAGGACCCGTACGCCGGCTCCCAGGGCGGCTACCAGCCCGACTACGGACAGCAGGGAGGCTACAGCGAGGACGGGGGCTACAGCCAGGGCTACGAGCAGCAGCAGCCCACCTCCTTCTCTAATCAGATGTAAACATGCTCAGCTCAACAACAGCTGAAGGATGGTGAGTTCATGGACCACTGTCTTTAAAGGGATAGTTCAACATTTTGGCAAATTGGCCCATTGCCATAATCCCTATAGTCATAGCAGTAGGTTCTTTACCTTTAACTGTCTGTGCAAGCTATTTTTAGAACGGCGGAGCAGAGCCGCGAGCTGCTCAGAGCTACGCTACGGAGGCTAATGGGATTTCTTGGTTTCCCTCATCAAACTCATCAAATACACAATCCAACAACTCCAAAACGCTCTGGTGGACAAGTTGTGACCTGTACATTCACCACGCTATGAGATAATAACAGAACGTTACCAGACAGAGTTGTTTTAGAGGGAAATGCAGAGACTGCTTGATGAAAAACTGCTCCCGACGGGAATGCGCATCAGCGGTTTTGCATGAATTTACCTCTAAAACAACTCTGTCTGGTAACGTTGTGTTATTATCTCATAGCGTGGTGAATGTGCAGGTCACAACTTGTCCACCAGAGCGTTGTGGAGTTGTTGGATTGTGTATTTGATGAGTTTGATGAGGGAAACCAAGAAATCCCTTTAGCCGTAGCCCATAGCAGCTCGTGGCTCTGCTCCGCCGTTCTAAAAACAGCTTGCACCGACAATTAAAGCTAACGAACCTACTCCTAAAACTATAGGGATTATGGCAATGGTCCAATTTGCCAAAATGTTGAACTATCCCTTTAAGGTAGTGTAAATAATAATCTGGAGTTGGTGTTATATTCCAACAGTTTCTGCTGAATATTAGCTGAACTTTCATGTTTCTATTATTGTCTGCTGGTCCCTTGGGCCCGTGATCAGCAAGTATGAGTTGAGGTAGCCTATTATTGCTATGCAAATGACAAACAAACCTTTTCCTGAGCGTCTCTCTTCCCTTGGCTGATATTCAAATACGGAGGCATTGTAACATCCGAAAACACTTCACAGCTCAAAAACCATAAGTCGTCCAGATCAACAACACACACACAGGCTTTTATAGCTCAGTAGAGCAGATAACCTGACCTGAACCTTCTTGTTCACAATGTCACGAGACAAATTACGACGTATTTAGAAACAGATTTTTCAAAAAAGAGCAAAACGGCAGCATTGATTCTTTATTTAGATCCAGGCCACAGAGAGATTCCCCCTCTGTGTAACTCCCACGTAAGAGTTCAGCGACACAAAATCTGAGGCTTTACCAGTCTAGAGTTTGACAAACCAAAGTGTGAATCTTTGAAAGTATCGTTTGATACGAGATTCCCTCTGTTGTATTTCTGTCCTTTGAAGAAAACTATCTTGGGGAAAGGCAGAAAGGGACTTCCTGTACACTTGAAGATCCTGGATTTGTGCAATTCTAACTGCTGAAAGCTCATATTAGTGTCAGCTCACGTTAAAACAGATACTATTAAAGCTATTATTAAACAATAACACATGAATTGATAACATAATCTGACAATCTGAAAGTGGCTATTGTAGATTAACCCACAAAAAGCTCCAACTAACTAATAACTATGGTCGCCACATCATGAAATTTTAGTTGACGATTAATTGTCATACAGATAATTGCGATTAAGGATTTAATTGTCTTTTTCTGGTCATTTTATGCTGCTATTATAGTATGAGTCCCAAACATAGTTTACCAATACACATACAGCTTATGAAGAAGAAGAGACATCGAGATAAACAGTTTGTGGCACACAGCAATGTGATGATGTCATTAAAAGAGGACCATTCAAACCTGAAATGGTGGAAAACAATGAGGAAATAGTTTAATTTAATTTAATTTATTGGTTTATTTGACAGGGACAGTGCAACACTGATCAACAGAATTAAAAAAAAAACTGCAAGTGAGCCAGAGTTAACCAGTAAGGCTAATTTTCATCCGTTGTCCCTGGCCAGATGTTACAGCAACCTAAGAACCAAAGCAAAGCAATAAAATACAGCTGAAATTACATATCAATTTACCTAAAAGCTCATAATAACAAATAATAGTGATGGAAATATGAAATGTATGAGTCCATACCTGACTGTGCACCTTAAATGTCGTTGTACACATATGTACAATGACAATAAAGTATCTTGAATCTTGAATTTTGAATCCTGAAATTTCTGTTAGTTTCATCCAGCTGTTTTTTGTACAGAAACGGTTTTAACGATTATATGAAAATAATTGCGGTCAGCTCATATAATAGCGATCAGACGATTACGTAATAATTGTGACAGGACTAGAATCATAACATTGAGCCATTAAAGAGCCAGAGGAGCTGGTTCAGACCAAATAAGAGCTAAGTACATAATGTTCAGCTACTGGAGGACAGATAGGGCGCGATGATGATGATGTTTGGCTTGGCTGCTCCCAAGTGGCCAAAAAAAATATTATAGTACACAGATTATAAAAAAAAATTTCTTTTTGCACAAGGGCATCTCAACAGCGACTTGTTTTATAAACAGTAAATGGACTTACAGTAAGAAACAACCCAAATGTGAACCTACAAATAAACCTGTATTTACATTTCCCTGAGAAGAAAAGCAGTTGTTCATTGACACAACACGTCTTTATGCTGAGCAGCAGCTGTGACGTTGAGTGTACAAAACATCTGACTTGCAAAGCGGTTTACAGTGCGTTCCCCTGTTACAGCAGCTCTTATCTGGCTGGCGGAGCTACTGTATATTCACTTTACCTGCTGCTCCGCTCCAGTCAAAGAGCCGGTGACGCTCTGATGCTTTGATACTAAAGACGTTTTAGTAAAAGCGTGACTGGATAAAAGTGCTCTCAGTCCTCAAAAGATTTAGAAAAACGTCCAGCCAGATCTTTTAACATCATTGGTTCACTGGTATTTTAATCTCTCTGTGTTGAGAACCTTTGGATAAATCGAGTCTTATTCTGTGACTTAAAGGTTTTTTTACAGTAACATGCACCACTGGGATCAAACACAACCACAGAACAACGTTAGAGGGGATTTGTCTGTTTCTCCTCATGAATTTCTGTATTTGTGTTTTTCTCTCCACTGATCTCACTGGTTCAAAGTCGAAGGTGCTCGATCGGGAAAAAGTGTTCTCACGTATTTCCATACACCAATCAATCAGATTTAACTATTGTAAACCAAGATAGATAGATAGATAGATAGATAGATAGATAGATAGATAGATAGATAGATAGATAGATAGATAGATAGATAGATAGATAGATAGATAGATAGATAGATAGATAGACAGACATTGTTCAGTAGCTCATAAAAAACAACCACACTTCCACTCATCCACAATAGTATAAATAAACATAAACAAACAGACAACGCAAAGACATTAATATGTTACATTAAGTGCATAAGTAGGGCTTAAAGCCCCTCTACGGAGCTTTTAACTGGATACGCAAAAGTCTCTGGTTTCTGCTGATGTGTCTCTGTTTCCTACAACAGCAAATGAGCCCATCAGTGTGAAGATACGCTATTTCTAATAGTCTAATTCTATACCTCTGGAAGGCATGGTCGGGTCGGACCACTGACGAAACCATACGAATAGATACATTACTGCACACTCTGCAGATAGCTGCTAAAAAATTTAAAAAAAAAAAATTTCCAAAACAAATCTACATGCGCCAGCCAGACAATCGTCTTCAGTGGGAAATTTAGTCTTCATTCCACCGCTTTTGTCCACAGGGGCCGCCAAAATCAACACTACATGAAAAGTCCACATTCTAGTCCCATTGTGGCAGAGGTGGTGTGTGTGGTGTCTATTAAGCATTAAATGAATAAATACTGAATTCTTCATTTATAACACATGAATACTCATTAGTATGTAGTTTCTAAATACAGTTAGTGCCTATCAATGACGAGTAAAACATTTTAAAGGGACAATGAGGAGTTTCTATTTGGTTATAAAAAAAAGTCTCACGTTAATGTGGATGAATCTACGTTACCACTTGTTAATGGGCCCATTTTCGATAAATATATCGTTTTGTCTCTATCGTTATTTTGTTATTATTAGTGGTGGCGGAAATGCTGGTTGAGCCGACCAGCGTTTCCTTACTTTCGGTTTAGTGGCGAGTCATGAGAATAACGCCGCCGAATCGCTGTTTATGGTCGGAACTACGACGGTATGTGATCGTCTTTGAACCTCTGACTTTAATTCTTGATGAATGAAAACATGAGTCCGTCTTGCACCGGTCAAAGAATTTTACGGTGCGCGCGGAGGCTCATAAATGTAGTGTGAAAACGCTTCGCTTTTCCAAAACTCCTTGTTGTCCCTTTAACTGTGTTTATAAACTACATACTAATAAGTATTCATGTGTTATAAATGATGAATTCAGTATTTAATGCTTAACTAATGCTTAATAATGTGTACTTACAGTATAAAGTGTTACCGAAATATGTCACATATAAATATAAAGTGTCATTTTCCACATAGAGTCAGTTTTTGATCTTTATATTGACTGAATCATTACATACCTTTATATCCAACTTGTACCAATCACATGTTTGCTGTTTATTTAATATCTTAATATCTCCTCCTTTTCTCCTCCTTCTCCTCCTTTTCTCCTCCTCTCCTCAGGGCGACCTTGTGATTTCGGAGTGTGGCCGTCGACCACCACCTGCATTTCCACACTCCACTGTTTGTCAGTTTGTGTATCTGTGCGTTAACAGGCGGAGAGGAGGCGAGCATGAGGGCAGAAACTGGTGGGAGCCCTGGGGACGGGATGGGAGGGATGGGGGAGGGAGGGAGGGAGGAGGGGGGGAGCAGGATCTGGAGGAGGGTGGTGGGGGCAAAGGGTTAAAAAAAGAAAAAGAAAACACACACACAAACACACATGTGGGAAATGGGTCTTTGCTGTAACATGATGTTTATTCTCGTGATGTATTTAACTGTAGAAGACAACCGAGGATTGTCTGTTTGGTTATACGAGAAAAACTTGAATACAAATACCAAAACATTCGTTGACGAACATTTAAGAGAAAATCTTGTAACGGAAAAGACATTTATGACGAGAAAAAAAACAAAAACAAAAACATATTGTAGTAATATTTAACTTGGGAGAATGTATTTGTCTGTGCTGTGTAAATATCAACATGCTGATATATATATATATGATTATATTATGTACACAGTTGAATAATTGTGCACTCCATATTAGTTGTTATACAACAAATGTTGAGCACAGAGTTATTCAATTGCATTTACTTTGGTTCTGTTTAGGAGCTCACATAGTTTAGCCTTTGCCCTTCAATTCCCTTAAATGACTCATGATGCCACGATGATGGTTTTTATTCTGTATTCATCTCAGAATCTGTGAACATCTCTATTTTTTGATTTCCTCGTGTGATGGCAAGTGTTGAAGGGAAAACAGAGGAGAGTTATTGATCAGAGTGAGCCGAGAAAGAGTGAGATATATATATATACAGTATATATAGTAGTAGTAGTAGTAGCAGTGAATATATGACAACAGAGGGTTATACTGTATGTAGGTTGTGTCAACTTTTGTTTTTTTTGTTTTTATATATATTTTTCCATCAAATATCAACGTCAAGAATAAAGGACGAACTCTTGGGATGTAAATCCACAGACATCCGAGAATCACAAAACTAGCATTTATAGGGTTAAGAAACTTAGTGAGCATGGTAGCATCTCATATTTGCTGTGTGCTCTATCGTGTGCTGTCAGTATGAATATTGTGAGTCGGGGCAAGAGAACAACAGTCAGTTTTTTAGCGGCGTGTGTTTGTTTTATCGTTTTACTGTTTTACTGTTTATTCGTTTATTCCCAGCGGAGTTTTTTTTTTTTTTTTTTTTTTGTCAAGTGAACCTCGTCCTGTTTCTTCGATCGCCTTTTAATAATAATAATAATAATAATAATAATTATAATAACGTGGTCCAGAAAGAGTCATATAGTTTTTTAAAACTGGTGTTTCTATCACACTGTCAATCAGCGACATGCACAAACTCACATCAACATGAACCATGGGTAAAAAATAAAGAATAAAAAATATGCACACTAATATTATACATACCTTGGTTATGCCATGATAAACATATATTATCAGGAGGCATCTCCGTATTTACTTCTGCATCTACAGTCCTTCTTTATCTCCTATATTTCTGCAGGCAAGTCAATTTACTGCATGCATTGTACACCTTCTCACACCTGAAGCGCCATGTTTGAGAGGCTGAGGCTCAAAGCTGCATTATTATTAGACTAAACAGTAATGTTGCAGTATACCGTTGATCCACCGCCACGGTACTAGACTCTGCTCGGCACATACAGTAGACTACAGTATACAGCAGCTCTGCTATAAGTACTCCACTCAAAGCACAAAGGAAGTGCTGCAATAATTACTCCTGTCCAGATATATATACATACATAACATATACTGTATAAGCACTAATGCCAATTCCTCTGTTTGGATAATATATATATAAGATCATGTTTGCCAAATGGGTTGTTTCGATTGGTAGTTTTTGCTTCCACAGTCCTCATCAGAAGGAGTCGTTGTCATCGTCGTAATCGTCGTCGTCGTCGTCGTCGTCCATCTCCAGTATACTGTATCAACCCGGTGCACACTTTTATTTTTTAAAAATCAGGGTTCTTTGATTCAGGCAGTGTAGAAGCACATGGTTTTCTCTCCTCCTCTTCATCCCACACTTCTTTTTTGTTTGTTTCTCCTCCTCCTCCTCCTCCTTCTCCTCCTCTATTTCATTGTAGTTCTTATAAATATGCTGAAATGAAATATACTCTGTTGTTAGTGGTGAATGATGTCTTGTGATACTCTCTCTACGCCTTTGGATAGTGCTGTGTTTATTGTGTATGATGATGTATACATATTAGTATTTATGATAATGATAAGTCCGTCAGAGAAAAAAAAAATATCCAAGACTCTCTCCAGAATTCTGCTGTATTCTTATTATATGGGATCCATGTGAAACAAAATGAAATAAACTTGAAATTATTCTGTTGAAGGTTAAAATGTGCACTTCTGTTCATAGGAGTTGATTGTCCATCTTTTTTCCCCCCAGTTCTATTACAAAAAACAATAATAATGATAATATATTTCATTCATATCTTCAAAGTAAACCGTACACACCACTTTATTTTTGTTGTTGTTACTGCTTTCTCATTTTTTTTTACAGTATATAGTTAAAAAGGTCACACTAATGGTGTTTCCTCGGTTGGCCTATATTTCTCAGTGCCCTTTAAACACAGTTTCGTGCAGGCTGTGGGCCAAAATGTAGGTTAACTTCAGCAGCAGGCTCAACATTAATATAAAAATAACCCTCAAACTTTACTTTTCAGTCTATGATTTGGCCCAGTTCATGGTTTTGGTGAACGCTGCCTACTGGCCACAGAGGGGATCGCCTCCTATAAGTTTAGATAAATATGAGCAGAATTTAAATGAGCACAGTCTACCTCACTTTAGGTTATCATAATAAGAAAAAAAGGTAGATATTTCTTTTACTTTTATTCTATTGAAGTGCAATGCACAGTTAAAATATTCTGCTGTATGGAGGCCAATGTGTCTACAAAGACTTCAGTCGATGTAATAAAACCTATAGTGAGCAATAATGAACGCACATCATAATATTACTGGGTTAATGTGTATGTGCGCCACACAGAGACGCCTTTGTTATCAGTGCGCCGGTCTTATCAGTTTGTTGCTGGAGTTGCACACAACAGATAATACGAGTGACCTTTCACAATAAGTTTCCAGCGAAGACATGACACTCCCCCTCATTCAAATTTATAGGCAAATAGTGACGTTTATTTACATTTAACGGTGTCTTGTTACGTTACTAATAAAGATTCTACATACAAAATCATAATCAGCTTATAGGTAAGTCAGCTATTTCATCAGTATGTGAAGCAGTTGAAACATTTTCCTTGACTAGCTACAATATTATTGTTCATAAGAAAACCATACATTGTGTATGTGAAATCTTAATCTGAAAAGTAACTCTAGCTGTTAAATTAATCTTGTGAAAAGAAGTGTAACATAGCATAAAATGTAAATACTCAAATGAATTAAAGGTATCTAAAAACAGTACTTGAGGAAACAGATACTTCCACGACTAAAAATGGCCAAACATTATGTAAATGATGACGTTAAATAAATTGAACATCAAAGTGTGGCGTGTATTCAGAGAACTGACCACTGTGAAATGCAAAAATGAAATACAAATAATGCACATTATTAGTCTTAGTATTAGTCAGTTTTCAACCTGCAAAAAGATGAGGATGTGACAGAGTGTGGGGCGTTTTAGTGCAGCGCAGCGTTGATTGCCTGTATAGAAATAGTGAAGATGGCTATCTGTTCATGGTGTTTGAAAATAAGATGAGATTGTGTAGGTTTATTATTATATCATTTATTAATATATATATCATATGATACTGACTTGCAAATATGTTAGCAAGGCTTAAGCTTTCGCTTGGTCCGTCACTTTTTATGTGTCCCTGGAAACATTTAATTTTGTGTTGTGGTTTTGCAGCAATTCATTTATTTTAATTTGTTGCACATCTGTGTCTTTGTGGGTCCAGGGCCATGATGATGATGATGATGATGATGATGATGATGATGATGATGATGATGATGATGATGATGATAATGATGATAATGATGCTTTTATTTATTAATTTTAATTTAATTATTACTTTTATTATATTCATATATTAGAAGTAGTAGTAGTAGTAGTATTATAAGCATTGTTGTTGTTGTTGTTGTTATCATTATTGTGATTCTAGTAGATCAACTAAATGGTGTTGCGATGCTGCTTTTGTTTGTTATTTATTCTATAGCTACACAGATTTTTGAGACAACAGGGCTCCAGAGTCCAGACTGCCCCTAAATGGGGCATTTTGCCCCTAAAATTTGAGACAGTGAAAATAAATCTTTCTACTATTACACATGTGCAACCAGTAAAATTTGCCCTTTAGTTATTACCACTGGTGAAACATTGAAGCTGCAACTCAAATAATCTGCAATCTGTCATTACAGGGGTCAGGCCAATGTATGTGAGGGTCATGAAGGAAAAGGAAAATGTGAATGTTTGCTTTCCAAGTCAGTTTATGGTGTTTACCCTGTCTGGTTGCGCTCCTAAAATTTTAAGTTAGGGGCCACTGCACAAAGGTTAGTCTGGAGCCCTATATATCTCACCTCTGTGCAGAGTTAAAACTGGCACAGCAGGGGAGGAAGGAAACCTTTGTTGCAACAAGTCTTGAGAGTTGTGGAGTTTCCGTGAGGCCCCTGAAGGCGAGGAGGGCAAAGCGGAGCAGCAGTGCCTGGATATGGCTGCAGACCTGGAGACCCCCACACTTGGACCCGCATGTTCAGACCCCTTTATGCCACCTAGTATTTGACTGTAAAATTGCAACTGCACAGTCTGGACCTGCACTATGGTTTTATAATGAAATAAAATGCTTTTAAATGTTCTATTGCATGGGGTTACTATTGGTTTTGTACGCTAATGGATACAGATATGACAGATGGGCTACGAAATATGGACAATATGGCAGTAGGAACGTGAGTATTGAATGTGAATCACATTGTTCGTTTAAAGCAGATATCAGCTTCACGGCCGTTTCGGCTAATGCTGCGTTCAAGGCAGGCTTTTGAAACCGTAAGTTACAGCTTCAAGTCACAACTACGACTTGGTAGCGTTCCAGGTAACCCGTAGCTCGTGTTTTTACCATCCTGTTGTCTGTGAAAGTTCCCTATAACGGCCACTCGTAACTTCCGACCCGTGAACTCGTACCAGATCGAACTGGTATGACTTCACAGGAAGGAAAAACACAAAGTACGAGTTTCTTTGAACGCACCATGAGTTAGCAGCCCCCGCCCTTGTCAGGCATCAATTGGTCCTCGTGCTACGTCACCACATTCACGCGCATCCCTTGGCTGCACACACAGCCCTTCATGCCGTTCTCTCTCCTCATTGGATAACACTTGTATCCCACAAGGAAAATGTTCTCCTCGGGTTACAGCAGAGCAGAGTGACGGAGAGACTCGTGTTTAGGCTGAAATACTTCATGTAAGTGATTGCTGACGGAAAATAGGACTATTTAGGACTTATATTAACAAAAACATTCCACTGATATCTGCTTTAATGTCATAAAAGTTTTTGTCGAAAATCTATCTGACAGTGTGGGCCAACGTTTCCACAAAAGTATGACATTTTATATTTTATGAACACGTTGGCCCACACACACAGCCTCTAATTTTATTTCTGTTTAATTTAAACACACGGTATTACAAGTATCTCGGTTTCATTAACTTAAAGGGATAGTTCAACATTTTTGGCAAATTCTCCTATCGCCATAATCACCATAGTCATAGCAGTAGGTTCATTACCTTTAATTATCGGTGCATGTTGTTTTGAGATCGGCGGGGCAGAGACGTGAGCTGCTCAGTGAACACAATGGAGGTGAACGGTACAGGTCCCCTGTCCCTCATCAAACTCATCAAATACACAACCCAACAACTCCACAGCGCTCTGGTGGACAAGTTGTGACCTGCACATTCACCACGCTATGAGATAATCATGTAACATTACGAGACAGAGTTGTTTTAGAGGCAAATGCAGCCGGAACTACTTTCCAGACACGGCTGCTGGGCGGAGTGATTTCAAAAGTGCAAGTAGTTCTGAGTATTTGCTTCATGTGTAATGTTACGTGATAATTTCCTAGTGTGGTGAATGTGCAGCTCACGTCTCTGCCCCGAGGATCTCAAAACAACATGCACCGATAATAAAGGGATAGTTCAAAAATTGAAATTTCACTCATTATCTACTCACCCTCATGTCGACTAAGGGCTGGGAGAAGTTTCAGAGTCCTCCGTGCCTTTTCTGAGTTACAGGGGGTCTCGGCGTAGCAGTGCATGTCCATATAACGGTTGCAAATGGATACCAACTGTCTTCGTAACAAAAAGACACACCAAAAAACATCCAAATACCTCCATGCTGCTCGTATGTAATGTCCGTCTTGTATTGAAGCCCCGAAATGCGAAATTGTCCTGGAAAAAATTAAATAAGTCTATATTTCAAGCTTGTTTGTAGCAGAAGCTCCTCTTCCCAGTTCGTCCAAATTTGACGAACCAGGAAGAGGAGCTTCAAGAAGCTTCCGCTACAAAACAAGCCACGGAGGACTCTGAAACTTCTCCCAGCCCTTATAAAGTCGACATAAGGGTGAGTAGATGATAATGAGTGAAATTTCAATTTTGGGTGAACTATCCCTTTAAAGGTGATGAACCTACTGCTAATTGGCCAAAATGTTGAACTATCCCTTTAACCATTAGCATACAAAACAGGTGGCGCTGTAGCAAAGAAGAACCAAGGGGTCTGACTGCGCAGGTCTCCGGGTCTGCACTCTGCAGCAGCCATATAGGACTAGTGGGAGCGGCAGCAGCGTCTGGGGAGGAAGGGGAGGAGGGGGGAGAGAGGAGGCTGCCTGCCCGCCTGGCATGCCGCTCCTCCCGGGACCAGAACAAGCCAACGCCCCTCTGTCAAGTCTCCCTGGGCTCCACCCTCTCTCTCTCTCTGTCCCTAGAGCGAAAGCAGTTTGTACAAGGCGACTGTGTCTGTGGCGGTGCTGAGTGACTAAGATCAACCAGGGCTTCACACCAGCACTTTTCTTTCGGAGAAGTTGATTCATCCGAGTTGTGGAGGGGGGAGGAAAGAAAAAAAAAACCCACAACGTCCAGCACAGCAAGCTTGAGCGCAAGCAGCAGCAGCAGCAGCAGCAGGTCTACGTTACTTTACCTTCCCCCCCTCGGGAAAACTTTCGCTTTTTTTTTTCTTAATTGTCGGTTGTTTCGACTAAATCGACTCTCCGTCGGTGTAATAAGTTAGTTATTAGTTTAAAAACATGGCTGATACAACCTCCAGCACCGCGGAGAACTGCGTGGGGCGGCTGAAAGGCTACGTGAGGACCCAGAAAGGGATGATTCTGGCGGCTGAAGTAGTAAGTTCACTGACCTGGTGGAAAAACCTGTAACTTTCAGCTTCTGTTGTGCATTTTTCTTTTTTTTTTTCTTTTTTTCCTATAGTGTGTACAGAGTGGGTGTGTGTGTATGTGTATGTGTATGTGTATGTGTATGGTTTGCTCAAGCAACCTGTATCAATATTTGATAGATGTTCAAATTTAAAGTGGTATAGTCTATTTATTGATTGGATTTAAAATGTTACAAGTGCTTTCTAATGCAATGTGTTCAGTCTGGTCAGCAGGGAATGAGAAGCATGTGGGTGGGGGGTTGAAGGATCATGAACTGAGGGGGTTAAGGGTTTCCACCTGTCACATGTGCTCCACTGTTTTCTCTTTTTTTGACACCAAAGAGCCAAATGCTGAGTGTTAATGGCACATGAAAAGGTGACAGGTGGGTCAACTCCTCATTACCAGAGAGGCTGTATACTACTACTATTTGTAGGGAGTGCAGGGAAGTAGAGGAAGAAAACCCCAAATATGGAAAAGAAAAGAAAATGCAATGGACATCACATTCCTATTACAGTAGTATAAAGGGAAATAAACTTACAGTGCACCTTTGCACATCTGGCACACAGGAGGAAACAGAACCACCAGATAAAACACCTTAGTCCTTAATCATAAATAGGTTTGCAGCAAACTGTGCGACCACTTCCTTTTCTGGGAATACTTTTAAAAATGAAAGTATTTATACCGTCTTTGACCAACATTTTCACTTCATTACCTTTGTTTGCATGTCTCAGTGGTCTGTTTCTCTTAACACATGAGTCACTTTGACCCTAAACTCTTTACATAGGCCTACACTTGACTGAAGTTACTTATTAAAGTGCTAATCTGAGGTTGTTGCACTTAATTCTTTAACACGCTCAACTAAAGTAACTTTATTCGGTGCTAATTCGAGGTTGTTGCACTTAACTCTGCACATTTATGCTTTTTCTCTGCAGCATTTCAAAGAGAAATGTTGCACCTTCAGATTTTACAGGTTAAATAAATATGTCATGGATTTATAAAAACACATGATGCATTGTTAGAAACTTCACTTAAAAACAGTTACACATGCTACTTTAAAGGAGAATTCCGGTCCTTTTTGACCCCTAAATTGTTTTCCAGATGGTCAACCAGTGTTGTGGGGGAGCAAAAAACGCGACCAAAATTGATAACGGTAACGGTTGATAAACGGTCGGAGATATTTTGGACATTACCACTGCACTGCTCCACCGTTTATTTTTGTAAAGAAATCATCACAACAAGGAAAAAGTGTTTGTTTCTGTGGCGGGGAGAGCAGGCGCTCTGCGATCGGATAGTAATGTCTTTCCAGGATGTTTCAGAGTTCGGCTATCTGAAGTGAGTGACTTGACTACATGCAAAAACACAAAGTTTATACTGTTTATACTGTTCACTATATGAGTTCAGTGGTGTCTCTAAGGATTCCAGTCATGTACCATAGATATTTGATTGTTTTATGAGTGTTTGTTGTGGTTGAAAGAATTGCCCCCATGGGCGTTGTCGCTATCCCTAGCTCCGGGTAGCCATGGTGTAGCCTAACTCCGGTTTGCCTGCATCAACACTGGGTGACCATCAGGAAAACCATTTAGGGGTCAAAAATGACCGGAATTCTCCTTTAAGTGCAGCTACAGAGTGCAGGACTATACAATAATAGTGTGCTTTTACAGTGAAGCGAGTCATTTGAATACTTCTTCCACCACCTGTGCATTTTTGCAGTGAGTGTTTATCACGTCCTCCTCCTCCTCATGCGTTAGAGTTTAACAACATGTGTCGGGTTACTGTAAAACAATGTTGTTACTCACTCTCAGTTTCCAAAATCTGAGGGAAGCTTTTTGTGTCGGTGATGAAAAGCTCTGCTCTCATAACTCAGCGAGCTCATTATAAAGCAGCAGCCTCTCTCTCACATGATGCTGGTGGTCAGTCGGTCCTCCCACTCACCCAACGTTTTTCCCTTTTCTTTTCTTTTTTTTTCTGGATGTAATGGAAACTCCAGGTTGTGTGTGAAGTTTGGCCCCAGGAGGAACAAAGGATGTGTGAATTACTTAGCAGCACACACACACACACACACACACACACATACATCTCATTCAAGGATAACTTTGTGCTTTCGCCGCAGGACACACGTACGACTCTCCTCCATGAGTTTGTGTTGTTTGCTTTTCCCCAAACTTGGGCACTTGACTTCACTTGAAGGAAGTCGCCTGTGATGCTGCTGGATGTCTGAAATAGTTTGCAGAGCAGGGAGTGAGCCAGCGAGGGCTATGGGAGTGAAACAGGAAGTCAAATGTCATTACTGCTTATTATGTCCAATCTAATAGGAAATAGGATATTTAACCCCTGGGAAGACGACGGCAGGAATACCGACAGTCAAATCCTCCAGTTACTGTAGCCTACAGTGAACCAAAAGTCTGGAGGAGAAATGTTTTCATGCACTGTCAGCAACTTTTTTGCAGGAATGTTTCCATGCCCTGCTGAACGACATGTAGACTTATTCTCTCTCTGTTGCTTTTTTATCCTAAATGTCACAGACATGACCACACTTGAACAATTTTGAGCGTGTCACAGTCACACCCATCTAGTGCAAATATCCGTTTGTCATGGAGCACAGTTAAACCCGTAGCGATAAGTGAGGATGAGTCATGAGTTAATTTTCTACCTCACCACCTGTTATGCATGTATGTAAAAGAGACTGCAAACTGTTTTCTTTTTCTATTTTCTTATAGAAAATTCTTCAGAAGAAAGGGAGGAAGAAAAGTAGCGCGAAGAAAGAGGGAGGGAGAGAGAGGGAAAGACTGAAATGAATAGATGTTGAGTAAGAGGAGTGACGAAACCGACCTTTCCATCTTCCTCTCAGCACACATGGTATACACTTTAGTGAGCCGCAGCAAAAACCGCCTCAAAATGTAAGAGACTTCCCTAGCAACTGTTGCTGTTTGGGGGTGCCTCTCTGCACAACGGGACTACATCTTGGCTCTCGTGTTGCTGCCGACTATAATTAGCCAAACAGTTCACAACAATCTCTCTCTCTCTCTCTCTCTCTCTCTCTCTCTGGGCAGAAGAGCGGCTCATTATTACTCTGCCCTACAAAGGCAAAGTGCCAATGGCCAATCAAAAGTGTGGCATACAGTATTCTCTTCAAATCTCTCTTCAAAATTTCCAGAGTTATTGGGCTTTTTATTTTTGCTGTCCATCCAAAAAAGCACTGTGAAACCAAGGCAAAGTGCCGTATCTGTAGCTAATACCAAGGCAAATGTGCAGTTATCTGCCATAAAACGGTCAAAATTGGTCAAAAAGACAAACTACAAAATACATTTAATTCAGTCCACCTTTATCTAATCAATTATAGACTTAGTTATTCGTAGTTATTCATAATTTGATGCTTAACCTGACAATGAAAAACACAAAAAGCTGTTTTTCTCAGTTACAGATACTGCACTTTGCCTTTGTAGGACAGTACTGATGTGAATAGATCCTAGTTGAGGATCTTTTATGAAAAGAAAAGAAGCCGAGTCGTGGAAACAGATCTGCTGCTGTATAAAGGTGTCAACATCTCTGAGCCTTTCTTTCTTGTTCTCCGGGACTCTGTAGTGTAGTGGGTGTTTCTCTCTCTGTGTGTGACGGCTGCTGCCCTCAGAGCAGCCGGCTCCAGCCTGAATAGAGGCTCCTTTGTGCGGGACCTCGGGGCCCCGTCCGTCCGTCCGCCCCGCTACTCCACAGAGGCAGTTTGTGCCAGTCTCGAAAACACATGAACTACTGATGCATCTGGCTGCGGCGTTTGTGTAACAGTTGTGAGCGAAGGGGAGGGTGAGGCCGCAGCAGCAGCAGCAGCAGCACTGACAGATGCAGGGCTGGTGTCGGTGTCGTTCGTCGTGTCAGTTACTTCATGTGTGTATCATATGGACGGCAGTGATTTGACACTGACCACTGGAGGTGTCTGTCTGTCTGTGTCTGAGAATAAAACACAGCCATGTGCAGAATGTGCTTTTTTTAAACTGCACATCCGAATCAGAGGCCGTTTTTAATTCCAAGAATAAAATTATCTCACAAGGAAGCAGATAAGTGTTACAGTAAGTGCAGATGAGATAATTAACCACTTTAATAAAAGGTCACATGCTGATATGATACCTGCACGGTATCATATGGCTTTGCCAAAATAGCTTGGGTGTTAAGAGTTAAAATAAACGTTAGAAAGTGAAACCGGGAGCTACTAATATGCAGCTGTAGCACATGATAACATCACTTATCAAGCAAAGATGCAAAAGATTGATTTACCTTGTTTGACTCACAGTAAATTGAATATGAAGTAAATGCTATTTGCTCTCTTATATTGCAATAAATAATTAAAGCATTCATCATCAGGCTATAGACCCTTTCAGAGAGTATAAACAAAGACAGGTGTTACCAAGGATACTAATTAAGGCTCCATTCCATTTAGTGTACCAGAGCGTTTTCTAATGAGCCACACCTGTCTTTGTTTATACTCTCTGAAAGGGTCTATAGGACTTGTAGCTAAGTTTCCGCTCCTGCAGATGTTATACACTTTATTAGAACATCTGTGCACCTGTGTGCAGTCAAACCAATCAGATGACAGCAGCAGATGGGCTGGTTTGACTGTTTCTGCATATGGAAAACAAACTGATCAGTCAGAAGAGAGAGGAGATGAGAGGAAGATCGGAGGCTGCAGTGAGTGGACACAGGGTTTCTGCTGAGGCGGCAGATATCAAGGTCACGATCTGGCACCAACGCCACGAATCCACGGACACAACCTGCCACAGCCTCCCTGTCACTGTGTTGTCTCTGTCTGACAACTTCCAGCAGCATTATTAAAGGGATACTTCACCCAAAATCGATAATTCACCAATTCTCTACTCATCGTCATGCCAAGGAAGGGTTTGGAGAACTTTCAGAGTCATCAAAACGCTTTAGGAGTTCCAGCGGGGGTCCAGCTGGCAACGGGTTTTCATATAATGGCGGCGGATAGAGTTCACTTTTGAATCGTCCAAAACACACACTATGAAACATCCAGATACCTCCATACTGCTCGTCTGTACTGACCCAAGTGTCCTGAAGCCGCCACATGGAAAAGTTGTTCGGAAAAAATGTATTTGATCTCTGTTTTTATCCTTGTTGTAGCAGTAGCTCCCTGTGGCTGCACGAGATTTGCTGCGAGATGTTCTTCCGTGTTTACGTCATACATCCAGTGGTTTACAACGACGAACGAACATCTCGCAGCAAATCTCATGCAGCCGCTGGGAGCTGCTGCTACAACAAGGATAAAAACAGAGATCAGATAAGTTTTTTCCGAACAACTTTTTCATGTGGCGGCTTCAGGACACTTGGGTCAGTGCAGACGAGCAGTATGGAGGTATCTGGATGTTTCATAGTGTGTGTTTTGGACGATTCACAAGTGAACTCTATCCGCCGCCATTATATGAAAACCCGTTGCCAGCCGGACCCCCCCTGGAACTCCTAAAGCGTTTTGATGACTCTGAAAGTTCTCCAAAACCTTCCTTGGCATGACGATGGGTAGATGATTGGTGAATTATCGATTTTGGGTGAAGCATCCCTTTAAACACCACACTGTTAGTGACTCTCAGAGGGAAGTTTCCAGCATCTTGTGGAATTCCTGCTACAAAGTACTGAGGCTATTTCTGTAGAGCCAAAGGGAGGCCCTTCCCAGCAGCAGTGTGTGTGTGTGTGTGCGTGCGTGCGTGCGTGTGTGCGTGCGTGTGTGTGTGTGCGTGCGTGCGTGTGTGTGCGTGCGTGTGTGTGTGTGTGTGTGTGCGTGCGTGCGTGTGTGTGTGTGTGTGTGTGTGTGTGTGTGTGTGTGTGTGGCTCTCCTAATAAAGTGTCCAGTTAGACAGATAGAGCATGCCCCTGTTGTGTGAATGCATCTTCCCACACACTTTGACAGCAGCAGCAGCAGCTTCTGACTCGTAGGCTGCATATTAAGTTTATGATTTTTCCACACTGGCAGCGTTTCAGTGGCATTCACGGAGAAGAATGCACGCGGGCTTTTCTCCCTCTTATGGAACGACACCACAACACGATCTTGTTTCTTTTATCTAACAAGAAAGCACCATGTGATAAAACTGACTGATCGACTCTGCGGCTGCAGCAACGTGATCCATCCATCTCGTCTCAGTATATTTGTGTAGAAAATGAGTTTTTCCTACCTATTATGTGGTTGTTGAATTGTGAACTGTGAAGTGGAGTAAATGAAACAGTGGCGGCTTTGTTGGACTGATTTATTGTCTGTCTGGCCCCGGCTATTGAGTGGACACAAATCTGTTACTGTCATGGCCGCTGGGCGCTCAGACGGCCGTCGCTCTGTCAGGCGACCTGAAGTCAAAACACACACAGGAGGAATTTACTGTAGGAAGCATCTGTTCGTTTTTTTGTGATATTTATTGTCTCTTTTCTTTTTTACTGTCTTTACCCACCCCCACCTCCCCCTCTTCCTCTCTTATCGCTCTTAGTTTTTGAGTTTTGTCATCATCTGCTGCTATGCTGCGTCCGTGTATCAAGGCTTCTCCACTGTCGCCATCTTTGAGATGATCTTCTCCATGGTCTTCTTCTTCCTCTTCATGATGGAGATCGACAAACAGATCCAAGTGGTCAACTGGGCCTGGACTGTAAGTGACACACTCCAGGGTTATTATTATATTATATTATATTATATTATAGTTAATTAAAACTAAGACTAAGGGTGAATTCCAATTTCTATCTTAACCCTCAGACTCAACCTTTAATCTTAGTAGCCCTCAAAACCAAGTGTTATGTGCTATTTTGTGACTTAGAAATGGGACACCCCTTAAATGCAGATGTGTCAGTGAGTTGAGTTAGTTATAAGTTGATATTTCAAACAAATAATCTGTATAAATAACCATAAACCACAGACATATTCAGCTGAAAGTCACCGCATACCACGGCTTATTGAAAGGTAAACACGAACTGTAACTATCGTCAGATAACTCTGCGGCTATGGGAGATGACATTAGCTGTTATCTTAGAACTTTATCGGCGCAAACATTTTACGTAGGCTGTATCTTGATAAAACAACTTAACAACTTCATTACCACTGAGAAAAATGAGCATTTTGTAACTAAACGATAGCAACATGGCTTGTCCGCACTGGCCAAGATCATAAAATAAAAAAATAAATCTTATGCAACAATGAGGTAAATAATCCGTAATGGACTGGGCCTAAACTAAGATAATACAATGGTTTTTGTAATATTTATATCTCTATTAACAAAGAAAATACACTGTATGAAGTGAACTTGCATTGTAGTTTTAATGAAAGCTCAACGTTTCGGTCCCTTGGAGCTTCGTCAGGGAAGTGGCCGGCTTCAGGCCTGTGCCGGACAGACAACATCCACTGGACCCCGGAAACGGCCAGGAACATCATGTAACCTGATGAAGCTCTAAGGCTGTCGTCCGTCTGCCGTCTGCCCAATTTCACGTGAATGCAGCATGAAAAATACGATTGAATTGCTTGCGGTATACAACCGCAACGCTAGATGGGAGTAATTCCTACACAATGTACCTTTAAAACTACAATGCAAGTTCAGACAGTGTGCGGGAGCCTCCTTTGATTTAACCCAGCAAACACAAACCGTAATTTCAACGTTGATTTCCAGTTGAAAACAGGTTGATATAAGGTTTGAACGTTTCTCAACCTCTTTTCAACCATCTAGAAAGCGGTTACAACATCAATGTGTCACAAAACACATATTTGTTTAATTTCAGTTGTAAATTATTTCAGTTGTAGCTCTCAAAAGAGATTGTATTGATTAGATTGACATTTTTTCTCTAAATGAGGGAGGCAAAATTATGTCTAAACAAAACGTAATTTCAACGCATTTAATGTTGTAAAAAATCATGAATATGGAACTATATCGGCTTTGTGCTGTCAATGATGATATTTCAATGTATTTATGTAAAATTACATGATGTAGTTTACTTGCGTAACGCGCATGCGCAAATACTTAATCGTTTGACCGCGCGCTGGTCTTCTCCTACGCACCTGTCTGCCTTTGTAGGTGTGTATAAGTTGTTTGTAGTAAACTGAAATTAAAATGACATTTTTTTCCAAAAACGAACAAAACGAAGAAACTAAATAAAAACTACAATGAACAATGCAAAACTAAACTAAACTAAACTAAACTGAAGTGCAGATAACCTTAGCTTACAGTTTTAGTTTTCTGAGAGATGGCTAAAGTTGCAGGAAGAAAACGCCACAGACTTCGAGTACGACCCATCGGTAGAGTGAATGTAACGTGATGAGGACTCATGGTAACATTTATGGGATGCAACTAAAAGGGAAAATCCCACAAATTCGGAAGTTCATCTTCAGAGGTCTCACAGAGGCTTTCTCTTAAAACCTGAAAAACTAAGACTAAGACTACTGTAAATAAAAACTAAAATAAAACTAATCAATTCCTCAAAAACAAAAGCTAAACTAAAAGTGCTTAATCACTTGTTGAACTAAACTGAAATAAAAAAGCAAGCTAAACAAAAATAAAAGCGATTGAAGATTTTAAAACTGTAACACAATGCACACAAACACATACATGTACACTCATTTGTATCATGCACAATTGCAAATCTTCTACTTCTGCTGCTTCTCTGTGCAGGATCTTTTCCGTGCCGGTAGCGGCGCTCTGGCTTACATCATCACTTCCCTCATCACTGTCATCGGAGGAGCCGGGGACGGCCCTCGCATCGCAGGCGGGGTCAGTCGATCCGCTCTGACTCAGTCTGAGCGTTTTTTACATTGAATTCTGAAATGGCTCGTAATCATTCATTGTTTGTTTTGACAACCGTGGCTTCCTTGGTTTTTTTGTAGCTGCCATGTGTAAGATCAAGAAGTGGTGTATCAACTTAAATCTATGTCTCATTTCCTTCCTGTGAACATCGAGTGCAAACCACAAGACTTTTGCAGAAAAGTTCCTTCCAACTGAATCAATAATCCATCACCACATACAGTAATGTCCTCTGGTTCAGAGGCTCGGCCTTTTCCCTCAGAGTTGTCCCAAAGGCTGTGACAGTTCAAATTTGTGTTTGACTTTATCATACAGTAGCTAAAAACACAGTCACTACTTTCTAGCAATAGTGAATGAGGCATTTGGCAAATGAGCAGGAAGGGAAGTGGCATTACAAAATGTGCAGAACATGCACATAGTAACTACACTAGTTACACTTCTTCTATGTTTTGTGGTTTAGTGATGATATTCAGCCAAATTTTTCGTCTATGATTAATGCGACTATGTGTTGAAACTTTATGTGCTGCCAGGGCCGGCCCAAGCCTCCATGGGGCCCGAAGCAAAATCTTTATTTTGGTGCCCTCTATTACTGCCAATAATACTACTGTATTTCGTTTTTCTAATCTGTCATTATGAATCATCATATCCTGGCAGGTCTTTACCCATCTATGGTTTTTATTCTGAAATGGCACCAAATTCAGCTAAAAGTGCAGCCTGCGGTTGATTTACATTTAGTATTTAAATTGATATAGTACTGGGATTGACTAAAAGTTACAAAATAAACCAACAGACAATGCATTTACTGTGAACACATCATCTGCTCTTTAAAATTTTTGGTTGTGCAACAACAATTTGAAATGTAACAACAATTCAAGTTTTTTCTAATTACGCAGAGTTTCTCCAAGGGTTGACAGAAGTTACGCACTACAATTTCAAAAAGTTACTTGCCCTTTGGGGCCCCCCAATGGTCACGGGGCCCCAAGCAGGTGCTTAGTTTGCTTATTCCTTGGGTCGGCTCTGTGTGCTGCCATGGTCTCTCTTGCAGAAGAGATCTTGGATCTCAATGGGACAAATCTGGTTAAATAAAGAAGTGTTTTATATTTATTACTATTGTTAGTTTATTCAGTTTTTATTCTGTGCTGTGTGATATCAGGGAGATGTGTGTTGTTGATTAAAGGGAAATTTCCCACTACAACTTTCCTTGTTGCTCATGTAAAACGCAACATGAACTACTTTTTAGGCACGTCATTTTGTTAATGTACGATGAACCACATGAACTTTGACTTTGTTCTTTGAAATATTGAAGGGATTTTTTTTTCCAGTCGGGGATTTCTCAAAGTGGAGAAGGTTTTGTAATTTGCACTTGTTGCATCACTTGGGACTAAAGTTCTTGTGGTGTGAACAGGAAAGAGATTCTGACATTTTCAAACACTTGACGTCTTCACTTTGCTTCGCTATGACATTTATTCTTCATCATTCATCAGTTGTCTTTGTTGTTGTTTTCGCAGGTATTTGGTTTGGTTGCCGGGCTGTTGTTTGCCTATGATACCTACACCGTCTTCCTGGTCGTCAGGAGCAACAGGCAGCACACAGCAGCTCCCACCGGTGAGAGCAACACACACACACTCATTTTCATGCTGTTAATGACCTATAATCTGATTTTATTTCTCTAAAGTCTGACTCTTTGTTTTGTTTTTTTAACTTTATTTTTTTTATTTTTTTCACAATGGTAACATGACAAATCCATTTCCCTTCATATACTGTACATTTTTTCCCTTTTTACAGCTGCACATGATCTTAACACTTATAATCAAGAGTTGTATAATAAAGCAGTATGATAAAAAATAATAATAATTAGAACATAAAATCAATTACACAGATTTAAAGTGAGAAAAAGAAAAAAAAAAGAATGTAAAGGAAGATAAATTATGGAATATAATAAAAAGAATGATAATATTGTTAATAATAATAATAATTTGAATTTGAAGAAATAAAAGGAGAGAGATCCACTCTAGGTATCAAATGACATGTTGTGATGGTGTGAATGTGTTTAGTAGATAGATAGATAGATAGATAGTACTTTATTGATCCCTTTGGAGGTTACCCTCAGGGAAATTGAGGTTCCAGCAGCAGCACAGCACCGAACTTGGTGCTGTGGAGCAACTGGAAAGGCTGCCATCTCTACAGTGCCATCTTGCCTGATCAAGAGTCTTATGCCACACACTTATTGTATTAGCAGAGCTATGACAGGTTTCCATCGTTTAATAAAAATAGGTTTTTGAAGTCTTAATGATTATATAATTTGCTCCATCTGGTAAATGTCCCATATTTTCTGAATCCACACATTATAAGTAGGAGGGTCTGGCTTTTATTAGCCATCTGATGGTTATGCATTGTAACGCTGCTGTGAGCAAAATGTTTAAGAGGTATTTCACATCCCTTCACTGCAAAAACTCAAAATCTTTCCAAGAATATTTGTCCCTTTTCATGTCAAAATGTCCAATTTCTTGTCAAAACTAAACTCTTTCCACTTAAAATAAGACTCATCACCTAAAAATGAACTTGTTTTTTGATAATTTTCACTTGTTTCAAACTAATTTTCACTTGAAATAAGTAGAATAATCTGCCAGTGAAAGCAATTTTTTGTGCTTGTAATAAGGAAGAAAAACTTGCTCCACTATCAGATTTTTCTACTTAATTCAAGTGAAAATATGCTTGAAAGAAGTAAAAACTGTCTAAAAACAAGCTACTTTTTAATGTGATGTTTCTTATTTTAAGTATAATGAGATTTGTTTTGACTAAAAATGACATTTTGACTAGAAATAAGACAAATATTCTTGGTAAGATATTTGAGTTTTTGCAGTGTTCCTTCTATACCCTCAGGAATTGCTCCCAATAATGTTACTACAGGGGGTTTGTGGAATATCCTGTTTGAAAACATCTCTGACAACATGTCTGACTCTTTGTTTTTTTTTTTTTGTTTTTTTGCAGACGACAGAGTTTAAACACTCCCAAGACACATGTGCCTCTGTCAAGACCACATGTGCAGAAGTAAAGGGTTAAGGGTGGAGCAGAGAGGACGATGGACAGACAAAATGAAACAGGTCACAGTTAAAGCTAATGCGCCACTGTACGGTGAAGAATAGATGTGTTTTAGAACCAACCGTGCCTGAGAGGAAGAAGATGACGTAGCCAAAGTGAGCGGTACAGTACTGTACACCTGTGCCTGCATGTCGGACAAAACAAAACCTTGTCTACTACACACAAGAACCACCAACCACCGACCCCGCCCCCTTTAGTCCAACCTCAATGTACCACCATTAAAAAAGGGAAACTGTAAAAAAAAAATAACAGGAAAACATGTAAAACTTTGGTTGATGTCGTCAAGCCGCTTGTCTAATACACATCTGCTGTATTAAATAGTAACTGTGTCACTTGGAGAAGTAACTGACACATGAATCGGTGCTTTTATGAATTGTTTAACATCGTTGTGCTGTTGTGTTGTGTTGTGCTGTGTTGTTCTTGGGTTTGATGACTTCTGTAATGTCGGCGAGGTCTCACAGCGAGTCTGTTATTTAATCGGAGTGCGTCCTGTGTGTTACAGAGCCTTAAAATCTCACTCACATTCACATTAACCAGTTCCTTCATCCTTTATTCCTGAATCTCTTTGAAGTGGCCTGCTGTCAAACTACCAACCACGTGTTCATTATTTAGTCGGTGTCATCCTCCACTTTTACCTGTCTACTTTGATTCTTGCTCAGGTTGTGTTTCTTTTTTTTGTTTTTCTTCTTACATTTGTAACGCATTGTTAAAATGCAAAGTGTTTCTCTGCTGTCACTTTTCACAGTCCAGTAGTAGTACAGTCCAGTTTTAAAATAAAATCTATATATTTTGAATGGATTTAGCAGATAAAGAAAAGAAAATGAATATACAGTACAGAGAGAATTAGCAGTTGGAATTTTATTTTGTGAATATCACAGTTTTAATATGTTGTGTAACTGTTCCTTTGGTGGTTATTTGTCCAACTTAAACAGTGCCTTGTTTTTTATTTTTTTGTTTTTTTCTAACAAGCTTTACTGCGGTTTGTCATTTCAAAATTCAAAAGCAGCCATGCTTTGGGAAATAAAAGCCATTGTTACTGCAAAGGAAATCTGTTTTGTAGCTTAAGTTGTTCAGTAATCTGCCATATCCTGCAGCTTTTTACTCAACAGCGACCTCCTCTGCTCGCATGAGTCTGGATGTGTTTGCTTTCATTTAACTTGTCTTCTATCAGATTGCCACTAGATGGAAGCAGACTGTTATTAACTGGGATAAGCCTCCTGTCTCATCTGTTACTGGGGGAATTAACAGTGAAATAATTATCAACACAGTTGTGGAAGGGGTTTGTTTTAGGATTATCAGACTGTTTGTGTTTCAGATGTGATCAGGAAATGCTCTGTTTTTACTCAGTCCTCCTCCCTCTCTGGTTAGATCCTGACTGACCTTGTGCAGCATGCATCTCTGTGCTCTCTAATCTCATCTGAAAATCTTCTCGCAGTTATACACGCTGTTCCCCTCTTTTCATTTTGAGATTACACTGCGTTTATATATAAAAAAACAAAAATCCTCTCTTATTTTGTTTTTTTCCACCGTGGTGCTTCTGCCTTTCAATTGCAATACCCACTGTATTACCCATTTTAAAGACCTACAGTGGAAGCATAATCCTTTGTTTGGGGTCAAACTGACTGTCATCAAACTAATTCCCCATGTTGCTGCTGCTGCTGCTGCTGTAGCAGCCCTGCTTTTGTAATAACTTTCTCCCAAAAACCTATTTGTGCAGCGTTTGTCTGTATTCCCTTGTCAAAATATTTATTTTATTTATCAGATATTTATTCATAACTTAGGGGGAAAAAAACTACAGGCACTGACTCCTCCCATGTTGAATGTTTCCACAGTGCAGATTGTGCAGATGGATAAATAAAGACTAATTACAATGTGGATTAAAAACATGTAGGTGGGAGTTATAAAGCAGGGTCAATAGAGGGGGTTTTATAATTGTGAAAAGTGATCAACTTCCGTGTAGGTAAGGTGAAACAAAAAGCCACAACTTTAGGTGACTGACTGTGTTCAGGTCTGGGACAGGACAGGAGGTAAAGTTGGAGCTTCGTCAAGTTTTAGTTAGGTGCTGCCCGGATGTTTGTTGTGAGACTGCACCTTCAAAATAAAACTGGGGACTGGATCCCACTTCAACGCAGAAGAGTTTTATATTTAATATATTGACTCTTTACGTTGTGTTATCTATATTTATGCCACATTTATTTCTTAATTTGGCTTTGACTTTACATTTTCCCAAGTAAAGTCATACATAAAGGGTATACTGTATTTTATTTTGAAAGCTCTACCGGAAGTGTCATTTTTCAGTTGAGCTAGCTTGTCGGTTGAGTTGCCAAAGTAGTTAGCCAAGCCGAGCCGAGCCGAGCCGAGGCAAGGCGGCGGAGTGCGGGACAGTGTGAGAGAGGAGGAACATCATGTAGTTTGTGTGTTTTTTCCCCCAATATCATCACTCCCGTGTTTCTTCCCTTCCTTCGTCTGTTACTCCACCGGGAAACGGAGGATTTCTGTCTTTTTTTTTTTCTTCTAACGTCCCAACCGCCGACATCATGTTCCTGCGCGGATCCAAAAAGCGACGGTCGAACCGCTCGGTAAGTGTCGGGTTTTTCCGCCTCACGTTGATTTCTTAATGACTTTCACCGCTAATTTTTTTTGGTGTAATGATCTCTGATGCTGTATTATTATTAATATTGTTTGGCACGACACAAACTGAACGGTTATCGCTACTGTTTTCTTGTGTTTGTCCTCATGAACTTGTGGGGTCGTATTCAAGAAGTCCAACACAGAAACAACTTGGTCCCACCTTCACCTGGCGTTTGTGTCGGTGAATTGACCTCAACAAAAAAAAAAACACTACACTTAACAATAAGTGTGCTAAGTTGTTTTATTTATGTATTTATTTATTTTAATATAGAAGAGGTTATAGCAGTAGAAAGCCCTGCTGCATTCTTTGTATCTTGAGTCATTTCAGGCGCCCCAGGTGTAGGCAGGCAGACAGACAGGAGGGGTCAGACTACGTCATAGGTCTCTTACCTGTAGTGTTGTCGTCAAGGAAGACCACCTAGTTACCTAACCCGGGTCAGAGTCAAGACCAAGACCAGAGCAGACCAAAACTTTGAGGGGGTCGAGACCGAGACCAAGTCCAAGACCGAGACCCAAACTAATGCGAGACCATTTTCAATCAAGACCAAGTCTGTATTCAGTGCCAGTTCTCATAATAATCAATCATGTGACTTGATATTTACATTATTCCCCAAAGAAAAGAAAAATTTATATAAAATCTATACCATATTTAATTGAAACATAGTTTGGATTGAACAGAATAACACATCAGCAGCACAGAACCTGCTTTTGTTGGTTTTTCAGATGGTTATACACAGTACACAAGCATAAGCCTACTTTTGTATTGTAGAACAATTTTAATCATCTTAAAGTTATTGAGTTACATTACATAAACCAAAGTGAGTGGGTGACATTTGCAGTAAAAAGAAAATAAAAAAATCCAGCTCTATTGAGGCCGAGACAAGACCATATGGTCTCGAGTACCACATCACACTACTTACCTGAGCAGTTGGGATGTGGGAGCTGTAGCATTAAGGTGTTCATTATTATACCGGCTTTGTCAGGTTTCCATCATCATCACCACCACCGCAGCAGCAATTGTGTTAACTTGTCGTGCTCCAGTTGGAGTTGTGCCCATAACGCAGCCAATATGGTCAGTTTACAGGCTTGTTTTCAGACCAGGCTGACAGCTGTGTGGCCATGAAACATCTGGCTCTGCAGCAGCAGCACACTTGGGCAACATCCAGACAGTGACTGTGAATCCAGTTACAAGTATACCACACTCACTTCTGTACAAGACACATTTAAAGTGGATTTAATATGAGGTAAATGCAAATCATAGTAACTTTTTTTTTGCTACTTTTACTGAACCCAGTCAGTGGGTTTGTACATAAAATTGCTATAGCCTAATGTTTAATACAGATTTTGTAATTTACCTGCGGCGTATCTCCTGTGTAACAGTATTTCAACATTCAGGATGTCTGTTCCCACCTTAGACATTCAGTAATTACACTGCAAGTGTCAGTGAACTGAACTCCAACACTATCTTGAAAGTTTAATTATATAGCACCTTTCTTGATCTGCTGTCACAAAGGCTCCACAGTTTAAGTTGTCAGTTCGTTATTATAGTTTATTAAACTCAACTCAACAAAAATTTTATTTATATAGCTTTATATAGCACATTTAAAAACAATACAGTACATCAAGTCCCAGCAATATGAATAACAGTAGGAAACCAACATAGATTAACAATAAAAGTCAAGACAATAAAAACATTTACTAAAATAAGGTAAAATACAAATAAAATTCATATTAATAACAGGATAAAAGTCGAAGTGTCCGACTGTCCGTGTCAACTTGAGTTGAAAGCCAGTGAGAAAAGGTCTTTAAAAGTGATGTAAAATGCTTTAGCATCAGAAAGGATTTAGCAACAGTAATCGATTTTCAAAATAGTTGTCTATCTAATCGCTAACTGTGTCAGCTAGTACAATAACAGGAGGCTTAATGGGGGAGCATATTGATTTCTAATTGATGTTGACATGTCAGAGGTGTACTGAAGCCAAAATATTGTGATAGTGTGAATAAAAGTGCAGATTTGATCCGATGGATCTACAGTCAGATCCTATAACAGAAAAAAAACATGCAGTCAAACTTTAGCATTCCCAAAACTTCATGCTTCCTTTGTACAGTAGTTTTGTGATGTGTCCACTAAAGTCAGTAGTAGTAGCCTGTGATTGATTTCATTATTTTTTTTCCACCAATAAACCTTTAGATTGTGACGTTGCTGAATATCTATGTCGGAAAAACGCAGGTGTAAATAATAAAAGTGATTGATGGCCGAGTCCCATTCAGCTTCAGTTTCATGCTCTCACAGAGTCACTGTCATGGAACGGACCGAGCCTTTGTTGATATTGTTATTATTATAACACCTGTACCTGGGCTGCGTTTCCTGCCAGGACAAGTGAACGAACGTGTCTGCAAATTCACTATAAGAGGAGCATCGACTCAGCACCGCCGGCCCCTGACCTCTGACCTCTCCTGTTAATGTTTAACCCCCTCCCACAACACTGAAGAGAGGAGCAAATCCTAAATGACACTGAGCTGTTCCTCATATTTAGGAAAGTATTGTACTGTAGTAATGATTGATTTTATTTACTCTAACCACTCTGATGAAATCATCCGGCTGTATTACTTTTCCATTCTCTCATATTATTGCAAGTAAATCGGCGGAGGCAGTGTGCGGTTGCCCTCTGATGTCAGATAACAACGCTGGCAGGCTTTCAGCGCGTCCATTACCTGGTTACACGGTTACTTGGTAGCAACAGTGAGCTCAAGCAAAACCAAGGCAGCAGCACGTGATTAAAAACCCCACTGTTAGAAAAGAAAAAAAGAAAAGAAAAGAAAAGAAAAGACAGAAGCTTGTAGTATTATTTACCTTCCACACACTTTAGTTTAGAGGAAACTTCCTACCACCCCTCCCATCACATCCTTCACTCACAGCGACAACAATAGACGGACCTCATTGTTGGGTCACAACACTTGGCGTATTATCTGTTTGTGGAGCGCTGAAGGGAAACACATGAAACCCTCAAGTCTGTGTGTGTGTGTGTGTGTAGCCTTGACGTGTAGGACGCTGCCGCCGTGATAAGAAAACATTCAAGGAAATGTTAAGAACTGGCAGCAGATGTAGTGTTCAGAGCTCAAAGGTGGTGTTTTAATCATCAAAAAGCATGCACACAGAAGTAAATTAAAGGTTTCTACTCGTTTAAATTAACCTTTCCTTCTCATAATCTAGTTTGACTTTTAATCGGAAGCAAGTTGACATCTTCAGTATCATAGTTCTTTTCAATCATGTGCACATGTACTGTAGTAGAATTAGACATAGATTGAAAAGCTTGAAAAAAAATAGTAGGTTAAAGCTATGAGCTTAATAGCTACCCTTAATCCTTCCCTTTACCCTTTAAAGCTATTTATAATTTCTAATGTTGCCAAAAATAGCACAGCAAACACTAAAGCGTAAACATATGAATATATTAACCCATTAACCCATGAAGAAACAAAGACCCTCATCGAATAAAACCACGATGAACATGATAAATAAAAAAAGAAATAGATTATCAAATGATTTTCAGATGTAGGTTACAAGCAACGCAGCAAAAACATGTAAATTCAATCTTGTTTATACTTTTCCATCATACTCTGCTTTGATTTATTTTTAAACTGTATGACGTTTTAGATAGAAAGATGGATACTATACACATGCATACAAACATAGACAGATAGACTTTAATCGTTATTCAAAAAACAATGAAAAGCAATTCTGTGACTACTCATGGCAATTAAAAACATTCAGGCATCAGGAAAACCTCATGGAAAGTTAGAAAAAAAAAGGGTCAAATGTCCTGGAAAAGCTTGAGTTCTTCTGGAAAATTGTTTAACGCATCACGACATCTGCTAGCAGAGCTCTGTTTGTCTTCTTCAGACCCCACCAAGGATTTCTTCTTTTCCAAAGAAGAAGCGTCTAGCGAGAAAAACAATAGACCACTTTGAGTTGATGAGTATTGGATGGCGAACATGAGGGTTTTCTTCTCCTCTGCTGAGTGACTGATAGAGGAGCAGCTGTTTTGGGTGCGGTTTAAAAACAAAAAACAGCATGTTTGAATTGTTCTATGATAAATTAGTCATAATTTCTAAGCATGTCAGAGATTATTTCATAGATAAGTCAGACTTCTGGGGCTGAGAGAGGGATAACAAACTGGTTAAATGTACAAAATAAGGGACAAATGTCTCTGTCAGACTGTAGCAGCTGAAAATGTCCTGGAAAATGATTTCAGGAAAAGAACGGGACCCCTGAAACATAATAAATAAAAGGGATTTCAGAAAAGCACAGTGCTCATCCTAAGTGTAGCCTAATGTCCGTCATCATTGCTCTGTTTAAAATCCTCCAGCAAGATCCTCCACAACTTCAATGCCAGCAACAGAAACACACATCATCATGTTTTTAGGTGTGGAAAAGACCGTCTTATTTATTTCTTCTTACCAAGATAATAAGACTCATTTAACCTGTGCATATTCTCATTTGTCCAGGTCATAGTATCTCAAAGATTAGTATCTTTTATTTCGTCTCATTTATTTCTTCTTACCAAGATAATATTATTCACCAAGATCGACCTGGAGTGTGACCTTGTTAAACTATCTGTGGCGATCTCATGTTGTCTGTTTTTTGCACAATAACGGGACCATTTCAAGTAAATTTGAGGCTTTTCTCAGGATCGTTAATCCTTCATTATTCATTACGTCACATTTGTACCCGTGCGTCTTAACTCTTAATTGCTGTCCGTCCTCAAGGGAGTGAGAATCTCTCAAGTTTTAGTTGTTGGTTTGTTGGTTGGTTGTGGTCTGGTGGAGAGAATGAGAGTATTATAAAAAATAGACAGACCCAAACCAGACCGTTACTCCATCACCAGATCATCTTGCTGCTGCGCTTAATCTAATGTAGGCAGAGCTCCATCTCACCGAGCTCCCAGAGGTCTGGAGACGATCAGGCAGAAAACAGACAAATAATGTTACGCTCAGATCAGAAGGACGTATTTTGTTTTCAATCACGTAATGAACCTAGACAGCCAGAGGTGGGCTCAGGCTCACAAGGACGATCTCCAAACAAGGGCTTCAACAGCCGCTAGGGGATGCACAATAACTATCGGTATCAGATAATTATCGGCCCGATATTGGCTGATAATTATCGCCCAAATTATCATCCAAAATACTCCCTGCTGCCTTGATTTTGCTCATTTTCAGTCCATTTGCCCCCTAAATTGATATGAAACAATAATAAATGTTGATTTTTGAAGAGTGATATTTTTGTTGTGATGACAGTAGAAATGTCGGTTATATTATTTGGTTAAATCAGAGGCAGAGCTATAATGTTACATGTAAATTCATCTTTACTGACTAGATCTAAGCCTTTCTTAAAGTGACTACGAGGAGTTTCGGAAAGCATTTCCCATGAGCCTCCGTGCGACAGACGAAAGCATTTGCCAAGAATGTTTTCATTAATCAAGAACGAAAGTCGGAGGTTCGAAGACGATCAGATACCGTCATATAGTTCCGACCATAAACGATGCCAACTAGCGATCCGGTGGCATTATTCCCATGACCCGCTGGGCAGCGTCCAGGAAACCAGGAAATGCTGGGCGAGTCGACCACTAAATAATAATATCAAAATAACTATAAATACAAAACAATATATTTACTGTATCGAAAATGGACCCATTAACAAGTGGGTAACGTAGATTCATCCACATTAATATGACACTCTTTTATAACCAAAAGCAAACTCCTCGGAGTCTCTTTAACCTCAGGTATGTGTACTGTATAAACTATTAATAATGTTATCCGTTAAGAGAAGCAGGAAGTTATCGGTTGTCAGTATTGGTCGAAAAAAGGAGTTATTGTGTCACTATCACAGCCACCATGGTTTATCGAGAGACATAGAAATGAACACAGATCTCTCTCTCTGAAACAGGGAGACTTCTCTGTGATCTGCTGCTCTGACAAATCAACAAGGCCGTCACTTAAAAAAACAGGTCAAAGAGAACACAAGTGGATGCAAACACACGACCATATAAAATGTCATTTCATTTCTTCCCTCCATGAATGGAAAGCCAGTAACACCCTGTCGGATTCTGACATGTAGTCGCCTCACGTCGGCTACAGTTTCCACATGTGCTTTCATCCCGCGGCTGTTTACATTCACTCTCTGTAACTTTAATAAATGTAGTGTTTTGGAGTGTGTAAGTAAGCTCTACACCGGTGTTGAGTATACAGGCATTTTGTCGTGTGTGTGTGTGTGTGTGTGTGTGTGTGTGTGCGCGCCTGCCAGGCTCAGTCACGGTGTCGGTGTGTGACAGTTCAGGAACTCCTCTCGAAGGAAACAACATCCGACAGGTTCAGTCACCCAGAAATCAGCCGTACGCTTCATTTAGCCCGTCCTGTCACCTTTCATACCTGGCTCTGTTAACAATAACCAGAGCAGTGATTAATTAGACAACATGGTGCAGGTCAGATCCCTCAGTGTGTGTGTGTGTGTGTGTGTGGATGTCGCTCTTGTGCGGCACATTATGAGGAATTAATAATGGCATGTAAATTATAGTTCTTGACATGTGGGACTATTCTGGATTAACTAGTTTGTGTTGTTATGAAACTGGATGCAGTCATGATGAGTGAGTGTACATCCTATAAAACCTCCACCCTGTGAGCAACATTCATAAAACTTCTCAAACTGAATCATTTCTAATTGTAGGGGGGGAAAAAAACAACATTAAAAGTAATTTTACGGTTAGAGAAGTGCACCAAAGGCAAACCTGCTAATAGCTCCCCAGTTTGTGTATCTGTGTGGTCTCTCAGTCCATTAGTTAAAGCACTTAAAACCCAACAACCTACAGATATCAGCAAGATAAGCAAAACAAACCCAGCGCTGCTCCGCTCCAATCAAAGCAAGACTCTGCACTGACTGCGTGGTGGACGTTTTAATAGAAAACGCTGCATGGGAACATCAGGTTCGACATGAATACTGATGTCTTTGGTGGTTTAAAGCAGCTGTGTGTGAGTGTGTGTTTGTGTGTGTGGTTGGAAAAAATAAAAGATCAAAACACAGAGCTGAGCAGGTATGCACAGGCAGGCACCTAACTGTATCACATATCTACATTTTATGGCTTTTCTAATTAAACTGTCAGCGTCTCTGGGTGCATGTGAGAGAGTTATGCAGGGAGGTGGTGAGATGTGTTCACATGTTGTTGAGAGGTGAAGTCGGAGCACAGAGTGTCTTCTTTATGTTCAAGAGTGAGTTTCAAGTTCAGCCTGTTGTTGTTGTTGTTTTTACATGCAGAACAGAAGAGGCACAAACTTTGTCCTTCTCTGAGCAGCGGAGTGGAAAACAAAAAGCGTCAGAGAGTGTTTTGTGTTGTTGTTGTTGTTGTTGTTGTTGTTGTTGTTGTTGTCTCTAATGGCATAAGTGTATGCATATAGGCATTTATGTGTATGTTGAATATAATAAGTATGTTCATGAATTTATACCTAAATTTGAAATATAATTAGTTATTACAAACATAGCCTATATAGTAACCAGGAAGCTAAAAAGAGAAAAGGCAATATTAGGGGGTGGGATTAAAGCAGAAGTAAGCGATCCGGTCGTTTTGGCTAATGCTGTGTTCCAGGCAGGCTTTTGAAACCGTAAATTACAGCTTCAATTCACAACTTACGCTACTTTGTAGCGTTCCAGGCAACCCACTCGTGTTTTTCCGACCTGTTTTACCTGTGAAAGTCACTATAACGGCCACTCGTAACTTCCGACCCGTGAACTCGTACCAGATCGAACTGGTACGACTTCACAGGTCGAAAAAACACGAGTTACGGGTTGCCTTGAACGCACCATAACGTCTTGTCAGCCGATGGAGTTAGCAGCCCCCGCCCTCGTCATGGATCTATTGGTCCTCGTCCCTACGTCACCACATTCAGACGCATCCCTTGGCTGCACACACAGCCCTTCATGCCGTTCTCTCTCCTCATTGGATAAAACTTGTAGGATACGAGAAAAGTTTTCTCCTCGGCTCAGAGCAGAGCAGAGTGACTAACAGACCCGTGTTTCAGTCCAAACACTCTATATAAGTGATTGCTGTCGGAAGATATAACTATTTAAGACTTATATTAACACAAAAATATCGCTTACTTCTGCTTTAAATTAAAAGTTCATACTCTTTCCCACTCATTTTTTAATATGGTTAGATAGATGGCCATTTTTGGTTATTTTTTTGTTTACTATTGTTATTTTTGGTTGTTTTGTTAAATTGTCACATATTCAAATAAATAAATAAAGAAAGACTGATGAAGAGAGAAACTTCCCTATCGGTGCTGAGGTCCAGTGAAGGTATTAGAGAAAAGGAAAGTGGAGGCTGCATGGAGAGGGAAAGGGTGCAGCAGCTCCCATCCTGTGTCTACTTCCTTCCTCTCATCTCTAAAAAGAGGCCTATGTCTGCAGCCTATGGTCTGCACACACACACACACACACACACACACACACACACACACACACACACAGATACGAGGTAGTTGGTTTATTGTTAAGCTGGTCAGTTGCTGTTGGCTCGCTCAGATGCACCGCTCAGCACTTTTGGCAAAAGACATTTTTGAGACTTTGCTCTGTTTTTTTATTTTGTTTTTTTTTATACATGTTTTTTTTATGTCTATCCCTGAACTATCACCTCAAAAACACTCAATATTATAGCTGCAGTGAGACTCAGAGGTTAATCAATTAGCCTAAGTGTGCGGCTGATGTCTGAGGTAATGTTCAGTTCATCGTCATCGAGATGTCAACATGCACGATACATCACAAAAGGTTGCTTGGAATGTGATGAGTAAGTTTTATATACAGGCACCATGCCTTCATATTCATACACCTCTTAACTGTGACCTGAGTTAAAACTCAAAACGTGACGTAACGTGACAACAACAACAATGGACTTCCCTCGGCTGCCGCGCCTGAAACACGTCCACGCAGCATCGATCGGCATATTTGTACTGGCATAACTTGTTGTATGTACTACAGCCTATTGAGTCGTCTTCAGAAAGACACAGGAACTGTTGGGCAAAAGAAATTACAAAAAAAGCAGTCGTTGTTGTTTTTACAGTGTAGATGCAGAGTGTTTGTTTTTAATGGGATACTTCACCCAAAATCTACAATTCACCAATTTTCTACTCAACGTCATGCTAATGAAGGGTTTGGAGAACTTTCAGAGTCATCAAAACGCTTTAGGAGTTCCAGGGGGGGTCCGGCTGGCAACGGGTTTTCATATAATGGCGGCGGATAGAGTTCACTTTTGAATCGTCCAAAACACACACTATGAAACATCCAGATACCTCCATACTGCTCGTCTGTACTGACCCAAGTGTCCTGAAGCCGCCACATGAAAAAGTTGTTGGGAAAAAATTAATGTGATCTCTGTTTTTATCCTTGTTGTAGCAGCAGCTCCCAGTGGCTCTGTTGATGTTTGTGCTCATGCGCGAGATGTTCGTTCGTCGTTGTAAACCATTGGATGTTTGATGTAAACACGGAAGAACATCTTGCAGCAAATCTCGCTTTTTCATGTGGGGGGCTTCAGGACACTTGGGTCAGTACAGACGAGCAGTATGGAGGTATCTGGATGTTTCATAGTGTGTGTTTTGGACGATTCAAAAGTGAACTCTATCTGCCGCCATTATATGAAAACCCGTTGCCAGCCGGACCCCCCCTGGAACTCCTAAAGCGTTTTGATGACTCTGAAAGTTCTCCAAACCCTTCCTTGGCATGACGGTGAGTAGAAAACTGGTGAATTATCAAATTTGGGTGAAGTATCCTTTTAAAAATAATATAATGTATAAGCATGAAAACAAATTGTGTACTGTATGCTCATGCTGTCAGTCGCAAGCTGTGCGTTATGTTGCACATGCATATTATTCTGCCATATCTCTGTCATTATTTGAAGAATACGCAACTGCCTAGTTGTCATTTTAATGATTTTGATATAATACATGCTGCATATTCATGAACTGATTCTATGTGACGTCACTGAGTAATCTACAGTATAGACCACCACCCCCTAATCCAGCCCCAACACTAAACTACATCAACTCTAAGTGCATTCTGCTCGTGGCTTAAGAGGAAACAAACACTCACCCCCTCTCTCTCTGTCTCTCAGGATGATGTTGATGTTTCTAGGGCCATGTTTAACCATCACAGTGTGTACTAACTATAACTAACTTACTGTATCTGTATCTTTTACTTATTATTCCATTGTACTTTATGTTTTTCTTTGTTTTTTTCTGCCACTGAAGTGAGTTTGTGTTGTGTTGTGTGTTCCCAGCAGGAGGAAGAGGACCCGGACCGAGGCCAGCCCTGCATGCGCTGTGGAGACCAGTGCCCCGGTTTCCGTGTCCATGGCTGGAGGTATGAACCCTAGTAGGACTCTTAAACATTACCAGCAGCCTGTTACCTTTGCAGGAAATGTTTTTCTTGTTACTGCTCCGTATTCACCTTTTGGTACAGTCCCAGTCTCTCCTCCTCCTGCTGCTGCTCCTGCTGCTGCTTTTCTTTCTCCCTTTGTTTTGGATTCTGGTTGCAGCCATTGTTTAGAATTAGCTGCTCAAAGCCACTTTGTGATATCAGCTTTTCCAGTGTTGATACCTGCAGTTTAACTGTAAAATAAAACTCTAGCTATTTTGTGTGCAAGAGCTCCTGCTGTGTGTGCAGATAACCAACTTTAATGCCTCAGAAAAACAGATTCTCATTGTTATTTTTGCACACCAGCTTTTGCATAAACAGTTATGTAAGAGACCACTTTCACAAATGTTTCTTAAAAAGCATCTCTACATGTATGGCACTTATTCTATTCCAGTTTGTTTTCAATACCAACACAAACACAACTCTTGAGACATTGATTAGGTGATCAGTATAGTAAGATTATAAAACCCACTGTTGGGATTAAACATTGACATTAGAGCTGCAACAATTAACCGATTAATCGCACAATAATCGATTATTGAATTAATCGTCAACTATTTTGATAATCGAATAATCGCTTTGGGTAGTTTTTTGAAGAAAAAAAGTCAAAATTATCTGATTTCAGCTTCTTAAATGTGAATATTTCTGGTTTCTTTGTTCCTTTATGACGATAAACTGAGTCTCTCTTTGGTTTGTGGACAAAACAAGACATTTGACGACGTCATCTTGTGGTTTGGGAAACACTGACTGACATATTTCAACATTTTTTAACATTTTATTGACCAAACAACTAATCGATTAATCGTTTAAATAATCAACAGATGAATCGATAATGAAAATAATCGATAGTTGTAGCCCTAATTGACACTATTCCACCAAAACTGATTTATAAACTCTTCCTGAAGTGAGAATATTCATGTTGTATTGTTTAAGAATTTATATTTTAAAGGCCTCAACTTTGACTAGTTGTCATTTTCTGCTGATAAATGCTCAAAATGACACAATTTTTATTTCAATTTTGGGAGGAATGTTGTCAGTAGTTAACAGGAAGTCACATTTTTTCGTAGATGTCTCAGCTCTGTGGGGAGAAAGTTGTCACTATTTATATTTATTCATCTCTTACAAGGATGCTCAGTCTTCGTGGGTTCAGTCAAGCATGTGCTGTGTCCGTGTGTGTGTGTGTGTGTGTGTACTGTATATATGCACATGTCTTTAGTATGGACAGCAACTTTACTACCGAAGGAAATCGGCTTAGCTGTGATCTGTGTAAACGATGAGTGCAGATATACAATAAAGGACAACAAACATGACCCAGTCAGGGCAGCTCACGTGACCTGTCCTATAGCACGGCCTCTTCTGTAGAGTAGTAGTAGTAGAGTCATCGTCAGTGCCATTAAGCCCCTTTACATCCACAACATACAACAACAGCAACAAACAACAGCTGCATTTAGTTTGAGTCGACATTATCTTCACAAGACAACAGAAGCACTACAGGGCAGCAGGATTAACCAGCAGTCATCCTGCAGCATGTGCTGTGTGTGTCTGAGCTGCGGCGATTTAAACCTAAGACCTGTGTGTCGCTTCAGCATTTGTCATTTATGGCACTGAACACAGAGAGCCATATGGTCTGTGGTCACTAGGAGGCTTTTAAGGTGAAAAAAGCATTATGTTGCTGCCTGATATTATTAATTTCCTTTTGTGCAAATCAAAGAGCTGTACTCTGCAGCGGAAAAATGAGTGAGTGTTGTTTTGTTGGATGAATAAATTGTGTTTTTGAGCGTGTAGAGATGTTTGTTTTTGTCTCTGCAGGACTCTTTCAGTTCCTGTAATTACTGCTTTTTAAACTCTGGCATAAACCACTTGAAAAATGTCGGCCTGCCTCCGCTCCTCTCTCACCTATTTGTTTAGAAAGTTGTTAACCATAATCAAAGGAATCCTGAACTACAATGTATTTATTTCTTCTCTTGAGCGGCTTCTTAGTTCTCACAGGCTTTTATCTGAGCCCCCTTTTCTTTTCGCTCTCTTTTTTTTTTTGTTATTATTCCTTCAGTGTATATCCAGCTGGTTGGGGCTCTTGGTTAGTCTAATCCTGTCAATCACGCTAATAAGATTTAGGCCTTACTGCTGTGATAGTAACCCTCTGGACCACTTCATACCTCCCCTCCTCTCCCCTCCTTTCTCCACTTCACTGTGGCTTTTGCTTTTCTGATGTGAAATGACAGAAAGTTGAAGTTTGTAGTTCTCCAGTGAGTCGATCGTGCAGAAGGAGGCTGGATGGATGACAAACTGCGTTGTGTGTTTCAAGGCTCCAGACTTTAAGACCAGGTTTTTACCACACATCTAAAGGAAGAAAGAAGAAGGGAGGTTATTTATTCCTGGATACAAATGCTCTGTTCCAGATGGGGCAATGCTGCATGGCTGAAGGCAACCGTGGCTCGGCGGCGGCGGCGGCGAGTTGTGGTGGTTGTGAATAGAGAGAATAAAACAACAGGCGCAGGAATGCGAACTTCATGTAACCAAAAGACTGTAATTGTATCTTTGAGCTTGTTCAGTTCTGTTCCTTCTATTCAGGTCAAGACAAAAGCGTAG
The DNA here is from genome assembly GCF_905171665.1 of Trachurus trachurus. Taxonomy (NCBI): domain Eukaryota; kingdom Metazoa; phylum Chordata; class Actinopteri; order Carangiformes; family Carangidae; genus Trachurus; species Trachurus trachurus. Next base: position 29,602,268 of record NC_139901.1, on the reverse strand, counting down.
AAGTTGGGATGTAATCTAAAACATGTGTGTGTCTGTGTGTGTGTGCTGTGCTGTGCTCTACCTCCAGCCAACAGTGTAGTGGCCCCCCCCTGTATAGTACACATCAATGTGTTTACAGTGTGTTTAATCTGTGTGGTATGGACACAGAGCTGAGGTTTATCGAAGATGTTCAGGATTAACGACGGATCAGGAAGGTGACACGTAGGGAAATGTCAAATATCGAGACAAAGGAAGGAAATATCAATAATACACAAAATTATTGCAATACAGTGGAAACCGCTTATAGTCCAGAGTCTATGTGATCACTATAAGCGGTTGATTTCTATAAGCAATTTTTTTAAATCATTTTTTATGCAGAACATCATCTAAATGCCATTTGTATAGTTTTTCAATGAGACGGTGGGGTCATCAGATTTCTCATTCCCTACTTTGTTTGATTGAGAGTGTTGCTGGATGATTTATCATGAATGAACGGTCAATGTCGGGCTGGGCGATAAAACATAATGATATACACTGTATATCCCAAAATAACTTTTCCTTGATAGAAATACAAGATGCGGTTAATAGAAAGTCGATAGGTTTCATTCATTCATGTTTTGACAGACAACACAAACAGCCAGTGATAATGAGTAATACACGTGTTTTTAAAATTGTTTTGTCACATGTTTTCATTCATAAAATGGCCAAAACTGAACACTATAAGCCGATTTCTTGATTATTACAAACAAATTATTTAAACAGCACTTGTATAGAAATGATTCTGTCCAAAGCCTTTTGATCGATATAAGCAGTTTATTACTGTATCCGTGATCACTATAAGCCGTTTCCACTGTATTTTAAGTAGAGATCTGGCTTTTTCAGTCCCAATGCTGATACCAATACCCGATATCGATCCAATACCATAAACTTTACTGTAAGGTATCAGGGTTGACTTAAACATTTCTTTCCTAACTTTGTACAACATTGTTGCTCTGTGTTTGTTGCTGTTGCTGCTCTCAAAGAATTGAAGTGAATAGATCGGCGTCATGGATCAGCCCCATTGTTCGAAACCCGATCTGGCTATTTAGTCGATATCTGGACCAATCGTAACATCTGATTGGTGCATCCCTAATTTTTAGTGGAAGTTCTAGTTGTGGATATCGGTCTAAATACACCAGATTATTTATGAATGTAGAAGAAGCATAGAGTCGATCACTTTGCTGTGATATTATGTGATACTACATCAAGACTTTGAAGCACTGTATTGATATTTTATCAATAATTTGCATCATGGTGACAGTGGTTTTGTGTTGTGGTGTTTCCTTTGTTCAGACTGCAGAGATAGTATTGACCACGATGTTGTAGGGCGTTGAAATACAGATACAGGTGCAACCGTTCAACCATAAACATAAACTTTATTTGTTTGTGCATAGAAAACAACAGCAAAAAAAACCCCAAAAACCAAACAAACAGTATATTGATGGTCGTCGCTCCCCTTCAGGATATTTAGCCGCCTTGTCAAGACATTTCAAGTGATTAGATGATTGAGATTCATGGGGGTCACTCCTCCAGACCCCAGAGTCTGCTGCTAATTGCATCTTCCTTAATAACCAATTTGGAGTCACACCTTCACCCCCCCCCCCCCCCCCCCCACACACACACACACACCCCAACCCCCCCACCCCCCCAGCGATGGCGAGCGTCGGCCCGGCGACCACAGGCTCAGCTGCTGATGCTCGCTGAGAGGGAAGTGATCCATCTTCATCCTGAGCTTTCTCAGACAGAGCTTAGACTGCGGTGTGGTAGGGGTGGGGGGGGGGGGGGGGGGGGGGGCAGTGGGGCAGTGGGGGGCAGATGGTGCTTCCGCTGCCCAGCAGAGAGTGAATTGAGTTAGTCCTGACCCACAGGTCCCCGCCACGCTTCAGAAAGCGTTCAAAGTCGCCATCTACTATTAGTCTGGGTGGCCATGTGGCAATTACTCTGTCGCTAATTAGTAGCAGAGAGTTATTGGACGAGGCCCATCTGTTTCTCAGAGAAGGGTTCACTAAAACCCGACTGGAGTCAGCTCCGGTTATCGACCATCGCGCTCGGCAGCTCACGTTTTAATCCACTGCAGGATTATTGTATGGAGTTCCCACCAGTATTAATACTTATGACCTGTGATATCCTCATCTCTCTATCCATGACTTCTGCCGACTAACTTTTAAAAACTGACTTTTACAAAAAGGCATTTTAAACCCCCTTGGCAACTATAGCTGCATCTATTTTATATTATTTTCTTATTTTGTGGGCCTTTATTTTGTAGTTTTTCAGCTTTTAATACCATGATAACATGATCCACAGGATTTTACTTTTACTTTTGTTTTATTTTTCACTGGATGGGGTGGTGTCATATTACTGTCACCGTTTTCTCCTCCTCTTGTTATTTGATCTGTACAGCACTTTGTTACCTTGTTTAAAAAAGGGTGTTGTATAAATAAAGTTATAAGATTTAAAAGTTATATTACTATTATGATATGAAAGTTGCATTGTGATAACTTCCTTTATCGATTACCTTGAAAGAGAACAGTAAAAAGACAAAAAAAATGAATCAAGGTGACATTGAGATGATGAAATTCAGTTTACATGACAAAAAAAAACAGAAAATCTTTACATTGAAGAAGTTGGAGTGAAGTTTGTTTTATCTTTTCTGATCTAAATCTTTATTTTATAAGAAAGTTGACCAGTGAATCTCGTGGATTTTTCTCGGGGCTCTCACAGCTCAGTAGCATCACTGTCTCTGATTTATTCAAGCTGCTTTTTTTTTATCAAAGTATTCATAAAAGAAAGTTCAACTCTCGACTCTGACATTCATCCTCAGTGACGGGCCGACGTCAGGCGAGCTGGACCGAGCTCAGAGAGACAGAGTGTCGTGACTTTCGCTAAGACTTGAAGTCGATATCTCACCAGGCAGAGACACTTTGTTGCTGTCATGCATCATGGCCATCTTGATCACATAATATGACAAATCCTGCACGGCTCGGCACGGCTCGGCTCGGCACGGCACAGCATTGCTCACAGGCTGGAAATCTGCTCTACTTATTTTCTATGATTAATAACTGCATCAAACAATCGACCCATCTGTTATGAATCAGTCAGAGCAGTTTGGTCAGAGGAGGAGAAGAGACACTGTGAGTTTACTCTTCATCGTCATCGTCATTGTCGTCGTCGTCGTCGTTGTTGTTTCATATCTTCAAAAACAGAGTGAGTAATTGAAATACGTAGAAGAAACATCCACTAAACTTGAGTGAGTCCTTCGTGTTTGTGTTTAGTGTGTGTGTAGTAGGGTTTAGGGTTGAGTTCAGTGACGGCGCCTTTTGTTTGAGCCCACTATCAGCTCGGAGGAGGAGGAGGAGGAGGAGGAGGAGGTGGTGGGGGGGAGTCGGGGGTGGCAGTAACGTTGAAAAGAGCCGCGCACACAGAGAAATTAACCACATGGACACAGAAGCTGCTGTAGAAAATCTGTCGCTCTCAGTCTATGGGATGTAAACCGTTTCATAGTTGCAGAATAAGAAGAAAAGGACAAACTCTGGATGGGACGACGTCCACAAGTCGAGCTGGACTAATTTGTCATGATTACAGCAGGTAATGAAGGCGTCATATTTTACTGTGGAGCAGATTAGAGGGAGCAGACACACAAACAGTTGTTAAGTTTGGGAGCTGTGGCTAAACTATAGGGTTGTGTGTGTCTGTGTGTGTGTGTGTGTGTGTGTGTGTGTGTTTAGAAGATAATGCTTCTTGTATGTCTATGTCATAGTCTCACAGTCATGTTGTTTTGTACACACACATCTGTGTTGAGCGTGACGTCATGTTCAGGTGATGCTGCCGCTCACACGCCTCCTCTGGTTGTCTAACAATGTGCCTTTATATTTAAACCATATGGTGTCATGTTGTTGTTTTTTTTAGAGGAAACATATTTCAAAGTAAAGCTAATCATGTATTACTGGTTAAACTCAGTCTGGGAATCGGGGGGAGGGAGGGGCGAACAAGCCTTAATCTCTGTTTTCGACAAAATTAAAATGATTTTTAAATCCGATGCTAATTAAACAAGTTCAGATTTGTTCATTTCAGCTCTGTACAGTGTCGATATTTACTGTCACTTACTCCATCAGGACTTTTCCTACTTTTTATGTTATCTCTTACCTCACTTTATTATCTTAATTCTTGTTTATTGTAATTTTTGTGAACTTTTTATTAGAAATAATCAGAAAGTTAACAGACAACCATTGCAATAACTGATCAATCTGATATCAATCAGTTTCCAAACTAAGATTCCTAAAAGATTTCAAGTAGGCTTCTCAAATGTCGTATGTATGTGCCAAAGAAACTGAAGGTTTTTGACCGTTAACATGAAAACACCAACTTAAAGACATTTTGATTTAAGTCACTGTGAATGTCATTTACTCATTATTTGTTAAACATTTTCAAATATAGATCTATATATAATCTATAATATCTATAGATTATAACACACACCACCATCACCATCAGCAGCAGCTGCAGCAACAGTCTCTGTAACACTGTGTCAGTCCAGCAAAGCAAATGTGGAGGCAGATTGTGGATTCCTGTCCAAAGCAGCAGCATCTGCTGCGTCTCTAGTTGATAACACATATGGCTGGTTACGGAATCACTGAACTACAATTACCTTGTAGTTCTTGGCTGTTGTTTTCTTGTTTTAATCTCCTAGACGACACAGTTCCTGTACAGAAATATAATAATTCTTTAATTAATGACATTTATCTGCACTTTGATTTCTTCTTCACTCTGCTGCTCGGGTTTGTCAGGGCCTGTAGCTAATTACTGTTTTCTTAACTAACTAATCCTTTCAGCTCTGATCTTACCAGTTTGTTACCATGAACAAAGTTATAAACTTCAACTTGCAGCTGCTGCAACAACTCAAACTAAAAACAAAAATTATCAATCGAGACGTTTATCAGAACCAAATGTGTCCTGAGGCGGACGCGGCCTGGTCGTGTTACATCAGAGGCTTGTTGTGGCTCCAATAATTGACCGGTACCGAGGCTCAGCTTAGCAGTAAATTGCAGTGTGAACTGCCCTTCAGAAATGTGCTGCTTTTAAGTTCGGTGAAGTCATGATTAAACTACCACTTGGTTGCATAAGAGAAATAAACGGGTGTCTTGGAAAACATTTCCCCCGCTGCTGCTGCTGCTGCTGCTGCTGCTGCTGCTGCTGCTGCTGCTGCTGCTGCTGCTGCTGCTGCTGTTGCTGCTGCTGCTGCTGCTGCTGCTGCTGCCGCTGCATATTTAAACCACGTAGCACGGAGACGGGGTGTCGTATACGTTGTAGTAGTTGCAGCTTTGAGTCCGAGTCCCTCTGGTTTGTATTAATGCAGCATGAATATATGTAAATGTTTTGGCATGACTGTGCACAAAACTCCTCCTCCTGCAGATTTACCAAAAAACTCAAATCCATCCGTCCATTTAAACAGAACCGTCCATTTGTCATCTGTCAATTACTGCAGTTTGCATGTGATTGTTGACACCCGCCGGCGATTTGATCCTCGTTACGCACTTACATGTGGAGGCTGTGTGTGTGTGTGTGTGTGTCTGTGTGTGTGTGTGGTTGTGAGTCTGGGCGCTGCTGACGGGGGTGAGACCGGGTGAGACGACGTGGTGGAGCATCATCTGCCATCTGTCCCGTCATGCCAGGTCCCTCCGACTGTGTCCTCCTCCTACCCACTTACATAGGAATGTCTGTGTGTGTGTGTGTGTGTGTGTAGGTCTCCCCTCCCCTTCTGTTACTACACACACACACACAGACACACACACACAGACACACACACACAGACTTTCAAACTCAAGCTGCGATCCGATCCGTGCCAACATGGGATCGGCCAAGTCTTTACTATTATGTAGATTTGGTTTTACCTGCTCGGCAACCAACCGTGGCTTCATTCAACAGGGTGCCAAACTGGTGTGTGTGTGCGTGTGTGTGTGCGTGTGTGTGTGCGTGTGTGTGTGTGTGTGCATGTGTGTGTGTGCGACAACCATTTATTGTCCTGAGCCTGAGAAAAAAAGATCCTGTGATCCCAGAGTATCATCATCATCATCATCATCATCTCTTTTCTTGTCTTTCTTGTGTGTTTTGTCAACTCAGCGACAATTAACTTGTGCGTGTGTGCTTGTGCGTGTGTGCTTGTGCGTGTATGTGTGCGAGGGACGAGCTCGTTCACATGACACGTGGTTACCGACTGTCAGTGACATTTCACAGAGCTTTTAAGGGGAGACAGACACTACAGGCAAAAACACTGTTTCCATGCACTGATCAATTTTGAGATTTTTGGCTATTTTTCTTCCTTAACATGTATTCTCTCAGAAAAGTCAAAAGAAATGGTAGAAAATCCACATTAAGGTGGTTATTTTACTTCATTTTGTCACTTTTGTTGGTAGATTTCTCCTAAATTCACCAAAAGTTACCAGCTACTGTGACATACTGTGCTGTGCCTGTTGTCTGACCCATGTCATGTTTTTTAGGGCTGGTGACAGTATTTTCTCATTCACAGAGTGATAAAAAGAGATATCCAAAATCCTCCTCTGTAAAAACTTCTGACTCGAATATGTCAACAAAATAAAACAAGAATTTTGAAAGTGGCTTTATCCATTTTTCAGATTTCGGTTCTGGAAATGTATGCAAAATAGCGCATTTTTCATCAGATATTGGCTCATTTACATATTTAAACATAAAATTTGACAAAACTTGTGATACAAAAAATATTTGTCTTAATGTGAGTGATAAACTTGGGAAGTTTCATGGTGATATCTGTTATTTAATTTTTTTTACCCTATTCACCCGTAGTGTCTCCCCTTAAGGAGATGATTGGTCAGAAGATGAGCTCTCTCTCTCTTGCCGTTGTGTGTGTGTGTGTGTCTGCTCTTCTTCTTTTTTTGTTTTGCCGGGGTGGGGGTTGGGTGCTGGAATAAAGCAGCTTTGTGCCTTGTGAACTTGAGCCACAAGTGCCAGCTGGCAGGCCGTTATGCAATCACAACAGAGAGACGTACACACACATGTGGTGGTGATGATGCTGCTGCAATATGGCCACAAGTGACACACACATCCATTCATCTATAAGGTGACAATGACACCCACACCTCACAGCTACGTACAACCCCGGGGGCTGGAGAGGCAGAAGGGGCAGGGGCAGGGGGGCTTTATTCTGACTGCAACCTGTCCCACACACACACACACACACAGAGGGAGGCACACCCACCGCCGCCGCCGCCGCCAGATTGAATGTGTTTTGCGGAGACAGAGGAGGTTGTAATACGAGGCTGAGGGAGATTACTAACTGCTCCCATCTTCACCTCCCGACTCTTAACTGCCGTGGGACTGACGACGAGCCAGGCTGATCATAATATCAGTGACCTCATTTTGGCGATGTGGTGCATCCCAGTTTGTTTAAAAGTGATTGTTGTTGTGACAACTGTTTAGTTATTGGTAATTGTTGGCAGCAGCAGCAGAGGAGGGGGGAGAGTCAGCAGCATCAAGACGCCTACAATCTGAAGCTGCCTGGTGGTGGTGATAAATACGTCATATACACTGAGCGGGGACAATAAGTATTGAACGCGTCAACATTTTTCTCAGAAGATATATTTCTAGTATAGAGCTATTGATATGAAATGTTCACCAGGTGTCGGCAACAACCCAAGTAATGCATACATGCAACGAAATCCAAACATTTATGTCCATAAATTAAAGGGATACTTCATCCAAAATCGATAATTCACCAATCATCTACTCACCGTCATACCAAGGAAGGGTTTGGAGAACTTTCAGAGTCATCAAAACGCTTTAGGAGTTCCAGGGGGGGTCCGGCTGGCAACGGGTTTTTTATATAATGGCGGCGGGTAGAGTTCACTTTTGAATCGTCCGAAACACACACTATGAAACATCCAGATGCCTCCATACTGCTCGTCTGTACTGACCCAAGTGTCCTGAAGCCGCCACATGACAAAGTTGTTGGGAAAAAATGTATTTGATCTTTGTTTTTAGCCTTGTTGTAGCAGTAGCTCCCAGTGGCTGCACGAGATTTGCTGCGAGATGTTCTTCCGTGTTTACATCAATGGTTTACAATGACGAATGAACATCTCGCAGCAAATCTCTCACAGCTACTGGGAGCTACTGCTACAACAAGGATAAAAAACAAAGATCAAATGAATTCTTTTTATTGAGTTTTCCTTGGATGCATTTCAACAGCAAATGACAGGGCATACATCCAAAGTATTACAGGTGCAGGACTAACAAACACACTTTTAGAAAAAGGGTGTGAAGTCCGCACACTGTTGTAGCTCAACGTTGATCGCCATTGATCTTATAGCCTACAATAAACATTTGAGGAGCTACAGCAATGTGCGGACTTGACCCTTTTTCTAACAGCAAAGAGTTTCTCAAGACCTTCAGACACTTATGTTGCAGAACATACGGATGGCATCGGTTACAGCCGTGTCCGAATGTACCGTTTCATCCGTTAACCAGGTGCTCAAAGTCAAAAGAAAGCTAAGAAGCGTTGTCCAAAAGCCACTGACAAAGTGCTTTAGACAGACCTGGAATCAGCAGGTACAGTTGTAAAGAAAAAAAAAAGCCAATGAGTAATGCACTCAACCACCATGGTCTTTACTTTATACATGTTCACCATTCAAGTCTATTGACGCGTTCAATACTTATTTTCCCCGCTGTACAGTATATGTGGAGGAGAAGCTGAGCCGCCTTGAGTCATGTTCAAAGTTTAACTCTTTGACTTTTGCACCTGACGCTCCACCTGTCATGTGAATTTATTTATTATTGAGAGATTTTGACATTTGTGAGACGTCTTTTTAGCTAGTGTCGTAAATCAGCCAAATAAAAAAAAAAGTTCCTCAGGCGGTGAAGAAGAAAAAAATGTGTGTGTGTGTGTGTCTCCTCTGCACAGGAAAATCTGTGTGCACTGCAAGTGTGTGCGAGAGGAGCATGCCGTGCGCTCGGTGCCGGGCCAGCTGGAGAAGATGATGACGAAGCTGGTTTCAGACTTCCAGAGACACTCCATCTCCGACGACGACTCGGGCTGCGCCTCCGAGGAATACGCATGGGTCCCACCTGGACTCAAGCCCGAACAGGTACAGTAACAGCCCCGGATGCAGACAGCGAACGCAACACACAAAAACACACTTTGCAGTTTGCAGTTTGCACACACTCTCAGTCAGACGTGTCCCTGCAGACACTCAGACAGTTTGATATAATAACGATGGGAAAAGATAATTTGCAGCATCACAAATTGCACGGTGCTTGATTTGAATTCCTCTGTAATTGAATAAACCGCCGTCTTTTCTGTGTCTCTCTACAGGTTTACCAGTATTTCAGCTGCTTACCAGAGGACAGGGTGCCTTATGTGAACAGTCCAGGGGAGAGGTACCGGATCAAACAACTGCTGCACCAGCTGCCGGCCCACGACAGCGAGGTAACGTCACTCACTGCTGCCTGTGACGCTCGCTGACCCAAGGTGTTCAGGTCTTTGGCTTCGCTCCGGCTTCACTGTAATAGTGTGGAAACATGCCAGATACACTCAATCCCTCTGTCTGGGAGGCTTACTGAACCGGACCACAATACAGTAAAACCTTGTTATTAGTGTTGATGCTGAGGAGCTGAGCTTTCTTTTAGGATATGCTGTTATAAAAAATAAGTAAACCAATCAATCTTGGTGTTAATTTTATTAACTTTTTTTTTTTTTTTTTTATTGTTAAGTAATCTTCATACAAAAACGTTGCACAAAACACAGTTGTCTCTACCTGTTTGGATTATGCTCTATTGTGATTTACCTTTCCTACCTTTACAGTAGTTTATTTAGTTTCATTTTGAAATGTCCAGTTTTTTTTGTTTTTTTTCCTCCAGTCTGTTTATTGACATTTTCAAACTACAGTACAGTAAGGACCACAAACCAAAGAACAAGGACAAGAAACAACATAGAATTGCAGATATACATGAACAATAACAACAATACAATGTAAAAAATGAATAAAATGAATGAAAATGAATAAATAAATAACATAAAATTGAAATTAATAAATAGAAAACCTAAACTGTTTCAGCACGAAGCTATAGCTGTGGGCCAGCTCTATGAAAATGTCCAGTTTCAACCAGTTTTCATTGGTTCATATCAGGGATGCACGATAATCAAGCAATCAGCGATAACTTCCTGCTTCTCATAACCAATGTTGATTCCAATAATATTTTCTTATAGTTTATATTCACACCTGAGGTTAAGAAAAGGCTAAGATGTGTTGAGTAAAGATGAATTTAACATTCTAGCTCTGCCTCTGACGCAACATAGTAATACAACCGGCAACAAAAACAACAGTTATGAAAAAAATCTACACTGATTATTGTTTCAAATCAACTTTTGTGTTGATCCAAATTGCCTCGAGTAATTGCCAAAAAAATGATCGGACTTATCTGTGTTTTTTTCTAATATCATTATTCTGAGTACCGTCGTGCATCCCTAGTTTATGTTCATGTTTGAATGTTTCTTCTGAGTCCATATGTCAGTGTATTTATTAAGATGTGTCAGTTTTACCTTTTTGTTTTTGTTTTTTTTACTTCATCATACTTGTTCTTAATTATAATCATCAGACACAAAGTTGAGAGTATCAGTTTTAAATGTGTTGATGTGTCTCGTGCAGCCTCAGTACTGCAACTCTCTGGACGAGGAGGAGAAGAAGGAGTTACGTCTGTTCAGTCAACAGAGGAAAAGAGAAAACCTGGGCAGAGGCGTCGTCAGACTCTTCCCCGTCACCATGATGGGAGCCATATGTCAGCAGGTACAGCAGCGTTTTATAATAAGTACACACCATTAAACATTAGTTAAGCATGAATAAATACTGAATTATTCCTTTATAACGCATGAATACTCATTAGTATGTAGTTTATAAATACAGTTAGTGCTATACGTCTTATACACACATATCAAAACTCAGACAATATAGTTGTTTGGTCTCCCTACAAGTGAATGCAGCCGTTGTTACAAGCTCATACATCCCGTGTTTTTTTGTTATTCCACCTTCTGTCTGTCTTTAGTTAGTTTTGTGTTTTTTCTTATAAATATACAAATATATGCAGGTTTTGTTCTCAGCTATTTCTTCTAACATTACACAATTATAATACTGTAACAGCTATGTTTTGATACGCTGATGTTTTCCTCTTTTTTTTTTCTTGACAATAACTGTGAACCAAGAAATCAATACCAGCTGTGTAATGTATTCTGTGAGGATAACAATAATAAAGAAAAAATTGAAAAAATAGATAAATAAATACAGTTAGTGCTTATCAATGATGAGTAAAACATTTTAACTGTGTTTATAAACTACATACTAATGAGTATTCATGTGTAATAAATGATGAATTCAGTATTTATTAATGCTTAACTAATGCTAAATACTTCTACGCTTGTTCCATTATAGAGCCACACTGAATGAGACGTGTTATAGCAGCAGGATCCTTATGTAACATCGGTGTTTGACTGTGAACGCCTCTTTAAGATACATGAGAGCGATGCAGAGGAATTCCTCTCCTGTTTATGAGACTGGTTTAAGTTCAGGTGCAAGTAGCTGCAGGTTCAGCTCATTTAATGATTACAGGGAGAACTGCAGCGCGACCTTGAGCGTTCAGCGTTTGTTAAAGGATCTAACTTCCTTCCCTCTGTGCCACACCTTCCCCCCAACCCAAATAACCCCCCCACCTCCACCTCCACCTCCACCCCTCCTCTTCCCACCCAAATCTGTTTTTTTTTCCAGTGCGGCAGACAGATCTGCGGCGGCGACATAGCGGTGTTTGCCAGTCGGGCCGGACACGGCTGCTGCTGGCACCCCCAGTGTTTCCAGTGCACCTCCTGCAGCGAGCTGCTGGTCGACCTGATCTACTTCTACCAGGACGGACAGATCTACTGCGGCCGGCACCACGCCGAGAGGCTGAAGCCGCGCTGCCAGGCCTGCGACGAGGTGACTGACCCAGAGCAACAAACTGGTTTAACCCTCGGATGATCCCTCAGTTTGTACCACTTCCATGACCCCTGGATTATATTATAGACTAGTTATTTGTCATACATATAGGGCTGGGTCTTGACTAAACATGAAAACCACTTTTGACATGGGTTTCAAAAATTTTAACCCCTTCCTGGCCAGTTGTTTTAGCTGCAAAAACACATAATTTCTATGGGGCTCTATGGGGTTTATGTCTGGTGACAGTATTTTCTCATTTACAGAGTGATAAAAAGAGATTTCCAAAATCCCCTCACTGAAAACTTCTGACTCTAATTTGTCAACAAAATAAAACAAGAATTTTGAAAGGGGCTTTATCCATTGTTCAGATTTCGGTTCTGGAAATTAGCGCATATTTCATTAGATATTGCCTCATTTACATATTTAAACATAAAATTTGACAAAACTTGTAATACAAAAAATATTTCTCTTAATGTGAGTAATAAACTTGGGAAGTTTCATGGTGATATCTGTTAGTTAAAATTTTTACTTTAAAATACATTAAAAAACCCATAGGCAGAGGTGGACATTTTTGTCCAGCGAGGGTCATGGATGTATTACGTGTCCAAAAAATTGACTTTCATTCTGAAACTCGGGACATCCAGAGTTTACCCAAAGATAAACCTCCTTGCCAAAAATCAGGCCCCGGTGACCTTTCATTTGACCGTGGGGAGTTGGGAAAGTGTGAGAGGTGGACAAAAATGTCCAGGGGTCATCTGGTTTACATAGCTTCTCTATCTGAAAGTAAAAGCAAAAACTGCTGAGTCACATGAATGTTTTCATCCAGAGATAATCCGTACAGTAAGATCATTAAATTCATCCTGGGCCCCGACAGACAGGTGCTTCACCCACTCCTGCTGTAGCCTATTTCATAACTTCCTCTCCGGTCTGAGTCGAAGCTTTTCCTCTCAGTCTCTCTTCTTGTTTTGAATGGCCTCTCACTGTGACTTAAGAGATTAGTTGACTTATCTGGATCTGGCACATCTGACCAAGAGGTCTTTAGACCCAGAGGATGGCTAAGCCTGAAACAGGAGGGTTGTTGGCATCTTTTATTACCCCCCCCCCCCCCCTCTCTCTCTCTCTTTAACCTAAATCCTGAGTGTTTTTCCAACAGGAGTGTGTTTTATTTCTGTGCCCATGAACTCACCACCCTCTGGGTCTCTGTCTCTTTCTTTCTTTCTTTCTTTCACCGTCGTCTCTTCTCTTCGTCTCAGATCATTCTGGCGGATGAATGTACGGAGGCCGAGGGGAGATACTGGCACATGAAGCACTTCTGTTGTTTCGAGTGCGAAGCGGCGCTCGGCGGTCAGCGTTACATCATGAGGGAGAGTCGACCGTACTGCTGCGTCTGCTACGAGTCCCTGTACGCAGAGTACTGCGATACCTGCGGAGAACACATAGGTACCGACACGATTACGTCATTTACAGGCGTTTTATCTCAGCTTGTAGTTGTCCTGTGTGTCTCGTTAGGATTTATATAGAGAAATAAGCAGATATAAGGATATTTTTAAGTGTTTAATTACAGGGTTCCTACGCAAGTATGGAAAAGTATGGAATTTGATTTTATACATTTCCAGGTCTGGAAAAGTATGGAAAATGGAAATTATTGTATGGAACTATATTTATCTTAATACTTATCTGGGTTTGGTCTTATCTGAAGTTATCTGGGTTAATTATTTTTGTATGCGCTATTGTACCTATAGCTCCAATCTCCTGGAAATTATTTGGTTACCGTACATAATGGCATACACATTCAGAATAATGAAAACAAATGATTAATTGCATGATTTTTTTATATAATGCACAACTATTTACTCAAATATCACACATTATTTGCATTTTTTACCGAGAAGTCTGGAAACTCGGGTCTGGAAAAAGTATGGAATTTGGACATTTCAAATGTGTAGGAACCCTGTAATTAGTAATTTGTCTACAATTTGTCTAAGAGAACATGTTTTATATTCGTATAATTATGTTTTACTATATTGTCCTTCAGGTATGATACAGCTTTTGACACATTCGCCGATTCATATTAGAACAATCGGCTGCTACTCAAATATTCGCAAATGTCAAGATGATGTTGTTATTTTTAGAATTGAATAAATATAGGATACTGCGATCAGGAGAATATAGCACAACCCTACTTTCACATATACTGTGTTAAATGTTAGTACACTGGTCATTAAAGAGACTTATTATAATAATAATAGACATTGTTATTAGAGCACTTATCGGACAGATGTACAAAGTGCTCAACAGAGAAGATTAGGATAACAGTTAAAACAATGAAATAAAGTTAAATCCAGCAGGAAACAATAATAAAACAACAACAGACAATACAGTCATACAGTAGAGTGGAAATAAAACTGGCAGAGCTGACAACAAGTAGTCGACATAAGAAGCAAAGAAACATGCAGCTCAGCTAAAATGAGGAAATGCTTAATTACGAAAAAAGATACTGAATGTTTTATTAATTTCTTCGGACAAGTCATTTCAGAGCTTTGAGGCTCTAACAGCAAAAAGCTTTGTCCCCTTTATTCTTTAATCTGGTCTCAGTGATAGAAAGAAAAACCACTGACTTGAACCATTTCCCTGCGAAGACGCCGTAATATTTCAGTTTCGGTCGCTGAGTGAATGTAAACAGAGCTCCTTTGTGATGTGAAACTCGTTAGATTAATTGGACGGCAATTAAACGTGTTGGTCTCCTGCCTGATTGAGCTCCTGAGTCACTTCCACATAAAAAGCCGTGACAGTAATCTCATTAAGGTCGGATGTAGTGAGATCCCTGAAACTTTTCTGTAAAACTTCCAATAAGTCTGAGCCGAGCGCCGTCAGATTAACGCAGTGAACACGTCAAGGTGAAACACGCACGGAGAGAGAAAAGCAACAACAACAACAACACATTAATATTTAATGAGATTTTTTTATATTTTCATTCATGCAGGCTGATTTAATAAGATCATGAACAACCAGCACGACACTTCATTTGCAGTCCAGGAGCAACTTCTTGTCTCATAGGCGGAAATGTTCTTTAATGATAAATAAATGGTCAATTTAATGAAGATTTTAATGAGGTAATTAACTCAGTGTGTGAAGTCGGCCATGTTTATAAAGAAGCTTAAAGATGTTTCTCTCAGCCACAACGCTCTTAACCCTCCTGCTGTCCTCCTGGGGAGAGGAAGGAAGGAAGGAAGGAAGGAAGGAAGGAAGGAAGGAAGGAAGGAAGGAAGGAAGGAAGGAAGGAAGGAAGGAAGGAAGGACGGACAAAGGACAAAGGGAAGGAAGGAAGGAAGGATGTTAGTTAGGAAGGAAGGAAGGATAAAGGGATAGAAGGAAGGAAGGAAGGAAGAAAGTTAGTTAGGAAGGAAGGAAGGACAAAGGGAAAGAAGGAAGGAAGGAAGGATAAAGGGATAGAAGGAAGGAAGGAAGGAAGGAGGTTAGTTAGGAAGGAAGGAAGGATAAAGGGAAAGAGAGAAGGAAGGCAGGAAGGATGAAGGGAAAGAAGGAGGGAAGGAAGGAAGGACAAAGGGAACGATGGGAGGCAGGATAAAGGGATGGAAGGGAGGGAAGGAAGGACAAAGGGAACGATGGGAGAAAGAAGGAAGGGAAAAAGGAAGGAAAGAAAGATGGAGGGAGGGAACAGACCAGGTCAACTGGATCAAAAGAGAAAGGAAGAAGAAGTAAGGACGAAGGAAAGAAAGGAAGGAAAGAAGCAAGGGAAAAAGGATTGTGGAAAGAAGGAAGGGAGAAAGGAAAGAAGGAAGGATGGAGGAAGTGAACAGAAGAACAACAGGAGGATTAAAACAAATGTGTTTCTCATACACCTGGATGAATATTAAAATGATCCACAAAAACACTTTGATTTAAAAAGTGTCTGAACTCATTTTAACTCAGAAACACGAGACAGATTTTCAGATCCTGACACAAATGTTTTTCACGTCGTGTCCTCTCAGGTATCGACCAGGGACAGATGACGTACGAGGGTCAGCACTGGCACGCCGTGGAGTCGTGTTTCTGCTGCGCGCGCTGCCGGCTGCCCCTGCTGGGCCGGCCCTTCCTGCCCCGGGGGGGGCTCATCTTCTGCTCCCGGCCCTGCTCGCTGGGCGAAGACCCCGACAACTCGGACTCGTGTGACTCGGCGCTGCAGAGCCGGACGCCTCAGCACAGCAGACGGCAGCAGCAGCAGCAGCAGCAGCAGTGTGGTTCTCCTCTGAAGCCACTAGAGGGCGTCGCTCCAGCTGCTAAAGACTGCATCCATACTGCAGTGGACACCAGGGGTGAGTGCAGGGGTCCTGTGCAAGTATGGAAAAGTATGCACTGCAAAAACTCCAAATCTTACCAAGAATATTTGTCTTATTTCTAGTAAAAATGTCATTTCTAGTCAAAACAAATCTAATTCTACTTAAAATAAGACTCATCACATAAAAAGTAGCTTGTTTTTAGACCCTTTTTACTTCTTTCAAGCATATTTTCACTTGAAATAAGTAGAAAAATCTGATAGTGGAGCAAGTTTTTCTTCCTTATTACAAGCACAAAAAACTTCACTGGCAGATTTTTCTACTTATTTCAAGTGAAAATTGTTTGAAACAAGTGAAAATTATCTAAAAACAAGTTAATTTTAAGGTGATGATTCTTATTTTAAGTGAAAAGAGATTAGTTTTGACTAGAAATGAGACATTTTGACAAGAAATAAGACAAATATTCTTGGAAAGATTTTGAGTTGTTGCAGTGTGAAATTTGATTTTATACATTTCCAGGTCTGGAAAAGTATGGAAAATGGGAACTATTGTCTGGAAATATATTTATCTTAATACTTATCTGGTTTTGGTCTTATCTGAATTTATTTGGGTTAATTATTTTGTACTATTGTACCTAGCTACAATCTCCTGGAAATTATTTGGTTACATAATGGCATACACATTCAGAATAATGAAAACAAATGATTAATTACTTGCTTTTTTTATATTATGCACATCTATTCAAATATCACAAATTACTTCTGGAAATTAGGGTCTGGGAAAAGTATGGAATTTGGACATTTTAAATGTGTAGGAACCCTGTGTGTGTGTTACATTCAGATCCTCCTACATGTGTCGAGCAACTGAATGAAAATATCTTCTTTTTTTTTCGTTTGTTTATTCAGAACTAGTGACTTTATGTGGAACTGACATCACATCTAACTGGGACAAACTTCTTTTTGGGCTTGTACGCTCAGCTACTATAAGTGTGAAAAATAAATATTTATTTGGAATACTGAAATAAGTGGCTTAAGACAGACATCCCATTTGTTGACGAGTGCTATGATATCTTTTACAATGTATTTGCAATGGAAAGAATCACTTTTTCAGTGAGGCTTCAGCTGTCTAAACTCAAAGACATCTGGAAGCAAAAGGTTCATTTCCTTGAAACGCCTTTATTTGTTTCTTTCTACAGTATATATACACTACTCACAAAAGGTTAGGGATATTTGACAAGAATATCCCTATAAAAATGTCATGCTACAGTGATATTCTATCATGAGGCCTTTAAGTAGAAGGATGCAATGGTAATTTCTTTATCTCAAACAAAAGCTAACAACAGTGGCGGCTATAGCACAACAAAAATCTCTATGTCTTGGTCTCATGATGTCAAGTTGTCAACATGGTGGAGAGGAGAGGGAGAGAGAAGAGGACTGGATACACAAACTGTCACTGAACCAGAACATTTCGTGGTTCAATGACAACTGAACCACTAAATCAGATGGTGCTTGTGGTTTTTCTGGTTAATCACCTTGTTAGAGAACAGCATGTTGGGACTGAAACACTGAACAACTGGACATGTGCATTCAGAAGTTTAGAGAAGGTTAAATTAAGTTCACCTGTAAAGGTTATAGTGCATTTTAGGTGCAATCTGAAATTTAATCCAAAAGCCAAATATCCCTAACTTTTTGTGAGTAAATGTACTTGATTAATGATTTATTTAACAGAAAACACCCTGTGTTCATGTGTTAATTTATAAAATGCTTTGTAAAAGGAAAAAACAAAGAAAGAAAATACTTTTTTATTTTATACATTTTTCACCTCCTCCTCTCTCAGGCGTCCACTGCTCCGCTCCGGTCCAGAACGGAGGTCACTCTCATCCCAGAGGCTCCTACTCGCCTCTCCCACACATCCACCTGGGGAACGGCCTCGGCCCGTCTTGGCCCAGCGACGTCCCGCATTACAGTCTGTTGCCGGGCGACGGCGGCATCAAAGCCGCTGCCGTCAGCGGCCTGAGTGAAAACACACACACGGGCCTGAGTTCGAGAGGAAGCTCCTCCTCCTCCTCCTCCTCTGCTGCTAAAGACTGCAGGAACTGGGTGGAGAGGACGAATCAGGTTATGCAAGGTAACAGGAATCAAGCGCTGAATATTTATAATCACTAATAATAACTCCAACTTGTTTTTAAAGGGATAGTTCACCCAAAATTCAAATTTCACTCATTATCTACTCACCCTCATGTCTACTAAGGGCTGGGAGAAGTTTCAGAGTCCTCCGTCCCTTCTCTGAGTTACAGGGGGGTCTCGGCGCAGCAGTATTTGTCTATATAATGGTTGTCAATGGATACCAACTTTCGTCGTCCAAAAAGACACACCAAAAAACATCCGAATACCTCCATACTGCTCGTCTGTAATGTCCCTCTTGTATTGAAGCCCAGATATGAGAAATTGTTCCGCCGGTGATTTGCACTGACACAGGAAGAGCAGCGAACCGAGACACTGGGAGCTTCCGCTACAAACAAGCTTAAAACATAGACTTATTTAATTTTTTTCGGAACAGTTTCTCATGTCGGGGCTTCAATACAAGAGGGACATTACAGACGAGCAGCATGGAGGTATTTGGATGTTTTTTGGTGTGTCTTTTTGGACGAAGAAAGTTGGTATCCATTGACAACCATTATATGGACAAATACTGCTGCGCGGACCCCCCCCCCCCCCCGTATCTCAGAGAAGGCACGGAGGACTCTGAAAATTCTCACAGCTCTTAGGGCTGGGTATCGTTTAAAACTTTTCGATACCAGTACCGATACCAGTACCCTTAACACGATACCGATACCAATTGAGTACTTCATTCGATACTTTTTTTCAACTTCATTAGATACTAATCATGTGAAAAGAAAGCAATCGGTTACATGAATGTCACCACTCCTCCCCATTCAAAAGATTTTTTACTAGGGATGGGCAATGAATAGTCGTTCAATAAAATTAAATAAAAAAGAATCTAATAGTTTGGCTGCGATTGGCTGCGAGCAAAACCATAGAAACAGTCATTTTTTTCTTGATCTGGGTACACAAAGTATCGATTGACAGGCGCAGTTTCGATACTACTTGGTACTGGGTTGTTTCGGTCGGTACCTGAAAAGTATCAAGTACCGATACCCAGCCCTAACAGCTCTTAGTCGACATGAGGGTGAGTAGATAATGAGTGAAATTTGAATTTTGGGTGAACTATCCCTTTAACCCTTTGTGTCCCTGATGTTTTTTTGTTTTTTTTCTTTTGTCCTCAGTGTTTCCTCCTCAGAAGAACTCACACGTGAACCACCTGGTTTCACCCGACTCGCCCCCGCTCTCCCCCAACAACGCCTCCTCCCTCCCTCCACCGCTGCCCGTCAAGACGCGTGACCTCATACCGCCGGGAGAGTCGCCGCCGCCGCCGTCGCCACAACAACCGTCACAACCACCGCCGCCACACCCTCCCCAAGTGGAGGACAAACCCTCAGACTCTCCTCTGCCGCCGCCGTTGACTCGCAGCGGCACGGCTCGAGTCAGCTTCAGGGAGCCAATCAGCAGCAGCTACTCCGTCGACGAGGACGAGGACGACGAGGAGGAGGAGGATGAGGATGAGGAGGAGGATGAAGAGGAGAAGCAGCGGCGGCAGCAGGAGGGTGAGGACGGCGTGCAGGCGGAGGACGAGATGGACGGAGGGTTTGGAAGCAGGTTACATCTGCAGAAAGGAATCCCGCCACAGATGGATCTGCTGGGTGAGATGAATATTAGAACGGACATGGAAGAGTTGATTTATTATTAACAGTTTCTCTATCAGGAGTTCAACTATTAATGTCAATGTCATCATCTTTTCTTTTTGCTTTTCTATTATATCTGTGTTTTTTTATTTTCTTTTTGTTGTTTTTTGCAGTTATTGCCTGACGCTTCTCAGTTTTATTAGGTTAGGTTATACTTTATTCATCCCCGAGGGGAAATTTGTTTGTCACAGCAGCATAAAAGACCAACAGGACATTTGAGTACTAAATAAATATCATAAGGGATATAAAATTGCACAAAAGATAAAACACATACTACATGAAAAATACAAAAAGTCCTTGTTTATATCATTTTATATCATTTATATCATATTATTTTAGGTCATGTAAACTGCTGGACGATCTGGATTTCCCCCGTAGGGATTAATAAAGTATTTTCTATTCTGCTGGGTGAGATGAATATTATAACAGACATGGAAGTAGTTACGTTAAAGAGTTGATTTATTATTAACAGTTTCTCTATCAGGAGTTCAACTATTAATGTCAATGTCATCATCTTTGCTTTTTCTGCTTTTCTATTATATTTGTGTTTTTTTTCTTTTCTTTTTGTTGTTGTTTTTTGCACATTTATTGCCTGACGCTTCTCAGTTTTATTAGGTTAGGTTATACTTTATTCATCCCCGTGGGGGAAATTTGTTTGTCACAGCAGCATAAAAGACCAACAGGACATTTGAGTACTAAATAAATATCATAAGCTATATAAAATTGCACAAAAGATAAAACACATACAGTATTACATAAAAAAAAATACTAAAAGTCCTTGTTTATATCGTTTATATCATATTGTTTTAGGTTATGTAAACTGCTGGACGATCTGAATTTCCCTCCTAGGGATTAATAAAGTATTTTCTATTCTATTCTGTTGGTAGACAAACAAAAGATTAAAGCAGTTTTAAAGTGCAAGGGGATGAAAGTGCTACAGTACAACACCACATTACAGACTCTCTATCTAGAGCTGTTAAAAGGCCGAACTGCCATTGAACAAAAAGTGGGAAAAAAAAAATCCACCAAAAAAAAAAATCACAAAAAACTTTACATCAGAGTTGATTGACATTTCATCACACTCACTCCTCCTCTTCCTCCTCCTTTTCCTAAGCCCATACACTCCCTGAACCAGAAGCACTGATGCACTTTTGCCATTTGCACTGTTATTTTTAGCCTATTTATATATTTTTATACATTTTAGTGACATAGTTATTTTTTCCTGCTGGCCAGAATGGTTGTGTATGTGTTTTTTGTGTATATATCAGGGTTTTTACGGATGCTTAAAAAGTCTTAAAAGGCATTGAATTCATTAATCTAAAAATAAGGCCTTAATTGGCATTAAAATGTCTTAAATCATTTTTTCAAAAAGTCTTAAAAATGTTAACACATGGTAAGTGGTATTTTATGGTTGTAATTAGTCTCAAATCTCAAAATAATTGGTAACATTCCGACATAGAGAAGTTAGTGGCGGCCGTCAACGCTAAATTTCTCACCACCACCAGCTCCCGAGTCAGTGTTGTTGTTTTTTTTCCGGACTTTTTATGCATTTATTTTTGAAAGGACAGCTGGAAAGAGACACAATCCAATGTTCATGTAGCAGTCACTTTACCTTGGATCACATAGGAAAGTGGGTAAAATTGTCCCTATAACCCTATGTAATTGATGTGGTGTTTTTTTTCTTTTTTCTGCATTTGTGTTCATTATGAAGTCGGTCTTAAATTTCATTTCAAGTGGCTTTAAAAAAGTCTTAAATTTAACTTGGCTTAAGCTGTAGGAACCCTGATATATATTTGTTTGCATTTGTCGACACAGAGGCCACTGGCAATTTCGTTTCGTATTTTCTTTTACAATGACAATAAAGCTTCTCCTCCTCCTCCTCTTCCTCCTCTCTCTCCTCCAGATGGATCCTCCTACCATCAACGGGGTCTAAGGAGAGGCTGGGGTCGCTGCCGCATCCCGTCCGACCCGTCCCTCCACCCGGGAGCGGAGCGGCGGTCCGGCCGGCGCTCGCGGCCTCCGGACAGGCCCCGACTGGAGACGCTGGACTGGAGAGGAGAGAAGGAGCGAGACGGCCGCGCCTGCACCTCCTCCTCCTCCTGCGGCGCCTCCTCCTCCCTCCTCACGCTGCAGCCGGGCCACTACAAACACGAAGACTGCTCCACCTGCTCCTCCTCGTCGGACTCGGAGGAGGACGGCTTCTTCCTGGGACAGCCGATACCTCTGCCGCCGCAGCTCAGGAAGCAGCCGCCGCCGTCGGAGGAGGAGGAGGAGGGGAAGGAGCAGGAGGGGGAGAGGGAGAGGGAGAGGGAGGTGCAGAGAGACTGGGGAGGGCTGAGGGGCAGCATGAGGAGGAGCAGAGCGCACAGCGTCGGGGCGAAGGACAAAGATAAAAACTGTGCTATTTCCTAAGAAAGAAAGAAAGGAAAAAAAAGGACCTTTATTATTCTGCTGATCACGTTTTCTGCACAAGAGTGAACTTTATGGGCAGAAATACAGTATGTGCCACCAGAAACTGAATTTGAATCATTCATATTTGAATTTGAATTGCTGAACTTGAATAATTGAATTGAAAATTTTAATTTGAATCAGATAATTTTAAATTGTATTGTTTAATTTGAATCATTGCATTGAAAAACTGTATCTGAATAGTATAATTTGAAATTGAAATCCAATGAAATTTGATCCTCACTGAAAATCCAACTCTCTCACAATTCAAATTCAGTTTTCAAAATTCAGATTCAATTTCAGATTCAGACATCCGGGAACTTGAAGGATGAAGGAAGAGCAAATATAAATGATTCAAATTCAATTTCTGGTGGCACAAGTTTCTGCCCATAGAACTTTTATAAAAACGAAAGCAACGGCCGCCGTTCACACTCAGCAAAGGGAAACACGACAAACCTCAGAAAACTCACAACTGCAGCTTCTCACCAGATGTTACGTGACGTCGTACAGTCAGTGTATGAATCATGTTGTTGTTGAGTGATTATTGGTATTGATTGATCACGTCCGGATTAAATCCAGACTCGTGTTGGTTGTGACGTTACACTTGCACTTTTTAAAGGAATACTTCAACATTTTGTCAAATTCTCCTATCGCCATAATCCTTATAGTCATCATAGCAGTAGGTTCATTACCTTTTAAAGCAGAAGTAAGTGATCCGGTCGTTTTGGCTAACTTCTTGTCAGCTGATGGAGTTAGCAGTCCCCGCCCTCGTCCCTACGTCACCACATTCACGCGCATCCCTTGGCTGCACACACAGAGAGGACCGCCCCTTTATGCCGTTCTCTCTCCTCATTGGATAAAGGTTGTAGGATACAAGGAAAGTTTTCTCCTCGGCTTACAGCAGAGCAGAGTGACTGACAGACCCGTGTTTCAGACCAAACACTCTATGTAAGTGATTGCTGTCGGAAGATACAACTATTTAAGACTTATATTAACACAAACATTCCGCTTACTTCTGCTTTAATTATCGGTGCATGTTGTTTTGAGATCTGCGGGGCAGAGACGTGAGCTGCTCAGCGAACACAATGGAGGCGACTAACAAACTCATCAAACACACAATCCAACAACTCCAAAACGCTCTGGCTCTGCAGTTGTGACCTGCACATTCACCACACCATGAAATAATTAGGGCTGACCCAAAAAATTCGAAGTTGCCATAGACCAGAGCGGCTTTTTTATGCAAATGAGAATGACTGATGCATCCTGGGTAATTTAGGGGCAGCGCCCGGCATCCCTCCATTGAAAAGTTCAGCCTAACTGGCTTGACAAACTAACTAACAAAAAGTTGGCTATTAACAGGCTATTTGCAGACAACACTTAGCCAAAACCTACCCGGTGATTCCACCAGATACGTGTAGATGTCTGGGTCAGACATTTCTGGCCACTGTGTGGAGTCATTGATCACTGTGGGAGGCTAAAGGAGCATACCGGTAGATTCATTCATTGTAATTTTTCAAGATAGCGTGAATGATGGGTTTCAAAGAGGGTGTCAAAATAATTATGAGACATAGTGCTACAAAAGAAACAAAAATAAAACATTCAAATTGATTGTCAGTTAGTCTACGCTCCATCAAAACACAAAAAGCCACTGAGTGCAATGTAAAAATGCCGGGTGCTGCCCCTAAATTACCCAGGATGCATCAGTCATTCTCATTTGCATAAAAAAGCCACTCTGGTCTATGTTTTTTTTTTTTCTTTCTTTCTTTTTGACACCGGTTCTCATCGGCAATTGTTACATTAAAATGAGTAGGCTACTTGGCATCCTGGAAACCTGCCTGATTTTGGAGATATGCAGTGTTTGTTTGCCATTACTTTCATTATTTCCGCTACGATCGCGTTTCACGTCTCGTAATGTTACATAATGTTACATGATTATTTCATTATTTTGTGGTGAATGTGCAGGTCACAACTTGTCCACCAGAGCGTCTCTGACCCGCGGATCTCAAAGCAACATGCAACGATAATTAAAGGTTATGAGCCTAACCTTAGAATTTGACAAAATGTTGAACTATCCCTTTAACGTCACTGCTTTTTAATCATCATCGCCCTCATTTACATATATGCAAATGTCAAGTTGCACCAGGAGCTGATCACCGTTTGTGTAAAAAAAAAAAAAAGAAGAAGAAGAAGAATATTAAGTATATCTTATTTTAACTCTGCTGTAACCATGTTCTGTGCTCTTATGTGCAATTTTTATATGGTTGTAATATATTACAGTTAAAAAAAAAAAAAAAACACTAAACGGCCAAATAGTGTGTGAGTGTGTGTGACGGAGTTTGATTACTTCAGTAAAAAAAAAATCAACAATCTACACATTTTGTCGAGTCTCTGATCACGTTTGGCTTAAAAGTCGTTTATTTTTCTATACTTGGTGTCGGTCACTGTTCCCTATTGTTTTATTTTGGGTAAAGAGAAAAAAAATGACGATGTCAGTTTGTTTGATTGCGAGACGGCATTAAATTTGTCTAAATTGTGTAAATGTGAGTTGTTCTTGGTTTGTTTTCTTCTCTCATCACTTTTCTCTCAGGAGGGAAATATTCTCTCTCTCTAGTTCACTGTATGATGCTTTTGTTTACTACACAAAAAACAAAACATTGATCTTATAATTTATATCATTCATATTGTGGTGTCAAGAAAACCACCAATGAGCTTAAAGGTGTACAGAAATGGCCGTTTGTCCTGTTTGTTGCGCCGAGTTGTCACGAGCTGCAACATGAGTTTACCCGAGTAAGGAAAACGAATTTGATTGGTCGTTATGGAGTGGGCAGGATATTCAAAACTTGGGGCGAGCCCGAGCTCCGTGTGTGTGTGCGTGTCTCAGACGTTTGAATGACGGATGACGGATCCAATATCAGTAGCTGGTGAATCGTGTACAGACTGACGTATAATCCGTGCGCCTGCAAAAAAAAATACACACTTTCATCCCGGATTTACTCAAAAATAGAATTTTGCACAAAGTTTGGCCTACATCGTCTCATAGATGAGTTATTACACTAATTTTATGACCCAGAGTGGGCGTAAATCAATTTTCTTTTCTGTACACCTTTAACACATAAATGACAGGATATATATTATATATAAGGGAATTGCCGTTTTTTACAATCTGACCTTATTTCTAGCATAAAATACGATCATTTACTCACCCAGATAAATTTGGTGTCATTACAAGTCGTTCCGACGAACTTAGATCCAGCCGAGAGCCGCGTATATCCGTATAATGCAAATATTCACCAATATTTTGGTATATTGCGAAAGAGACCCTGATCTCAATGGGTTTTTATCTGGTTAAATAGAGGTTAAATAAAAAAAATTGTTGTGATATGCTAGTTTTTTTTTTTTTTTTGTATGTTTTTTACGCTAGTGCTATTAGGCATACCTGTTATCAACAACCGGGGTCTGTAGGTTGACATACTAACCGCTGACCAGGATGATGTCATCTCTGAGCGCCGCACAGTCCGGCTTGTTTACCTGAAAGTTGCTAATGCTAATGCTAATGCTACGGTTCGTTTCTGCGTGTTTCCGACTTGTCAGAACTAAATGAGCAGCTGGATGAAGTTCAGCTTCCACAGGCTTCCTCTCCGCAACCTGGACTCACTAAAGCTCCGGCTAGTTGAGATAAAAATGGACCCGAATGCCGAAGCGGAATGATCCATCATCCAGGTCAGAGGTCAGTAGGTCAACCTACAGACCTCGGATGTTGATAACAGCTAACCCCGGACTCAGAGGGGAATAGCACTAGCATATCATAACCAGTGTTGGGAACGTTACTTTTAAAAAGTAATTAGTTATAGTTACTAATTACTTCTCCCAAAAAGTAACTGAGTTAGTAACTCCACTACTTCACTATAATAGTAACTAGTTACCAGGGAAAGTAACTATTGCGTTACTTTTTCTTTCTTTTTTTTAAGTTTAAATATGTCGAAGAATTTGGATTTTTTTTCTCTCATTTTTAAATTGTATTTTATTGTTTTCATATATTTCACTGATCGCAATTATGGAATGCGAGTGTGTGTTTTATTGAAAGCGAGGCTGGTGTGCCTATGAAAATAGGTTACAGTGGGTTTTTTAAGTGCTGTGGCTACAAGCAAATCTCATATTGTCTCTGTACAAAGACAACAAAGACCTTTTTAAATGTGAAAACAGCGGAGACCTATTCAAGATTTGCGTTTAATAACAGGCGAAACATCGAAATTAATTTATTCATGGCCACATTAAGTGAAATTATTAACTTTACCGATTATCCATCTGATTATCTGTCCTGCTGCGAGCGCACAACAGGGTATCTGCGGATCCTTAAAAAGTCTTAAATTCATGTATCTAAAATTAAGGCCTTAAAAAGTATTAAATTTATTAGAAAATTCTAAGATGGTCTTAAATATATAATACACAGCATCATAAAATATGTATGCACTTAAACTTTTATATGAAATAACAGGGTATGCGCGCGGGGTCTTAAAAAGTCTAAAATGTGAAAATCTAAATTTTAGGTCTTAAAATGTCTTGAATTTGTTGAATTATTGTGTTCAAGTCTTAAATAATTTTAGACGGGTCTTACATCTTCTTATGCCCACCATGGGCGAGCATTTCACTCGCATTTGCCCCTAAAAAAAACAAACATGTGTGAACCGGAAAAATCACAAAAAGAAAGAGCACACGATTGGTCAAAAACTACAAATCCCACAATTATCTGGCCTCAACAATAGGCCAGGCCAATAACAGTAGTTAGTGTAAGTAAGGGAGAGTGGAGCTGTCGGTGAAAAGAGGAAACAACGCCACGTCTGGTCCTGTTCTATGTTGTTCGTTCACACGTCACCGTTTATTCGTTACGTCCGCGGTGTAAAAGGCCGTGACGCAAAGACGCGATTAGGCGCGAGACGCGATTAGGCGCGAGACGCGGTATACGCGACTTTTTTTTTTTTTGCGACGCTACACCCGATTCTTTTATGGCGACGGGACCTTCGCGTCTTCGTCCTTTTCATCGTGTTTGGCGGGAAGACCCGCAAGGGGCTTCCCGCCAAACACGAGGAACGCTTTTTTTTCGCTCGAGTTTATACGCGCGACCAAACGCGAGATACGCGAGAAATGCGATTTATCGCTCGTTTTGACTTTGTGTAAATTCGCGTCTTCACGAGCCCGCCCATTTTCACTACAACAACAACATTTCTGCTCTCACCAACCATGGTTGAGGTCACAACGCTGCTGTAGCTGCTCTGGAAGAGTTCCAGCTGATGAGCTGATGAACTGATCATAACAAAATATTGGTGAAATGAACGAGTTTCGCGGCAGATAATGTGTTTTGAGGCTCCATTGCGCTGCCCTGTAGACTCACATTGTATGGATACGCGGCTCTCAGCTGGTCTGGATCTAATTTTGTGGGAAGGACTTGTAATGACACCAAAGTTATCTGGGTGAGTAAATGATTATTTATGCTAGAAATAAGGTCCAGAAACCAAAACATTCTAGGCTATGTAAAAAAAAAAAAAAAATCCCTCATCTAATCTACTCTGCTAGCTGGACAAGACTTAACCCCAATTTATACAAAGACTCAAAATATTAACTATGAAATTAACATAATGTTTAATTAATTTATATTATAATGTATCTTATTTTTACCTCCTATAAATGTATCTACAACATCAGTTGGTATTTGATGGTAGCGGGAACCGAGGCACTCAGAGTAGGAGAGTGATTTTAAAAAGCCTTTATTGCAGCATGGCCAAACAAATAAAGGCTTTTTAAAATCACTCTCCTAGTCTGAGTGCCTCAGTTCCCGCTACCATCTAGTATTTGGATCCTCACACTGAAGAGCACCAGAGGGACTAACAACTGATACCCATGCAGCACTCCAGGCATGTTTTTTTTATTTGTTTGTAGGCTATTTGTTGATATGAAACAACTGGTTATTAGACAAAATGTCAACTGACAGGAGACCAGTTTAATACAAGACTTTTTATTGATCCCACTTGTGGAAAATTCACAGGACAAGTAAAGAAAAGAAGGAATAAAAACAAAGTAGCTAATACATTTAAAACAAAAATATGTGCTGTTAAAGGATAGATAGATAGATAGATAGATAGATAGATAGATAGATAGATAGATAGATAGATAGATAGATAGATAGATAGATAGCTATACAGTTCTGGAAAAAACTATAAGGGACCACTTTCACAAAT
Organism: Trachurus trachurus; assembly: GCF_905171665.1. Taxonomy (NCBI): domain Eukaryota; kingdom Metazoa; phylum Chordata; class Actinopteri; order Carangiformes; family Carangidae; genus Trachurus; species Trachurus trachurus. The sequence continues at coordinate 29,573,506 of NC_139901.1, read as the reverse complement.
CTTTCTTAAGTTTCCAGTTTAAAAAAAAAACTCACACAACTCATTCGACTTAATGAGACAGAAGATTATAAAAAACACTGCTGGGAATAAAGCATTGACATTTTCCCACCGAAATTGATTAATAAACTCTTCCCAAGTTAAAATATTTGTGTTGTGTTGTTGAGAGCAATGAATATGAAAATGTTTTTTTTTTTTTTTTGCATTATTATTACTCAAGGTCTGAAAAGACTTAAATCATCATTGTTATTTTGACTAGTTGTCATTTTCTGCCAATAAATGCTCTAAAAGACAATATTTTTATTTCAATTTTGGGAGAAATGTTGTCAGTAGTTCATAGAATAAAACAAAAATGTTAATTTTACTCAAACACAAACCTACAAATAGTAAAAACCAGAGAAACTGATCATTTTGAAGTGGTCTCTTAATTTTTTTCCAGAGCTGTATATCCTATATAAGTATATAAGTTGCAGTTTCAGAGCTATCTGCAAACATCTCATTTAACAATCATTAACCAACTTTACAAACCAACCGATCAATCAATAGATCAATATCTGTTGTGAGATAAACCAGCAGCAGTGACAGTAAAATTCTGCTTCCTCATAAATGTAGTAGGAGGAATTATAATATCGATATTATTATGACAATACTTTGGTTTTAATACGTTAAAGTTAATTCTCCTCGTGATACTTTTATATAGCTATTTTCTTTCACTTTCACTTGTAAGTTAACGCAGTATTTTCCAGTATCAGTAATAGTTCTTTATACTCTCAGTGGGTGGAGCTGAGTGGGTGGATGATGTGTGTGTGTGAGTGGGTGAGTTCTTATCATCATCCACCTCCAACAATAGCAGGCGGGTCACGTGGCTCTAAAGGAGTCTGAGCTGCTTCCTGGTAGGAGACCAATCCTGGAACGGACCAATCAGAGCGCAGCGGGGGAAGGAGGGGGCGGGACCAGCAGCAGCAGCAGCAGCAGCAGCACATGAGTTGTCAGACAGGTTTGTCTTGTGCTGCTGCTAAGTGGTTTCAAACACATTCACTCACACTTACACACACTTACACACACACACAACCTGCTGCTCTGTGGGACAACGACGACGTGTGTTTGTGTGAAGAAACTGAAGATCAAGAAGAAGCTGAGCAGCTCAACACAAGGTGAGTGTTTCTCCTCTAACAAGACACACAACACAACACAACACAACAACAACTTCCTGATAATCTGAAGCTGCACAAGGTGAGGCAGAGCTGCTGGGCTTGTCAGGGCACGACCGGCGGTGGTGGCGTTGGCATTGCACACACACACACAGACACACACACAAACACACACACATAGGCCTCGAGTCTAAAGATCAGAGTGAGTTCTTCTGTTGTTTACCTGCTGCTTTGTGTTGTGTTGCTGTGTCATTTGTTTGTCGTTCTCCTCTCAGTAGCTGAACGTGCCGACTCGTGACTCACACATGTAATTAGTGGCTTCATTTATTATAATTATTTTTGTGTGTTTGTGTGACCCAACCTCTTCTTGACTTGACATTCCTCCCTGTAACGCACGTCTGTTATCATCACTGAGCTGCTGCTGCTGCTGAGTCTTGTTCTCATTGTCGTTGTCGTTCAGAGGAGAGAGGAGCTTCGGCTTTTGGTTTTGACTGAGGAGATCAGATCAGATCGGAGCAGCAGCAGCGACTCGACCAACCAACCGGCTGACAGGTGAGCTGATCTGAGGTCAGCTCTCGTCTCTACCAGCGGGAGTTCTTGGCCCCGGCTCAGACTGGAATGGCAGCTATGTGGAGAATGTGACTGGCAGATGCAGGCAGCCGCGTTTCAAACTACTATACTAGTAACTATACTATACTCTAATCACTCAGGATGTTTAGGTTTAACCCTCATGGTGGCCTTCTGTTCACTTCCTCCATCCTTCCTTCTTTCCACAATCCTTTTCCCTTGCTTCTTTCCTTCCTTCCTTCCTTCCTTCCTTCCTTCCCAGTTTGGTCCAGTTGACCTGGTCTGTTCCCTCCCTCCCTCCATCTTTCTTTCCTTCCCTTTTCCCCTTCCTTCTTTCCACAATCCTTCCTGCCTTCCTTGCTTCTTCCTTCTTTTTTGACCCAATCTGTTCCCTCCCTCCATCTATCTTTCCTTCCTTTTTCCTTCCTTCCTTCTATCCCTTTGTCCTTCCTTCTTTCTTTCCCTTCGTCCTTCCTTCCTTCTTTCTTTCCCTTCGTCCTTCCTTCCTTCGTTCTACCCGGGGCGGCAGTGGCTCAGGTGGTAGAGCGGGTCGTCCAATGGTCAGAGGGTTGGCGGTTCGAATCCCGCTCTCCCCCGTAGTGTCCTTGGGCAAGACACCTTCCCCACCTTGCTCCTGAAGGGTCGTGGTCAGCGCCTTGCATGGCAGCTACCGCCATCAGTGTGTGAATGTGTGTGTGAATGGGTGAATGCAATGTACTGTAAAGCGCTTTGGGTATCGTTCAGGTAGAAAAGCGCTATATAAATACAGACCATTTACCATTTATCCCTTTGTCCTTCCTTCTTTCTTTCCCTTTGTCCTTCCTTGACCCAGGAGAACAGCAGGAGGGTTTTAAGTTCAACTTATACAGGGAAAAATGATTTGACCAAGTTGGTTCTTGTGTTGTGTGACCTTCAGCACAGTTGGTGTGTGTGTATGTGTGTGAGTTGTGTGTTGATGGTGGAGTTTGGACCCCTGATTTGGTTTGATTTAATTTGGTTTGGTTTTAGTTTCGTTCTGGACCGGTCGTTGAACCCACGAGAGTCTGAGGTTCAGGAGGAAGAAGTGAAGTCGACCACAAACCGCAGCAACTGGCGGCGGCTTTATTTAAAGATGAGGAGTCATTGTTCCCACAGCAGCTGTTGTTGTGTGTGTGTTGTAGTGTGTGTGTGTGTGTGTGTGTGACCTGCCCCGTTTTGCCTCCAGACAATGGCTTGTTGACAGCTGGACAGCTTCCCCATCACCCCTCTCTCACACTCCTCCGCTCCGACGGCCTGAAAACCAAGTGTCACTTTTATTGTGTTTGTCTGCGGAGAGATGGATGACTCTGAGTTAATTGTTCAGATCCGTGTGTGTGCGCCGGCGACCAATGAACTTCCAGAGTAGAGACGGCGTCCGGAGAATGAGAATGATTGGCTGTGGTTGTAAAAAGAAAGAAAGAAAACCAGAGAGGGTTTTTTATCTATGAGTCTTTGTGAGTTTGTTTCCTCTGAGAGTTGGACGAAGTGAAAGAGTCTGATTCTCTCTTGTCTCCTGAGGTAAAAGCTTTTTATTGACTGTGTGACTCTTTATGGACTCGTCCAGTGGTCTAAGTCTAATTTGTTTCAGTGGGGAAACTGTTCATACTGGACTATAGATAGTTTTGTTGTAGGCAAGGCAGCTTTATTTATTCAGTGCATTTCATATCAAGGGGCAACTCAATGTGCTTTACATAAAAACAAAACATATATAGTATAGCTATAAATAATAAAAAACTAGACTAAAATAGAGCATAAAATATGAGTTTGCCGCATGAAATATTGATTTGTATTAAAAACAATTAAGAGGATTTACAGTGCCAATCCAAGATTAGGATTTAAAGTTCTTTAAAAGAGCTCACATGAAAACATAAATGTTTTTAACCTGGGTTTAAAAATGCTTAGAGTCGGGTCTGATTTCAGTTCTGCTGAAATTTGTATAGTGGGTATACTGCACTGCAAAAACTCAAATATCTTACCAAGAATATTTGTCTTATTTCTAGTCAAAACAAATCTAATTCTACTTAAAATAAGAAATATCTCATTAAAAAGTAACATGTTTCTAGACCGTTTTTACTTCTTTCAAGCATATTTTCACTTGAAATTAATAGAAAAATCTGATCGTGGAGCAAGTTTTTCTTCCTTATTACAAGCACAAAAAACTAGCTTTCACTGGCAGATTTTTCTACTTATTTCAAGTGAATATTTGTTTGAAACAAGTGAAAATGATCTAAAAACAAGTTAATTTTTAGGCGATGAGTCTTATTTTAAGTAGAAAGAGATTCGTTTTGACTAGAAATGAGACATTTTGACAAGAAAAAGGACAAATATTCTTGGAAAGATTTTGAGTTTTTGCAGTGTGAGTGTACCTGAGTTATCACACAGACTTGTCCTCTCCTCTTCACTCATCATGTGTCTCCTCTTCTTCTTCTTCTCTACAGGAAGTCCAAGATGTCAAGGACCTGGAGTTCAGCTGAGCCGCTGCAGTGACGTCTCTTCAGAGATGGAGAAGTGGAGCTCGGACAGACGAGAGCGGCGCTGAAAGACAAGACGGAGAGCAACAACAACAACGACAAGGAATCTACAAGAACAAAAAAAATGCCAGTGGAGACTTTCCAGCGCCCGGTGAGGACGCCGGTGAGGATGCCTCTAGCTGCTGCGCCGCCACGCTTGAGGCCCAAAGGTCCAGTGGCGCCAGATTTCTCCAGGCAGAGCCCATCAGCGGTGGCGGTGGAGGCCCGGCCCAGGCAGAGCGCCGTGGCCAGGCTGGAGGCCGACAAGGCCAAGTACGTCAAGAGTCAGGTGGCTCTGTCCAAGCAGCAGCCGCTCCGACCGCCTGACGTCAGCGTCCGCCACCGGCCGCTGACGACGAGCCCCGCCGCCGCCGGCGCCAACCTGCGTCCCACCAGGAAGACGCCGACGCAGCCGAAGCCGAAGCCGGACGGCGCCCAGCAGCTGGACCTGCAGCACCTCAGCAACCTCATCAGCGGCGTGGGCGACGGGCCGAAAGAGCGTCCAAGTCCGGTTCCCCGTCCCGACTGGTCCAGTCCGGCCAAGGTGAGGTTACGGCTGCGACGATACACTTTTCTCCCGGTTCGATTCTTCTGCGATTTTTTTTTGGATGCCGGTGCGATTTAAATTGCGATTCTACGATATTGGATATTCGATTTTTAGTCTGCATTTTTCATGAACACCAGTGAAACAGTTTTCAAAAGCCTGGACTGCATAAAAGAGGCAAAAATAAAAGAGTATAGAAAAAACAGGCTTCTGAAACCTTTCTGACAATATGAGATAGCTGCCCTACGAAGGCAAAGTGCAGTATCTGCATTTTTAAAAAAAAAAATGTTTTTTTGACCAATCAAAAGTGTGGCATATTCTCTTCAATCTGATAGAATTTGATATTGGTACTGCTAAAATTACTAGAGTTATTGGGCTTTTTATTTTTGCTGTCCATCCAAAAAAGCACTGTGAAACCAAGGCAAAGTGCAGTTATCTGCCATAAAACGGTCAAAATTGGTCAGAAAGACAAACTACAAAATACATTTAATTCAGTCCACCTTTATCTAATCAATTATAGACTTGGTACTTATTCATAATTTGATGCTTAAACCTGACAATGAACACAAAAAGCTGTTTTTTCCTTTTTTACCTCTGACTTTAATTCTTGATGAATGAAAACATGAGTCCGTCTTGCGCCGGTCAAATAATTTCACGGTGCACGGAGGCTCATAAATGTAGTGTGAAAACGCTTCGCTTTTCCAAAACTCCTCGTTGTCCTTTTAAAAAAAAAAAAAACTTCTAAAATAAAGATATTGCATTGATATATTGAATTGCTTTTCTCTCTCCTCTAGGTGAGGTTAAAAGCCTCCGTGCCGCCGCCGCCGCCGCCTGCTGCTGTGGAGAACATGGCCGTCTCTGGGTCTCAGGCCGCCGCCGCCGCCGCTGCAGGGACGGTCCGCAGGGTGGACGTGATGCCTCAGGCCGGGCCGGCGAGGTTGCCATGCCGACGGCCGCAGCTCCTCCTCCGGCCGCCGCTGCAGCCGCTCCCCCTCCCCCCTCACCCGCTGTTCCCGCTGCGCCCGGCGCCGTCGCACCTGCGGCTGCTGCACCTCCGGACGCCGCCGAGTTCTTCTTCTCCTTCTCCTCTGAAGCCCGTGGCGGCGGTCGGCCCGGTCAAACCCGACAACAACTCAACACCTCCTCCTCCTCCTCTTCCTCCTCCTCCTCTTCTTCCTCCCGGTGCCGCCGTCTTCCCTCCGCCCTCGCCGGCCTTCACCCGCCTCTCCTCCGGCGGCTCCAGGAAGCGCCCGTCGCTGACCCGCTCCAAGTCGGACATGAGCGACCGGTTCTCCCGAGCCGGCACGGAGCTGGAGCGCTTCTTCAACCTGTGCGGCCTCGACCCGGCCGACCTGCAGGAGTTCACCGGCTCCTGCTCCGACATCGTGTCTCTGGCGCGGTTCCGCAGCGTCAGCGCGCCGGGGTCGGAGGTCGCCGCGGGTGATGGTGAAGAGGAAGAGCAGGAGGAAGAGGAGCAGCAGCAGATTCCCAACGCTGCAGAAGCCAGAGTT